>NW_028318002.1:2400000-3600000 GCF_062004578.1 Staurois parvus
GATCAAGGGCAGTAATTCTAACACTAGACCTCCTCTGTAAATCTAAAATGGTGGCTTTTAAAGGCTATTAAAGCGCTGCCTATGGATATTAAAAATGTTTGCAGTTTGTCGCCATTGAACGTGGCATGCGCAGTTTTAAAGCATGTCATGTTTGGTATCTATTTACTCGGCATACCATTTATCTTTTATATTTTAACAAATAATTGGCCAATATATTGTGTTTTTGTGCATTAAAAGTAAAAAAAAGTGTATTTTTAAAAAAAAAATTGCATTTGAAAAATCGCTGCGCGAGCACTATGTGCCCTAAAAAATTGTAGTACCCACCATTTTATTCACTAGGGTGCCTGCTTTAAAAAAAAATATAATGTTTGGGGGTTTAAATTAATTTCCTAGCAAAAAATACTGATTGTTTTCATGTGAACAAAAAGGCTTGGTCTTCAGGTGGTTAGAAGAGTGAATGAAGTGTGGCATAAACTTCTAATGCTGGGCATAAAATGCCCCCACCCCCCAAAATGACCCCTTTTTGGAAAGTAGTCATCCCAAACTATTTGCTGAGAGGAATGTTGAATCAATAGAAGAATTTATTTTTTTACCACAAGTTTTTGGAAAATGACAAATTTTTTTTTTTTTTTACACAAAATTGTCACTTAAATTATTTACTGCTCACACATGCCATGGTTATATGTGGAATTACTCCCCAAAATACATTTTTCTACTTCTGAGTATGGGGGTACCACATGTGAGAGATGTTTTGGCAGTCTAGCCAAGTACAGGACCCCAAAATCCAATAAGCACCTTCAGGCTTTTAAAGGGCTTTATTTCCTCATTACACTTCCAGACTACCTATCACAGTTTCGGAGGCCCTGAAACGCCAGGATAGCACCTAACCCCCCCAAATTACCCCTTTTTGGAAAGACACCCCAAGGAATTTGATAAGAGGCACGGTAAGTATTTTACAGATCTCATTTGTTGCCACATGTTTTTGGAAAATGAAGAAGAAAAACAAAAACATATTTTTTCTGTTCTTTTTTTATATTTCAAAACCTTGTGAGAAAAAATGAGATCTGCAACATACTCACCATGCCTCTTTTTAAATTCCTTGGGGTGTCTACTTTCCAGAAAGGGGTCATTTGGGGGGGTTTGGGGCTATCCTGGCATGTCAGGGCCTTCGAAACTGTGATAGGTAGTGAGGAAGTGTAATGAGGAAGTTACGCACCTTCAGGCTTTCAAAGTGGTCATTGGATTTCAGGCTCCTGTATGTGGCTAGGCTCCCAAAAAGTCTCACACGTGGTATCCCCATACTCAGTAGAAGTAGCAGAATGTATTTTGGGGTGTAATTCCACATATACCCATGGTTTGTGCGAGAGAGAAATCATTTAAATGACAACTTCGTGTAAAAAAAAAAAAAAAAAAAAGAAAAAAAAAGTTTGTCATTTTCCAGAAACTTGTGGGAAAAAAATAAATCTTCCATGGACTCAATATGCCTCTCAGCAGATAGCTTAGGGTGTCTAATTTCCGAAAAGGGGTCATTTGAGGGTGTTTGTACTATTCTGGTATTTTAGCACCTCAAGAAATGTGATGGGCAGTCAGAAAGTAAAAGCTGTGTAAATTCCATTATCTATACCATAGTTTGTAGACGCTATAACTTTCACAAAAAGCAATCAATATACACTTATTGGGATTTTTTTAACCAAAAACATGTAGCAGAATACATTTTGGCCTAAATATGACGAAATTTTAGTTTTTTTAGATATTTTTTATGATCAAAATGAGAAAATATTGTTTTTTTCAAAAAAAAATTTTTTCTTCAAAACTTTTTCTGGTTATAGCGCCAAAAATAAAAAGTGCACAGGTGATCAAATACCACCAAAAGAATGCTCTATTTGTGTTTAAAAAAATGACATAAATTTCATTTATGTACAATATTGCATGACCGCGCAATTGTCCGTTAAACTAGCGCAGCGCTGTATAGCAAAAAAATGTTGTTGTAAATTGCAGTATCTATACCATAGTTTGTAGACGCTATAACTTTCACACAAAGCAATCAATATACACTTATTGGGATTTTTTTACCAAAAACATGTAGCAGAATACATTTTGGCCTAAATTTATAACCAACTTTGAGTTTACTATATATTTTTTTTTATAGCTGAAAGTAAAAAATATTGTTTTTCTTCAAAATATTTGGTCTTTTTTTGTTTATAGAGTAAAAAATAAAAAGCGCACAGGTGGTCAAATACCACTGAAAGAAAGCTCTATTTGTGTGAAAAAAAGGACGTAAATTTCGTTTAGGTGCAGCATTGTATGACCGCACAATTATCAGTTGAATTAGTGCAGCGCCAAGTAGCAAAAAGAGGCCTGGTCATTAAGGGGGGTAAATCCTCTGGAGCTCAAGTGGTTAATTCTCCAGATATCTACAAGTTGACATTGAAATAACATTTTTTTTTTTTTTCAAGTTTTTTTCAGAGATCTACTACTATCTCTAAGCATGGGAGAGGCCACATCCATTTGTGGATCCATACAAAAATTCAAATCTCCAGCCACAATCGAATCCCCTTTTTTTTTTTTTATTTATTTATTTATTTTTTCAAATCCATTAATTTCCTCAGAATATTTTTTAAGAATACCTCCGGGTTCTTATTCGGGCAATAAATGTTTGCTAATGTACATTCTATTTCCTGTAGTTTTTCCTTTCAAAAACCGGAATCTCCCTTCCAGATCTACCAATCTCTACTCCAACTTAAACCTTATATTTTTCGCAAATCCTATTGCCACTCCCTTTTGCACGTTTACCGTATTTTTCGCTCCATAAGATGCACTTTTTTTCCCCCCAAAAAAATATGGGGGAAAATGTCTGTGCGTCTTATGGAGCGAATACTGACTAGTCGTCCACCTGTCACCACCGCCGTGTTAGGGCCAGCGGCTGTCCGATCCCACTGCAGCCTGTCCCCTCCCACTGCATCCTGTCATCGAAGTTCACCATACCTTATCCCCTCTCTCAGCGGGCTGTCCTCGCAGCTCTTAATAGCAGGCAGTACCCTCACCGAAGCCAGCTTGCTCTGCAGTCTGGTCCGTCCTGCAGGCGTGTACTGTCCTCAGAGCTCCTCCCCGCTCCTGGCATGTCTATGTACTGCGCACCCTGCTCTGCAGTCCGGTCCGGTCTGCAGGTGTGGCCTGTCCTTACAGCTCCTCCCCGCTCCTGGCATGTGTCCATAGTGGGTTCCCTGCTCTGCAGTTTGGTCCAATCTGCTGGTGTGGCCTGTCCTCGGAGCTCAGTGCGCCCCCTGCCTTCTTTAACTTAAAAATGACAGATGCTGGGAGTTGTAGTCCTTTTCCTTGATGTATGGTGTTAGAGCATTTGATATTCTGGGTGGAGGGGCACTGTTGGGACTTTATATGATGTAGTGTGTCCGCAGTCTCTGGTCATCCCCTGTACTGTGTCCGCAGTCTCTGGTCATCCCCTGTACTGTGTCCGCAGTCTCTGGTCATCCCCTGTACTGTGTCCGCAGTCTCTGGTCATCCCCTGTACTGTGTCCGCAGTCTCTGGTCATCCCCTGTACTGTGTCCGCAGTCTCTGGTCATCCCCTGTACTGTGTCCGCAGTCTCTGGTCATCCCCTGTACTGTGTCCGCAGTCTCTGGTCATCCCCTGTACTGTGTCTGCAGTTCATTGGTTCAGAATATTTTTTTTTCTAGTTTTCCGCCTCTAAAACCTAGGTGCGTCTTATGGTCAGGTGTGTCTTATGGAGCAACAAATACGGTAATTGGGGAATCTACATAATACCACTCTGGATAATATCTAGAGTGTAACTTCACATTTGTTGTACTAAGTGTGTCTCTTATAAAAATACCACTGAAGAGCGTCTATGCTGAAGTTCTTTAAATATCTTAAATCTCTTCCCTGGGCTATTTAAACCTTTGACATTAAGTCACAAAATGAATCTCTTCCATTCCTCTTTCTCACCTCCTCTCATACTTCTCCCATCTCCTTTCTCTCCCTCTCTTCCCTATACCTTCTCCTTCATCCAAGATTTCTCCAGATTAATAGATCTACTTTCCTGCATAATCTCAGGTTACCAACCCCTCCCCCATCCCATCCCCTTCTCCATCCCATCCCCTCCCCTTTTAGGCCATTCTTTTGCCTCTGAATAATTTGTGGACCTACTTCCACTTTTGATTACACTTTGGGGTGGAGCTCTAATCATGAACACCTCTTCCCATTTACCCTCCACCAACGTCCTGCCAGAAGAGGAAAAAAAAAAAAAGAAACGGAGGGGGCAGGGGGAAAAGAGGAACAGGAGACAGAATGAGAAGGGGAAAAAAAAAAAAAACCCACCACCACTTCTTCCCCTCCTTCTCCTCCCAACCCCACCCAGGAATATCTATTTTCTGCAACTCATGTCTCACAAAAGTCTCTCAGCTCTTCAGGAAACTTTAATCTTGCCAATTGTCCATTTTTCCAGCTGATCAAACATGCTGGGGACCCCCAGCTATATCAAAAATTCTGCTTCTTAATTTGGTCTACTAATGGTTTTAATATTTTCTTTCTTGACAGTCTCCTGCAGCGAGGTCTATGAATAGCTGTAAACTTTCCCATCTCATTTTTTATAGATACTTCCAGGCCTTTAAACATATTTTTGCGATTTCTGTTTCAGTTGGTAAATGTGAATCTTTATCTTCCAAGTTATCCAAAACATTTATCTTTTCTATAACTGCTTCTTCCAAGTTTTGACTAAAATTGGACCTTCCCAGGGATCTTCTGGGGCTCCCACCACTACTGTTCTCCGCCACGCTTTTTTCATTCCACTTTGCCTCTCGGGGGTCTGTTTGTCCTACCCGGGGATATATTTCTTAATTGAACTTGAAATGGGGGCTTTTGATCCGCTTCCTTTTTGTTGTTTTGTTCATTTTGCTATATTTCGGATATCTAATGGAATTAATAATCTCCTCCTCCTTTTTTATATTTTCTCCTTTCCCCTCATCTCCCTCTTGGGCCCCCTGCAGGAACTAACGTTTTGTTTTAATTTGAAAATATGGGACCCTCTATAGTCTCCGTGACCCCTGTATGCAACCCCCACTCCTTTTTAACAGTCCATGTTTACTTAATTTATCCTTTTGACATATAACATACATTACATATCATTTTTTTTGCCACTCTCACTGACCCTTTTAGACTTTCACTTTTCCACATCTGGCGGGGGTGACTTCTGTCGCTCTTCTCGGCGGGGGGTTGCAAAAGAGAGCCCCTTTAATTCAACAGTCTCTCTGGTGAGGGATTCCCACTTGTACATAAAACTTTTGCCCCTTTTGTATCCTCTGACTCCAGTCTGCTGCAAACTCAATTAATTCTCCTTCACAGAGAGGGGGGGAGAAAGGGATACCAGGAGAGAGGGGGGAGATAAAGTCCACATGTACACCCCTATGCCGGCATCTCTCTCCTCTCTGGACTTCCCTGCAGCCAGTCACGTGTCCACCCGGCGTCCTCCGGACTTTGTGCCCTTCAGCTCTACCTCCTCCCAGCACGCAGAGGACTCCTGGCCGACAGCCCCGATTCAGGGTCTCGTCTGCAGGACTCCATAGCCGACCAGCCCACTCCACCTCCCTGATTACGGTAGGTCATACAACATGTTGGCTAGACGTTGGGGGAGCCTGGGTGCGGGAGATCTCACCACGATTTCCTGTTCAGCTCCATAGTCGGGCTCCTCCCCTGACCATCAAGATACCACCTATTTATGCATTAGTCCATCAGTGCAGCCTCATCAATGCCAATCAGTGCTGTATAGCTGCTTGGATCACTTTAACATTATAGAGCCTCGCTGGTTGGAATAACAAATACCATGGTCATAACAGCAGCTGCAGCCATGAAGCTTGTATAACTACTAAAACCCAAGGACATAAAGATACGTCCAAAGAGTGGCAAGTGGTTACGCTGGCCATACACTGAGCAATTTTTTTTTTTCCCCCTAATGAAACAGCTGACATTTTTGTGGAGTGGCTCTTCTGGCACACTCTATTGAAAAATTGAACGAAGCTGGTGGAAACCTGGTGGCAATATCCAATGGGATGCAGCCATTGTGAGAGTGTAAAGCATGGAGAGAGTCTTTTAAAAAGTAATTAAAAAAAAAAAAAAAAAAAAAAAAAAAAATTGTAGTCCTGCAGGTAGAACAAAATCTGAGTGTATGGCTGATTTTACTCCAGTGATATCTGAAGGGATCTAGAGGTTGTACTGTCACCTAATGTCTACAGGAATAGATGCTAAGCTAAATCATGACTGTACAATGTTCCTTTGAGGATACGCATCACTGGTAGTATGTCTTGCACAATTTTTGTATATTGATCTACTAAGATGCAGTTATTTGGTTAGTTTATTTCAATGTGGTCTGATTGAGTCAACCTGTTAACTTAATAAGTGAGGTCCTGTAATGGTGTTTTTTTTTTTTTTTATGACTTGTTCAGAATACCTGGTATTAACCTGCAGTGACTACATCTGTGTAATTTAGCTAGAATGGATTCTGCACACACATCTGATAACTTGTCTTATTTCTAGGTCCGATTTTGTTTCATTACCCTTCCAAGGTGTAGAGGTTCTTTTGGACAATGTAATTCCACTAGCAGGTGAGTGTTCTGAATACAAGAAAACAGATCATCTTCTTTTTTTAAAAATTCAGTTATGCCAATAAATGTGAAGATATAATGTGAAGGTATTTACAGGTACTCCCAAAAGTATCCTCTTGTTTCCTTTTTATTTAAAATATATCCTAAATTCAAGAACAAAAATGTAATATATTGCAGCTTACAGTCTTCAGCTGAAGTGGCTGCATTTGTTTAATGATGAACTCCAGGCAAAAACTTTTTTACATGGTCTTGTTGCTGATTTTTCTACCTTCACTGAATGTCATCCCATCTTCTGGCTCACTCAGTAGTTGCCCTGAAATAGCCTGTTCATTTTTAAATAAAACTGTTAATTCCCAGTGGTTTCCTGTTGTAAGACCAATGGCTTCTGTGCCTCCGATGGCACTAGCTTTGTCACATCCCCGTCAAAGTTCTTCAGCAAGTAGTAACGAAATTCACCCCGCCTGCTGTAGTGGGCGGACTGGGACTCTGACGTCCAGTCTGTACTGCCCATGGAGGTAGTGTCCTAAGAATGACAGCTAGGACTACCGATAACTCCCCCCTGTGGCCACAACGTAAGATAAATTAACCCCCCTGATATGCTGTTGTCTGCTGTAATTCAATATTGGCATTATTCCTCCTCCAGATCTTTTAACTGTTGCAGCTACTTGTATGCTTCCTTGTAATCACATCCCCAGCTGCAGAACAGAAACAAAGCGCTGAGTCATGCTGGATTACATCACTAACTAAATATGGGCATGTGATGAAAGCTAGCATGGTCCACCCCTGACTATTCATTAGGGCCTGGGATGAGTCATCGGTTGCTAAGACATAAGTGGCCTCCTGTATCATGGCAACCGATGACGCATCCCTAGCCAGACAGAATAGAAATAAAGGGGTTGGGCCAGACCTGCTAGCTTTCATCACATGCCCATATTTACTTAATATAATCCAGCATATGTCGGCGCTGTTGTTTCTGTGTTGTGGCCAGGAATGTGATCTCAAGAAAGCATACAAGTTTGAATATTTTTCCATTACAGCAGACAACGGTGGAAAAAACTTCTAAATATGGGCATGTAGCCATATTTATTCAAGGATTAAAAACCAAATGTCAGGGTGATTAGTTCCTAGCCTGTTGTGACTGAAGGATGAATGTTTACAGGCGAGGGCAGCAGCAGCGGAAAAATGTGTGGGCGTGTTTTGTTGAAGTGGGCAAGTACACATACATGTGCAGGTCTCGTGTATCTGCCCACATTCCTTACAATTTCCGGGGCTTCATGGGAATTGTAGTTTTCTTTTGACTGTAGAGAGGATATGATGTGATCCCAGCTGTTGGACCACCTCCTGGGCAGGGCAGAATCTGTTCTCTTTTGACTTGCACAGATGTCATGGAAATTCAATTAGACTTTTCTCTTCTATGGTAAGGTTTTTCAAAATTCAAATTTATTTAAATTATTTAATTAACGTTTATAACAGAAACAAAAACTTTTTTTTTTTCCCCAAAATGTTCAGCCTTTTTTTGTTCATTTAGCAAAAAATAAAAACCCCAGTGGTGATTAAATACCACCAAAAGAAAGCTCTAGTTGTGTGAAGAAAATTTAGTTTTAGTTTGGGTACAATGTTGTATGACCGCAATTGTCATTCAAAGTGCGAGAGCCCTGAAACCTGAAGAATGGCCTGGTCAGGGAGGGGGTAAAAGTGCCCGGTATGGAAACGGTTAAAGAGATATAAAAAAAAAAAGGTTTCCATTTGTATTTAATATTGCAGCTTACCAATTCTTTGTGATGGCTGCATTCAGGTTTTTTTTTTTTTTTTAGCTTTATTTTTACCTGGTGATCTGGCCAGCAAGTCTGTTCTGCTAATTTTTACTGTTACAGTAGAATAAATACGGATAAAATCCTGGTGTCAGGACTTTTTTTTCCAGTATAAATACTCCTGCTTAGTTGGTCCCATTATGTAATCCAAAAAATTTAATTTGGAAAGGTTTTATGGATTTTTATCATATAAACTGACTTACTTTGACATATTTTAATTACTGACCAAACTTGTTTTTGTAGATGATGATGATGAGTTTTCAGCAGAAGCTGATGCAGCTGTAAAGGAGCTAACCAGAGGCGCACCTATGCTGACACAGGTGATTTTCAACTCCCCCTTTTTAAGGGAAAAAGTGTGTGCCTTTTTTAGGCCTCTTTCACAGGGGCTTCAAATGTTATGTAAGAGCAGGCTTGTATAAGAGCCATGCTTTTGGCAAGCCCCCATTGCACAGAACTAGTAAGTACAACATATAACTCTTGGAGTGTTTTTTTTTTTTTTTTTTAAACCTTTTTAGTATCACTTTTTTAAAGTGCCCTCCAGCTCCTGTTTGGAAATGTTATGTACAGATCTTAATGGGAGTGCTACTTGTTTCAAGTTTCAGCAGCTTTTTAACAAGCTTCAAGTAGTGTTGAAGCCTACTAGCAGCTTGTTTAAAGAGGCAATCGGCACTCCAGTTTGGATCTGTGTTCAGCATTTACAAATCAAAGCTGAATGGTACTTTTTAAAAGCTTCAACAAAGCTTGCTAAAAGCCCTGAAATGCTCTTGTACAAGCTGAAACGTATGAAGGCCTAATAGATAAAAATGGTAAATGTGTGTGGTTTTGTTTTTGTGTATTTTGAGACTGCACTCAACAGCTCATTAGGTTCACTGACACAGGCAGAGTTGGCCATATAGTCACTGGCTCTAAATAGTACTTCAGTGGAATCCAAATTTTTATTTGCACATTTTAATTTTATTTATTTTTTTTAAACTAAGCTGACTTCTAGAATTGTAACCAGAGAGTCCTCTTGTTTTTCTGTGTTTTTACAGAGAATACCAAGTATCTTTTTTGCTTTTGAGAATTGTTTTTTGTACCATTTTTAGTTGGAGTCCTTTACTGCAGTACATTTACTGAATATATCTTCATGCAGGTTACAAATTATGACGAGGCGACTAGACTTCCACTGGTCCAATTATGGCGTCTAAATCCTGATGAGGTAAGGCTGTTAAATTGGTATCCGTTTATGAAAACATTTCTATTTTCTATAAGCTTTAGCCTTTTGGTTGCACTGCCACCTACAGGAAAGGACAGTGGCTAACAGATAATATAACCCATAACTCTTCCTATTGCCAGCATACAGCAGTTACATCCATGATAAGAGCATGGATATATGTGTGTTTTTTTTCAATCAAAGCTCTTTACATTGTAGCTTTCCATCATGGTCGTAGTTGGCCTTTTTTTTTGGGACTGCTACATCTGGACCTGACTGGACGTTGAGGGGATAGCTTGGAAGGAAGTAGTCTTCAGGCACTAGGTCCCACAATTTATAGGCTCTGTTCTGGTACAGATTGGCTGCAAAGTGCTTTCCAGGTCCAGAGCTGGTTGAATTGTCTTGGCAGTTGCCCTATGTCTGAAGATTTGCTAAATGCATAGGCTGCTTTTGGCTGAGCAGCATCATTACTTTTTTCTAGGCAGTTTGTCGTGGAAGGGTTTAACTCTGTTGGATCACATCTGCTGGGTGGAGTGTTGCATGCATGCTCTGTGCTTGCTTTCCTGTCACATGGCGTCGGGAAGTCATCTCTCCACTGCTTCTCCTGCTGGCCACATGAAATTTCAATTTTTCAATCCATTCTGCCTACAGGTTTTCTCATTTCCAGCCATCCACTCTCAACTGCTACCAGCTGTTCAGGTTTTGGAAGTACTTCAGGCATTGCCTCATTGTGTCCACATTTTCTGGTTGTGGACTTCGGAGAAGATAGTCCCTCTGTACTGGGTGCACCCAGCTCCCTTCCCATGAACAGCTTTTGAGGCTGCTTGCAGCACGCCTACTGTAAGTGCTGATGTCTGGAGCCTGAATGTTGCCCTTTGCTCTGGGATTTTTCTCTGTCCTCCAGCTCCTTTTGTGCATAGCTGGATCCTATGGGTTGGGCCCCCCAGCTTCTTTATGTGCTACCCAATTACCTGGTATGGATTACCCAACTGTGGTTTAAGAAAATTAACTCCTTTTTAGATAGGATCCTAATCTTGAAGGAAAAGAATTCCAGAATTATCTGTCACCAAAGGATAGGTGGAGTTGGTGGTTCCAAATACTAAACTCTATTTTGTAGCAGCCCAGCTTTAACACTTTGCTGGTTGGGGGACTATTAATGAGGACGACACTATTGGGCTATTCTTCTTTCTTGAACAGCTCAACACTTGATTGCACAAATGGAAGTGTGTGCATTATCCGACCCCCTTAGAAGTGAAAGTAATTGAATTTGAGGGCTTTTCTCTGTACACTACTCTATGGGGTAATATCAGACTGATGGAACCGAGTAAACCTGAGGGGCTGTTGAAGTCCAGGTTCTGAGGGAGAGGGGACATCTGTGAGTCTAAATCTAATGCTTGTATTTCATGCTGTGAGTCCTGAAGGTTGCAATTTAGAAGTTTCTCCATGAAATGGATCCTCTTTCCTGGAGCTGAATCTGCACCAATATTTGGCTCTGTGCACTCAAGTATCAGTCGTTTGTCCTTTTTGTTTTAGGGGCTGTTGGCCTCTTCTTGGCTAAAACTTTTCTGTTTTCTGATCTTCAAAAACCACAGTTTGAACCTGTTAAGAGACATTGCTCTCTCTATTTTCATCAACAGGGGGGGTTTCTTGTAGACCTCAGCTCTTTACGGCTAGTGTCTGAGCTGAGGGTCTTATTCTGCAAAGAACCCTTTTGGTGTTGCATAGGGTCATGGTGGTTAAGGCCCAGAACTTTCTTGTCTGAGGTAGTTTCTACCATTCACCTGAACCAAGACTTCATTCTTGCATTCCTCCATCCTCAAAAGGGTGTACCGGCTGCTCATTTCACCCCTTCTTGGTGGCCTCAAGCATGGAGTTCCACACTTTCTTGTGAAGGCACTCTGCAGGCAGTCATCAGTTCTGTTTTCTTCGGCCTTCTGGAGTTGTTTCTTATCCCTCAGTTTAAAAAACTAAAAATTCTTCCTGCGCCTAGTAAAACACTCTAATACAGGTTCTATCCTGCTGCTGTGCACTGTGATCAACACAAACAATGAAAAAAAGGAAAAAACAGCGCAAACATAGACCTTTACATGAAATCAATATTACAAAGTGCAAACATAAGTGAAAAATTAATCAGTGGTAAAGTCCATCAAAATAAACCAAAGTTCAAAAAATATTAGTGCAAAAAAGAAAAAGAAAAAAAGAAAAAATATTTTCAAATTCTTCTTCTAATATAGAGGAACTTCCACCTTCCACCCGTGAAAACCAATATCAAATGCACTCACCAGATAAAGGTGAAAAAAACGCCTCTTAGGAATTTTATGGGATCCTACACCCTCTTTCGTATCCAATCTATAGGAATCCTCCTCTCCACCATAGGCTCCACCATCCGACCAGGGAGAAAAAAATCTCAGATAGTGTAATATTGTAAGACACCATTCATAAGTGAAATCAAGGATTAAGGTCACTCACATTCAATTCAATTTAAAAAGGCATATTTATTAGGATCAGCTTCTTCCAGATAAACAGTAGATGCAAGGCAACCTCCCACGGAATCTCACATCACAGCTCCAGGTTTCAGCAGAAGCTCTACAGAGACACCGCATATACAGATCCCAAAAGATGGCCGCTGGAACGCACCGCTCAGCGTGCGCTCCACTCACCGGAAGTGACGTCAGACGTACGGAGTACAAACCGGAAATGCGTCAACGCGTTTCGCCCCTCCCATCGGGCGTTCTCAAGACGTTCATCTCCTGTCTGAAGCTCCCTTATATACCCAGCAGAGACCCACCCCTCCGTTTCAATTGGTCAATACTCTTCCCCGGGATGATCAAACAAACCACTCCTCCTGTAACGTGACGTGAGAGTCCCTTACAGATGAGGTAAATGCCTATACAATTAGAAATCTTATTTCATGTTATTCCTGACACTATTAAATTATCTCCCATAAGCGACATGTATATTACCACATGTCCCCAGTGGGAAAAACACAAACAAAGTATTAAACAATGCCTCACTATTACAAAAAACTTTCTTTAATATATGAGCAATGAATACTAAATAGTATAAAATGAAAATAAATATGAATGTAATGAAAATAAAAAATATAAAATATAAGATGAAAATAAAAATGAAAATAAAAATAAAAATGAAAATGAAAATAAAAATAAAAATAAATATAAAAATAAAAATAAATAAAAAATGAAAATAAAATAAAAACAAATATAAATAAAAATAAAAATAAAGAATAAAAATAAAAAATATAATTAAAATAAATATAAAAATAAAAATAAATATAAAATAAAGATAAATGTAAAATAAAAAAATTATTTTTTAATTAAAAATAAAAATAAAAATAGAAAGAAAAAGAGAGAAAAAGAAAAGGAAAAATAAAAATGAAAAATGAATGAAATAAAAATAAAAATAAAAATAAAAATAAAACTCAAAATAATATGTGAAATAAAATAAAAAATATATATAAAAAAATAAATAAAATATAAATAAAATTAAAAATAAAAATAAATATAAAATAAAATAAAATAAAAATAAAAATAAACCAATAACAAAAATAATAAAAAAATTTAAAAAATGCAATAGCATTACAATGTGTAAAAAAAAAAAAAATCCTTTTTTAATATTTCTAATGTGTTCACCTAATCTCACCGACAATTTCCTAGACGTTCTACCTACGTATTGCAGATGACAAGAGCACTCCAACACATACGTAACAAAGGAACTGTCACAAGTTATAAAATTATTTATTTTATAAGAGGAACCCGTAGAACAAGAATGAAACAAATCATATCTCCTCTTAGTATCTCCTCTCATATTTCTACATGCCATACACCTTTTACATTTATAAAACCCCACAGTATCCAAAAAAGTTGCCTTTTTCTTCGGAATATCTGGGATATTTTTTGCTAACTTCATTCTCAATGTGGGTGGTTTTCTGTAAATGAATGAAGGTTTCTCAGGTATTAAATCATGGAGAACATCATCCCTCTTCAGAATCGACCAGTGTTTTCTTATAATATTTTCAATAACCTTATGTTGATTAGAGTAACCCGTGATAAAAGCCAGTTCACCTACTTTCTTCTTGTTCTTTCTATTTATTAATAATTCATCTCTATTAATCCTCCTCACTTGATCCATTGCACCTGTTAGAATATTTTCTTCATAGCCTTTTTCTCTAAACCTTTCCAACAACATATTTGCTTGCTCTTGAAATATCTTATTGTCATCACAGTTCCGCTTGAGTCTAATCAATTGGCTTTTAGGAATGGACCTCAACCAATTTCTATGGTGGCAACTGTGGATTGGGATGTAAGCATTCCTATCCACTTGTTTAAAATATGTTTTTGTGTGAAGATAGTCCCCCTGTCTATAGATGACTAAATCAAGAAAGTCTATAGATTCCATACCGATATGGTTAGTGAATGTGATGTTATAAGGATTACACTCCATTCCACGGATGTACTCCTCTAAACCATTCCTGGTTCCCTTCCAAATTATCACGATGTCATCTATAAACCTTCTAAAGAGTAGTAATTTCTCATTCATCTTTCCAAATATAGCTTTATCTTCCCACATACTCATAAAAAGGTTGGCTACTGATGGAGCATATTTCGCTCCCATCGCGACTCCAGTGCACTGCCTATAATAATTGTTGGAATGCCAAAAATAGTTATTTGACATTGCTAGGTCAAGACAATCTAGCAAAAAATCAATTTGATCACCTTTTAAACCCGATTTTTTTCTCCAATGCCCATCTCACCGCTGTTAAAGCATCCTCATGTCTAATGTTGGTGTATAGTGCATTCACATCAACACTGGCCAAAACACAGTTCTCTTTAATCCTTATTTTTTTCAAAACTGAGATCAAATCTCCACTATCCTTAAGGTAAGATGGAAAACCTGATACCAGAGGTTGTAGGAATTCATCCACATATTCCCCTAGTCTTGAAAAAAGTGAGTCAATCCCATTAACAATGGGTCTTCCAGGGGGTTTTAATAAACTTTTATGTATCTTGGGTAGTTGGTATATAACAGGTGTAACAGGTGCTTTTGGTACCAAATATCTCGCTTCTTTTTTGTTTAAAAAACCTTCTCTTTCACCTCTTTTCACTAGTTTCATTAATTTGTTCTTGTAACTTTTTAGAGGGTTGCCCCTCAATTTCTCATATGTATTTTCATCACCCACCAATCTATTCAGTTCTTCATAATAATCATTCCTATTCAACACCACCACCCCTCCTCCTTTGTCTGCTGATCTTATTACAATGTTATTATTTTTTTCTAATTGTTGAATTCCTCTAATTAAATCATGCTTCATCCTCTTATTTGGAACCGATAATACCTCCAAATCATATTCCACCATCTTTTTGAATGTATCTATACAACAATTATTTCCTACTTTTGGGTTGAACACAGACTTATTCCTCAAATTGGTGTGCTTATAAACCCCTTCATTCCCATCATTGCTCATTCTCCCACCCTTATGAGGATCAATAGCATTAGATTTGGAGTTTTTACTCCAATATTTTTTTAAATTTAATTTTCTGATAAATCTATGAAGATCTATGTAAGTCTCCAATTTATTTAATTTTTTGTCGGGTGCATATTTCAGACCCAATGCTAAGACCCTCAATTCCTCCTCTTTTAAAATGTAATCACTTAAGTTGAAAATTCCTTTATTTACATTGACCTTTTCCTTTTTCCTTTTACCTCCTCTACATCCCCTGTATTTCTTCCTTCCCAATAGGGGTCCTGATAGTTTGGGTCCTGATAATTTTGGTAATTCTGATAATTTGGAGGTGGTTTCCATCCACCCCTCCCTCCTCTGTTTGGGTAATACTGACCCCCTCTCCCTCTCGGGTTGTAAACTCCTCTTTGGTTCCCCCCTCTCCATGGCGGTCCCACAAAACCTCCTCTTGGAAAAACCTTTCCCTCATATTGATGATTATATGGGGATCCCATTAGAGGTCCAAATCTATTGTATGTGGGCACCCCATAGTTAGAAGTTGGATTCTCATCCATGTTCTTTCTAGGGGAAGAATTCTTTTGTATATTTTTTGAAAAAGCAACCGTAGCTGCCTTAATCTTCACTCCAGATGATCCCAATTTAGAACCTGGATCTTTGGTATCCCCCTTTGGTATCCCTCAGTTTAACTGCTTTTTAACATGCCAAGGGTTAAAGGCTTCCTGCTTCCCTCAATTGACAAGGAACGAAAATAGGATTCCTCTACCTGCTAGAAAATGTATTTTCTTAGAATTCATTGAAACACAGGTCCTGCCCTCGTGTGCTTAATATCTCAGTAAAACGGAGGCATTCTGGTAATGGGGGGGGGGGGGGGGCTGTGAATACAAACACACAATGGCCTTTTACCAAAGTGAGTTTTTTTTTCTTCGGTCTCATGCACATTGGGTGTACGAACGCCCTTCTGTAGGCATTTACAGGCCTATTGGAAGAGGAGTGTTTAGGGGCTGAGAAAATTATGCATTCAGTACAGGAGTCTCTCGGCAAAAAAAAAAGCTTGACGCGTTTTTAGTGCTTGAGCGTTAATTTCAGTGGCCAGAATAAATTTTAATATGCTTGCCAACGCAATGAATGAATGCCCAAACGTTTGACGTGCCTACATGTTTGCGAAATGTGGCTTTAGTTGCTGCTTTTCTCCTGCCAAGAGAAAAGGCGTTCAGAAGAGCTGGGCAAACTCCTAGTGTGCATAAGGCCTTCGGTTATTTTATAGTGTTACTAGACCCCAGACCCTGCATTCACTATATCTAGTTTCCCACAGTACACAAAACATGGAAATGCAATTATTTTAGTAAATATAAACTGCTAAATACCTTTTCTCATCAGCAGTATATAGCATTCTTGTGACTTCAGCAAAGCACTGGTTAAAGCTTGTAGGAGGAGTCTTTTTCCTGCACTGGGAGGATGTGAAACCTCTTACCCTCTGGACAGTGCTGATTGGCCATGTGCTTATCACCTGCACCCTCGCAAGAAAAAAAAAAGCCTCTAGCAATACACACAAAATTGAGCATGTGCATATGACCACGGGTTCAGTCTGTATCAGGTGGTCATTTCAACAAGAGGAGGGGCAGAGAGAGGATCAAACAGCCTTTTTACACAATTCGGAGAATTAACCCCGTAGGTTCCACAGTGAGTAGAACAAGCATGCTTCACTGCATATACAGACTGATTTTACTGTTGTGGGTTTAGTAACACTAAGATTAGTGGGTAGAGGTAGAAAAGAAAACCCTTCTGGTTGGTATTTTTGAGAAGTTTTCTGTCAGGAAAAGTTTGTGTTTTTTGTGTTCTTTGGTTTAAAAAAAAAAAAAAAAAAAAAAGTATCCATGTAAAACCTGTGTAGTTCATTAGCAGGGGTACAGGTATTCAAAAAGAGGTCTGCTTTTTAAACCTAGGGGCAGTAATATGTACTTTGTGGGGATTAGACCCTTAATGGTGCCCCCACAACCATCAATTTTTTTTTTTTTCCCTCTAAGTGCCCTAAATTTGGACTTTTACCAGTTCATTAAGCTGGACTGTGTATAGACGAATCTTCCTGTACTCTTGACCATTACTGTTTAAAAAGGGGCTATGTTTGAAATGTATTCACGCCATAGTGTAAACTTTTCAAATATGGGGCTACAATTCATGTAGTCAGAGCTCAGTCTCAGGTGGATGATCACCGGTCACACTGACACAACTTCTGCCTAAAGCCCTTATGCGGTACTTTGGCACTTCCTCATGCCTTTTCACACAAGTATTTATTGCAGGACGGTCTACACCTGGGTTACTGCATACACCAACCAGACACGCTTACTGTTTCTTCCACTCTGTATTCAATTAGTGCCCACAGGGGAACACTTCACTTGTAGCTAAACAGCAGGCCAAAATTCACATTGTCAAAGTCCCTTGCAGCCTCAGGATGAAGATGTCCCTTGCAATGTAGCAGGAACTGGTCTTCACGCCAGTAACAGCACAATATTCTTGATGTATTCCAGCTATGCAACATGTAGCCTATTTGACTATAGCAGAATTTTCTGCATCTGTCACAATTTCTTGGACAGATTACAGCCTTAATTCTGCCATCTGTCCAGAGCTCAAAAACGTCAGACCCTGATATGCTGCTTCCAGATGACACAGAATTGGGTAACAATGAAGAGGACATTGAAGCAGTGCTGGAGGAAGCTGCAGAAGATTTCTCTTCCCCACACTGTCATATTAAAGAGGTAGTTCTGTAATATGCTTGCAAATCTTGAAAAGCTTAGTGCTTCTGTCTGCAGAAAGCCTTGGTATTGTACAGGTAGAATCTTCTCTCTTGCCACGCCCCTTTTGGCACAAAGATAACTACTAAGCCATGTAGAATATTCCTTTTTCATGGATGGATAGCATGGGCTGGCTATGCAGAATGTTTGTTACCTAAAATCTTTGCCGAACTCTATCCAGTTGAGAGTTTAACCACTTGACCTCTGGAAGGTTTCACCCCTTCATGACCAGAGCACTTTTTTGCTATTAACCGGCAATTGCACGATCATGCAACACTGTACTCAAATGAAATTGATAAATTTGTTTTCACACCAATAGATATTTCTTTTGGTGGTATTTGGTCATAACTGAGTTTTTTTTATTTAAACTAAAAACAACCAAAACATTTGAGAAAAACCCATTTTTATTTGCTTTGATTTTATTTATTGGATAGGTTTTATCAAATAAATTTAGGCCAACATGTATTCTGCTACATGTCTCTGGTTTAAAAAAAACAAAATACTCAATACGTGTGTTGGCCTGTGCGAAAGTTATAAACTATGGTGTGTGTGTGTGTGTGTGTGTGTGTATATATACTGGAATTTATGCAGCTGTACTGCGCATATATACTGGTAATGGTAGTGATCGGCGAATTGTACAGTGAAGGAAAAGTATTTGATCCCCTGCTGAATTTGAATGTTTGCCCACTCACAAACGATCAGTCTAAAAATCGAATGGTAGGTGTATTGTAACACAGACAGAATAGCAACAAAGAATTCAATAGAAATGCATGTCTAATAAATTTTGCACTGATTTGCATGTTGATGAGGGAAATAAGTATTTGATCCCCTTCACAAAACATGAAAGGTCAGACGTTTTCTGTAGTTGGCTACCAGGTTTGCACATATCTCAGGAGGGATTTAGGCCCACTCCTTGTGGCAGATCCTCTCCAAGTCATTAAGGTTTGATGGCTGACATTTGGAAACTTGAACTTTCAGCTCCCTCCACAGATTTTCAATCGGATTAAGGTTTGGAGACTGGCTAGGACACTCCAGGACCTTAATGTACTACTTCTTGAGCCACTCCTTTGTAGCCTTGGCCATGTGTTTTGGGTCAGTATCATGCTAAAACACCCACCCACGGCCCATTTTCAATGCCCTGGCTGAGAGAAGAAAGTTCTCACCCAAGATTTTACGGTACATTGTCCCTTTTTATTGCGGTGCAGTTGTCTTGTCCCCTTTGCAGAAAAACACCCCCAAAGCAGAATGTTTCCACCACCATGTTTGACAGTTGGGATGGTGTTCTTGGCATCAACTCAACTCGTGTTTGGAGGAGGAATGCTGCCTAACAGCTCAATTTTGTCTCACCTGACCACAACCCTTTCAACCAGTCCTCTGCATCATTCAGATGTTCAGTGGAAAACTTCAGACAGGCCTGGACATGTGCTTTCTTGAGCAGAGGGACCTTGCGGGCACTGCAGGATTTCAACCCTTGTCGGCGTAGTGTTATCAATTGTTTTCTTGGTGACTGTTGTCCCAGCTGCCTGGAGATCATTGACAAGATCCTCACGTGTAGTTCTGGGATTATTCCTCACTGTTCTCATGATCGACACTCCACAAGGTGAGATCTTGCATGGTGCACCAGACCTAGGTAGACTGACAGTTGTTTTGTGTTTTACATTTGCGAATTATTGCACTAACTGTTGTCACCTTCTCACCAAGCTGCTTGGCGATAGTTTGGTAGCCCAGTCCAGCCTTGTGTAGGTCTACAATCTTGTCCCCGACATCCTTGGACAGCTCTTTGGTCTTTGCCATGGTGGAGAGTTTGGAATCTGATTGCTCCTGTAGACAGGTGTCTTTTATACAGGTAACAATAAGATTAGCAGCACTCCCTTTTTA
This sequence comes from Staurois parvus, assembly GCF_062004578.1. NCBI lineage: Eukaryota > Metazoa > Chordata > Amphibia > Anura > Ranidae > Staurois > Staurois parvus. The sequence goes on from NW_028318002.1 coordinate 2,419,763, forward strand.
AGAGACTTCTTCTAATCTCAGCTTGTTACTTGTATGAAAGACACCTGGTAGCCAGAAATCCTGTTGAATGATAGGGGATCAAATACTTATTTCCCTCATGAACATGCAAATCAGTGCATAATTTGTTAGAGACAGAAGAGTAAAAAAAAATTTCAAAAGAAATGCGTGTCTGTGTTACAGTACACCTACCATTCGATTTTTAGACTGATCATTTCTTTGTCAGTGGGCAAACATTCAAAATCAGCAGGGGATCAAATACTTATTTCCTTCACTGTAGTGGGACTGTGGTAGCATGTTGGGAAATCTGATGCTGGCTGGGAGGTACACTGACATCCGTAGTGACACTAAAACAGTGATCGGTGCTAATACTGTACAGTTTCACTGTACTAATGACTCGCTGAGAAGGGGTTACCGCAATCAAGGAGTTAATTGTGTGCCTACCAATGTGTGTAATATCTTTTACTTTGCGTACTGGGAACAGCATAGCAAAAAACAGCCATATAGTAGAGTTCTGTAAACTGAGCTTTAGGATTAGTAGATTTAGAAACCATTCTGTCAGTACTGCCCCAAGTGGTTCTACTAAAACCTGTCCATGGTACTGAAGCCCAACTGAGGTATCGGTCCTCTCCTGGGCTTAAACTCATTTAGTAAATTCTGTCCATTCACAATACTCCTGACATTCTTCCTGACTCATAGCTCAGGGGACAGACTATCTGGACAACCTATGCCTGAATGCATAATATTGCATCTTGCAGGGATTATCCTAAAGACTTGTCGGCTTCAAAGGTTTCTTTAGCACCCTTCTAACTAAATGTATCTGGATTGAGTTCTAGATGCATCTCAAGAGAAGATCTTTCTTCCAAAAGAAAGCTCCTTCTTTAAGGCTAATGTCAACTGGAAGATTCTTAAAACGGGCTATAGGTTAGTCAGCCTGGGGAACAGTCTCCCAATCCGTGATGGTCTAAGGAACATGGTCAAGGGAAGAAATCTCCCCAGCAACAGGGGGGTGCAATCAGACAATGCCACCACAGTGGCATATGCCAATCATCAGGAGGAGCTTAGCTGCTTTGAATGGCACAAATCCATTTTCTTTCATGGACAGAATCTTGCTGTCCTGTCATGGAAAAAAAAAATATATATATATATTTTTTTTTTCTCCAGTCCTTGTCCCAGATGTTAGTTGGCAGGTGGATTATTTCAGCCACCACCATCTGGACCAAAGGAAATAGGCACCCCTGAATGACAAGAACCAGTTAATATAAAAAAAAATAGGAGACTGCATATGGGCATCCTAGTCTCCAGATAAAACCAGATACTCTTCTTAGTTCTTGGATCCATGATACCTACAGTGCGTTCTTACATTTTCAGACCTGCTTCACTTTTTTAAATTTTGTTATGTTGCATCCATTTTTTTTTTCTCATTAATCCCACTCCGTACCCCATAATAACGAAGTGAAAACAGAATTTGAAATGTATGTGAATTTATTAAAAAGAGGATACTTAAAAATTCCTTTTAAGTATTCAGAAAATGTGCTTAGTATTTTGAAGCACCTTTTGGCAGCAATTACAGCCTTGCGGTTTTTTTTTTTGGGTATGTTGCAACAAGCTTGCACACCTGGATTGGGGGATTTTTTGCCATTCTTTGCAAATCCTCTAAAGCTTGGATGGGGACCTTCAGAGAGCTATTTTCAGATCTCCAGAGATGTTCAATAGGGTTCAAGTCAGGGCTCTGTCCTGGCCAATCTAGGACATTTCAGAGTTGTCTTTAAGCCACTCCTGTGTTGTCTTGTCTGTGTGCTTAGGATCATTGTCCTGTTGGAAGGTGGACAGTCTGCCCAGTCTGAGGTTCTGAGCGCTGTGGAACAGGTTTTGTGAAGGATATCTCTGGTCACGGTTGAGGGAAAGCTGAATGGAGTAAAGTACAGTCTCCTAATCCCTGCTGCTGAACACCCACACAGCATGCTGCTACCACCATGCTTCACTGTTGGGATGGTATTGGCAGGTAATGAGTGGTGACTGGCCTCATTTCTACAAGTTAGGTCTGTAGGAAACCAAACTGTTCATTCTTGGTTTCATCAGACCAGAGAATCTTGTTCCTCAGTCTGAAAGTATTTTCAGGTGCTCCAAGTGGGCTTTCATGTGTTTTTCACTGCGGAGACTTCGTCTAATCCCTGTGACTGAGCGACAGCTGCAGGTTTAGCAACCTAAATAAATGTTGTGAGCCTGCTTGCAGGTTTTGGGCATGCATATTTCGACAGCAGAATTTTGTCAGGTCTCAGCCAATGATTTATGGCAGAGACCTGCTGATTGGCTGTGTCCAATCATAGCTCAGAGCCCTGTATTTACACACAACATAGGGCTTTGTACAAAGAGCAGCAATTTGGCTGTTTCTTCTCCCTGAGAAGAAAAAACAGCCAGATCTTGGTAAAAGCAGCACCATCACACACACTACACTTGTTAAGCACAGATAACCCTTTTCCCTGTTATGTCAACCCTTCCCATCCAGTGTTAGTACAGTGACAGTGTGCATTTTTAGCAGTGATCACTGTATTAGTGTCACCTTTTTTGATGTCCATGTACCTCCTAGCCAGTGCTAGTGCCAGATTGCCTGCCACACTATCAGTCTCACTATAGGTTGCTGATCACTGCCATTTTACCTGTATAGCATTATAGTTGGATAAATGCCACTGTATATATACACCATAGTTTGTAGACTGTATAATTTTCGCACAAACCAATTAATATACACGTATTGGTATTTTTTTTTTTAATCAAACTAAAGATGTGTAGTGGAATACATTTGTGGCCTACGTTTTATGAAGAAACTTTATTTTCTTAGTCATTTTTATTGGATATGTTTTATAACAAAGTAGAAAAAACAATTTCAACATTTTAGGGTGATTTTTGTGATCTATTACCACCATAAGAGAGCTCTGTTTGATAAAAAAACAAACTATAAAATTAATTTAAAAAAAAATGAGCATCTGGGTACCGTAATCAGTCATTGCTATTCAGCGATTACATATTTCCCAGGTCTTTCTCATTTCCATGGAAAGATCTGAGGTAGGAGTTTCTAGTACTGTGCTGATGTATGCTGTATAGCAGCAGAGGATGTGTGGACTATAAATCTGTGTCTCCACAGTGTTGATTACAAATCTATTTCAAAGCAATTTTTTATTTGTAATAACATGGTGTAGGAGGAGTTTGTTTACACTGTAAAGATATCTGGAGGAGGTTCTGCCAATCATAGGCTCACTCCCCTCCAGCCTTTGCCAATGGTGTTTATGTTCTTGGGCTGGCAGGGAGGTGAAGCTTTCATCAATCCTTGTATCCCACCCAGGGGCGGACTGACAACTCATGGGGCCCCCGGGCAATAGGGGATCATGGGGCCCCTGTGTCCTTGCCCAAACTCAAAAAAACTATGAAAAAGGTACCAGGGGCATCTCCTGGGGCCCCCTACTGACCCCAGGGCCCTTGGGCAGTGCTCGAGTTTCCAAATGGTCAGTCTGCCCCTGATCCCACCCTTATAGTGTTTAGCAATACAAGGGCATGAAGGAGAAGGGAGTGAGTGAACTGTCTTTTACCACTGTGTCTCTCTATAGTCGCATGAGCAGCACAGATAAGAGGAAATGAACAGCTTAGAAGGGAACTGGAGCATACGCATTAGATGTGGCAATGGCTGGTCTACAAAATTTCATGCTGCAGCGGGGAAACGGGCAAGGAGGAAGGATAGTAAACGGCAGGATTAACTAGGTTTTTTGTAGCCTACAGAAAATGAATGCTCTAGTGGTAAAGAGCATGAACACTGTGTAATGTGCATGTATTGACTGCTTATATTTGGGTTTAATAACACTGAGCAACAGGTTCCTTGACTCTATTAATCCCCTCAGTACTGAGAGGTTAAGGTTGTAGGGGTAATGGGGCGTAGTTGAAAGAGGTGAAGATTTCTAACTAAAACAAGCCAGCATCACAAAGGGCATTACTTAAAAAATATTAATGAATTGTGCTTCTGCTTTTGACTTGAGGGAGGTTTGGCTCCTAGATGGAAGTTACTCAAATGATTTCACAAACATATTGACCGTTTTTGTATTGTGCTGATAATTGATTAACTTGGAAACCTTATGTTTTTGTTTTTTGTACAGATGGTGTCAGTTAACAGGACGCTTGTGGAAAGAGGCTTCGCTGAATGGGTAGACAGCTATTAATAGTCTCGACACCATTTCAGTAAATCCCATTTTTGTACTGTATTAGGCTTGGCATAGAGACTGTTCATATGACTGAAAAGTAACTCTCTCCTCTTGTGTTCATCTAATGGCTTGGTTGTTTGGTCAGTGAAAATTCACAGCAATAGTCTTTCCAGAGAACAGACCACAAAGCCATACTTTTTTTTTTTTTTTTTGTTTAAGTTTCAACTGCCATGAACCAAATACCACTTAAATGTGTTATTGTCAGATATGCTACACTTTTAATGATGACTTGCATCCTGAATTCACCAGTAAATGGTTTGATTTTAGCGCGAGTTTACATTATCTATACGACTACTATGAGTACAGCTAGAACTAAAAGGACATCAATTAAATTGGGCATGTGTATTGTACTCTTTTGAACATCCTGTTTGCCAAGCCTGATGTGTAATTTATCATTTTGTACTTTTTTGCAAATCTTTGTAAATATATAAAGTAAGATCACTGTAATATTTTGTATCAGAACACTGGAAAAAAAAAGGGAACGTCACAATTTCCACTCAACTTTTGTTCAATCCAGTTTGTTGCACAAATGCATTTAAGGGCCAGAGTGCCTTAATTCAAATTCTGTTAATGGAAGAATCTGCAAAGCATTCACAAGTCCATAATTGTTGAGCTTTTCACAATTTAAAATTTCATTTTTGATGGAATTTGACTTTTTGCTATGCACAGATGTCCTGTTTATAATCCCATATTTAGACATTGCAGTAAACCCCTTTGTGGCCTATTTAGGCAGATAAGTAGGCTACACCTGTTTTGCATAGGAAATAAATCAAATATCTGATGTCAAGATTATATACATTGATCTTTTGTGGATGATGGTTTCCCTAAATAAGATCTGAATTTTATGCTACTGACCCCATTACAGAATATCAAATGTTTTTGTGGGCACAAACCTGTAAAATATTTAGATTTGCCATATGGACTGGTGTTGTGATCTATGATTATTTTTTTTTTTTTTTTGCTACTTTGTACAAATGTAAAAAGTAAGAAAATGAATTATTGCATTGGTGTGCCCTTTTTTATTTCATGACAAATGGATTTTTAAACCTGTAAAAGTAATATAAATCCAGTTGAAAAGTATTGTAAAGTGCATATTTTTCTCAACAACCTCTTGTGAATGGGTGGGAAATGTGTAAAAAAACAAAATAAAATAAATTAAAAAAAATAAAGCACTGAGCAGGAAGCATTATCCACTGAATGAATTGTTTTTCTTTTATAAATATCTTGTTCTGGTTTGTCCTACTTTACAAAAGACAGTGTATAGAAGCCTTGACCCAATGGCAATTAGGCAAGTATAAAATATCCCCTCCAGTTCCAGAAGTTTTTAACCCCTTTTGACCAGGCCAAGTTTTGCTATGTAGCACTGTGGATACGCTGGAGTGTTGCATGACCGCGCAGTTACTGAATAAAGTACCAAATAAAATCGATCATCTCTCAAAAAAAGCTTTATATCACAAAAACGCCCTGTGGTGATCAAACTAGAGAAGACCAAATATGGTGAAAAATAACTTTTTTTTTTTTTTTTTATACTTTCTGTAAATAAGAATACAATTTAAATAACATTTCTTCATAAATTTGGGCCTAAATGTATTCTGATAATGTCTTTTGGTGGGGGAAAAAAAATCCCAATGTGTGTATTGTCTACATACTATGGTGTATATATTGGCTATTTTTTTTTTTTTTTTCTTGAACTACCAATGATGATCAGTGACTTTTATAATGGGACTGCGATTAGTGCAGCAGCCAATCAGAAACTAATTGACGCTGGGGGTAGAACTGACTGCAACTTCACCAGTGACAGCACAGTGACAGTGTATAGTATTTTTACTGATCACTGTATTAGTAATGACACTGGCTGGGAGCGGGTTAACCTCTATGGTGATCAAGGGGTTAAATGTGTGCCTAACTATGTGTTGCTTTTACTAACCGATCACTTGTTTCTTAACCACTTGCGGGCACTTTCGCCCTCTTCCTGCCCAGGCCAATCTTCTGCTTTTTTTATTGCACTTTTGACTATTGCTGTTTTTGTGTTTTTTTTTTTTTTTTTTTTTTTTTTTTTTTTTTGCTAAACACGAGAAACTAACAAAAAAAAATTGGTATTTTCAGTTATAAAATTTTACATACAGGTAATTTTTCACCTTCACTGATGTGCATTGAAAGGCTGCACTGATGGGTACTGATGAGGTGGCACTGATGGACACTGAGGCGGAGGCACTGATGAAGCTGCACAATTATGGGGCACCGGCGGACACTGTTGGGGCAGGGGGCTGCACTGGACTGCTTCTGATTTTTTTTTTTTTTTTTATAAATGTATTTGCCAATTACTGGTAAGCATGAGGAAAGTGCAGTCGATAGCCATCAACTGTATTCACATTGTGATCACCTGTGTCATTGAATACAGCTGATCACGTGGTAAAGGCACTCTCTGATTGCCCCTTTACCATGTCATGTGATTAGCTGTGTCCAATGGACACAAAGATCAGTTTGCCAGGTGTGCATCCCAGGGGTCATGTGGGTAGTGTGGTTCTGGAGGACGTTGTGACACCCCCCCAGAACTAGACAACTGCGCTGTAGCTATCATTTAGCTATACCCTGTTCGTCAAGTGGTTAAGAAATGGAGATCGTTCCCTCTGCATAGAGCTCTGTTGATTGTCAACACAGGCTCTGGACTCTGCTTTGGACACAGCTGATCAGCAGGTCCCAGCCATGAATCATTGTACACAGCAGGGATCTCAGCAAGTCAGGGCCAATCACAGTGGGTGTCTGCGATCACGTGCTTGTGTCATAAACCTGGAAACCGGCAGCAATGTACCAGAGCATCGCTTTGCCTGTGCGGGCTTCCTGCCCATACTAAATTGAAAGTAGTTAAATGTGGCCAGCGTGGTAAAATTACAATGTCATGTTGCATATATAGTAATAAACTGTGCTGCCATGCTGATGCAGCTTAGCTGTATGTGAATATTGAAGGGTTAACTTTCTGTAACCATTTACATTTGCTGTATAATGGTAAATGTCAAAGACCTATTTGGCAGTATTTAGAGATGTATAGATTTTGAAATCTGAAGAATTCACAGCTGTTTTGATCAGCAAGTCCAGTTGCACATTACAAGCGACAGGATCTTAGTCTTATGGTCCCCCATACACTAGTTTGAAAATTCATCATTTGGACCGTTTGTTAATTTTTCATCCGATTATTAGGCACAAGTCGATTAGAGGAAAAAAAAAAAGCCCAAAGTTAAAAATCTTCTAAGAAACAGGTTGGAAGACTACTGCTGAATGATAAATTTAAAGGTTAATGTTTTTCCTGGCCAGTAAAAATTGAACTGTTTGTACTGCACATATGTGACAAAACGTACAAAAAACTGATTCATTTATGTCCATTGAATGATTTATCAATCAAAATTTGGCCAATACACGATGGCGCTATCATTTTGCTGTCACGACTGAATGTTCATAATTCAGAAACTAGTTAGATTTTGCGGCTAGTGTATGGTTAGCATTAGAATTTTGTTATGCTGTTACCTTCAGATGATTGGACACTGATAAATTTGTAAGGTGAGCCCTTTGTATAAACCCTCCCTCTCTTAGCTAGCCTCAGTTTTTTTTGCTAATGTTCTGATGTGATGGACATCTCTCTCCTCTAAGAAAAGCAAACCTTGTTCCCTTTTATTTTCCTCCCCCCAGCTAGCCTCAATAATTTAAAAAGTTTAAGAACAAAAAACACTATTTTTATTAAAGCGGAACTATACCCATATTGTAAGAGTTATTTAGCAAGGAATATACATTAATAACTATTAACTATGCTACGAAAATTAGTGTGCTGTAAATTGCCTCCAGCATTGCTCCTGTTTGTTCTTGCTGGAGGCTGCCATTTTACTGAAGCCCAGAGCCCCTGAGCAATAGTAAATCTTTAGGCTGGCAGCAGATCAGCCTCTACATTTACCGCACAGTGTTGAAAATTGCAGCTGAGCATGTGTAAAGCAGGGCGAGTTTATTATCTATTAGGTGCATTACTGGATTTGAAACGGTATATGCACTTATTTTTAATGTTTTACATAGTTATATCTGCAAAAGGAGCCAGCCTGAAACCTTCCTTTTTACTAATCGGCAGACATACTGCCTATGAAGGGAAATGAGGGTTTTTCACACATTCTGAGGAATCTGATCAGGATGACACTATTTAGCTAAAATGTAATCCAAGCTTAAAGCTGAACTCCCAAGTTTACTTTCATCTCAAATGGAGGGACCGAGGGACAGGTAAGTGGCTGTTTTCTAAAAGTCAGCAGCTACAGTTTTTGTAGCTGCTGACTTTTATCTTTTGATAGGTTGAGTGTAACTCAGCTTTAAGTAGTGGCTGTGCATAGATAATTTTTGGAGAATAAGGATATTGTTTGTCACTTTAGGCAGTTCTAGTGTCAGGGCATCAAATATAAAAATATTACTCTTTTAGCCTAGCTAGCCAAACTATCATCATGGTACACTATTGCCATCTAGTGGACAGATTGTAAAATACAATTTTCATTGCAAAAATTACATATCTGACATAGCTAAATATGTAAAGGGAGAGAGGGGTGATATAATAATTTAATTTACCAAAGTAAAGCCAGTTTAAACATATGCAATAGTAAAGACTAATTTTGATGGCTGCATGTGTGTTTTTGTTCCTTTTATACACTGATCAGCCATAACATTATGACCACCCACCATAACGCTTTAAGGCATAGACTCCACTAGACCGCTGAAGGTGCAGGTCCTTTAAATTTTATAAATTTTGAGGTGGGGCCTCCATGAACTGGTCGTTTTTTTTTTTTTTTTTTTTGGTTTTTTTTCTAGCACATCCCACAGATGCTCAATAGGTTTGAAATCTGGAGAATTTGGAGGCTAAGTTAACACCTCAAACTCATTTTGTTCCTCAAACCATTCTTGAACCATTTTGGCAGTGTAGCAGGGTCCAGTATCCTGTTGAAAAAGGTCACTGCCATCAGGGAATATTGGGTGAGATTTACTAAAACTGGATCACTCAGAATCTCGTGCAGCTGTGCATGGTAGCCAATTAGCTTCTAAAATCTGCTTGTTCAGTTAAGCTTTATCAGTAAAACCTGTAAACTGATTGGTTTCCATGCAGAAGTGCACAAGATTCTGAATGAACCAGCTTTAGTAAATAAACCCCACTGTTTCCCTAGAGGGGCGTACTTGGTCAGCAACATTGTTTAGGTAATTGGTATGTGTTAACCTTCCTAGCGGTAATCCCAAGTGTGGCTTGGGGTTAATTTACAGTACCAAAAGTTATAACCCCGAGTCACACTCGGGATTACACTATAGTGCTTCTCCTGCGATCCCCCGATCCTTACCTTGTCCTCTGATCCTGGCATTTGTCTTCTGGGTTCCGTTCCCTGAGAGTGTCAGGATGCAGGGGGGCTGAACTGGCGGGTGATTCAAAAAAGTAAAAATATGATATACACACACAATACATTGAAATCTATTAGTATTGCATTACTGTATCAAACCATTTCTCCTAAATGTTGTCTAGTGCCCTTCCTGCACTTTTACCATTCTTTCTGCAATGAAACTTGATAACAGCCATGGTATCCAAAAAGTGTCCCTTTTAGATCAAAAGCTGTTTTAGACGAGCTAGAAAACAGCGATCGTGAAATAGAATCACTTGCCGAACTGAGCGATAATGATTCGTGGGGAAATTCGTCATTAGACACTGAAGACGATTCTGCGACTGAGCTCAGTGTTGGGTGAACTTGGTGCTCTATTTCAAATTTCAGTGTTTTCGGTTTGATTACATTATTGAATTACATTTATTTTTTTTTTTAGAATTTATTATATTTATGATTTCGTGTTTCAAACTTTATCATACCCGGGATGTTTACTAGACTCTTGGACAGATTTAAGTGAGTTATATTCCTAAGAATTACAGGCCTACAATATAAAACAACAAATTTCCATGCAAAATAATGTACCGCTTTGACATTCAACATATTGATTAGTTATACCTCTAGGGAGGTTAAAGTAAAATCCGCATAAATGGCAGGGCCCAAGGTTTCCCAACAGAACATTGCCCAAAGCAGCTCTGTCTCCACCAGCTTGTCTTCTTCCCATAGTGCACCCTGATGACATCTCGTTTGCAGGTAAGTGATGCATGTTGAGAGTAAGCCTTCAAGATTTTCTGGTCCTAGGAAGGCAGAATGTAAGGGTTGCCGATTGGGAGTTTTTCAGCCAGGCTTCCAGGGGGCCCAAATGGCCTACAGGTATAGCAATAAAATGATTGAAAATTTAAGTTGCACAGTTTTTAGTATCTTTGCTGCCCTTTGACTACATGGACTATTTTTTGGAAATGGTGTATTTGATCTTTAAGTCTATGTATCGAAGTGCATTGCAACATGTGGTGCCATACTATGCAGATCATCACAGCTCAGTGGTGATCGTGTGCATGAGCCTTGAATACTACTGCCAGACTACATCATATACAATATGTAATTTTTTCATTTTGCTCATATTTCTCCTTGTTCGACTGCTTTCCGCTTTTGTGTAACCCACATAGCATAATAACTTTAGGCCCACTCTGGAGATCTTTATTTTTTGGCCTGCTTTAAAGCTCATCACACATGTTACAATCATACTGTACAATCTACTTCAGGTCCACATTTTACAAGGGCCTACCTGATTGGATACAGCTAGATTGTTCCCAGCACAAAGACCTGGGTGTCGCTGAGAGCTTTAAAGATCGGGACCTGCAACTCCTGATTCCGGGTCTCATGATCGCTGTGATGGCCCTGATTGGCTATCACAGTGATCAGTCACTGTGAAGCCTGCCACTTGTGTTTTTTTTCTCTCTGAATAGGGGATAGATACACATTGGAATATATTTACTAATGCTGGTGCAGCTGGGCCTTGTAGCTAATCAGCTTCTAACTTCAGCTTGATCAATTAGCCCTGGTTCGCATATGTGCGGGTGGTGCCACTGTAAATCCGCGCAGCCGCACCACCTGTACAGAGGAATGCGGACCAGCAGGCGGGTGCCAGTAATTCTAATGGCACACCCCCTGCACTGAAAAATGCAACCGTCCTGCGAATCGAGGTTCCTGTGCGGGCTGCATTTTCAGAAGTGCAGGGACTTCTCTGCATGTCATGGGGCATGGGAGTCCATTCAAATGAATTGGCTCTCGGGCCCGGGCAAAACATGGCCAGCACAGCTACATATATGTGAACCAGAGGTAAAGCTTTGGCAATAAAACCTGGAAGCTGATTTGTTTCTATGCAGAAGTGAGCCTGATTTTGCACTCTCCAGCTTTAATAAATAAGCCCCATAGTGTCTCTCTCCTTGCAGAGAAAACAAAACCCAACTGTGTGTAAATAAAATAAATGTAATAAAAAATTAAGAAAAATACCTAGATCAAGGTTTGATCTAGTTCAGTGCCAGGGTTAGTGTTTGGGTCAGGGTCAAAAGTCAGGGCTTTTTTTTTTTTTTAATTGGTATCAGTGTCAATGTATTTTAGGTAGGACAAAAAAAAAGAAAAAAAAGCAAAACACTTTTTCTGGGCTGCACTACAACTATAAACAACTAATCTACACATGTGGTATTACTGCGATTGTCGAGCTGGAGAATTTTATTTTGGGTTGGTAGGTTATGGTAGTGACAAACACATAGCTAAATTTAAAAAAATGATTTTTTTTTTTTTTTTTTTTTACTATTTTGGGCCTGTTTTCCTTTTGATAATAAGAAAAAAAATAGATTTCAGTTACCACCAAATGAAAACCCAATTTGTCCTGAAAAAAAAAAACAAGGTATAATTCACCTGGATGTACAAAGTAATTGTGATGAAATGTATGGTTTTACGAACATGTCAACGTTGTAACATTTTCCTTAGGCATTAAGATTTTTTTTACTCTTAGGCGTGAAGGGGTTAAAGCAGAACTAAACTTTCTCAATCAATATTTAGGGAAGGTTTCCACTTCTGCGAGTCAGGAACACTCAAAATTGCTTGCATTCCCGACCTGTAGGCAAAATGTGCTGTTCTTTAGCAGATGCATGGGAGTGTCATTAATTCTTAAAGTGGAGTTCCACCCAAAAGGGGAAGTTCTGCTTTAAAGATTGGTTCCCTGCTCCCCATTAAGGATTGGCACCTTTGGGGAGCAGGGGGGGAGCGGGTACCTGAAATTGACAGGTACCCACTCCCACTTCCTCTGCGATTGCCTAGGCGAGCGGAAGTTGTCCTCCCCCCTCCCTCCCCGTAGTCTTGTGGGACCCTGCATTCGCTATATCTGGTCTCCCACAGTACACAGAACATGGAAATGCAGGTATTATAGTAAAAAATAAACTGCTAAATACCTTTTCTCATCAGCAGTTAGAGCAGTCTAGTGACTTCTCTGTGTCCAGCAGAGCACTGGTTAAATCTTGTAGGAGGAGTTTTCTTTCTGCTCCTTGAGGATGGAAATCCCCTGACTTCTGTCAGGACAGTGCTGATTGGCCCTCTGCTGATCACATGCACTCTCGCTCTCTAGCAATATACACCAAGCTAAGCATGTGCATGCCTACGGTTCAGTCTGGAGATAAGTGGTAGTCGCTTGAAAAAGGGGAGGAACAGAGAAGAAAGGATCAAACTGCCTTTTTACACAATGCAGAGGATTAACCCCTTAGGTTCCACAGTGAGTATAACCAGCATGCTCTACTGCATATACAGACTGATTTTACTCTTGTGGGTTTAGTAACACTTTAATGGCACCCCCACACATCCAAAAAATGCTCACATTTATACCAACTATTCTTTACTCAAAACCTGGATACCTAACCCTCGCTCTAACCCTTAACCTACCCCCTGAATTGAGAGAAATTGGCATCAAATACATTTTTTATGTCAAGTCCATGCATGTCCTTAATGTCAGCGAGACACTTCCAGATATAATTACTTCTCACAGAGATAGCAGTTCTCTGCCTGACAATGACTTCATCTGCTTTTCTCTCCAAAAGGACAGCACAAACTTTTGTTCAGGCATCACCCAGGTCACCAACTATTTCCTGAATTGAAATACTGGATGGAGTGGGGAGGTATTAGAACCTGTGTTTGATTTATACTGCTGTCTGTGTCCCTGTTTCAGAAGATTACTGTATATGTTTTGTTGTGTCAATAGGACAGGAAGTGGGGAGAATCTGTCCAACTGAGACGCAGACAATAATAGTAGATTGGGGAATGATTATAACCTTGGTTGGGTTTTTCTTGTAGTTGGATTTCCGGTGAGTTTAAACAGTTGCACCAGTCTCATATGACATATAATAAATGCAACCACCACCATTTTATTTTCCAGTGCCTGTGCTTTCAGAAAATATATCATATCATTGGTGATATTAACTAATCCTCAGACCTAAAATGTGCTCAACATGTGGGCAAAAAAAAGCAAATATGTCCATGGCAAGGAAAGGGTTAATATGTGACAGCAATAAATTTAAGGTGTTGCTAAACCCACAACAGTAAAATCAGTCTGTATATGCAGTAAAACATGCTTGTTATACTCGCTGTGGAACCTAAGGGATTAATCCTCCACATTGCGTAAAAAGGATATTTGATCCTGTCTTCTCCGATCCTCTCCTTCTACTGTCCCCAATCCATCTGCTGATAGAACGGAGCCTTGGGGGCAATCTGCACATGCTCAGTTTGGTGTGTATTGCTAAGAGACTCTTTTTTTTTTTTTTTTCTTTTTTCTTCCATGGGAGCGTGCATGTGATCGGCACTGTTCAGACAGAGCGTCAGGGTTTATGCAGCCTCATAGGACATTCAGGGGAGAATGAAAACTCCTCCTACAAGCTTTAACCAAGCTCTGCTGAACACTGATAGAAGTCACAAGACTGCTCTAACTGCTGATGAGAAAAGGTATTTAGCAGTTTATAGTTACTAAAATAATTGCATTTCCATGTTCTGTGTTCTGCGGGAGACTGGATATAATGAATGCAGGGTCCTGAGTTTAAAGTGTTACTAAACTCAGGACCCTCCATTCACTATATCTGGTCTTCCACAGTACACAGAAGATGGAAGTGCAATTATTTTACTAAATATAAATTGCTAAATACCTTTTCTCATCAGCAGTTGGAGCAGTCTTGTGACCTCTATCAGTGTTCAGCAGAGCACTGGTTAAAGCTTGTAGGAGGAGTTTTCTTTCTGCTCTAGGAGGATGCAAAACCCCTGACCTCTGTCTGGACAGTGCTGATTGGCCCTGTGTTGATCATATGCATTCTCCCAAGAAAGGAAAAAAAACCCCTAGCAATACACACTAAACTGAGCATGTGCAGAATGTCTACAGGTTCAGTCTGTCTTATCAGGAGATGAGACGTGGACATTTGAACAAGAGGAGGAGCAGAGAAGTCAGGATCAAATGGCCTTTTTACACAATGCAGAGGATTAACCCCTTAGGTTCCACAGTGAGTATAACAAGCATGCTTTACTTCATATACAGATTGATTTTACTGTTGTGGGTTTAGTAACATTTAGTTACGTTTTTAAGTTAAAAACAAAATATAAAAAAGTTGAACATTTAAAAAAAAAAAAATATTAAAGTCCTTTTCCTCTAGGAACACGCACTTATGAACTTAAACACATGGTTACTGTGCCTACATATGAAAACAAATATTACAGAACACATCTTTGGGATCTCCATGCATGCATGCTGACCATGCTGTTTGTGGACATTTGCAGCCCTTTTCCCTTGAGTGTATTTCTTGCATTTGTCGTGTTTTTTAAATACTCTACTGCACTATGAGGATTCCCTCTCTTGTTCACCTATTTATGACATCTGCTATATGGTTCTCGGTGATGTTGAGCTCCCAGTGACCAGGGTACATCAAAGATTATTGCTGTTTTTGATGTGATGTGGGTCAATTTATGAGGTGAGTGTGCATGCCTGGTGATGGTGGATACCACACAAACACAGTAAAGAACAAGAGTCACACTTTTTTTCTGCTATTCACCTTATAGACTGTTTTTTTGCACTTAAACTGTTTTTTTGATGCTATATTTTTTTTTTTTTCACTGTTTATTGGTCCTATATTCTATATTACCTGTGTTTGAGGTTTTTATATGTGGACCCCATTCACATTAGATGTTTAGTGGTATATTCACTGACACTATTCATGTATTTATTATTGATTGCTTGAGGATTTATATATATTTAGTATATTATTGAAAATATTTTTTAGCGCAGCACTATTTTTGCATTTATTTTTACCCCCAATGTATGCTACAGGGTCTTTGCTTTCAGAAAATGTATCATGTTTGGGGGTTTTAAGTCATTTTCAGGCATAAAATGTGCATTTAAACGTGTGGAATAAAAACCATCTCTGGCAGTAACAGAGTTAATGTTATGGACATGTATGTCATCTTTTAGTTCATCTGTAGGTATGCATTTTAACAACAATGTTGTGTCCATGGTTCCATAAAATTGTAAGCAATATATTCATAAAATAATTGGAGTATTTAATTGACCAAATGGGTATCATATATTGTGCTTGTATGCACTAAACGTCATCTTAGTGTATTTTTTTCTGAAAATTTGTCTTTGATAAAGGGCTGTGCAAATATTGTGTGACATGAAAATTTGAAATCGCCACCATTGTATTCTCCAGAGTCTCTGCTTTCAGAAAATAGATATTGTTTGGGGAGTTCTAAGCCATTTTCTAGCAGAAAATTCAGATTTTAACATGAGTGTGTGAAAATTGGCCTGGACAGCAGGTGGTTCCCCATTGGTAGTAAAATATATATCTAGAGGGCTATTCTATTTATTTATGTTATAGATACACCCAGGTATAGAAAGGATGTAGCACTCCCCGCCTTGAGGGCTGCTAATTTGTTCCAGGTTCCTTTCGCAGATTAGTACGATAGCAGCCAAGCCACAGCAACAGTCACGCTTCTGGCTGAATGCTGTTTCATGCTTTATTAAACTTGAACTTGCGTGAGTGCAGGATAACTGTGGAACACTCCTGTAGGGCAAAGTAGTAAGTTGAGGACACTTGTCTTTTTCTCAAAGCTTACTAGCTCAGTAAAAATGGCCCAAACTACATGGGTACACTGTAAGAAATGTCCACCATGTCAACATAGGCTGGCACTGATGTATGAGGGATAGTAGCAGCACACAATCACTGGAATCTCATACGCTGGTCTGTACTCACCAATGTCAATAGATATTGGGGTGCTTCCTTCCAATATCAGCCAGTTATGTCTGCTGTGGGCTCTTCAGACCAGATCCGCAGATAAATCCCTCAATCAGCTCCAGCAAATTTCAGTAGATTAGGTACCCAGCTAATACAGCTGGGAACTCGATGACCAAATGAAGCACAGCTTGACTTCCCAGAAGGGCAGCAGCCCTTTAGGCTAGGAACATCTCTTCCTGGACAAGAACCCCTCTGCTATAGGCCTCACACTATGTATGCATTTTCCCAGCCACCTACTGGGCACCCTCCCTCAGGGATTGGCCTGGACCACATAAATATTAAAATTCTAGATTCGACTCTTCCAACCTACTACTTTCCAGAATTCTCCAGAAAACGGGGCAGCAGTCAAACCCACAACCAGTGAAACTCAGAGCAGACCACAGCAACCACAAGCCATCCAACTGATTACAGAGGAGCTAAAGAACTAAAATTACCTAACCTAGCTAGTATCTAACTAGGAGGGTGTTACATAGAAACGATTGAGGGACCTTTTCAAGCTCCTATAACCCTTATATTACCCACAATGGAACTATGGCATTCCATAGAACTAACCAGCAAGAAAAGCCCCCACCAATTTCTAAATGCCCTAAAGGGGCAGATTTAGAACCATGTGATTTGTTTCTATGAATCTGAGGGTTGGATCTAAGCAGAGTAGAGTTTTTTTGGATTGCTAGTAGAATTTTACATTGTTAATTTTTTAGACGTTAAAATAACATAAAAATGTTATATTAAAATAAAACAAAACTCAAATCCATTATCTCCTTTTAGATATGCATTGAATCATATACTGTGTATATGATTTGCTTGTCACAAATGCCGAAAAAGCACAGCCCGTATTTACATATCTATCATACTTTGCTATTAGGGGGATTCTCAGCACAGAATTCGCTGCTGGACCACGTGCTAAAAAAGGAGGCACCAACACATCTACAGGAAGAGCATGACCTGATTTGAACCAACTCTGGAATGGTAAGTTGAGGATTCACTTTGAATGAGATGGGAAGTCTTAGTTGAAGTGAAAGCTCCAGTAGTAAAAAAAGTAAATACTTGACTTTCATTTGTTTATTTCACTATTGTTAATTTCAGGGAGATCTACTGTGTGCAGGCTGGAACATGGGACAAAAAATAGGCCCTGGCATTTTATACTGAGCAGCCAATTTTTCAGGGTAGTGGGCATTCGTGGGGCAGGTTGGTGACTGGATATTCACGGAGTAGGTCCTTCGGTCCTCTGCACTGTAATGTAAAGGGGCACTGAAATGATTACAGGGCAGTCCCCTATATATCACAGTGCCTCATCACAGTGGCCCTTGCAATCATGCCTCTGCCTCTTTTCTTTCTAATCACAGTGCCCCTCTTTTACATTCTCCCTCCCCTGCACAGTCCTACCTTCTGCAGGGCAGAGGCAGGGTTCAGCCTATGTGTCCTCTCCAGGGTCTCCCGCTCCACCAACGATGTCATCTTATCAGCAAAATGGGTGGGAGGAGCTGCAGATCTGGATCCTATCAATAAGCTGGTGAATATGAAAAGACTCCCACTCTCTGTTCGCAGAATCAGTCCTGATCTCTCTTAGCACTTGCAGGTAAATTTTGATGACTCTCATATGCAGCAGAGTGCCAGTACTAGTGCCGCTCTACATTTTGGTGAACTGGCAAGCACCAGCAGCCTAGTACATCCTGGTCATTCACATCCCATAAGTGTAGTACAAACTTGTGCGGTGGCGAGCACAAGTAGTGACGCGCAGCCACCAAGAATTCGCACACAGGCCCGTAGAGCCCCTAGTATCCTTCCAGATGTGCTTGCAAATCCCGATTGGCAGTCCACAAATTCTGCAGCACCCGTACTTCCCTCTTTCAATGCCCAACCCGGAATTCAGATAGAAACAGCAAATCTAACTACTCCCCTCGATTTTTTTGGAGCTGTTTTTCATGGAAGATCTGTATGCATTGTTTGTGGATCAAAGCAGTTTATATGCACAAGTTATCGCCGCCAACCCAAATTCAAACCTTGCCAGACCATTCACATGGAAACCCATTATGGTCTCCGAATTTAAAGTTTTTTTGGGCCTAACCCTCAACATGGGCATTGCAAAAAAAAAAAGGAATTGCGGTTATATTGGTCCACAGACCCGATTCATCATATGCCGTGTTCTCTGCTGCCACGGCCAGGCATTGATATGAGAGTATAATGTGTTTTATGTATTTCAACGACAATGCACTCTGTCATCCTTGGGGTGACCCTGAATTTGACCACAAAATTCGGTCCCGCATAAATCACCTTAACCAAAAATTTGCAGATGTCTATACTCCACAGCAAAACATCTGCGTTGATAAGTCCCTCATTCATTTTTCTTGCATTCAAACTATTTCTCCCCAGCAAGCATGCCAGACATGGGATCAAGATATATAAGACCTGTGAGAGGACAACGGGCTATAAATATAAGTTTCGGATTTACAAGGGAAATTAGTCACGCGGAGCCCCTGAATGCCCAGACTACATGGGGAGCAGTGGCAAGATAGTTTGGGACTTGGTGTCATCTTTTTTCAGTACGGGGTACCACTTATACATGGACAATTTTTATTCAAGTTTGCCACTATTTAAACATTTGTACAATCTTGGAATTGGCACAGGGTCTTGCTCTCAGAATATACATAAGTAGGTGTGTGCAGTGCTGTTGGATGAGATTTTTCATCCGCTGTTAAAAAAAGAGCATATATGCCGAAGCATGGGGGCCTGGGGTGGCCAGTGGGTGGATGGCCCCTATGCTTCAGCATATATATTATATAATATTTTTTGGCACATTTCATATGTGCCCGCCATTAGAAGTGGGTGGATGGAGGGCGGTATATGCTAATGGTGGGCATACCACATACTTTTTCTGGCAGAGATTTCTTCTTTTTTTTTTCCATGCAGCCTGTGGGCTGAATGAAAAAAAGAGAACATAGCATATACACCCAACAAGGACCAGCGACATACTGGTACATCACTGGATTTTGAGTGGTTATACCAGGATGATGGATATAAACAGCGCCATTTGTAAATTGGAAAAGCAGCTGATTACACTGATCTTGGTGAGATTAGATAACGTAAGGGCAGAGGAGATATCTAAAGTCTGATAGATCCCAGATTTCTCAAAAAAGAATATATGATAATGCCCATTGAAGTTATAGGGGATATTTGCATTCCCTGTGAAAGCATTAAAAGTGATGAAAAAAAAAATGAAAGGAACAGTGTAAAAATAATTTAAAAAATCAAAAAAGCACCCTCGCCCCCCCCCCCCCCCGCGCATGCACGCGCACACCTGCGTGCGAGAGCATTGACCCTGTGCCAGTATGTAAACAATGGTTGCACCATGCATGTGAGGTATCGCTGTGAACATCAGATCCAAGGGCAGTAATTCTAGCACTAGACCTCCTCTGTAAATCTAAAATGGTAGCTTTTAAAGGCTTTTAAACATTACCTATGGATATTAAAAATGTATGCAGTTTGTTGCCATTGCACGGGGCATGCGCAGTTTTAAAGCATGTCATGTTTGGTATCTATTTACTTGGCATACCATCATCTTTTGTATTTTACCAAATAATTGGTCAATATATTGTGTTCTTGTGCATTAAAAGTAAAAAAAAGTATATATTTTTTTAAATTTACATTTGAAAAATCACTGCGCGAGTACTATGTGACATAAAAAAATGCAGCACCCACCATTATATTCACTAGGGTGTCTGCTTTAAAAAATATATAATGTTTGGGGGTTCAAAGTAATTTTCTAGCAAAAAATACTGATTTTTTTCATGTGAACAAAAAGTGTCAGAAAATGCTTAGTCTTCAGGTGGTTAGAAGAGATGTGGCATAAACTTCTAATGCCACCCCCCAAAACGACCCCTTTTTGGAAAGTAGACACCCCAAACTATTTGCTGAGAGGCATGTTGTGTCAATAGAAAAATTTATTTTTTTACCACAAGTTTTTGGAAAATTACAAAAAAAAAATATTTGTTTTTACACAGAAATTGTCAGTTAAATAATTTTTTCACACATGCCATGGGTATATGTGGAATTATTACCCAAAATACATTCTGCTACTTCTCCCGAGTATGGGGATACCACACATGAGAGACGTTTTGGCAGTCTAGCCAACTACAGGACCCCAATCCAATAAGCACCTTCAGGCTTTTAAAGGGCTTTATTTCCTCATTACACTTCCTGACTATATCACCGTTTCGGAGGCCCTGAAATGCCGGGATAGCACCAACATCCCCCCCCCCCCAATTACCCCTTTTTGGAAAGGAGACACCCCAAGGAACTTGATAAGAAGCATGGTGAGTATTTTGCAGATCTCGCTTGTTGTCACAAGTTTTTGGAAAATGAAAAAAGAGAACAAAAACATATTTTTTCTATATTTCAAACCCTTGTGAGAAAAATTAGATCTGCAAAATACTCACCATGCCTCTTTTTAAATTCCTTGGGGTGTCTACTTTCCAAAAAGGGGTAAGTTGGGGGGGGGTGCTATTTTGGCATTTCAGGGCCTCCAAAACTGTGATAGGTAGTGAGGAAGTGAAATGAAGAAGTTACGCACCTTCAGGCTTTCGAAGTGGTCATTGGATTTCATGCTCCTGTATGTGGCAAGGCTCCCAGAAAGTCTCACACATGTGTTATCCCCATACTCGGTAGAAGTAGCAGAATGTATTTTGGGGTGTAATTCCACATATACCCATGGCTTGTGTGAGCATTATATCATTTAAATGACAACTTTGTGTAAAAAAAAATAAAATTAAAATGTTTTTGTGATTTTCCAAAAACTTGTGGAAAAAAATCTTCCATGGACTCATTATGCCTCTCAGCAGATAGCTTAGGGTGTCTACTTTCTGAAAAGGGATCACTTGGGTATGTTTCTACTGTCCTGGTATTTTAGCACCTCAAGAAATGTGATAGGCAGTCAGAAAGTAAGAGCTGTGTAAATGCCATTATCTATACCATAGTTTGTAGATGCTATAACTTTCACACAAAGTAATGATTGGGATTTTTTTTTTTTACCAAAAACATGTAGCAAAATACATTTTGGCTTTAAGTTATGACAAATCTTAGTTATTTGGATATTTTTTGTGACACAAATGAGAAAATTTCACTTTATTTAAATATTTTGGTCTTTTTTTGTTTATAGCGTGAAAAATAAAAAGTGCACAGGTGATCAAATACCACTGAAAGAAAGCTCTATTTGTGTGAAAAAAGGACATTTACATACAGTATTGCATGACCGCTCAATTGTCAGTTAAACTAGTACAGTGATGTATAGCAAAAAAATATGTAAATTCCATTATCTAGACCATAGTTTGTAGACACTATAACGTTCACACAAAGCAATCAATATACACTTATTGGGATTTTTTTTTACCAAAAACATGTAGCAGAATACATTTTGGCCTAAATTTATGACTAACTTTGAGTTTACTATATATTTTTTTTTATAGTTGAAAGTAAAAAATATTGTTTTTCTTCAAAATGTATGGTCTTTTTTTGTTTATAGCACGAAAAATAAAAAGCACACAGGTGATCAAATACCACCAAAAGAAAGCTCTATTTGTGTAAAAAAGGACGTAAATTTTGTTTGGGTACAACATTGCATGACCGCGCAATTATCAGTTGAAATATTGCAGCGCTGAGTAGCAAAAAGAGGCCTGGTCAGGAAGGAGGGTAAATCCTCAGGAGGGCAAGTGGTTAAATTATGTGATTGGGAATTGCTTTTAAACTATCTGTGGCATTCCACAGAAGAGACGCTGTCAAATACCTGTATGAAGGGCTCAGGATGATGAGGGTGGCCTCTTGCACAATTTCCATCCAAGCACCACTGGAAGTTGAAACAGGGACTTCTAGGGCAGTAGAAGAGCTCAGGTGCCAGGAACCTGGAACCATGGACATAAACCTGGGAGCACTGTTAGGTGAGCAGAAACACAGCGATGAGAGCACCCCGATCTCACCCAGACCTGTAGAGAGCAGTTCAATATCAGTCAGACAGAAAGGCACCAAATTACAAACAGGATCAAGGTCAGAGACCAAGAGAGGTTGGCAACATGCAGGCAACAAGTTACAGAATCAACAGGTAGAATCTTGGTCAAAAGTCCAGGTCGAGGTCGGTAACACAGGTAGGAAGCAGACACGGAGAGTCAGGGGTAGTCCAGAGGCAGGTCAGACAAGCCAGGTCAATAACTAAGTCAAGAAGGATTCAGGATCAAGGGTAACCGAGATACAAGCTGAAAGACCATCCAACAATGATCCTTTGCAGGCCTCGGGTGTAAATAGTCCGTTAGGTATCAATATCTGTGGTAAACGTGCCTATGCTTCCACATGCATGTTGTTGTGTGCTTCCATGTCCAAAACATATGCATGTTTATGCATATGTACAAAAAAATAAGCATAATCTCTCCAATGACCGAGATGAGGTTCCTGACAGATACCTTATTCTTCTATCACATTAAATGCATGTGTAAGACATTTTTCAACTTCTACATTATTCCTTGGTTCACATACAGCAGCAACACCCCAATCTTATTTCAACTTAAAAAAAGTCTATATTAGGTTGTTTTTGCTGTAACACTAGATATTTATATCTAGCAGGCATAGGAATGGTATTTAGGCACATACTGTATACATTGGAGTGCGATGTATTGTAGGGTTTTGTATGGTCTAATAAAGTCGGCTGCTTTGTGCAATGAAGAAACCGCATCCTGATACATCTAAATGGTCAAGTTAGTGACAAGATACACAGTGGGTCCAATCAAAAAAACTCCGTGAGACCTATCTAGTTATAGAAGGTCCATCCATGGTAGTGAGTGTGAGTGTAAATCCATGTGGGGTCACCTGGAGCCCATGAAAATGGTCACGTATTCATCTGTTACTAATGGCACCAGCACCTGTAAACCTTTTTGTTTTTTAAGCAACTATTTGAATGTGACTTATTCATACATTGGACATTAGTTGTATTTTCTGGTGTTGTTCATTTATTTATTTTTTGCACCTTTTATATGTTGAAAACTGTTTTAGTGACCTTGATTCACATTTTTGGCAGCACAGTCTACACACATTTGTCTTAGCTTATGTACCCTGATCTAGCGGAGTAGATCTGAGCAGAGTAGTGGGCAGCACAGTGGCAAAGTAGATACCCCTTCTGCCTAGCAGTACTAGGGTCATCAGTTTGAATCACAGCCATGGCGCTACCTGTCTGGAGTTTGCACTGTCTTCCTGTGCCTGCGCGGGTGTACTCTGGTTTCCTCCCACAACCCAAAGAAATGCTGGTAGGTTAAGCTTATAATAAAGCTTACCTGTAGGTAAAATTATATTTTTTCAAATATATTCAGATTTTTTTAACATATAAAAAAGTAATTTTAACATATGTTTTTACATAAATTTGTAAATGCATTCCAAAAATGTAGATTTGTATTTTTAAATATATTGAATATGGCCACAATTGTAGTGATTCAAATATATGGCAATATATTTAGGAAGCATATTTTTAAAATATATTTCAAATATATTTTTCTTCCTTGTGGGCAGCCAGCGAACCTGGAAGGAATGCATACTAGCACATTATGATATTACCTTGCAGCAGGACATTTTTTTTTAACACATTTACTAACACTTTAAACATATATTGCAGTACATGTACACTAAATTTCTTTGTTTTTATGCAAAGTTTTCTAGAAATGATGTACAGCAGTACAGTACAGTTCTTTCAAAATGTTTACTGTTCTACAGAGAAGATGTAGTTATAGCAACCACCAGGCATATGTACCCTGTTCTATGGAGAATATATATATTATTGTAATAAATGGTCAAAACATTTTTTTGATTGTGTATTTTGTTTATTGATCTGAAGCAAAATGTCCTTGAAATGTTCACTGAAAAAGAGTTTTACTTGCAAAAGAATTCTTAGACATTCAGCGATGCATTCTTTGGGGAATGTAAATATTATCATGTAGTGTGAATTGTGGAGCTTCACAAATCAGGGGTGTTAAACTTAATACTAAGCACAGGTTCTCTTTATCCCCCCCCCCAATCCATATAAGAGGTATTCCATATGATAAATCTGCACTGTAGTAAACACATCTCCATTGTAACCACTGAAAGGGTCATGCCAACTCCCAGGCTTCTCTATATAAATAGAAAACCTCCATGTACCAAATCCTATAGATTTTTCCATTAAACTTTGCGGTGCAGTGCACACACTGGAAAAAAAGGGGGGACACAAAAAAGTGCACATTATGGTGGCAGGAGCCCCAGCAAACATCATTCTTCAGGGGACCTGCCGAATCAAGGTCCACCCAAGCACTAGGAAGGGGGGAACCTGACCATAAGGCCATGTTACCTTCCCCCAAGACTTTCAGGGCAAGCCCAAAGACCTGCATCCTACTAGTTAAAGTGAATCCTATACCCACAGTTGATGCAAAGGAGCCATGCAAAATTCAAAAGTGACAGCAGCATGCTACTATGGGGCAGTAGACTTTTAGATGGAGAGATTTCCTAGGAACCATGTTACATGTTATGCACCAAATACCGATGTAAGATGTTGCAAAAGGGGGATTAGCCTTTAAGTAGCATATTTGTGTTAAAGGTGTCAGGGATCCTACAGCGATAGCCTCTAGCGCTCCACAGACCGGATTCCCCCAAGGCGCGGAATCTAAGTCCCTACCTGCTTGTTCACCAGGGACCCTGATGGTGGGGATGGACTTGGAGCAGGCCGAGACCAGGTCGCGGCCCCTGAGTTCACCCAGCTGTGGTAGAAGCATCGTTGGAGGTGTATAGCAGGTGAGAGTCTGATGTGAGGAGGTCACAAGAGCAGCGTCAGGCAGGCTGGGTCGATAACAGTGGTGGCGGTGTGGAACAAAATCAGCAGGCAGAGGAATAAACAGGTCACAAGCCGGGTTCGTTAACAGGAGATCAGAACGTGCAGGGTTAAGCAGGAGAATGGTCAGACAAGCCAGGGATCAGAACAGGAGACAGACAGCAAATCAGGGTCAGGCAGGGTTGGCAACAAGACAATCTACTAAACAGGAACTTCAGGAAACAGGTAAGACCATACGGCACTTGAGCATTGCAAGAGCTGGGTTTCAATAGCCTGCCCAACTCCTGACAGGCGCTCCTGGGTCCTAGTGCCTGCCCGGCGCCGTCATTGGTGACAGGCGCGCCTGGGTCCTAGTGCCTGCCTGTATGTCTTGTCAGGATTCTACGCATGTGCAGATTCGATCGCCGCGGCGATCTTCCCATTACCTGAGAAAAGGATTATAAGTGATCTGAGTGTGTGGTATGACAAATATGCAACCTGCAGTATTAGCATCAAGAGCAGAACAGAAAACACGTGCTCACTTGCTCATTCCGAGTTTAATGTGACAAACAGAAATGAATCACACTATACAGAAAATTACTTTCTTTATAGTGGCAGCGCAGGCCACATGGAGAAACTCATTTATTTGTGTTAGAGAGTTAACATATAGGATACTAAACTGAGAAAGTGAATGTAAGAACAAACAAAATACTGAACAAAGATAGCATAAACCAAGTGTGACTAACCTTTATCAAGATCAGAACAGAAAACACGTGCTCACTTGCTTGTTCCACCTGAAAAATAAAATATACGTCAGCAGCTACAAAAACTGTAGCTGCTGACTCTTAAAATACAGACACTTATTTGTCCCTCAGTCTAGTGGTGTCCTCACCACCGTTGGTTTCTCCGGCCGTCTTCTCTCCCTGGCGCTGGCATCTTCAGTGTGGGCACTCGGCTGTGACAGCTTGCAGCCTCACAGCCGGGTGCCCACTGCACATGCACGAGAAGCGCTGCACTTTGTGAATGACCCTGTAGTCTTCTGGGACCTGTCACGTGTCCCAGAAGACTACGGGGAGGGAGGGTGGAGGACAACCTCCGCTTCCGATCACCTAGGCGATCGCAGCGGATGTGGGAGCAGGTACCTGTCAAATTTGGGTACCCCCTCCCCCCTACTCCCCAAAGGTGCCAATCCTTAATGGGGTGCGTGGGACAAAGGCTTAAAACAGAACTTCCCCCTTTTGGGTGGAGCTCCGCTTTAATGTTAGGTTGTTGGTTGTTAGTCTCCTGAAGTCAACTACAAATGATTAGGGAGGTTTGTTCATTTACTTGCTACATACTTTCACTCTAAATAGAAGTCTCCTGACATTTAGCATAAATTAGAATTATTCATAGGCTGTATCGTCTAGATAACTATCAGCAGACGTTCCTGGCAAGAAAAATGAACATGAGGTAACTGCAAATTTTCTGTATGTTGGCCATTTGACAGCTGGGAGGTCACAGTGCTGTGCAGTCATATTTGTTGAAACATCCCGCTTGTGAAAAGAAGGTTTGCCAAATGTCTTATATGTTAATATCTCTTTTGGTTTGCATGTTCTTTGCGAATATCTTTGTTCAAAGGACAGGTTTATTTCTCTTACTGATTCACCAGGTGTTGGTGCAGCTGTTTCATCCTCTGGCTGTAATTCTGGCTCCTGTTGAAGTTATTCTGGAATACTTTATTCCACAACATCTGTGGGTGGCTCCAAAATTACTTCATCTTGCATTTCTTGACTTGCTAATTCTCCAGGTGAAAGCTTAGGGTAACTAGGATAGAGTTCCTCAGCCTAATAGGGGAGCAATGCATTGCTCACTGTCCTGGAAGAATTTGGGACAATACACATAGTATTTAGCATTGGCGGTATCTGAATCTGAGATCTCTGGGCAATTGTTTTCTTCCACTCTTGTCTCTGTCCTAGTGGAATTTTTCTTTGTTTTGCCTGGTGTAAAATCTTCAAAAGTCAAATCAATGACAATGGATCACCCTTATTGGTTTGTTGGCTTTCTCTCATTTAACTTTGTAGATATGCTCTTGCCCTATCTGTTCAACTACCCTGTACACTTCCTTTTCCCAGTATGGACTGAGTTTTTCCAGACCTCCTCTTTCTGACAAATTTCTTACAAGACCACAGTTCCCAACCTTTAGTGCCACTCCTTTTGTGCGTTGGTCATAGTACCTTTTTGAGAGAACTTATGGCTATTCTCAGAAGCAATTCTGTAAACTTCTCATCTTGATAGCCCATTTTCAGCATACTGCTGGCTTGATCTTTCCTCCTTCTCATCATCCATATCAAATAACAGATTCACTAGTAAACTGGGTGTTTTGCTACACAACTGAAAGAAAGGGGCATAGCTGGTTGCTTCATGCCTAGTACAGTTATATATAGTTAGGTCCATATATATTTGGACACAGGGACAATTTTCATACTTTTGGCTCTGTATGCCACCAGAATACATTAAAACAAAACAATCCAAATGAATTTGAAGTGCAGACTTTCAGCTTTAATTCAAGGGGTCAAACATATATATCAAGTACAAATTTTAGGAACTGCAACCATCATAAATAAAATGTTCATTTTTAATATTTTGTTGAGAATAATTTGCTGGCAATGACTGCCTGAAGTCTGGAACCCATGGACATTACCAAAGACTGGGTTTCCTCCTTTCTGGTGCTTTGCTAGGCTCTAACTGCAGATGTCTTCAGTTGTTCTTTGTTTGTGGGTCTTTCTGCCTTTAGTTTTGCCTTCAGCATGTGAAATGCATGCTCAATTGGGTTAAGATCAGGTGATTGACTTGGCCATTACAGAATATTTCACTTCTTTTCCTTCAAAAGCTACTGGTTTGCTTTTGCAGTGTGTTTTGATCATTGTCCATCTGTACTGTGAAGCACCATCCAATCAACTTTGCTGCATTTGGCTGAATCTGGGCTGACTGTATATCTCTGAACACTGCAGAATTCATCCGGCTGCTTCTGTCTTCTGTCACATCATCAATAAACACCAATGACCCAGTGCCACTGGAAGTCATGCATGCCCATGCCATCACACTGCCTGCACCATGTTTTACAGATGTTTTATTCTTTGGATCATGAGCTGTTCCAAGCATTCTCCACACTTTTTTTCTTCCCATCATTCTGGTACAGATTAATCTTAGCTTCATCCGTCCAAAGAATGCTTTTCCAGAACTGGTCTGGCTTTTTTAGATGTTTTTTGGCAAAGTCTAATCTGGCTTTTCTATTCTTCAGGTTTATGAGTGGTTTGCACCTTGTGGTGAACTCTCTGTATTTGCTTTCGTGAAGTCTTCTCTTGATTGTAGACTTTGACAATGATACGCCCACCTCCTGGAGAGTGTCCTTCACTTGTCTGGATGTTGTAAATGGGTTTTTCTTTACCATAGATTTGATTCTGCCATCATCCACCACTGTGGACTTCCATGCCTCTTTATGTTGCCGAGCCTTTAAAAATGCTCAGAAAGCGCAGCAAACGCCCGGTAAAAATGCCTATGCATTTTTACTGTGTTTTTGCGACGGATCAGTGTGAACGTATTTAAGATGTCTAAGTTTAGATTCTGGATACCAGCATTGGTTCTCTATTCTCTATGCAATCAAACCAGATCATGGTGGATATAAGGATACTGCAGAGTGATACACATAACCTCCCTACAAAATTAACACCTTGCCTTTGATGAGTTATTTGCATAGAAAGAAACACATTTTTAAAAAATAATATTCAAAACATTATAAAAACATAAATTAGTTATAGGCAGAAAATACACCACAACTTCAATATTAATAAGACATGTCTCTATAATAATTTGAATGTAGAGAAAAAAATGTAAATATTCATGGCCAAAGTGTTCAATATTAGTGTAGTGCGACCCCCGAAGGAGCTGCTTGGTAACTTTGTTTTTTTTTCTTCTGTGCTCCAAGAACAACCTTGCCCCCTCTGTCACTGGCTGACTAAAAATCACTGCAAGCACTGGTCCAGGTGTGGCTTCACAGCACTGAGAGAGACAGAGAACCTAAATTGGAGGATCCAGTCCTTTGCCATCTGTCCTGAGGATTGCAGATGGGAATTTTTTAAATCTGCAAAGGCTCATGTCTAGTTTTAATACTTGTGATTGGCTTTCTAATTTTAAATAAAATAAGTGAGCCCTATATAGGTTCTCAAAGTCTTTTAACATTTATTTATTTCAGATATTTATATAGCGCCGTCAGTTTACACAGCGCTTTACATATACCGTATTTTCCGGCGTATAAGGCAACTGGGTGTATAAGAAGACCCCCTAATTTTCCAGTTAAAACATAGGTTTTGGGCTATACTCGTCGTATAAGACTACCCCCCTTCTGAGGCAACACCATTTAATACCTAGCCTACAGGGCACTTATACCCACTTCCCCCCCAGGCCAATTTTCAGCTTTCAGCGCTGTCACACTTTGAATGACAATTGCGCGATCATGCAACACTGTACCCATATGAAATAGGTGGCACTGATGAGGAGGCACTGGTAGGTGGCACTGATGGACATTGACAGGCATCACTGATGGGCACTGAAAGGCAGCACTGATACATGGCACTGACTGGCGCTGTTAAGTGGCACTGACTGGCGCTGTTAAGTGGCACTGACTGGCGCTGTTAAGTGGCACTGACTGGCACTGATAGGCGGCACTGATGCGCACTGATGGGCGGAACTGACTGGCACTGATTGGCAGCACTGATAGGTGGCACTGATGGGCATTGACAGGCATCACTGGGCACTGAAAGGTGGCACTGACTGGCAGCACTGATAGGTGGCACTGACTGGCACTGATGGGTGACACTGATAGGCAGCTCAGATGGGCACTGATATGTGGCATTGATGTGGCACTGATGGACACTGACAGGTGGCACAGCTGGGGCTACACTCATGATCAGGGCACACTGATCATCAGTGCCCTGATGATCAGTGTACATGTTCCCTCTGCGGAAAGCCGCTTACCGGCTCTCCTCTCCTCTCAAGCTGTCAGCGTGACAGCTCGAGAGGAGGGAAATGCTGATAACCGGCATTTCCCTCTTTACATGTGATCAGCTGTGATTGGACACAGCTGATCACATGACCGAGCCGACATCTTCGGCTCTTTCCGTGATCGGGGGTCCGCTGTTTCCGAGGGACACAGCGCATCGCCGCACATGCGCGGAGAATGGGAGGATGTCATATGAGCCAATCACGGCAAGTGATGTATTCTATTAATGAATACAGAGCCTGCTTGGATTAACTGTGTCAGAGAGGCGGGCTGATGATGTCACAACTTCAGCCAATCTGAGCAGGCTCTGTATTCATTAATAGAATACATCGCTCACCGTGATTGGCTCAGCGCGGTACACTGTATGTAGCTGAAGCTACCGTACAGTATTACCGCACATCCAGCGGTTCTATACCCGGCGTATAAGATGACCCCCAATTGTGGGGTATGTTTTTAAGTGATGATGGGTGATGGGTGCAGCGAGGGGGGGAATAATTATTGAAACCAATACAGTGTATGACTATATCTGCAGCTGGGAGCGAGAGGAGGAGAATCCAGCTTTCAGCTGCTGCAGGAAGAGCCATACAGGGGACCGGTTGCAGCATTCCCCCCCACTCCATGCTGATCACCCTCCCTGCCCACATCCGATTCACCCAGCTGCCTGGACCCCCCTGCTGGCCTGGACCCTGTACAGGAGGACTGGTGGTACCCCCTTATCCACGGCCCTGCTCATAACCATGGCCAGATCTAGAGGGTTGCTGAGGTGGGCTATGCCCCACCAGAGTTCATTTGCACCCCCCCTCCCCAAAGCCAATTGCCCCCCCCCCCTCCAGTGTTGCTGATCATTTGTTTAATTACTGTAATTCTGGATGAACAGTGAAGCTGATGAGTTGCTCCTCCTCCCACCACCTCCTTAGCCAATCACACAGCACTGTAACCCACCCTTTCCCCAGCCCACCACATTTGACTCGGAAGAGAAGATGCTGGCAGCCAGAGTGGAGCTGGATGAGGGTGGGAGGGGGAGGACTCAAAACAACAGAAGTACAGGCTCCCTAGAAAGTATGATAAAGTTCATAGCAAACAAATCACACAGGACTCTACAGTAGCTCTATATAGAAACCTGAAGATCAGCACTAACAGTGTGACACACTGACATGCGACTGCAGCGTCTTCAAGAAGTCTATGATCAGTGTGTTCACCAGTCCAGCGTGCGGCGTAGGCAATGATCGCCCTGATTAGGGAATGACGCCCTTCGCTCTTCTCCCACTTGGTTACTTTTTTATTGATTTACACTAGCACTGCACACCGGAGGGTGAACATACCACTGATCATTAGACTTCCTGAAGATGCTACAGCAGCATGACATGTGAGTGTGTCACATACCCATAGTGATGACTTTCAGCTGTTTGTTAAAGAGTCCTGATTTATTTGGTTTCCTTTTATGTTGCCTTTGCAGGATTTAGGCTGATTAGGTTTGCGGCTTCACAGATCTATTAACCATTTGCTGCCGTCCTAACTTTGCTGAAGCAATGGACTGTTCATAGGATAGAAATTGGAACTGTTGCAGCTTTCTGTAACTTTGCTATATTTTGTAAGGCTCTGTTCACACATGCGATGACCAGCATTTTTCCACACTGGGAGAACACCAGTGAACGCTAGGACACACTTGCAGCATGCTTGCCGTCTCTGACCATCTCCTGTATTATTTCTGCAGTCTCTGACCATCTCCTGTATTATGTCTGCAGTCTCTGACTCTCTCCTGTATCATGTCCACAGTCTCTAACTGTCTCCTGTATTATTTCTGCGGTCTCTTACCATCTCCTGTATTATGCCTGCAGTCTCTGACCTCTATTGACTTCTAGATATTTTTTCAGTGACACTATGTCCCACCATTGGGTCATCTCATTTTCTAACAGATATTGCAATATATAAAATGTAGAAATCATACTTTTTTCGTCTTCTACAGCTGAGTCCATGGACATAGTGGCTGTAGTACTTGTGTTAGCATTGTCCTGTGTTTTGTCCATTTTCTCAAATGAGTCCACAGAGTTGTAGAAACCCTTGGCTAAAGAGGTTCTTCTTAGGAGTCTTTCATCTATAGATATAACCATGTTGTCCACTCCAAATGACTGGTCAGGTCCTGGGCAGCCGGTGACCCCAAAAGAAACAACCGAACTGGATATCGTATGTACTCTCCAGCGCTTCAGGAAAAGGACAGCCAAAGGGAAGCCAAGGGGACCAGGACAGAGATAACCAAAAGAAGATGCTTAAGGGGTGCAGCCCTCCTCAGATGGTGAGATCAGCCACTAAATAAAGAGTAAAGAGGTGGTGCACACACCTAGTGCATTATCCAAGGTTTATTCAAAGGTATAAAAGACACAAACATACTCATAGACGAAGCATGTATAAAAAACTTTTGCATTAAGAAGATGGCCAGAACGGCAAGCAAGGTGTTCCAACTCCTGTATCATGCCCGCAATATCTGACCATCTCCTGTAGTATGCCTGCAGTCTCTGACCATCTGCTGTAGTTTGTCTGTAGTCTCTGACCATCTGCTGTAGTTTGTCTGTAGTCTCTGACCATCTACTGTTGTAGGTCTACAGTCTCTGTCCATCTCCTGTAATATGTCTGTAGTCTCTGATCTTCTCCTGTAGTATGTCTGCAGTCTATGACCGTGTCCTGTAGTCTGTCTGCTATCTGTGACCGTCTCCTGTACTATGTCTGCAGTCTATGACTGTCTCCTGTAGTATGTCTGCTATCTGTGACCGTCTCCTGTAGTATGTCTGCAGTCTATGACCGTCTCCTGTAGTATGTCTGCTATCTCTGATCTTCTCCTGTAGTATGTTTGCAGTCTATGACTGTCTCCTGTAGTATGTCTGCTATCTGTGACCGTCTCCTGTAGTATGGCTGCAGTCTATGACCGTCTCCTGTAGTATGTCTGCTATCTGTGACCGTCTCCTGTAGTATGGCTGCAGTCTATGACTGTCTCCTGTAGTAGGTCTGAAAAAAGATGCTGAGGATTGTCAACCCTGCATGCACCCCTTCTACCCCAGACGTTGTGAATCAGATTGCTTTTCTGCATTTATGGACAGGACGGATCAAAAATTTTTTTTCAAACTGTCTGTAAAAATAAGGCCAGTTGGCAACCCTGTTGGGGGAATGAGCAGTCATCTTACGCAAGGAAATGGCAGCGGAGACAAAGAGGCAAACTGTTATGCTAGATTACTGCACAGATCTGGAAGAAATACAAAGATCACATCAAGATTCAAATAACAATGCATGACTATTTAAACTTTGCTTATCCTGTGGTGGTTTACACTAACTATAATGTATTGCTACCGCCAAATAAACTGCTGGATAGTTGTGTCCTTCTGCTGCCCCTAATGGTAACCCACATTAACTGTATCCAAACTTGCTGAGCACATCTGTATCATAAGGTGCACTTTATTCAACACATAATACGTTCTGTAGCAAAGAGGTATGTTAAGACAATAAAACTACAATAGTTTAGGTACAAATGTCTTAAAGCAAAAGAAAACTCCACTTTTAAAGTTGTACCTACAGGTAAGCCTGCGATGTTTAGGAAATATTCACACTGGATGCAGCCGGTGACGTCACCAGCGCATGTTCTCTGAAGGGACGGAATACCTGTGCCATCCCTTCAGATCTCTGTGCTTCAAACCATGACTCCTGTGCACATGCGTGGGAGTGATGTCATTGCAGCTTGGCCATTCAAAGGACCGGAGTCAGCAAAGACAGAAGGAAGAACACGGAAGATGGAAGTACTGTCTGTTGGGAATACAACAGCATGTACTATATAGTATTGTGTGTTAATATCACTTGACCAGTAAATGGCACTGTACACTAAGGTTACCAGTTGTGCATATCTGAAAACTTGTTGGTTCTCTCTCTTCCTATTCCTCTCTTCAAAACCAAGATGTCTGCTGAAATGTGTTCTGTATGTTTGCAACTTAAGCCACAAAAATAAAACAGTGTTCTGCCTCATCACAAGCTACCAGTGTCTTCTCTAACACATAACCAACACTGTCAGCAGTGACAGCTCACCCCTGAAGGGCTTTGTTCGAAGGTAAGTATTTCATAATGTGCTAGTATGCGATCAATATTAGCAGATTATGCCATTGCCTTGCTGGATATTTAGAAAAAAAATTTTTTTTTTGAAAGGCTGTGGTTTACTACCGCTTTAACTATATACAAACACACCCTATGTATGCCAGTGGCTGGTGTTGTCCAAAATGCAGTTCCTTTGGAGCACTCTCTCTAGGCAGCAGCAAAGTGCAGTGAACTCGGGTGACCAAGAGGTCTCTCACTACAAGTGCTGGTCCTAGCTGTTTCTTAAAAGCCAAGTGAGAGGTCCCTCTGAAGCTAGCGTCTGCTGGATTCTGCAGCCTTTTCTACCTGGAGTCAGCATTCTGTCTCTTCAAAGCTTTTACCACTGTCCTTTTTGGCTCTGCCCTATACTGCTCTGTCACTGTAGCTCTCTGCAGTCAATCAGGATCCCACAGTTCAGAAGAACCTCTGTAGCACTACACAGTTCTCCACCATCCTTGACTCTCTGCTCATCACAGTACAGCTCACACCACAGCAGCCTTGTGTTTTTCCTTTGTCTACAGAACACCATAGTACACACAGCAACAGCCTTTGCATCAACATTACCATTATCCCATTATTCCCAGCACGGGACACCGGCGTTGATTCTTAGATCGTAGGTCTTCCCAAGCAGTAATTCAACCGGTGGGCAACAATTAGCCATGACAGCAGCAACAGGCCCACAGACAAACAAAAAGGGTCAATAGACCCAAGCAGACAATTGACAACAGAAGCACTTGTGGCCAAAGCATGAATCAGCAGAGGCTCAAAGAGCCACCTGTGAAAAACTGTCCTTGAAAACATGAACAAACAGGTGGCGGCCCTGCAACTTGTAAGAAAAACAGATGCTAGATACTGTACTCAAGAATCTGTATATCTTTGGGAGACTGTTGAGGTTGGAAAGGAGGGACATGTTCCCTCAGGGCAGGAGCCCTGAAAAAAAAGGCAAAAACTGCGTGGAAGAGGCAGGGGGAATCCTATAGAGCGAGGTGTCCAAACTCTGGCCCTCCAGCTCTTGAAGTACTACAAGTCCCATCATGCCGCTGCCTCTGTGTGTCTTGCCTGTTGATGTCAGAGTCTTTCAAGGCCTCGTGGGACTTGCAGTTCCTCAACACCTGAAACTGAAGAGGTGTCAGTTCCAAAGGGAAATTCTGAAAGACCCTCTGCACACTGGTATATACCCTTTCAAGCAGACTATGCAATAAATAGGGATATTTAGTTCACACATATTGCAATACATGCTTAAGCTGGCCAACTGCATCAAAGGATATGAGCACAGGTATCTCTTGTTTGTTGTATTATGGGTCAGTAGCCAGACCTGAACCTTGTAGCTCTCCCCATTGTGTCTTTTCCCCTATGCTAGCATTGTGTCCTATTTATTGCATAGTCTGCTTGAAAGGGTATATACCAGTGTGCAGAGGGTCCTCAGAATTTCTAGTGTTAATATGTGGTTACACCCCTTTAGCACCTGATGGATAAATGCATGCACTAGCTGTTGGGATTTGAGCACAGGTATCTCTTGTTAGTTCTAAAGGGAAGACATGGCAGACAGCCATAGATGACAGTCCTGAAAAGAAAATAACCCTAGGAAAACAAGAAGGACTAGCTGTATGTAGTTTAAGAAAAAAGGAAGCTTCCCAGAAGAGAACAGATGGAGCCAAGGCAGAACTATGGCTGCCAGAGACAAAGGAGAGAAGAAGGTTCTATTCTTACAAAAAACCTTGCAGCTTTTGCCTTTGACATGCTTGCCTATAATTTTCAATCTGATCAATTCAGAAAACTCTCTCTTCTGCTTTCTCTGCTCCATGTTTAGTGTGGTGCACACAATGATACCAAACTGCAGCGCCTACATTTCCCCATTTAAATATACTGTTTGAAATATCACTATGATCCAATTATTTATAACTTTTCTAGGGGTAGCAACAGGTCTGTTCAGGCCATTTTAGAATATCTTTGTAGAATAAGTGATAATTTATCTCTTTTCACACTTTCTTTTACTCTATGACATACCAAAGGCATGCAGGTACACTATAGTTAGCATTACTTTTTTTGTTTTACTGTTGGAGTTAAAGCTCAACACTGGGCATCTGTAAATATTCATGTTGTGGTAGTGAATGATACTAAGCCACATACTTGCTTCTTATTCTTTGCTTGCCCGAAATCCAACACTCCTGACGTGGGAGGGCCCTTGACGTCTTCATGTACAATATGGGACCGATGGTTCTACATTGTAAACTATGACGTCAGGAGGGAGTGACTGGTCGAGAGGTGAAGGGAAATGGCTTTGTTGACCAGTCATACAATGAAAAGACAGCCTGTAGGACCAAGGAAGAGAGAGGTAATTCTGCTTATTGCACAACATTTAGCCAAACGGTATTATTCCTTGCAGTCCTGAAAGCCCCACAGGTGAATTTTTACAGATGTCAGCAATTCATCTTTAACCTGTTTCTACTGGCAAAGAGCTGTGAGAAAAGAAAAAGTGTTGAAATCTGTTAAATCATGCCTAATATACCGTTTAGCTCTGTTTTAAATATTGTGGTATTCACGGAATACTAAATTAATAGTGCTTTAAATGAACGTAAAGTCTCTTTTTTTTAAGTGCTGACAGGTAGGCTTTTTTAATGACGGAAGAGGCTGTCCATGTGTCTTCTTTCATAGATGTTTCTCCCTACTTGTTGGGACTTTTTCTTTTGTATGTGTATACATATACAGCTCATTGTTTAGTCTCAACGTAAATCTTTGTTGGGACAAAGTATGCACATGTGCAAGAGTTTCGTCATCTGGGCCCAGCCAATGAAGCAGCCAAAAACTCCAAATCCACAAGAAGACCAGGAGAAGATCAAAATGCTAGGAATGACCATGGAGTGCTGTATTGCTGCCTATAGTAGGCAA
This sequence comes from Staurois parvus, assembly GCF_062004578.1. Classification (NCBI taxonomy): domain Eukaryota; kingdom Metazoa; phylum Chordata; class Amphibia; order Anura; family Ranidae; genus Staurois; species Staurois parvus. The sequence goes on from NW_028318002.1 coordinate 2,457,061, forward strand.
ATCCTATTTTTCATGCACATTGGTGAAAGGCTTTTGTGAAGCAGTATGTTTACTACCAACTGACGACTATTGGTGTTCTGCTTTGTTAATTGTGTACCATTTGTACGAATAAATAACATTTTTCACTGATAAAAGAAAAGTACCAGGAATTGAGAAGAATGCAATATACTAGCACATTATAGCTAAAAACTCTTGGGATCCAAAAATTATTTTTGGTCAGTGGTTTACTGCCACTTTATTTGTTATGCTCTGGTTTTTTGCTGGATGAGTACATTTTGCAGTAACTGCACATATTGTGAAAATATATTTAAAAAAATGTCTTTCCTAAAGTAGAATATATTGCAGTGCCACAGGAAGACTCTGCACATCAGAAATGTAAGGTTCCATTTACACCTAGGCGTTTTGTAGCTTGAAGCTCAAAGCTCCAAAATGGCCAACAAGAGTAACCCCATTGTTTTCGATAGCCCCTATACACATCTGAGTGTCTTGTTGCTTGTAGCTGGATCTCTGTCACTCTAAAAAGTACATGAGATAGTTTTCAGGCAAAAATGAACATTTTATTGAGTACCGTACTTGTTTTTTTTTCCCAAACAGCAGCTTTCCACCCGTTTGTGACTACACATCTGGTGATCAAGATGGAGGATGGCACATTGTTCCTCTTTGAGGCAGAGGCATTCATATGTAAGACAGAGAAAAGGGAAAAAACCCCAGACAATACAATGTGTGAATAAATGTGTGAAAAAAATATCTATTCTGAAACAATAGTGAATAAAATAGTGAACTGCTGCTACTCTTTCCCTGAACACCATAAGATACAAAAAACATATTTATATAAAATTGGGTGCGCTGTACACTAATCAATAAACAATAATCAATCAAATAAATACTACTACATGGAAAATTTGCATAAATTTATTGAAATTATAAAAGGCCACATTCATATATTAAATAATTAAAAGTACCAAAATCCAATAACACCGTGTTGTGTGCTTAAAAAAATCCTACAACGGAAAGGAAAGTGCATAGGTGTCCACAAATACTTGACACAAAAGAAAAAATCAGCCTCTTACCAGACACTTTGATCTCCAATCAAGAGATCAAACGAGCAGATGGTGTTCACATCCCACACTGACACCCTAGTTTAGCTGTATCAGGGAGATGAATAGGAGATGAATGGACAACTGCAGGTTCACTTGAACGAATCCGATAGCTCTCCACATCATGCAACTAAAGGTTTAAAACAGAAGAAAACTTCATAGTGCGACCTGATAAGCTAGCAAAGAATTTATTAAAGTATTTCACTTACATAGATAAGGTGCATAAAGGCAGTGTAAACATTTAAAATTCCCATGTGTCAGACCACCAGCTGGAATGAGGTGACGTAACACAGCACTGTGTTATTGGTTTTTGGGACTTTTAATTATTTAATATATGAATATAAATTCAATTAATTTATGCCCTTTTTTCACGTAGCAGCATTTACTTGATTGATTATTGTTTATGATTATTTAGTGTACAGCGCACTCATTTTTTTATATGTTTTGTATTTAGAGGCATTCATATACCTAGTGTATTGATAGAGAGGCATTTATATACCTAGTGCTCACCGCAATATCTATTACACCAGAGACACCCATTACTAGAGGAGGGGCAAGAAGAAACAGGGCCTGGGAAGAAATGTTGACACAAATATTGCCTAATTTGGCTAGCTACTCTGCCTTCCAGGAAGAAAGCAAAGGTAAAAAACTATTTGTATACTACAGCCTCGTTATGTATGCTCATACAGTCTTTCTGTTTTACTGATGTAAAGTTGATTGAAAAGTGCAGAAAACACCATTTTTTTTTAGAAATGAGGCCAACAGTACACTGCACAGCTCTTCATGCTCTAGTTAGCTGATAATTGAAACCCTCTCCTGTAAAACCAGAATAGGATAGGGCCTTAGCAGGTACTCACCCAGGGCAAAGATCACACCCCAAAAAAAGACAAAAGGTAGAGCAGGACTTCTTGTTCCTTGCAGTGGAGAGTTCTTGGGCAAGTCAAGTTCTCCAACCTGCAGCATCAGTCCAAAGAGTGACCAAAAATGCTGAAATGTATTAATCAATTTATTATGCTTAATTATTGTTATATATTCTCTATTTGCAGCAAAAAGCTTCAAAACATAATAAAAACACTTTAAAGATGGCTATACACATGAGGCAAGTGTGTGAGCACTGTAGTGGAGCAGTGGCATCAACTCCTACTGAATATATTCATGCAAGAGAAACTGACTTTTTGCATCCCATCCTGGAAATGAGGATGTAAGTCAGCATCTGCTATCAGCTATTTTTTTTTAAATGTAGCTCTTAGGGCTCATTCACCACAGAGAATCGGGCTAATGTGCAAATTCTGACAGCAAAAAAATCAGCGTAATTCTACGGCTGCACTGAGAGGTGCGTGCAAGAACTTCCATCCACACAGACTATGCAAATGCTGACAGCAGCCACAGCAGTTTGGATGTATTCTGACATGCAGCATCTAGCTGCAATTATGTTCATGTGTTCATAATCACAGCCTTTCGGTACATGTCCAAATGCATCAACTCAGACAGGAAATGCTGCGGTCCCCTATCAGGCTGTCACTGCAGCTAAGAATCTCACAGAATTTGGAGATTAGTCCAGTTTGGAAGTGTGAATGACTCCTAAAAGAATGTGGCTGTTCTAAAGCATATTGTTTTTTCATCACCGCAATCTCCTGGCGATCTTCCTGTGAAGAGGAGGAACAGGATGACTAGGAGGAGGACACACCCAGCCAAGAAACTGAGCTCACTGCAAGCCATTCCTCAAATATTGCCCCCACCAGAAGAGCATCACCACGCTTGGGGTGTCTTCACAGCAGGAATTAAGGAACCAGAGGGACAGAGGTTTGACAGGCTGGTGGACCTATGGATGATATGACAAAAAATGGAGGAAAGCAGTGGAACTCATGTTCCTGAATAGCTTAGAACAGTGGTCTCCAATCTGCAGCCCTGGGCCAGATGTGGCCCTTTGCTTGCCTTTATCTGGCCCTTGGAGCACTATTCCACCAACTGACACCATCATTGGGGCACTATACATCTCATTGATAAGCAATGGGAAATTATTCCTCCCATTAAAACCAATGATGGGGCACTGTATCAGGGCATTTTCTCCTTCCACTGGCCACAGTCTGGCCCTCCTAAAGCCTGAAGGTCAGTAAACTGGCCCCTTGCTTGGAAAGTTTTGAGACCTCTGGCTTAGAAGGTCTAGTGAGGGAGGTTCCATGGGCACCTCCAGGTGAACATGCAAGTTGAGATGATAAATCATATTTCCTCATTTATTCCTTGTCCTATATCTAGCTTGCTTCTTACTTCCTCAGCCATCTAACACCTGCACCTCCGCCAACTCCAGGACCATATGCTGAACTCACACTTTACACACACCCCAACAACATTACTACTCTGGTCAACCTTTTTCACCATCCCATTATCAGTCTACCATTAGATGCCCATATTTAGAAAATTATGTCATCCAGCATTCCATTCCCTTTGTTTGCTTTCAGCCTCTGTCCACACATTCCTTTGCATGCATAAATACATCTCTCACTTGGTGTATTTGGATCTCCATTAACATGAATGGCACTGCAAGCTTAACAAGTGTGGTGTGATGTGCAGAACTGGATCGCATAGGTGTGAATACCCATGCGATCCGATTCTAGTGCAGACCCAAAAAAGGGTCCTGCACCTTTTTGGTATGGGTGCGGTGCGATTAGAGCCATACATAATGTATGACTCCAGTCGCACCGCACACAAATCGCATCTGATTTGCACAGGAATGCGGTGCGGTTCGGTTCCGGTAGGAAATACATGCGATATACCGCACTGCATATGTGTGAACCCAGGCTAAAGGTTGACACAAATGAGGGAGTAATCCAGCATCTAAAGTAGCTCAGCAAGCTTAGTACCCGGCAGAGGCAGAAGACTTTAGAATCAAAGCCTGACTGGTGCTCAGCACTGATTTCAACCTTGGCCATTTTATATTTTAGTACAGAGTTTCTTGTGCTGCTGCAGAACATTAAGCAATACTGGCCAGGAGTAAACAGGTGAGCTATTGCTAAAAACATTTAGTATTTTTTATTTTTCTATGACAAGGTCATTCAAGACACCAGAGATAGTCAGTGTGTAACTGCTTTATGGGATTTCAAGTATACAGTAACTGCTAAAACTTAGAGTATTTGCCAATAGGTGGCACTATAGCACAAGATATCACAGGTTTGGACCATAGTATGAAACTGCGTTTGTGTAACAAATATGTAGTTTGCAGCATTTTATTAAATGCACACTAGAGATTAATAAACTTGTAAAATGTTCTCTGTCAGTTCTGCCGATTTATATTCAGCAGTTTATTCCACAAATTTGGATCCACCAAACAACTATTTGTATTCATATTTTTCTTATTAATACATTTATAGTAAGCCTGTCACGAGAGAACTTCAGGTCTGCTATTGCTGACTTTTTCTGAAAATGCTAGTTGCCTGACTGGCATTCTAGCTTCAATCATTGAAATCATTGATCTAGAACACAGGTGTCAAACACAAGGCCTGCAAGCTGAATCAAGCCCTCCAGGCCATTTCATGTGGCCCTTGCACCCCTCCTGCAGGTACCCCCTTGTCTCTGCCCCCACTTTGTCTCAGCAGTCGGCAGCAGAGAGAATAGAATTCCTCTGCCAAATCCTGCACCTCTCAGTGCAGCTGCAGCACCCCCTCATCTCTGCCTCCCTTGGTCTCAGCATTCAGCAGACTCTGGTAACTGACTCAAATCCTCCGCTGCTTCTTCTCCAGACACTGCACTTTCTGCTTTCCAGCTCTGCCCCCAAAGGGGGTGCATGGTCTTGTTAGGGAGGGTGTGGGATTGTTGACATCTAATGTAATGGGGGGTGGGGGGCACTGGACATCAAGTCTTACAGATACAACCAGCCCTTTGAGGGCAATCATAATGCTAATATGGCCCGCAATGAATGGAGTTTGACACCCCTGATTTAGAACAATAATGGAAGTAAATAAAGACATAGAAAGTCTGCATATTTTTGCAAGTATACCTCTTTAAGACCAGAGCATTGAGCCTATTTATTTGGTGAAATATTGTCATTTAATTAAAAATAGGTGTGCTAACTCTTTAAAGTGATAGTAAACTCTGGATTTTTATTTTTGCCAGCAGGTAAGACTATAATAAAGCTTACCTGGAGGTAAAATGAATATCCCCTAAACGTGCACCATTTAGGAGATATTCACCCCCTTTGACAGCCGGGGCATGTACTCAGAAGGAAAGGCATAGCTGTGCCATTTCTTCAGAGCACTGTTCCATGGTCCGGGACTCCTGCATGCATGCACGGAAGAGACCGGCCTGGCCAGTCAGACGGCCAGAGCTCGCAAACCCGGAAGGAAGACCAGGTGAAGATGGAAGCCTCTGTAGCTGTGACAGCGCACCCCCTTCGTTTTCAGGTAAGTCCTTCATAATGTGCTAGTATGCAATGCAGATGTAGCATTGCATACTTGCACAGATGTAGCATCCTCCTAGCGTCGAGGATGCAAGGTAAATTTCGTTTTTCACTCCTTCTGTAGTAAATGGAGCAGTGATTGCTTGTTTTGGTCTCTTCAGGGTTTTACAGGCTGAGAATTTGACTGCTCCCCCTATTTCTGGAAGAAGTTTTTAGAATATGGGGCTGGGAGAGTCAAATGACCAATCTAAATATATATTGTGCTGTAGCCAATTCCTAGAGGGAAGTGTCCAGAGAGTGGCTGGGGAGATGATTGTCTGAAGCCCTGGAGATGTTGTTCTTCCCTTGGCAGGGAGGGTTCCAAAGCCACTGGGACTGAGGCAGCATGTAGTTGTTCTTTGAGGTCTCAGCTGTGGCAGAACTGAGATCCTAAAGTGATCTTTCTGAGGAGCTGGCTGTGAGATTTCACCGGAAGGGTTGTGGTCTGGAGAAGGACTGTAACCCTCAATGGACTGTGTCCAGAGGAAACAAAGATGTGCAGCTTTCCTGGGGACTTGTGAGTACTAACTGCAAATTGTGATACCTGGTGACTGTGCTTTTTGGATGTAAGTGCCAGGAGGAATTATGGACTTAGACAGCGCTCATATGGTCTCAGAATACTGGCCGTTCCCTTGTCCTCAGTAGAATCCTGGAATGGGAGCTTACAGAAGATTGCCCTCTTATTACTGGACTATTAAGTGTTTTGCCCTAACCCCTCTCCTGTTTAAAGTTCTTCAAACAATACATTTCAGAAAGACATCCCCTAGACTGAGTTATTGGAGCTGTAGTGCATGGACTGGTGTTTGTGGGGACAGGCAGCCTATATACTATTTGGGAAAAGCCAGCTATTAGCAGCAGCAGCAGCCCCAGCAGCAAACATTGAACATATACACAACCTTTAAAAGCATAATAATACAGGTTAATAACAAAGTAATGCAATAAGTGACATTTACAAAAGAAAGGAACAAAAAGCACATTGGGTGCCCTTTAAAGTTTCAACCAAGTCCTTAGTCATGCGGCTGGAAAGAGAAGGGAGCAAATACTACCTGCCCCATACTAGGTCACATGTCCTTCAACATTGGGACAGGTACCTTTTCAAGGGGGAACAGTCTAGCCTCCCCTTTTACAGTGTGGGTGTCTTTATTTTATTTTTAATTTTTTTGAGAAATAAGTAACAGGGGATAATAATGTAGGGAGAATCCAACTCCATTTTTTCCATTCTTTAATGGGACAGTACACATCGGCTCATGATCATGTGATTAAAGTGATAGGCAATAATAGTGATTACTGTGAATGGAATCCACCCCTGTACTATTTCTCCTCTACAAGAAGGAAAAGATGCATACCGAGGAGTGCAATAAACCATTTTACACACTATTCTGGCAGTATGCCCTTCTTTGAAACAGACTCCCCCTTCCTTTAGATTGTAAGCTCCACGAGCAGAGCCCCCCTATTCCTTCTGTACTGAAATGTATTGTAATTGTACTGTCTCCCTTATATTTTAAAGCACTGCGCAAACTTTTGGCGCTATATAAATCCTGTATAATAATAATTTATTAAATCTGGAAAGTGTAAAATCAGGCTCACTTCTTCATAGAAACCAATCAGCTTCCTGGTTTTATTGCTAAAGCCTAATTGAACAAGGTGAAGTTAGAAGCTGAATGGATTCTATGCAGCAGTGAGCCTGATTTTGTCCTCTCTAGCTTTAGTAAATAAACTCCACTGTGTCTAATTCAGAAAAGCCTTGAGACAATTATGTTATGAGTTCCAACTCATACAACATTCAGGCAGTTCTAAATTGCAAGCAGGGGCGGACTGACAATTCAAGGGGCTCCCAGGCAATAGGGAATCATGGGGCCCCTGTGTCCTTGCCCAAACTCAAAAAAGCCTATGAAAAAGGTACCAGGGGCATCTCATGGGGCCCCCTACTGACCCCGGGCCCTCGGGCAGTGCCCGAGTTTCCAAATGGTCAGTCCGCAACACTTTAATATTATGTTGCTATTACTGCACCAGATTCAAAAAGAGTTATCGCCAATTTGCATATTTGCCTAAGTTGGTGTACAGAGAGATGCCAATCTTCAAAATGGGGCATATATGTATGAAGAAACTGTCATGAAAATGACAGTTTCCCATGCTGAGCTCATGGTGGCTAGGGCACCGGTGGCCACCAGCTTCCTAGCAACCGATGACGTATCCCCTGCCCAATTCAACTAATGGCTGTAAGATTACCTGGCCCACATTTCAGTGTAAACAAAAGGTTTGGGAATGCTTGCTGATGTCATTAAAGGAATCTCTGAGCTGATAGCTGAATGGGACCAGAGAGCTTCCATTAGTTGCATTGATAATGTCAGCTGCACAGCCAACGGTGTCTTAGCAACTAATGACGCTGTGCTTTTGGGGATGGACATGCATTGAGGAAAGAGGAAAAAAGTGACCTGAGCATGGATTTCATGTACCTTTCTCCTAGCAGCTTTTTGTTATGTACAAAATTCCTTGAACCTTTGCTATAGCTAGATTCATGAAGGGTGAGTCATCCAGGAACATCAAGAATCTGTTCCCAAAACACTTTTCCACCAAACCAATGGATAGTATTACTTTTTACAATAGTCAGTTCCCAATGGAACGATGTACATGTTGGACTTTGTGTCATCTTCCAAGGTACCCTGTAAAGTTAGCCACAATTCTGGAAAGGGCACCAACTCATCAGGACACAGCTACCCGACATTGCAATTAGCACAGAGAGCACTGCTGTCCTATTGAGTGAATATCTAACTCCCAGTACTTGTTCACAGAAAGCATCGATGTGAGGAAGTGAGGCTGACACTTCCACCTCTGAGCATGGTGTTCATTGCTATAGGTTTGTTTTATTTCTGTGACCCAGGTCTCACTAACCAGGAACCCATTGTGAACTCCTTGGCTAGATGTCTATTTGGGCCTGGGATGTTGGCTTTGGATATTTAAGTTGTTTTTTTAGTGATTTTTGGACATTCTCATGTGTGGTGTTGAAGTTGCCACATGGTTATTGTGAATGTCTTATTTGATACTGGTTCATTTGAGTTCGGTGTTTCATTGGTGTGGGTGGTGTTCTGGCACCCCAACGAAGGCATCTAGTCCCACTTCATCATTCAGAAGTCAGTCACAACATTATTGGGACACTGCAGATTCACAACCCAAGCACTTTGCTGTACATACAGTTTGCAGTAAAGAGCAAAACTACAGCTCTATCAGATGCCCCACTATAGCTCCAGTTCCCACTGTGCTTGTACCCTCATTGTCTGGTCCCTGGCACACATGTGTGGGCTAATAAAGTTGTGTACTGAATGGCCAACAACTGGCAGGACATCATCTCCTGTTAAAGCAAACACCAACTGTGACTGCTTAACACTATGCAAAATATTCCTACTGCACAGAAGTAGTTCTGCACCCAGAACTTTTGTAAGCCGTGTACCGGGGTGGGCTCCCCAGGATACAGTGAAGTCACGAACGAGGAAAGAAACCCCAACACTAGCTTTTGCCACAACAGAATTTTACTTAGATGTGGCAAATAAACACAACCACAAATGCTGAGAACATACAATAAATTTACATACACCCAGCCCAAAGGCTGAGACCCTTGTGCTGCACAGCACGGCGCCTCCTGATGGATGAAGGTAGAAGGTGTAGTAATTTACCTACTGGTGGGCACAACTAAGCTGCCACACCTTACCCGTTATTACCCTAAAAGAGCAGGAATCAGTGTATGGGTGTATGGTATGGGCTAGCCTGCGGTGCAGCACAACAGCTTACAATCTTACACAAATCTACAGTATTCCCCCTCCCATAACTGGTCCTGTAGCACGTGCCTGAGTATTCCTTCTGAGCAAAACACCAGTCTGGCTTGAGTTTGTGGAATTTTATCAGCTCTCCAATTGTGAAATGTCACTTTAAGTTATGGAGTCCTTCCAATGATCAGTAACAACACACTTGTGGCCTGACACAAACAGAGACCCTGACTAACTATAGGCCTGGCCTCAGTCTCTAGGCGCCAACACTGAAATGAGGTGCGTGCACGATCTTACCGACCCCTGTCTGCTTTGCATCCGCTGGTGACTCTGAACAGAACAAATGTCTCTCCAACAAGCATGCGGTATCCCAGTGTATGTTGCTTTGTTCCTCTGCTCTCATCAGCATTCCTGGCAGCAATCTTTCTTTCTCTGAACAGGATCAGGGTCTTGAACACGATCAGATTCACTTAGCTGCAGCTCTGGTTACTGAGGGATGTTCTCACACCTGGATGCCATCAGATTCTCTGCTCACACGGCTCCTCTATTCACCATCCTCTAAACATGACTGCTCTCTCTCCACTTCCTGTTCTCTCAACCCTGTGTGAAAACCCCACCTCTTCATGAATATAGAAATATCTATGCAGTCTGAGGCTGTGTCAGGAAAACAGTGTCATCTTGTGGCCAAACCGCAGAATGTCAGTCCAGATTAATTTACTCCACACAATAATTTACTCCACACAAACAGTGTTCAAACAACGAGAGCTGTTTCCCCATCTCACACTTTTATTATTAGCAATACAACCCAAACTCCCACCTCCTGTGAGTGGTGGCATCCCCTGTATATCTGTGTGCTGAACATTTCTTGCCTCTGGGATTTAAATTGCGCTCTGAGCTCCTGAATGTCAGTTCACATTGGCCATTAGAGGTCAATGTGAAGTATACTTCTGAGTTATGGAGGGAATCAGCATAATGCTAATAGAACACTACCCAGCTGCTCACTCTCCCAACTTATAAAGTTAACTAAGGAAGACCCAGGGCATTTATGGAGTATGTCAAAGTGCTTTGGGCTGTGTCAGTGAGCTTGCTTTTGACATCAGTTTGAGACATTTCTGAGATCATTCAGAGATCATTGACAGGTGTATTTTACCAGCAGTTGACCTCGTTCTGGCCTGCTTTTATATTCCTATGGACTTGTTCGGGAAAATAAGCAGTTCTAATGTGAGCAAAACCCCCTTTACAAAAGTCCCTAATTAGGCAAGAATGGGGAAAATGTTACCAACTTGACATCTGATGTAGGAACATCAGTATTATAACATTAGGTGCCATAAAGTCCTATATACATTAGCTTTTTTTTTCTTTTACAATACAGGATGTTTATTGTAAAAGGAAAATGAAAGAACATTACAGCTGAAACACAATCCAATTGTTTGACATGGTCGGCGTAGTACAATGCAAATGTACAATAGCAGTAAGTTGCACAACATCCAATATAAAACAAGGAAAAAAACCACAGAGTAGTTATGAAGCAATAGATTAGTGGTAACTTGTTTGAGTCAATTCAAAGGTGAGACCCAGGGTCAAAAAAAGGGGGGGGGGAGAAAAGAAGGAGAGACCACCATAAACTTCGACTTAAAGATCAATTGAGAGAGCAGTGGGCCAAATGCTCCCACTGTATATGCTCAGCGAGATGTCCAGGGGAGCCATACCTTATCACATTTCCAGGGACAGCCTCTATTGATATAGGTAAGCTTGTACATTGGAAGGGTCGCATCTACGGCTGATTCCCAGGACGTTATCACTGCATGTTACACAGCTGTTTTCAGAGTTAATAGATCAACTCACATTTTATACATACAGAAAAGTACAGAAACTGCACTTATTATTATTTTACAGGATTTATATAGCGGCAACAGTTTGCGAAGAGCTTATTCAATAATACCCAAATAAACAGTTGATGTTAATCTTTGCATACACACACACACACTGCTGAAGATCCTATAGATGATGAAAAAGAAATGATGAATATGACTTATATGCAACTATATTACCATAAGTATAAGGATAAATTAAACCCACCTTTTTGCTTCTTATCAAGCCTATTTGTATCTCAGATAGAGGTCAGTGGCAGAATGAATTTACATCATTTTCTTGACACTGACAAAAATTCCATTTGCAGGCGCTATTGATGCTTTAAAGGTGTAATGTATCATACAAATAATTTTTTTATGATTTGACGTGTACAGTCTAGTTTGATTTATTTTTATGTCAAATATGAAATGAAAAGTGAGAAACTTGAAAATGAGAATCTCTCTAGAGAAGAAAAAATGGGAAAGAAATATAAAGAAAAAAAAACAGGAGCATATCTCTACTTTTTTCTTTAAAGGCAATTTTAATTGGGTCTTATTGTGGTAATTCTTCCGTTCAAACATCTGGTTAGTGCAATGCAGATGAAAGCATGACTTGTGTTTGCCCTTGAAGCAGCCACTTCACATTGATTGCAGCAAGCTGGAGAGAGGTGTAAGGTGGGTGTCATAGGACTCCTCCTTCACTGCTGTCTTGCCATATTGTATAGGAGCAAAGAGGAAGTGCGCTTGTCATTAACAGACTTTGAGTTTACTGATTCATAAAACACTCTAGGGATGACTGACACATTTGTCTCAAGGCAGGTCTGATCAGGAACCTCAGGGCCCTGCCCCACTTTTTTCTATGGTTGTCACATCTACCGTAGTGGAATATTCTTATAATAATCATAATGGGTTAATTTAACTTACAACTATAAACCATTCCAGTTTGTTAAAAGCTAACATCTAGGAACATTTTTTTTTTGTAATTATTTAATCCAGTTAAATATTCATTGAATCCAGGCTGTAATGCATTGCAAAAACCAGAAGGTAAACAAAAATTGGGACATAGAAGAACTGTCTGGGGCGACAGAAACAGGGTACAAACAGACTCAACAAAGAGAGGAAGAGCATTTTGGCATGAGGTAAGGATGCCTACTTTGATTGTTTTCCTCCTGGTGTTCAGCTTTAAAGAATTGCATGCAGAATGAATAAAATATACTGCACAGTATTATGTGTACAGAAGAAGTAAGTACAAACTGTATTTCATTTTTACAACATTCTCTTTGTGTGCGTAACCACTTGCCTTCCTGACGATTTACCCCCCTTCTTGACCAGGCCATTTTTTACGGTGTTGCGTTACTTTAATTGACAATTGCGCGGTTATGAAATGCTGCACCCAAATTAAATTTACGGCCTTTTTTCCCACAAATTGAGCTTTCTTTTGGTGGTATTTGATTGCCTGTGCGTTTTTCATTTTTTGCGCTATAAATAAAAACATACAGACAATTTTGAGAAAAAAACAATATTTTTTACTTTTTGCTATTAAACATGTCCAATAAAAAAACTTGAAAAAATACAAATTTCATCATATATTTAGGGCAAAATGTATTCTGCGACATGCCTTTATTAGAAAAAAAATCACAATAGGTGTAAATTAATTGGTTTACGTGAAATTTATAGTGTTTACAAATGGTGGTATATATACTGGAATTTGTTGGGTTTTTTTTACTAGTAATGGCGGCGATCAGCGACTTATAGCTGGACTGCGGTGGACATTCTGACACTGGAGGGAACTGATTTGGTGTCATTGACATCTCCAGTGACACCAATACAGTGATTAGTGCTTATAAAAAGCACTGACACTGTACTAATGGCACTGGGCAGGAAGGGGTTAACATGTGGGGCAATCAAAGGGTTAACTGTGCTGTGTGCTGTTTCACATTTTGTGCTGTGTGTGCTTTCAACTGTAAGCACACTGCTTTGTATGGCTATGCTATGCAGAGCAAAGCTGTGTACAAGGAGCTGACAGGGGAGAGAACTGTATTGTTTATATACAGTTCTCTCCCCCGTCTGTAATACTCGGAGATCACTGGGTGCCAGCGAGTAATCACCGGCCGGGACCCTGTGATTGACAACCGAGGCTGCGAATGGTGGCGTGGGAAGGGTGCGCGCGCAGCTACCCTACCTGGAACCGCAAAATCACACATATATATATATAAATATGTGATTTTATGCACCTATGCCGCCCTGTAGCAGTACACTAAGGCTCCATTCACACTTTGCAATTTGGGATTGCGAATTGGAATCTGCCTGTGATGCCAAGTCATGTGGCAATAGCTAAAAAATGGGCTACACGCATTTGGATACCATTATCATTCAGTGGCACCCCAAATGCAATGATATTCTACTGCAATTGTTGCACAACAGGATGGCGCAGCAATAACAGGGACCTGTGCCTTTAAAAAGCAGGAGCTTCTTTTTGGGTGAGAAACGCACATAGGGCAGTCCATTCAAGTGAATAGCATGAGAATCGTCCTTTGAAAATCGTGTAGTGAGTACGCTCCTTCATGATATGTGAACAGGGTGTTACTGTCATGAAATCCTATTTAGAAAACACTTTATGTAAGAGTTAGAGACACATTTGCTTTCTGCCTAAAGTACTGTATTAAAAAAAAAACAAAATCTATTTTTTTTTCTATGTTTGGGCTCATTTCTATCTGTATTTGGTTAACTTCACCAAATAAGTTTCTTTTGAATCTATGGCAAAATTTCTTACCTAGAGATCCTACCAGTAACAGCACTTCCTGTTGCATGCTAATTTACTTATTTCAGGTACTTATATAGCGCCGTCAATTTACACAGCGCTTTACATATATATTGTACATTCACATCAGTCCCTATAACCCTCAAGGGGCGTACAATCTAAGGTCCCTAACTCACATACATACACATACTAGGGTCAATTTAGACAGGACCCAATTCACCAACCAGCATGTCTTTGGAGTGTGGGAGGAAACTGGAGTACCCGGAGGAAACCCACACAGGCACAACATGCAAACTCCAGGCAGGCGGTGCCGTGGTTGGGATTTGAACCAACAACCCTAGTGCTGACAGGTGGAAGTGCTAACCATTTAGCCACTGTGCTGCCAAATGATGTTAAGCTGCTACCTCACAATTAGCACAGCATTGTCAGACTGCTTTGTGTGCAGTTTTTTAGCTGGCTGCTATGTGGCTGCTAGAGGCTAACAATGCTTATGTTGATGTGAGGCAGTCAATTAACATTGTCAGCTTGCAACTGAAAGTGCGATTACTGGCAGGATTGCCAGATAAAAAAACTGATTTACAAATAGTGATTTGCCAGAGCAGGGGAATTCCTAGCACATTTGGCACCTGAGGCTGGTCATTTGTTTACACAGACATCCCCCCCACCCCTAAAAAAAAAAAGGGTATGAAGAAAGAAAGCGGAGTGCACAACACCATATTGTTGGTGTGGTCAAGAGGCATTATATAGCCTAAATATGCATTCCTCCACCATGCCAACTACATCATAGTATTTCCCATCACCAAGTAGGTGCACCATGCACTGACCCTGAAGAAGTCACGTGATCTGTGAGGCAACGTGTAAGGCAGAGCCTGGTGACGTCACTTCCAGTCATGCGCGCACCTGCACGAGCGGTGTGAGGAACAATTTTGATTGATGGCTATGGTCATGCTATTTAATACTTTTGTGAGTGCATTTTTCTACCTAAATAAAGTGGTTATGTTTTATGGGGTTATACTATGATCTATTTCTTTCCTCTTTGATTATACACATCACAATCCCACTGGATATCCTGGAGTTCTTTCCCTTAAAGGGCCAGAGCCAAGGAAACAGCCACTAAAGATTGGCAGTGGATCAGCAGACGTTGTCTAGTATTCCTAAGAGTGTATGACCGATTTGATAGGTCAGGGAAGAAGGTGAATGCATGGTGCACCTACTCGGTGATGGGAAACACTATGATGTAGTTGGTATGGTAGAGTAATGTAAATAATTGTTCACTACATTTTGGAGCACATATATATTTTTTTAATGTGAATGGATATTGTAGCACGTTAAATTTGGAATTTTAAAAAACGGTGTTGCACTACAGTATTTTTCTGTTTTATTTTGCTTGGATTTGGAGCTCAAAGGTCCAATGGAGACATAGCGCGTGGAAGGAACACTTTATGGATCAGAAATGTGGAGGCACATAATTCTTTAAAAGCGTGTTTAGCCTATTATAATTTATAGGTCAACACGTAAAGCGGAATTCCACTCACACTGTAAAAAATAAAAGTCAGCAGCTACAAAAACTGTAGTTGCTGACTTTTAAAAAACAGCCACTCACCTGTCCCACGATCCCGCGGTGTCCTCCTCGCAGCCTGTTTCACCAGCCGTCTGGTGTTCCAGGCGCCGACATCTTCAGTGTGGGCACCCGGCTGTGACAGCTTGCGGCTTCACAGTCGGGTGCTCACTGCGCATGCGCGAGTAGCGCTGGGCTTTCTGAATGGCCTCGTAGTTTTCTGGGACTTGTCACGTGTCCCAAAAGACTACGGGGAGGGTAGGAGTACAACTTCCGCATCCGATTGCCTAGGCAATCGCAGCGGAAGTGGGAGCAGGTACCTGTCAATTTCGGGTACCCTCTCTCCCCCCACTCCCCAAAGGTGCCAATCCTTAATGGCGAGCAGGGGACCAGTCTTTAAAGCAGAACTTCCTCTTTAGGCCACAATTCAAGCCCGGAGTTGAATATTGGTGGATGAGACTTTTTATCTCACAATTTTGAGGTTTTTTTGGACTGTCACTGCATGTTTTTTTAAAGTTTATGTTTTCATTATATGAGGAGGTAGCACATCACGTTTTTGTTTTTGTATTTTTTCACTTTGTTTTTTTTTAATTCAGTCCTCTGTATGTTCCATCAAATGATGGGGCATCCTTATGTTCCTAACACATTATCCAGTCCATATCAGTGTAGATATGCAACATGATATTTTTCCCCATTGAGATCTGATGTGTTTTCAGAGTGGTTTAATTTTAAGTTGCTGCAATGAAATTTCAGAAAAATGGATTAGCCTCCTGCATCATTTTTTCACTTTGATTTTCAGGGTGTCTTTGAATTCAGTCCTCTGTAGGTTGATCATTTTCATTTCCATCAAACGATGGGGCATCCTTACGTTCCTAACACAATACCCAGTCCATTTCACTATAGATATCCATCATGATATTTTTCCCCATTGAGATCTGATGTGTTTTCAAAATGTTCTTTTAATTTTTTTGAGCAGTGTATGTGTGTGTGTATATGTATATATATATATATATATATATATATATATATATCCGTAAGAACATCACCAATGCTCAACCTACCTCCCCACCTAGCCTCCCTCCCACCATAACCCCACCAACCCTCCCCTCCTCTGACCTGGCATCCGCCCTGTCCCCCACCACATCTAACATCCCGCACACTATTACCTCCCCAACACTCCGCTCCTTCAGCCTTGCCACCACTGAGGAGGTCACCAAGGTCTTCTCAGAAGCCTGCCTCACCACTTGCCCCCTTGACCCTGTCCCCACACAACTCCTCCGGGCACCCTCCTCCTCCATCCTACGCTCCCTCACCCACATCTTCAATCTCTCCCTCTCTACTGGCGCATTCCCCTCCCCCGTAAAGCACGTGCACATCACCCCCATACTAAAAAAAAACCCTCCCTGGACCCCACCGACCTGAACAACCTTAGACCCATCTCCCTGCTGCCATTTACTTCCAAGCTCCTTGAGCGCTTAGTCTACAATCGCTTAAGCGCCCACCTCACTGACAACAACCTCCTCGATCCACTACAGTCTGGCTTCCGTCCCCTACACTCCACCGAAACTGCCCTACTCAAAATCACTAATGACCTGCTAACCGCCAAAGCTAATGGCCACTACTCAGTCTTTTTACTCCTTGACCTCTCCGCAGCCTTCGACACAGTTGACCACCCCCTCCTCCTTAATAAACTACACTCCCTCGGCATCAGAGACTCCGCTCTCTCCTGGCATTCCTTCTACCTATCCCAACGCTCCTTCAGCGTTACCTATAATGCTACCACCCCCCTCTCTCCCCCTCTCTGTTGGGGTCCCCCAAGGCTCTGTCCTTGGACCCCTTCTCTTCTCCATCTACACCTCCTCCCTCGGCAAACTGATACACTCCCACGGCTTCAACTATCACCTCTACGCCGATGACACGCAAATTTACCTCTTCACCCCTCACCTCACCCCTTCACTCACCTGCTGAATGACATATCAAACTGGATGTCGCTCCATTTCCTCAAACTGAACCTTTCCAAAACCGAGCTCCTATTCTTCCCCCCAGCTCCCGCCCCCCCCCCACCCTCTCCATCATGACCAACAACACCACCATCAGTCCCACCCCGCAAGCCAAAGTCCTAGGTGTCACTCTAGACTCAAACCTGTCCTTCCAACCCCATGTCCAATCGTTGGCAAACTCATGCAGACTCCACCTCCGCAACATCTCCAAAATACTTGGGGTTCCTAACCCCAGACACTACTAAACAACTTGTTCACTCCCTCATTATTTCACGTCTGGACTACTGCAACTCCTTTCTCACCGGCCTACCTCATCACAGACTATCCCCGCTTCAGTCTATCCTGAACTCAGTGGCCAGACTCATCCACCTTACTAACCGCTCCTCTTCTGCCACCCCCTCTGTCATTCCCTCCACTGGCTCCTGATTGCCAAATGCATTAAATTCAAACTAACACTGACATAGAAAGCCATTCACAACGTTGCCCCAAACTACCTCACCGACCTGATACCCAAATACCACCCATCCCGTAATCTTAGCTCCTCACAAGACCCCCTACTTTCTAGCTCCCTGGTCTCCACCTCCCATGCCTGACTGCAGGACTTCTACAGGACTTCCCCCATCCTCTGGAACTCACTACCCCAATCCATCAGACTGTCACCTACCCTCCTCACCTTTAGGCGAACCCTGAACATCCATCTCTTCAGGGAAGCCTACCCCACCCTCACCTAACAGCCGATCTCCACTCCTCCTACCACTCCATCCCCCACAGCCACTTCCTCCTGTACCACTTTCCCCTCCCTCCTAGATTGTAAGCTCAAAAGAGCAGGGCCCTCGAACCCCTCGTGTATTGTCTTGTTACTGTATTGTCTCATGTTCTGTCCCCCACTATAATGTACAGCACTGAGCAAACCTTTCTGGCGCTATATAAATACTGTATAATAATAATAATAATAACATAGTATATATATCAAATGCAACACATTCCGCCCTTGATTTTCTCAGACTCCACATAGAAAATCACTTCATTACTATCAAAAAATCATACTAAACAATAATGTGCCTTGAAAGCAGACCCCTCCAATATTTCTGACACTGAGAAGGTGTTTCAGTCTCTAGCAATAGTTCATTATAAAATGTCCATTATAAACAAGTCCAGGCTTGGAACACATCAAAGACCTTGCTTTTCAAAGCCCTTGCGGTCTTCCATCATTCTATCCATCATGAAGCCACTTTTTCTGGTCTTCCTATGGATCAAATCGGAGACAGCCTGTGAAGTGGAAAACAAAGCGGATTATCTGTTCCTTCTAATAATACCTAAACAGTAGACCCTGGCCCTTCAGCTACAATCGCTCCTCTAACTGGTTTCTTGCCTGGATCTCTGACCAACAATTTGTTGCCTGCCTGTATCCACTTCTGATCCTCCCAAAGAACAACGATAGGGAGGAGAGGTAATATACTGATAATTCCCAGAGGACCATTGTTGAAGGTTTGATGTTGCAGAGCCTTACTTTCCACTCTTGCTGAGAAGTGTCCACTAACCAGTCAGAGTCTCAGCCACTCTCTTGGAGCTCATCTGCCAATGCAAATATAACTTCAAACCTTCCTGCCGGTTTCCCTCTCATTCCTAGATAGGCTTCAGCTTCAGATATGCCATTTGTGGTTTTTATGTCATGGGAAGCAGTAACTTGGTACCTGTTAAACCCTGTTCTTTCAAGACAGGGTCAATTGGCACAACTGCATTTACCTTGGCGATTTCGTCTGCCACTCTATTGTAGTTCTCGAAGTGTGGGACTAGGGGCACATGTACATCAACATGCCCCACTTTTATGGTGCATCAGTGAGCTTCCTTCCAGATATAGTCCCAGTCTTCCTTGCCTCCCCACACAACCTTTCCATGAATCATCCATTCATTGGACTTCCATGTGGGCATCCAAGTTGTCAGTCATTTAAAGACTACCCAGCTGTCAGTGTAGATAGCGACATGGGAAGAAGGATCCTGCTGAAGAGTCATTACTACAGCTTTCAACTCTGCATACTGACTGCACCCTCCAATTCTGTTTTCCTGCAGGACTGTGTCTGTATTCGGGTTGTAGGATGCTGCTGTTCATTGATGCCCAGACGAGGTGACTATAGCTGAACCATCAGTGAACCATGCTGACTCTTTCATGTCTTCTGACAGAGACTGAAAAGGTGGACCCTCTTGAATGGAGGATGACTGCAGCACAGGAATTTCCTTTTTCTACCTTGGTGCTGGAAAAAGTGACAAATCCTGTCAACTGTTTTGAAATGATTCTGACATCCCCAGTTGCAATACCCCCTCTTTCTTGAAGGTATCACTTCCATGTCATCAGTGTCTTGTTCTGAGCTACAGTTACCCTAGTGGTAAGTCCATTATCTTCCACCCATTCTGCTACTGGCAGTGCAGTATGGATGGTGACTGGGTCCTTTCCTGTAATGGTCTCTACATGTTAAAGTACTGTGTAGGCCCCACCCCAAACAGGTACTTCTCTAGGGGCGCGTATCTCCTCTGTGCCCCTGTCAGTTGTTTGGACCAAAATCCAATGGGTATTTCTCTCTGTCCTTTGTTTTCATTTGGCTGCCACAGACTCCAAGATACGGTACCATCCTGCTCCACTACATCCAGCTGGAAAGGTACTGAATGCAAAGGGATGGGTGTATTTGTTTTGGTGGGTTAAGACCCCGGTCACAAATTGCTTGCCAAGTTGCACCCTATTGTCTGCAATGACATCAGTCATATCGGTGTGGTTCTGACTTGGTCAGAGCTGCACTGATTTCTAAAGTCGTACATGCACTACTTTTGGTGCGATTTGCATAGGCATCTGTGTCAGATGTCTTGCAAATCGTACATGAAATCGGCATGTCCCCCGACTTTGAAATCGTGCGACTTCATTGTAAGTCGCATGGTTTCAAAGTCGGGCTTGATGTGACCAGGGTGTTACTGGCGTTGTACATCATAATTGTTATCATGTTACACATGCATTGTATGTTAATAATTTTGTCCCTACCCCACTCCCTAGCTAGGGGATACTCTGTATAGTTAGTCGAACCCTTCTTCTTTATGCTTTAGCCTGGACATATGTTTTTATTTACCTTTCTGATGTTTATCTGTCTAAATCTGCACAAGTTTTTGATTGAAGTTTTATAAGATCTGTATGGTATCATTTGAATCGAGTCACTGTCTTTCAACTCTGCTGAGACTGTAAGTGGCAACTATCTCGCAATAATTGGATCAGGTTTAGAGATCAGGTCTTCAATGCTTAGACTGGGGAGGCAGAACAATTGTCAATGGATCTGCATTGTTGGACCACTTGATTACGATGGATTTACACCTTGATTGCAAAATGGATTTATTAAAGGACTGGTTAGACATGAGTGTGTTGATTTACATTGTCATTTTTTTGTCATAAACACACCTCAGAAAATTCTGAGCAAAGTTTTCTTTATTGCACCACCTCTAACCAGAATATTATTTTTATTTTCTTTAGCAACAGGAGGCAGATGCAATACCCAGTACTGTGAATATGTAGGAGCATGTGACTCACTTCATGTGACAGCAATAAGCCAATTAGTGCCATCATTCAGTGAGCCCAAATAAACCTGTTGCTTTTCTCTGCTTGAATATAGTACACATTCACTTTAACATTAAAAAAATCTCTTCATGTAAACAGAATATTTATCTAACAAAATTATTTGTTGTGCATCTGCTATGTCTGCATTTCCCAGGTTATTGTAATTAGGGATACATAATAATTAAGTAATATTAATTTAGCAGGGCTATTGTTTTTGTTTGCTGTGTGGAACTGTGCAAGTGTTGTAATAATTGGAGACAGAAAACAGCTCAGTTGCACAGTTGTCCATCCATCAGTTTCCTGCATGATATACAGTGTAGGGAGGGGACAGATGACAGAAGGACATAATGAATCATGGCATGGCAGGTGACACAGAGACACTTCCCTTTTCTCAGAAGGAATGCAGTGTTCATGCAAAAATAGCTCAATTTTTTAAAATCTGAGCTCATAAATTAGGAGATGTATCCATCTGAAAAAGAGTTATGTGGCTGTCAAGAGAGTGTAATAATGACTTCCTAGCTTCTCTGTAGACTTGCATCAACATGTGGGCCACATTCTGGGGAGACAGCTCTTTGCAGAAAACTCGTACAGAATACAATGCAAAGGCAGCAGACAATGAGAGATGCTTGCTATGTTCTTCTACTGGTGCAGTGTTTGCTTTACAATCACAACAGAATACTTGCCAGGGTTTGTATATGCTGCTGCTGTTTCTTAAAAAAATGTTGAAGTGTTACACTTTAAAATATGAACATTGAAGTATTGAGATACTTTTAATTTAGCAAATCAATCACACTTATTATTTACCGAGTCCCTTTTCTGCAAGCTAGGTGTCGCAGTGTACTCTATGTATTCAATTTTTATGTTTCTAAATTATTATATATATTTTGGGGTATTTTCTTTCTTTTCTGTGTGTTTCATATTCTTGCATTAAGAGTTCTCTTGTAAGAACATTATCAGAGCAATATTCTTTTTAGAAACTATGTATTTAATATTACAATGGAAATGTGTATGTAATAAAGTTGATAAAAATCTTTTAACAAAATGTCTCTTTCAATATATGTATGATCCTATTGCTGCATTAAAGTCCCACTGGGGTTTCTTTGGGTATATGCATTCATATAGGGATGAGCAGCTAGATACTTGACCTTTTTGGTTATGTTTCTAAATTAGGATATACAAAATGTTTAAATGTTTGCATTTTCCATACAGTATAGCTTAAAATTAAAAGAAGAGAGGGGCGCCAGACTAAG
The DNA here is from genome assembly GCF_062004578.1 of Staurois parvus. Classification (NCBI taxonomy): domain Eukaryota; kingdom Metazoa; phylum Chordata; class Amphibia; order Anura; family Ranidae; genus Staurois; species Staurois parvus. The sequence goes on from NW_028318002.1 coordinate 2,479,362, forward strand.
TGTAGTATTGGCAATTATTTAATAGCACGCAAAGATTGGTAACTCATCAAAAAATGCTTAAAAACTACATGTAAATTACATGGCAAGTAATTCTAATCAATGATAAATTAAGACAATAGCACTGGAGGTTACAGTCATCGGGTTATATGCTGCAAAAAAATATTTTATATTTAACCTCCAGTGCTATTGTCTTTATTTATCATTGATTAGAATTACTTGCCATGTAATTTACATGTAATTTATAAGCATTTTTTTTCATACTACCAGTGTCATTTTTGCACGTTTTTAACAATTATGTTGGTCTATTGGTATTGTCACTGCCAATTTCTCCATGATTTGGGGCTATGCAAAGTTTTTTACTGTTTTAATTTTCGTTTATTATTTTCCACATGTGTATATATACAGTGGGGCAAAAAAGTATTTAATATCACTGCCAACAAAGGATATATAACAAATTATTGAGATGAACTTTTGATATTGACCAAATACTTATTTCCCACCATAATTTGCAAATAAATTCTTTCCAAATCAGCCAATGTGATTGTCTGGATTTGTTTTCTCATTTTGTCTCTCATAGTTGAGGTCTACCTATGATGCCAATTACAGGCCTCACTCATCTTTTTAAGTGGGAGAACTTGCACAATTGGTGGCTCACTAAATACTTTTTTGCCCCACTGTGTATATATATATATATATATATATATATGTATATCTTCTATTCCGATTGTTCCCCAATGACTTTTAATAAATTACCCTTCCTGCACTGGCTGTGGATTAGGGCGGTTAGACTCGTGCCTTGCAGCCATTCCCCAACCCTTCAGCTCCCCATTTAGATGGCCGGTTCTGTGGCCAATCAGGTCTGACGAAAAAGCAGTAGCTTTGAAACTCGTTACCGCCCCCTCCTTGCAGCATTACGCTCATGTGGTGATGTCACTTCCACCCGGTAGCCATCTGCGTTTCAGCCTGGTTCCTACACAGACACAGCCTGCGGTACGCTGATCGGGGCACGATGTGAGTCAGGAGACCTGGCTCCCGCCACAGCCTTGGCTCCCAGATGTCCATCTATCCTCCTCTTCCTGCCTCTGGGACTCCACCAGGATGATGTCCACCTGATATATATGCTTCTGACCCACTTGTATCTAGTGAGTTACCAATCTTTGTGTGCTATTAAATAATTGCCAATACTGCACTTAGTCTGGCACCCTCTCTTCTTTTATCTTTCACAACAGAGTCCAGCTTAACTCTTAGGGTGCTGCCTCATGATGGTGCTGATTATACACAGACTTCTTTACTACAATTAATGGGACTTTATAATCCTCCTTTCCTCTCCAGCACCAATATTTTTATCTATGTGCTCAAAAGTTTGCATACCCTGGCAGAAATTGTGAAATTTTGGCATTGATATTGAAAATATGACTGATCATGCCAAAAAATGCTCTTTTATTGAAGGATGATGATCATATGAAGCCATTTAGTATCAAATAGTTGTTTGGCTCCTCTTTAAATTATAATGATAACAGAAATCACCCAATTGGCCATGATCAAAAGTTTACATACCCTGGAATGTTTGGCCTTGGTACAGACACACAAGGTGACACACATGGGTTAAAATGCCAATTAGAGGTTAATGTCCCACATCTGTGGCTTTTTAAAGTGCAATTAGTGTCAGTGTATAAATAGCCAATGAGTTTGTTAGCTCTTACGTGGAAGCACTGACTAGGCTAGATACTGAACCATGGGGATCAGAAAAGAACTGTCAAAAGTCCTGCGTAACAAGGTAATGGAATTTTATAAAGATGGAAAAGGACATAAAAAGATGTCCAAAGCCTTGAATATGCCAGTCATCACTTCCACTAAGAAGTAGAAAATTCAGGGACCTCTTGATACCAAGCCAAGTACAGGTAGACCAAGAAAGATTGCAGCCATAAGAATTGTTCGGGATACAAAGGGAAACCCATAGGTAACCACAAGAAAAATACAAGCTGCTCTGGAAAAAGGCAGTGTGGTTGTTTTGAAGGAGCACAATATGATGACACTTGAACAAAAATGAGTTGCATGGTCGAGGTGCCAGAAAGAAGCCTTTACTGCATCAATGACACAAAAAAGCCTGGTTAGGCATGTCAAGGTGTTGTCAGGCATATTGTAACAGGGCTTTTTTGTGGCATTGGTGCAGTAAAAACTTCTTTCTGGCACCTCGACCAAACAGCTCATTTTTGTTCAAGTATCACCGTATTGTACTCCTTAAAAACAACCACACCATCTTTTTCCAGAGCATCCTGTTTTTCTTTTGAGGTTGCCTGGGGGTTTTATTTTTGAATCCCAGACAATTCTTCTGTCGGTTATGGCTGCAATCTTTCTTGGTCTACCTGACCTTGGCTTGGTATCAAGAGATCCCCAAACTTTCCACTTCTTAATAAGTGATTTACAGTACTGATTGGCATTTTCAAGGCTTTGGACATCTTTTTATGTCCTTGTCCATCTTTATAAAGTTCCATTACCTTGTTACGTAGGACTTTTGACAGTTCTTTTCTGATCCCCATGGTTCAGTATCAGCTTCATATGATCATCATCCTTTAATAAAAGAGCATTTTTTGGCATGATCGGTCATATTTTCAATATCAATGCCAAAATTTCACAATTTCTTCCAGGGTATGCAAACTTTTCAGCACAACTGTATAACCTTTAGAAGTAATTAGTAGTACCCGATTACAGTTAAGGTGGTTAGTCTCTGCATTAAGGTAAAAAATGTTCCAATACCTGTATCTCCCACTCACCCCCCCCCCCGTACTTATCTAAGCCCTCTCTCGATGCAGCAGGGACAGGGACAAACTGCTCTGTCCATGGTTGTTTATGGATCGAGGCCGCAGGACACAGTTCAGTTCGGTTCACAGTTATGTGCAGGAGCGTAAAAAAATTAGATCTAGATGACCAGACTACATCTGGATCCACTTGGTTTACCTATCATGTGTGACGGATTTAATTCATCTTTGATGCATTTGCCAGATATTCATTGTTACCTTAACACAGAGCTTTTTTTCTCACAGAATAGGTGAAGGAACTACCCCCTTGTCTTCACCCCTAACACAACTCTGAGCACTATTCCTTGGTTTCACCCCTACTCACCTCCCAGTACCACCCCTTTTAGAGCCCCCAACAACAATGGACCCACACAACAAAATACCACCACAGCAACATTAGAACCCCTGCAGCAACAACAGATCTTCGAGCAACCAGAATTAATATATCCTCCAGAAGCCAGCAACAGAAGACCTCTCCCTCAACAGTAGATCCCTTTCAGCAACAATTGACCCTCAGCAACATAACCCTCCCCAGGAACAAAATACCGTCATGCAAAAATAGATTCACTCCAGTAACAATAAATCCCCCAGCAGCCAGCATCATTAGACCCTCCAGCACACCCCAGCATCCCTTGCCATTACATACATTTAGTGCTGCAGGTGCCAGAAAAAAAGCCCTGCCCTACCATTTAAAATCAGCATAGGTGTTTTCTGAGTGCATAAATGTGGATGCTTGACTGTCAGGTTCTCTCACTAACATCTCATCTTGTCCTTGGACCCCTGTAGCTTTTTGTTTTTGGAAAATGTGGCAGTCAGTGTGTTAGCAGGTAGATGTTAAATGTTTAAATTGTATTAAAATGTTCTGCTGTTATTCCAGGTTCCAGGTCTCCCCACTCAAGGAACAGAATGCTGCAGAGGATGTGAACTACTACTTGCACTTGACCACCCCTTGTGACAGCCCAGTGGGGGTTCTAGGGATATGGACTCTTGCTTGAACGAAAGCACTCTAAGGATTGTCTCACCTAACTAAGGTGTACCTCATGGGGAATCCAGAAGCACCAGTAGACTAACTAAGGGGTACTTATAAGATTGTGTACAGGAATGTGTAGAGAAGATAACTTGTTGAACTGTTTAATTGTGACATTTAAACAACTTCAGTAAAGATTGTCTATTGCTATTTATTTTGGCCTGGTCTTAAATTACTTGAGGACAATCTTAAACGGGTACAATATATGTACGGGGTATCACAAGAACAGGGCCTATTAAGGGGACAAGTCGAGATAGAGAAGATGCAGTAGAAATGTCTAACGTGCAGTGAAGCTATTCAGAGAAGGCTATATTTCGATTGCTAATGACTACAGTTCTAGTGTTGAGTGCACAAGCAACCAGCTGGTCGGGAAGAGGTGACTTGGCATAGATGACAGAAGGCCCTGTTAGTGAAGAAGTATGTTTGCATAGGCTCCTTCCCTAGATGCCAGAACCCCAATACTGTGTCTGACTTGCAGCACAGGGAAACCTAGTGACCCAGCCTGGAAGTAATGGAAGATGGAGTGAGGCCTCCGGAGAGAATAATCACAAATTATTTATAAGTACAGCTTCCTATTATTCAAGTGAAACATATGAATTGATGTCACTGGTGTGATGCTTTACTGAGCTGATGGAGTCCGGGACAGGCTCAGCGTTACAAGCTCAGAAATGCTGCACAATACAGAGAGAAGAGTTATGATGTGTATGATGAACTGGTATCTATAGTGTATAGCATGTAATGAGTTAAAGAACTGTGTCACAGATTACAAAGAGTTAACTGTGTTCTTTTAGAGGAGCGTTACATGGTTTTGGACTTCCCCAGTCCTTTGAGGGCAGCAAGGCATGCACTATCCAGGATTACCAGGATCTGTAGCCTCTGTTGAGTTCACCCTCAAGTGCAGGAGTATTTGTGTTTGTCATTTTGTGTTAAAAGGCAGCCTCAGCCCACCACTGATGGCACTAGTGAGCGCTCCCTCTGGGTCCCCACATGGGTACTGCAAGCCCGCCCACATCTGAACATGCTAAAAGGGGAGATAGTGATCAGACAGATGATCAGACAGACCTTGTGCGTGTGCTGCTTCTCTTCTTTTTGTACAATCAGCAATCTGGGGGAGTGTCTGGGCCTTGCAATAGTGCTGGCTATACTGTCTGGCGGGGTGACCAAAACTAGCAAATTCTTTGGCTAGTAAGAATCCAATAAAACAGTTTTCAACTGTGTATTTCCTTGGTACACAAATGCTGAGGGCCCAAACAGCTAGTAGTCATAGTTTTGCCAGCCTAAGTGCTTATTCAGGCCAGTGAAGGAAAATATTAATTATACTGATTTTTTATTTATTCCTTTCACACTTTCTGAATTCTTTCCGTAGGGCACATTTTCTCCTTTTCTCTGATTCTATTAAAATGTACTATTTATCAAATGTAAGTAATTAATCCTTTCAGCCAACCTCTAAATGATTGCATTTGTTATTATGAAAAGCTGCTATAAAGGAAAAATAATGGTAAAATCTGTTTAACCATTCATATTTTGCATATTAATTCTTTGCGGTCTTCGGAATTGGGGGTATGGTAGAGTTGTGTTCTTTTCCTACATACATTCTGCTACATTGTGTCCTTCTTTCCCATCTTAGAAGGTTGGGAGGTATGCTTTAGATACAGTCACTAAGAATATTTTTACAAGTTACTAACCACCTACAGTATAAGCCCTCATGCACACTTGACGTTTTTTCAGCTGCTATTTTTTGGCTTTTGACATTTTTTTTCTACAGCTAGTAAACCCCCCAACATGTTATCCTATGTGTCCATGTACACATAGACTGTAATCAACGTTTTTTGGCTGGGACGTTTTTTGATTGGAAAAAAAAACAGGATTAGTGGGTTTCTAGAGGAGTTTTTTAGTTGTAAAAACACTCTAAAGCTGAAAAATGCGGTAAAAACGCTGCAAACTGGCATTTTTTGACCCTCTAAAAATATTTTTTGTGTAAAATAAAATGCAAAAAAATGCAAATGTGGAAAAAACGCTGCTAAATGTGGAAAAATGCCGCTAAACGCTAATGCAAAAGCGCTAAAAAAGCTGAAAAAGTCACATTGTAATTACACAGCTAACGTTACCAGCGTTATCAAAACGTCCAGTGTGCATGAGGACTAAGAGAGTAGCATATATAGTGAATTGTGTGTCTACAGAATTGTGGAAATCAGGATATTATGGAGCTACACCCTTAATTATTGTGTTAAAACGTAATGCACTGCTATTTAGAAACTTCAGCCTTCATGTCTTGCTTGGGCCTGAAATCGCCTTCCTAAATCTGGATATAACCCCAGCAAATACTGTATTTATTAAACACAAAAGTAAACATTTTCCTGTACCCTTGGAAACAGGCTGAAATAAAACTTACTCAAATAACCAATGGCTCTTGAATATACAAAAGCATTTTTCTTTCGCTCTTTTCCTTTCTCCGCCTGATTACATAGCTCATTATAAAGTCTAACAGTAGAAAAATATTGATGTACAAGGACTTCTTATGGGTCCTGCTAAATTGTGACTTCATAGAAGCGGCTCTGTAGACAGCTTTGGCCTAATCATGGCAATTTTGACACAACTGCAGCATGCCTTGAGCTCCTGATTAGATCCTAATAAAAGCTGTTAGAGCCATCTCCTCAATGATAATTGTTATGGTGTTTTTTGAAGTGAAGCATTTAGCATTTAAGTCCGCTAAGCAACTAAACACATTTTTACATGATGGTACATTAAAACAGAGGAAATAAAGGCTTCAGCCTTAAAAACTGCAATCTTACACAGCAATGTCTCTTTCTTGACAGTTAACTCATTTTGCATAAAAGCTTAAGTTGGACTTCAAGGTCTTACTCTAGTCCATTGTTATATTACACCATTTATTACTGATAAGATGTTTAGCTGTATTGGTTGTCTACAGTCGTTTTATAATGGCAAAATGTATCCCTAATAATCTTACTGAAAACCACTAAGATTATATTTATATGGTGCAATGATATGTGCAATTTAGCTGAGGTCCTTTTTTATATTAGAATTGCTCTTAGGTTCATTTTATTTTAATCTTTCAATTTGTTTTTCCATACAAACACACAATCTGTGTAATTGCTTTAACTGTGCATGTTTTTAAACTGCTGCTATATGCTTTATTACACGTAATAAAATTTTTTTGTTTTATAAATGAATGCTGTATATCATACAAAGTGAACTCATGATATGGAATTTACAGAGCATATTAGGTTTTTTAAAGAAACAACAGTAGTTTTTTTAAGGAGCATGTCACTCCTATTGGAACTTAGTAAGGTAGCTATTTGAAGTGAGCCAAGAAAGGAGTCACTGGTCTTACTCTTTTAATTCTGTGTATAAATTTCAGTTAAAACTAATAAGCTTTCTAAACACCAGTTTATTTTTCAGCAAAGCAATTAAAGATAACCAGAAAAACAAGTGAAATATAGGCTACAACTCCACCTAATGGCTGACATAAAAGAATACCAATTACTCCAATGTAATATTACATTTCTCTTGGCTAAGGATCTTTTATTAGCCCCACTCTGACCATAATAATAAAATATATAAAAAAAACGACATTGCATTTAAATTCTCATAATTCCAAAGTGAAAGGACTGGGAAAGGACTGGGAATGGAATTAAGCAAAAATAAATAAACAGGAATAACAGAATTAATATTATAATATGTAAGAGAAGACAGTGAGTATCAATAGTAAAAGATAATAGTCAAACTGTGCAGTGTTGTGGTAAGATGAAGATATATATTGTGTGGTGTGACTGCAACATTCTTCCTAGTTTTCCACACATTCCCATTTCTTTGATTATTCCTTCCTTCTGCCAATTTATATATTGTTATTATAACACCATACAATATACTGTACATTCTCATGCTACAACACCACTGCCCACTTTGACCCTTTCCTGTCACTATTGATGCACACATTGATTTTATTTTTTGACATATTGTGATTGATTTAAAACATATACTGTATATCTTTGTTCATTTTAATTTGTTAGATGTGGTTTTCTCTATTTTGATTTTGCTTTTACTACTGTTAGTATTGATTTTAATTGCACATGTAATCACAGTTCCTGTATAGTACATATTTAGTATTTTAAGGTGAATACATTTGTCAGAATGTTACAGACCAGTGTTTGTAGTTTTAGATACTTAGCTTATATTTTTTTGTTATGTTGTCCTTCACTCCTGATGAAGAAGGAGTTTTGAACCCTTGAACCATGTTGGATTTTTGATTCTGTGTCATAAACAAGAAAATTCTAACTGGGTTTATTCCAGTTTTGGTCCACTCTCATTTTGATATTCTACATGATTCCAGATTAGCACAGGATACAGCAGAAAACTGTGTAGTTTTTCCTTGTGCTCAGTAAAACATGATATTGATATACAGCTCAGAAAATGTGCCTACATGGTTTATGGTAGGGTAGCTATTTAGCATGGTGGACACTGATAACATCAATAAAAAATTATTCTACAAGCAGACAGGGAATAAAACTGCTTAAAATTATTTTCCTTCTTTTGTGACCTGAGGTCCTCTTTGTATTTTTTGTAATACAGGCAGATCTATCAAGTCATTATCCCATATAGGATAATCATATGATTATAAACAAACCTTTAAGGGGGGAGGGGCCTGAACATGGTGCCATGAACAGCGTGAGCTCTAGGTGCCCGCCAGCCATGTGTGTGCAGCTCTGTAGCCCAGCCATATCTCAAGCTGTCTGTATCTGTCCGCCCATGATGGGAATGTTAGTAGGATAACGGGATAATATTTGAAATGAGTGTGATAAAGTTTATGACTTATAACGTGAAAGGGTTAAATTCTCCAACAAAAAGACATAAGATACTGAGGGAAATCCACCATTACTCCATAGATGTGGTGTTTCTTCAAGAGACACATATAACTCAGGAAACAAATGTTAAGTTATATACATATACATCACGCAATGTGGTATTATGCTGATTCACCAGTTAAAAGAGCTAATGGTGTAGCAACTGGGTTCTCAAGAAAAGCTAATTTCATCCTGGAGGAAAGAATAGAGGATCCTGAGGGTCAGTTTCTATTTTTGAGGGGAAAGTTGAATATACTCTAGCTAATATTTATGGTTCAAATAAAAATCCAGAGATGTTCTTGGAAGGTGTATTAGGGAAATTTTCTGAATTCAAAAAAGGTGACCTGGTTGTGGCAAGAGACTTACATTTGTGTCTGGAACCTCAGATGGACACGTCTTCATGTACGCAGAGAGAGGTGAGTAGGAAATCCAAATTACTAAAGAGATTACTATATAAGTGCCAACTGAGTGATACCTGGAGAGTAAAACACCCAGGTGAAAGGGATTATACCTTGTTCTGTCTGGTACATGCTTTGTACTCAAGACTGGATTATATAATGATCGAGCATAGACAAGTGGAGGCGCTGGTGAGTTCCAACATAGAGGTTATGTCCATCTCTGATCATGCGCCTGTCACAATGAGACTACGGGTAGGAAGGAATCAGGGCAAAATAAATATGTGGAGACGAAATGAGAAGCTTTTACAGGACCCAAAAATAGAGAAAAGGCTTAGGCAGGATATTGATCAATTTTTTGAGTGCAATGAGACTGAGGAGGTCTCGGTGGCCACAATTTGGGAGGGACATAAAGCATATATCAGGGGTATGTTGATCTTGATAGGTGCAGAAAAAAAGAGAGAACGAGGGTAAAAAAATAGAGGGTGATGGAGCAGCTTTATAAATTAGAACAGTTACATAAAAAGAAGATAGGTACAGACGTTCACCAGAAGATGACCCTTAAAAGAGAAGAATTAAAAGAGCTTATGGAACAGGAGTCAAGAAGGATATTCAACAGGGTCTCAAAAGAAAGATATCAGTGGGGGAATAGACCTGGAAAATATTTAATGCGGAAACTTAAGGAAAAGAAATCTAAAAAAATTTCATAGAAAGAATTAAAGATGGAAAAGGAGAAATGGTGTACACCACTACTGATATCATTAATAGGTTCCATAAATACTATAGTAGGCTGTACGACATGAGCCCCAGAAATAAAAAAGAAACAGAGGATGAAAAGAAGAAAAATAGGCTTAAATATTTAAATGAAGTGGAGTTGCCAAGATTAGCACAAGAAAAATTAGAGGCCCTAGAGAGACCAATCACCCTGGAGGAAATTACTCTGGCCCTAAAAAATAGGGCCGCAGGAAAGAGTCCTTGCCCGAATGGATACACTGTGGGATATTTTAAAAAGTTTAAAGATTTCCTTCTTCCTAAAATGTGTGGTTATATGAACGCAATAGAGGAGGGACTGGAAATGAGGGAGGAGTCTTTGCAGGCACATATAACAATTATACTTATTAAACATTGACACCAAATTGTACACTAAGGTTCTGGCAACCAGAATGAAGGAGCTGATGCCGGACTGGATACACCTAGATCAGGTAGGATTAATTTCAGGAAGAGAAGGTAGGGACAATGGTCTGAGATCATTGCTCCACCTACAAAGGGTAAAAAAGAGAAAAGTTGCCGACAATATTCCTGTCGATAGATGCCGAAAAGGCTTTCAACAGGGTTAATTGGGGATTCATGTTTGATACATTAGAGGTCTTAATTAGAGGCCAAAATGTTAAGGTGGATAAAAGGGTTTTATAACGGTCCATCAACGGTGATCAAGGATAATGGCTCCCGCTCTCAGTTCTTTAAAATGTAGAATGGTACCAGACAAGGATGTATAGATATAGCAGGAATAAAAATAGGGGAAGTGGAACACAAGGTGGCAGCATATGCAGATGATATATTGTTTTACATCGCAAATCCTAGAATAACGTTACCTAATTTAATGAGATTGTTAAATCAGTATAGCGAACTGTCAAATTTGAAAATAAATCCTGCAAAATCAGAGGTTTTAAACATCAATTTATCAAAATCAGAGCAGAAGAGTCTTCAAAAAGATTTTCCATTCAGTTGGAGGGGAAAGGAAATAAGCTATTTGGGAATAAAAGTAACTCCTTCAATAAAAGGCCTTTATCAGGCGAATTATATCCCATTAATTAACAAAATAAAGGACGAGCTGAGGAGACTGTCAAAAGGTGGAGCCTCGTGGATAGGTCATATAAATCTGGAAAAAATGGTGATAGTACCAAAAAGTCTGTATAAGTTTCATATGCTACCAGTTCACCCTCCGGGACCATTTTTGGGGTTAATTAAGAAGTTGATAAGCAAGTTTATTTGGGAAAATAAAAAAATCAAGAATTAATTATAAGGTATTGTGTAGGGCAAATGAGAATGGGGACCTGGGTTTGCCTAATATGAAGAAATACTACTTAGCGGTGATACTATCACGTATAACAGACTGGACATTTAACGCACAAGGGAAGGGTTGGGTTAATATGGAAGGGATTTTGAGTAGGGCACAGTTAGGGAAGATGGTGTGGATACAACATAATTTTTGCACATTAGATGTGAATATTAGTTCACTGACAAAGATAGTTTTAAAGGTTTGGGATAGGCTGTATAAGCAAAAAGGATGGAAATATAACTCACTTATAACGCCCCTGGGGGGAATGGAGTATTTCCCCCCCCGGGAAGGATAACATTTCTGGGAAATAGTCTAAAGATAAAAATGCACGTTTGAAGGATATATTGAACAAAGGGAAACTGCACACTTTTTCAGATTTAAAGAAGAAAGACGATTTATTTTTCACATTAGATGAGTGGTGGTATTGTCAATTAAGTCACTTTGTTTCATTGCTCCCACAACCATCGAGGACTGAGGAGGATCTGTATCCATTTGAAAAATTGGTAAACATAGCTACAGTTCCTAGACTAATTACTTCTAAGATCTATAGGATTCCTATGGACATAGTTGATTATCCTCGGTTCTTGGGAAAATGGGAACAGGAGCTTGGAACAGAACTGAATGAACAGCAAAGGAATAAAATATTCAAATTAACACATGGGGTGATGAACATGAGTACAATTGAGATGAATTACAAATGTCTGGCGAGATGGTATATCACACCGAGTAAGGCACATAAACAACAAGTAGACGTTTCACCAATGTGTTGGAGAGGTTGTGGGGAAAAGAGAACAATGGGACACATATGGTGGGACTGCCCGAATATACAGGACTATTGGAAGGGAATAATACAACTTATTCAGGAAATATGTGGGATTATGGCTCAGAGAGATCCATGGATGTGTCTATTTTATAAACCTGACCCTTCAATAAATTGGTTTAGAAATAGGGCACTGTATCATTTTCATTTTTACTAATACTATTATTATTATTATTTTTATCGTCATTGCCAGTGTTAATATTACGATTTTTTTTATACAATTTTTTTTTTAAATTTTTCATTTATCTACATTTGCAGATGATATATTCATGTATTTTTAAATTTTAAAATTTTTTATTTGCTTTCTCTTTTAGTGCATGTATGTATCTGTGTATATGTGTATATGCATGTGTATATATGTATGTATATGCGTTTATAAAAATTACAAAAGATTGCACTTTAAATAACCCCCTCCAACTCCTCGTCCTATAACAAGTAGAGGAGGTGGAGCTTTGCTCCCAAGGCATTTAGCCCTGGTTATTTACTGCTTGACCTTCATACAGACTGGTCATTAGCTCTGAGGAAAGGGATTCGTCCCCGAAACGCGTCAACCATTTGACCGCACTGACAGTGAGGACACCTTGCCTGCTGTTGTGGCCATTTCTATGCTTTTTAGATACATGTTTCGTTTTGTATGTTTTTATTATTTTTTACTCTTTACAATAAACCTTGGATAATGCACTAGGTGTGTGCGCCACCTTTTTTCTCTTTATTAAGTAAGCAGGGAATACCCAAACACTTAAAGTTCCACCCGATTTTTAATTTTTATTTCTAAGTATACCTGATTGTTGTCCATATATACAGTTGTGCTCAGATAATAGCAGTCAGACATCACTAACCTGATCAATCACTGTTTTTGGTAGAAATGATATTTCTACATGGCAAATAATTTACTAGCAGCTGTAGTAGAGCAATAGAAATCCAACAGACCCAACAGTCATGACATGCATGCTGCGGATTCTGTGTAATTGAATCACTAATTGAAAGGGTCATGTTCAAAATAATAGCAGTGTGGAGTTCTATTAGTGAGGTCATTCATTCTTTGAAAAACAGGTGGCAAGAGGTCATGCTGTCTTTTGCTGAAGAGGAAATGGGTGTTCCAACAAGACAACGACCTCAAACACACCAGTAAACATGCAACATCTTGGTTCCAGCACAACAAGATTGGCGTTATGGAGTGGCCAGCCCAATCCCCGGATCTTAATCCAATAGAAAACTTGTGGGGTGACAACAAAAATGCAGTTTCTGAGGCAAAACCAAGAAATAGAGAAGAACTGTGGAATGTAGTCTAATCATCCTGGGCTGGAATACCTGTTCACAGGTGCCAGAAGTTGGTTGACTCCATGCAACACAGATGTACAGCAGTTCTCAGAAACAGTGCTTATACAACTAAATATCAATTAAGTGACTCAAAGGAAAGTAAAATCTTCAAACATTTTTCAGTTTATATAGTGAATGTTTGAGTTTGTATAGAAGAATATAAACAGTGCTATTTTTTTGAACAGTCTAATGTTCACTTTTCTTCAATTTTGTTAGAGGAATAACACAAATTTGATATATTTTTCTTCATGTTTTGATTTGGAATAGAATGTGTAGTGTTCCCAATGCATTTGTGTGTATGGAAATAAAAGCTATTAGAAGGATTTTGAGCTTTATTCACTTTTTTCAACACACTGCTATTATTTTGAACACAACTGTAGTTTGGCAGTTTTTTTTTTTTTGGAAAAGCTTACATACCTTTTTAGCCATACTAAAAACACTTCCATTGAGGTACATCAGCTCCGGCCACCTGTTTTTACCTGGGATGATCGATGAGTCATCAATCCCAGGAATCAACGAGCATCCCCCGCTTGTAGCATTGCGTTATTCCCAAACCGGAAGTGACGCGATGCCAGGCGCAGACAATCTTTCTCCTTTTGCCAACCGCACTTGCCTTCCAGGGGTTGTATTTTGATTCACAAGTTGCTATAACAATGGGGCATGAACTTCCGCCATCGCCACCATTGTAACCTGTTCTAAACAACTTGCGCTGCACAGTGTCCTTAGTGTTATTGTATGAGATTGAGAGGTGAATGCTGGGATAGCCAGCAGCACCTAATCCAGGAAGTGTACAGTAGCAGGCTTCAGATGCCCACATCCATCATGGAACCTGCCTGCTTTCGAGATCTATGTAAGAAAATTATGATTATTTACAGTGCATCCAGAAAGTATTCACAGCACTTAAGTTTTGCCACAGTTTGTTATGTTACAGCCTTATTCCAAAATGGATTAAATTAATTGTTTTCCTCAACATTCAACAAAACAATACCCCATAATGACAATGTGAAAGAAGTTTGTTTTGAAATCTTTGCAATTTATTAAAAATTAAAAATAAAAAAAAAAACACATGTACAAGTTTTCACAGCCTTTGCTCAATACTTTGTTGAAGCACCTTTAGCACCAATTGCAGCCTCAAGTCATTTTGAGTATGATGCTACAAGCTTGGCACACCTATTTTTGGGCAATTTCTCCCATTCTTCTTTGCAGTACCTCTCAAGCTCCATCAGGTTGGATGGGGAGCGTCGGTGCACAGCCATTTTCAGATCTCTCCAGAGATGTTCAATCAGGTTCAAGTCTGGGCTCTGGCTGGGCCACTCAAGGACATTCACAGAGTTGGCCCGTAGCCACTTCTTTGTTCTCCCTCTACAAATCCGCCTTCCTCACCTACACCACTTCCCTCCACTCCGCCAAACAAGCCTATTTCGTAACCCTCATCAACATCCTCTCCTCCTTACTAAACTGCACTCCTTTGGTATCAGGGACGCCGCTCTCTCCTGGTTCTTCTCCTACCTATCCCAAAGCTCCTTCAGCGTCACCTATAATGCTGCCACCTCCCCCTCTCTCCCCCTCTCTGTTGGAGTCCCCTAAGGCTCTGTCCTCGGACCCCTCCTTTTCTCCATCTACACCTCCTCCCTTGGCAAACTGATACACTCACACGGCTTCAACTATCACCTCTATGCCGACGACACACAAATTTACCTCTCCACCCCTCACCTCACCCCCTCACTCTCCTCCCGCATCTCCAACCTCCTGAACGACATATCAGACTGGATGTTGCTTTATTTCCTCAAGTTAAACCTGTCCAAAACCGAGCTCCTAGTTTTCCCCCCAGCCTGCGCCCCCCCATCCTCTCCATCACGACTAGCAACGCCACCATCAATCCCACCCCACATGCCAAAGTCCTGGGATTCACCCTGGACTCAAACCTTTCCTTCCAACCTCATGTCCAATCACTATCAAAGTCATGCAGGCTCCACCTCCGCAACATCTCCAAGATACACACGTTCCTCACCCCAGACACTACTAAACAACTTGTACACTCCCTCATTATCTCACGCCTGGACTACTGCAACTCCCTTCTCACTGGCCTACCCAAACAAATGCTATCCCCACTCCAGTCTATCCTGAACTCAGCGGCTAGACTCATCCACTTCACCAACCGCTCCACATCTGCCACCCCCCTCTGCCAATCCCTTCACTGGCTCCCGATTGCCCAACGCATTAAATTCAAATTACTAACTCTGACATACAAAGCCATTCACAACGCTGCCCCAAACTACCTAACTGACCTGATACCCAAATACCACCCTACCTGTAATCTTCGCTCCTCACAGGACCTCCTACTCTCCAGCTCCCTGGTCTCCTCCTCCCACACCTGACTGCAGGACTTCTCCAGGACTTCCCCATCCTCTGGAACTCCCTACCCCAATCCATCAGACTGTCACCTACCTTCCTCACCTTCAGGCGCACCCTGAAAACCCATTTCTTCAGGGAAGTCTACCCCACCCTCACCTAACAACCGATCTCCTCCACTCCTCCTACCACTTCATCCCCCACAGCCACTTCCTCCTGTACCACTATCCCCTCCCTCCTAGATTGTAAGCTCGAAAGAGCAGGGCCCTCGAACCCCTCGTGTATTGTATTGTACTGTATTGTCTCATGTTCTTTCCCCCTCACTAATGTACAGCGCTGGGCAAACCCTTTGGCGCTATATAAATACTGTATAATAATAATAATAATAATAATAATTTGTACCGGAGTATCCTGTGAATAACACACTTCTTCACTCTACTTCATGTATTCACTGCACTGTTCCTTTGAATGGAGCAATGGTAGTAACCTAAGCCGGTCTTCAAACATGTCTTCTTCTTCTCATCTACATTTCATGGATGGGGACTGGGGATTAGTAGTTTACAAAAGAAAGGTAATACTGTTTGTGACTGGACATTGCATTTCTGGTAAGATCAACGGGTATTTTCTGCACTTGCTGAAAACGTTCTTAGCCTGAAAAAAAAAATGAATGCAGTTACCACATCTAAGGACTGGTTGTCACAATCCTGCACACAGGGAGAAGTGCTTATTTACCTAAACTTTTTTCTGTTATCTGTTTGCTGTGCTGTTGTGCTCTGTATATATATATATATATATATATATATATATTGGTTACATCTTCTTTCTGTAAATATTTGTACTGCACCCTTTTAACCTTTTGGTAATAAATCTTACTTTCTGAAAGTGTTGAATTGTTTCTATAGCTCTTAATTGCAATTTATGAATCCCTGCGTCTAAAAAGAGCGCTACTATGAGTGTTTAACCATCTGTATAACCGGTCTGTAGAGATAGCGGTATACTGACGATTAACCAATCATCCTAGTGTATTGTTGAGTTTCCTCTTTCTCTGTATAAAAAGGAGGTGGTAGCAGTGTGAAGGGTTGATTGCATAATTAACCTGACCCAGTAACAATCACTCAGGCTGCCGGTACATCGATCTGTGGTCCATTAGCTGGAAAATCAGTGTGCAGGGTGCAGCTGGGTGTGGCATTGTTACACACGTGACAGCGCGGTTTTAGATTGGCTAGTCCTTCGGTCACGAGTTTGGTGAGAAGGACTGGGGTCTGACGCCCGTCACATATTGTTGGCAGCGTACATGGGATAGTTGCATTAAGAGCTTCAGTGCAGTGTTAAAAATTAGCTCTGCACTGAGGGATTGTAACCTCTGTGGAAACAGTCCTTAGAAACAAGCGGTGCATAGTTTATATATATATATATATATATATATATATAGAGAGAGAGAGACATATAGCAACAGCTCCTTTCTTTTTCTACTTTCTATTCTATCTTTGCTTGCAATTATGCCTGGGGCAGCAGAATATGAGAAAATGAGCAAAAATGATTTGACGTCGGTCGCAAAAATCGTGAAGATTTGATTCGGGACCTATTGGAGCATGATATCCGAGCAGAGCAGAACTCGGGGGAACTTGACCATGACGGGGTTCCCGCTGCATCCGATCCCAGTGGCTCAGAGATGGCCTCGCAGGATAGGCATACAGAGACGGACACTGGAGGATCACCAAATGTTGTCATCACACCACCGCCTGAGCGGGCCAGCACCGGAGTGCCTGTAACCAGCAGAGACTCTCCTCAGATGCAGGAAGCCCTGAATCGCATCAAGGAGACAGATCTTGAGACATACCTGCGGTTCATGGAACGCCAGGCTGACAGAGAAGCTGTGGAATGCCAGGCTGACAGGGAAGCTGCGGAACGCCAGGCTGACAGAGAAGCTGCAGAACGCCAGGCTGACAGAGAGGTGGCGGAACGTCAAGCAGCGGCTGACAGAGAAGCTGCGGAACGCCAAGCTGAAAGAACGGTTTAGAGAGAGGCGGTGCAGAGGGAAGCTGATCGTCGACACGAGCTGGAGATGGCGAGGCTCCAGCCACAGCGACAGGTGCAGAACCCCGGGTCCCTAGAGCACAGGGACACCACTCTGGCCGTGGGTACAGCCACCAAGTTTCCAGTGATGGAAAAAGATTGTGACATTGACACGTATTTACTGTCATTAGAAAAAACATGCTGTCAGTATCATGTGCCCCCAACTCAATGGGCTCGGTACCTGACCCCGGGGCTACGAGGCAAGGCCCTGGATGCGTTTTTTTGAAATGCCAGAGGGGCAGGACAACGATTATGAAGCTTTAAAAGATGCCATCATCCGGAAGTACCAGATGACCCCGGAAGTGTACCGCAAGCGGTTCAGGTCCATGCAAAAGGTACCTGGAGACTCTTACACGGATGTGGCGAGTCGCTTACGCACCACATTCCGACAGTGGACTAAAGGACTGAAATCGGACTCCTAGTCTTTGGGAGATCTCATGATACGAGATCAGCTCCTGCATATCTGCCCAGCAGACGTCAGACAGTTTGTCTTAGAAAGAGAACCAGCCTCTGCTAAAGCTGCAGCCGATTTGGCAGATACCTTTGTCCACACGCGGGTGTCTGACCCTCGCAAGGCTCCTCCAAATGGCTGGAAAGGAGGGAAATCGCCCCTAGAAACCCCTCCTATGCCGGTGAGTCAAGATCCCCCTCAACCAACACCTGCCGCACCTGGGGCCAAGCCACTCCTGACTGACAACCGCAGATGTTTCACCTGTGGGAAAGCCACACATCTCAGGACGCAGTGTCCTGAGCAGAAGCAGATGACATCATCTGGCCAGCCGGCCAGCAAGTTTTCTTCAGTGCTGTTTGTCCGCAGGAAGATGCGGGTAACCCCCGCCAACTTGCAGCCAGTCACTGTGGGCAACCGGTCTGTAACTGGTTTCCGGGACACCGGAGCCGAAGTCACCTTGATCCGGCCAGAGATGATTAAGCAAAGGAACCTCATCCCAGGAAAGTTCCTTACCCTCACAGGAGTTGGGGGGACCCATTCACGCATACCCTGTGCAAAGGTATTCATTGCTTGGGGTGCGGGAAGGGGGATGAGGGAGGTGGGGGTCTCGGATGAAATTCCCACACCTGTTTTGTTGGGTGCCGATTTGGGTACTCTTGTGTCCTATTACGCCCCTGCCGAGAATACCCGGAAGGCCCCCCTGGAACTCTCTGGACATGCCGAGGTACTGTGTGCAGATGTTGGGGTAATGTCTGAGCAACCTGTGGATGGACAGAGGGAGGGGGCTGGGAATGGAGTGGGGTGGCAAGATTCTTCATTAGCTGGAGAACGAGAAGAAATCCCCTTGCATGGGGAGGTATCGAACTCATGTGTCATGGACATTAGAAACGTACCTGTTGATAATGATGACGAAGAAGCTGATATTGATAATGTTGATGATAATGTTGATACGGTCAATGATAGTGATGATAATGATGATGATGATGCTGATATAGACAATATCAATCACGTTGATGATAAGGTTGGTAATGCTAATGATGATGATGGTCATGCGGATAAAAATTATGCATTTACATTGTTGGGGGTCAAGCACAGTGCTGTGAAGGGGGCAGAGGTACAATCTCTGGGGGCTGAGCAAAGGGATGGTCTGAGTAGGCCTGTTCCTTGCCCAGGCCCAGAGGATTCTACCTTGATAAGTGTCCAGGCATTGTTCGGGCATGGTACTGGACAGCTGGCTGGGACTTGTAGTTCCACGTGTAAGGCAGCACTGGAAAGCAATTCACACATGGACCTCAGCAGCCAGATAGCTGTGAGCTTCCCTGCTGAGAAGAGTAAACAAAGGCCTGATAGGGAGACTGAAAGCATGTCATATGATCTGACCTGTCCTGGTGTGTCACCAGGCAGGAAATATGTGCCCTAGGCAGTGACAGCACACCTGGATTGGAAGTGTGAGGGGCCTCATTGGAGTTGTTCAGCGGATCTCCGAGAGGGGGCTGCGGCCTTCAGCTCCAATCACCTCTCCTTTCCATTCAAGTACAGAAACTGCTGGCAAGGCCTATGAGAGATGGTTTCAGAGTTCAAGAAAACCCAGGGAGAGCTCACCGTGCTGTTCATGAGTTGGACGGCAGGGTGTATCCTTCCCCCAGCAGGTGCAAACTGAACGGGCCAAAGAGGCAGAGGGAATGGTGCCGTCAGGAATCCAGGGGTTAGCTAGAGTCTGGACATCCCCGGTAGTCTCGGTCCCCAAACAGGATCAGATGACCAGACTTTGTGAGGACCTTGGGAAACTGAGCGCAGCCCTGTGGTTGTGGCCTACCCCATGCCCAGGAGCCATGTGGTGATGAAGCATCCAGGAAGGGGCCCGCTGTCTAACCATCATGGACCTGAGCAGAGGGTCTGGGCCACCATCTCTAACCCAGGAGGCTCAGGATGAGTCAGCCTTCACCTCCCCTTGTGGCTTGCCTGAATTTCCGGGCAAGCTACTTGGGGCTGAGAACGCACCAACCACCTTCCCAGGGGTCAGGAATGGCCTACAATGTGGAATGGAAACGGGGAGCAGTTGCCCACTTTAGGGGCCTAGTGGTGTTTGGCCCTGTCTGGGAAGTGCAACTTGTCCCCTGTCACTAGTCAGGAACAAACTGCCCGTGCCTAGTCTGACAGTTAAGAATGGTAACTGTCAGAGGGGCATGTCAGTGGTTCGGCTCTGGGAACCACCAGTAGGAAGAAACCCCCAGAGGTCTGGGAATGGAGAGACTGAGGCAGTTATGGCCTGGCTGACTCCCCAGGTCAAGAAGCAGGTTTCGTCAGTTTTGGATGCAGCTGGCTATGGTAAGACGCCTGGGTGCAACTATCATGGCTCAGCTAGACCCGCGACTGACCTAGCAGACAGGAAACTGACGAAACTGGTGTCCTGGATGCTAGCAGGTAAAGAGGACTGTTCATCTTGTATGAAGGTACCTGTGGACACATCTGGGAGGCGGGTTCCAGAATTCGCCTGTCCGGTTCCGGTGCACACAGGCGCCACTATCTTCGGGTCAGAGGAAGGAGATGGGAGAGGGAAAGCTCATTCTCTACCTCGACAAAAAGCTACATCTCAATATGTTAGCAGATGACACCATTGAGCCGAAGTGTTTTGTGAACGAGTGGGCACCCCGGCAGTCGCCACGATATCCAGATAGTCACAGCTGACTGGTGCTCCCCCGTGATCACTCACTTTGTCGGCAGAACAGACGGAATCTGGTTCTCTCGCAGTGCAATGGCACCCTGTCAACCCAAGGCAAACCTCTGGGGAGAGGTCGATTGCGTCAGGAGGGAAATTGTAGTCCCCTCCCATGCAACCACCTGAGGGGGGAGGTGTCACAATCCTGCACACGGAGAAGTGCGGTTCTCCATTTTACCCCAAACTTCGGCATTTTGGTATTTCTCTTAAACTCCTATGCAAACACCTGAGGGGGGAGGGGTGCACACAGAGCCAGGCACAGGCTCACTGTATTGAGAAGGCTTCATGTATCTCCTCATTCCCCTCCCTCAGGAATGCAACCAGCGTATGATGCTGAGTCTCTGACTAACAAATCTTTGCCAAATAAGGCTTGGGCTTGTCCATTGTGGGCAGAGATTTTGAGTAGGAAAAAGAAGTGTTCGCTGTGTTTAGGCTGAGAGAAGTGAGGAGACTGTCAGCTCTGTACAAATTAGCAGACCAAGATTCTTGTTGGACCATCGCAACTAAGTTCAAGACCAGAAATCCCTTTCCAGACTGGAAACTGCTTAACTCCAGGCATTTATTTGGCAAGTACTTATTTACCTAAACTTCTTTCTATCTGTTTGCTGTGCTGTTGTGCTCTGTATATTTATCTATCTATCTATATATATCTATATATATATATATATATATATACAGTATACTATATATATATATTGGTTACATCTTACTTTCTGAAAGTGTTGAATTGTTTCTATAGCTCTTAATTGCAATTTACGAGAGCTCTTAATTGCAATTTAATTTTCTCTTAAATTGCAATTTAAGAGAGCTACTACGAGTGTTTAACCCTCTGTATAACAGGTCTGTAGAGATAGCGGTATACTGTCGATTAACTAATCATCCTAGTGTATTGTTGAGTTTCCTCTTTCTCTGTATAAAAAGGAGGTGGTGGCAGTGTGAAGGGTTGATTGTGTAATTAACCTGACCCAGTAACAATCGCTCAGGCTGCCGGTACATTGATCTGTGGTCTATTAGCTGGAAAATCGGTGTGCAGGGTGCAGCTGGGTGTGGCATTGTTACACACATGACAGCGCCGTTTTAGATTGGCTAGTCCTTCGGTCACGAGTTTGGTGAGAAGGGCTGGGGTCTGACGCCATGCCCGTCACACTGGTAAGCTGATATATATTACATTTTGTTTTTGGGTTAATATATATGCTTTAACACTATGACCTGATGCAGTATAGAAGGGGTGTCAAACTGGCGGCCCTCCAGCTGTTGCAAACCTACAAGTCCCATCATGCCTCTGCCCTTGGAAGGCATGCTTGTAACTGTCAATCTTGCAATGCCTCATGGGACTTGTAGTTTGGCAACAGCTGGAGGGCCTCCAGTTTGACACCTGTGCAGTATAGTGTCCAAAGCTAGCAACACAAGAGTCACCAGTGAAAAATATCCACAGTGTATTACATATGGATGTGAACATTTCTGAACCATCAGGCTGAAACTCAGTAAAAATGAGTTTCATTCTCATATGTGCTCAGTAAGCATCCAGCTGTGTCTGCTATGATATTCCCCTTGCCCCATATGCATCCCTTAAGTTATTTTTGTTATATAAATAAATTGTGCTATTTACTATTTGATGGGAACTTTGAATATATCATTTTAGATGGTGGCGTATAATTTAAAGAAGAATTCACTTATTTCGAGATTTTTTTATGGGGGGGGGGGGGGCATTTGAAAGCAATGAAAACCTGCTGTGTAAATCAGCAGTTTTCACTGTTATTTCAAGGGCATCTTTTATGGGTATATCTTAACATTTATGTCACAAGAAAAGCAAACAATAAAATCACTAGATGGCAGAGTGAGTCAGCGATCAGCACAGGTTAAATGCTTGAGGAGTGTTATAGAGCTGTTAACTGTGCTGCTCACAATAAAATAAATGTATACTCTTAACATTATAGTTCCACTGCAACTGCGACAGTGAATTAGTGATGGATTTAGCTTAACTCATAATCTAACGTTTTGTATATGTATGTAGACCAATAAATTCACAATGGCGCTGGAGCAATATGCAGTAAAATGCATATTGCAACGCTATATTTATTATATAAATCTTTCAGGTTTACATGTTTTACTTATGATGCCTCAGAGTTGGTTTCCCAGCCTTCCCAAGGCAGCAGGTGGTATCTGTGATGCCTGTTTCTCAATACCTGCTTCTATGACAATTCTTATGTCAGCTGGGCAATTTAAAAGATACAAATGACCTTGGAGCATCACTCTTAAAGAAAGAAAGATTCTATTGAATCGACATGGAGTGTTCAGTTTGCTTTTTTTTAAAAAAAATCAACATTCTCTTAAACGATACAACAAATGAATTTTTTTAATTTAATGCCATTATTAGTTATCTTTCTATTTCAATCTGTAGCCGGCTATGAATTATTAAAACTGCCAAAAAAATAAAATGTTACTGAAACATAGTCGATATGATTTCCTCATTGCACGGGTTTGAAATCTAAATTGCAGACATGCTCTGCAGTAGTAAGGTTCATCTTTTCTGAGATACTTTCTAAATCTTTTCACAGATAAATTGAGGCAGAATAGGTCCCTTTCTTATTTAAAAGAGATTACTCAGGCAGCGATAATAGTAGTAAACTGGCAACCCCTCCCTGTCATATTTTATTTGGAAGGTAATATTATTGTTCTCAGCAAAACCAGAGTTTCACTCTAACCACTTCAAGTCCATACACTTTTACCCCCTTCCTGCCCAGGCCAATTTTCAGCTTTCAGCGCTGTCACACTTTGAATGACAATTGCGCGGTCATGCAACACTGTACCCATATGAATGTTTTAGCATTTTCTTGAGACAGATTAACTTTATTTTGGTGGTGTTTATTCACCACTGAGATTTTTATTTTTTTTGCTATATAAATGAAAAAGTGCAAACATTTTGAAAAAAAAGTGTTTTTCTTATAAAATGTTGCAAATAAATAACTTAATTAGTTTATAACCAAAAATCAAAATTTGTTTTCACATTTTAATTTTTTTATATTATTATTTATTTATTTTTTTAAACATACTGTCACCCTAGCAGTACAGTATCACCATAGATGAAGATTTTTTTTTTCACATTGCTTTTACACCCATAAAGGCTGTAAAAGCAATCATTTCTCCTCTCTGGTTGCATTTTTGCAGCCATTGAGAAATACTGTAAGAGCTGTAATTTGTCACAGCTTGTCACATGGTTCAAGGCTGTTGTGAATAGCCTTGTACCATGTGATCTCTGTGATCATTCACAGATTTCACACGTAGTAAGCAAAGATGTCAGAAGTGACATCTTGCTTACTACTATTCATGTGATCACTGATTGGCCAATCAGTGATCACATGATTGGGACCTCACACAGAGGTTCCGTACAGCGATCAGTGTTCCGCTATGTCCGGAGGACACAGCAGGCACCGGATCGCGGTGCCACGCACTCCCAAAAAGCGCACACAGCCTATAAATGCGGGAGTCGTTTATGAACGGCAACCCGCTCCTGCACTGCTCCCATCTGGCCGTTTATATACATGGACTGGACGGGAAATGGTTAAGGGCCTATTCACACTTGACTTCTTCCCAAGCGCCCCTATAGCGTTTGACAGGCATTCGACGAGCATTTGGGAAGCATTTGTAACACTCCCCAAACACTGCCCTAATGCTCTATGTGCGGTTTTGAGGTGTTTCATAGGAAGTTTCCAAGCGTTAAAACTGCACCACAAATGCCTATAATGAAGGAAAAGGGGGGAAAAAGGTTTCTAGGCCCCCTTTCCTCATGGGACTGCGGCAGTGGAGTTGCAAGTCTCCCTAACTGGTAAAATGTGTGGAAAAGCCTCTGATAGGTCACTGTGGCCCTAGTAACAAAGCAAACCTTTGACACCAAGGGCCGCTGTGAGCAGGAAAAAAGAGATATAGAGAGGTCTGTTACTCCTCCATTCAAGCGCCTCAGAAGGCATAGTCTGTGTTGCTTAGGGAGTTTTTCTCCACAGAGCAAGCAGCGCCTTCTGAGGCTCCTGAGGCAGCTGATCGAGTGGGCCGGCCAGGAAGAAAGAGAAGCATGGATCCGAAGGTGTCTGGACCAACCTCGGTCTGCGTGTCAAGAGCTGGCAAGTGGATTGGTCACCGCTTCATCCTCTGCCTTCTCCGCTGCCGCCGGGCCAGAAGGTGCCTCTGCAATGGGATCATTGCCGAGGGAGGAAGTATACTGGAGACCAGGGTCGCGCCCAGAGGAAGGGTGGCAGGAGCTTCTGCATCCGGGTCAGCGGGGGAGATGCCGGGTCTCTCCCCTTCCTGCTGGGGGGCCGACAAAGCGGCGGCGCTCCCGGAACATCCGGTACTCCCCCTCACCTCACTGCCTCTGCAGAGGGTGCCTGGATCTCTGCTTGGTGCATGTGCAGCACAGCTGGAAGCAGGGCTGGGGGAGGTGCCAAAAGCAGAGTATCCACAGCAACAGAGGCATCAATGGAGGACGGAAGACCACGGGAGAAGAGCGGCGATCAAGCAAGAAGCTCATCACAGAGAAAATCGTTACAACTAGAGGACAGTCAGCTGGACGCCGGCAGAGCCATCCCTATCATCTGCCCTGCAATGGATCAGCATGTAGGACCTCCTTCTGTGCTTCCTGGTGCTGGTGAGTTTCCTCCACAGTTTCTTTAGTTAATTTCTGAAGTGTTAGTAAGGACAGTTAGAACATTGAGTGTATTTAGTAATGTGAATAGTTCTTTAGCTTCTCAGTTCCTGTAGCTATTCAGGATGATAATGGTTTAAACGATTCTGCCATTGATGATTCTGCTGCATTAGTGTGTGCTCAATCTAGTGGCGCTTTCACTAACTACCAGGAGAATGTTCCTCCTGTTATGCAGACACCTTTAAGTGCAGAATCCAGTAGGGTTAGAATGGAGAATGTTCCAGAAACATGACTTAAAGAAGCGTTACCTTGTATTTTATCTCCACTGGGTTTTCATCTTTCGGTCAGCCTGAAGGAGATTGTTTGGAGGGGGGAATTTGTGGATGTGTTATCACTTTTGCCCTCCGCCAAGGAGTTTTTCCATAGGGCTGACAG
This sequence comes from Staurois parvus, assembly GCF_062004578.1. Lineage (NCBI taxonomy): Eukaryota > Metazoa > Chordata > Amphibia > Anura > Ranidae > Staurois > Staurois parvus. Next base: position 2,505,315 of record NW_028318002.1, read on the forward strand.
AAATGATAAAAGATCTGAGAAAGATAGGAGAAGGCCTGTGACCAAATAATTCAACAATTGGTTGCAGGCCTTTTGCATATTCGCAAGCATTATGTGCGAGAAATATCTGGAGTAAGGTCTGGGTCTTTTTCAGCACATAGACATAGTGCTGGAGGCGAATAAAAATTGTTGGTGGTGTGCATGGTTCGCGTATGATGAATCTTTTCATCAGAAACTTGTGGTACACCCTTCTTTGCATTGGGGAGCTAAGGATGTTGGTCTTTTGCTGAATCTTTTTCTTCCTCAAAGGCAATTTCCCTCCAGGCAGCCTATCCCACAAAGTTCAGGACAACAAGCAACATTTAAAAAAGGAATAGGTTTGAACTACAATGATTTGCAATTTAGGTGGCCAAATTCCTGTAAATACAGGCACGAATGTGCCTTTTGTGCAGGGACACACCCAGTATCCAAATGTTTTAAGAAGCTATCTGCCGCAAACTAGCAGGTGGGAAGGGAGGTTTTTTGCAAGAGCAACAACTTTTGGTGAATCTGCAAAAATTGCTTCCTTGGCTCATTCAGTACCCAGAAAAACAGACTTCTCTACTTCTAACAAGAGGGTTTCATGAGGGTTTTTCGTTACCAGAGTTCAATGGTTTAGGTTGTAATATTTTTTCAGAATCTTAAGTCGGTAAGGGGTAAGGAACATATTGTGAGAGAAAAGATTTACAAGGAGATAAAAGAAGGTAGAGTAGAAGGCCCATTTTTACAGCCCCCATTTATCAATTTTAGGATTTCACCTTTTGGGACTAGTACCTAAGAAGGAGCCCAACTCCTATACATTAATTCACCATCTATCTTTACGGTAAGGTGGCTGTCTTAACGATCAAATACAGGAGAACGTGTCATCGGTTAGTTATTCATCTTTTGAGGATGCATTAGTTCTTCTAAAATAATTAGGCCCGGGATGTTTACTAGTGAAAGCAGATATTAAATCTGCTTTTCGGCTTTTACCTATTAATCCGGCATGTGTTAACTCATTAGGTTTTATCTTTGATGGTTATTTCTATTTTGATAAGTGCTTGCCTATAGGATGATCTTTATCTTGTTTTTATTTTGAGTGTTTTTTTTCTTTTTTACAAGGGGTTACTTACTGGGTATCGGGTTCTAAATTTATTTTGCACTACTTAAATGCTTTTTTTGTTTTTAGGCCCCCCAGGTAGTCAGGTCTGTTTTAAGTTATTAAATAAATTTTGTTAATATGTGATAATTTTGGGGTCCCTTTGGCACATGAGAAGACTGTCTTCCCATCTGATTGTATCGAATTTTTAAGAATCGTTATTGATTCCACTAATATGGAATTTAGGCTTCCGGAAGATAAAATTGTTAGACAAAGTTTCCCTTATTAGTCTGATTAGAAAGAAAAAAGTCATGTAAAAAGAGGTCCAAGCTCTTCTAGGTTTATTGGCTTTTGCAACAAGGGTCATGCTGATTGGGAGAATTTTTTCTCGCAGGACATACTTAGCAATTTCGGGTTTGAAGTCCCCCATGTCCCATGTATGCATGACACATGACATGCATGAAGATTTATTGGTTTGGTACCAGTTTTTAGAGCATTTTAATTGTAGGGCAGTATGGCAGCAAGATTTTATTACAAACCAGGAATTTTGCCTTTATACTTATGCGGCAGGCTCACTGGGCTTCGAGGCTATTTGGAAAACCAAGTGATGTGTAGAGCCTTGGGATCCTCTTTGGAAAAAAAACGGTTATTTAAGGAACATAGTTCTCATGGAGTTATTTCCTATAGTGGTAGCAGTTGAAGTTTAGGGCAAACAGTTTAGGAACAATTCTTTTTAATACGGATAATAGGGGTATAGTTTATTCTATAAATTGTTTAACCTCAAAGTCTCCACCAGTCATAAGTCTGATGAGGTTTTTAATATTTAAATGCTTGAGTTTGAACATTTGGATCAAAGCCAAGCATGTTCCCGGCAAAACTAATGACATAGCAGATGCATTGTCTCGCTTCCATATGGATCGTTTCTTCAGTTTATTACCAGACGCAGATCCAATAGGGTTGGAGTGTCCAGCCCACTTATGGAAACTCATTTAAGTACAGTAATTAATAATATTAGGAACTCGATTGCACCCACCACATTGGCGGGATATCAATCAGCCTAGTGGTTGTGGATCTCCTTTTTAAATTCTTTGGGTTTAGCTCAGGATGCATTTTCAGAAGGTTTGATCTTGTTGTGTCTGAACTCTCTGTTTAAATAAAATTACTCATGAGCTCATGTTAAAATTGTTTCAGGAGTGTCATTTTTCTTTAAATTAAATAGCTTACCCTATGGTTTTAGTTTTTTCTCAGTTAAACAAGCATTGAAGTGTTACCGGAAGATAGCCGTAAGCCAGTCACCAATGAGATTCTGTTGGGCCTTTGTAAGGCCACAGAATCTGTTTGCCGGTCAGCATTTGAAGCTGCTTTATTTAAAGCTTTTTTTTTGGTGGAATTCTTTGCTGCTCTCAGGATTTATGAATTGATCCCAAGTAATAGATACAAGGTGTCAGGCCTACAGTTCAGTGACATCATTGTAGAGAAGGGTTTAGTCAGGACTTTTATTCGGCATTCAAAGACTGATCAGTTGGGTATAAGCTCATGGATCAGTTTGAGTTCATGCAAAAATCCGGTTCTGTGCCCATTTAGTTTGCTAAAGTCATACCTAAGAATAAGGCCTAATTTTAATAAACAAATTTTATCCATCAAGATGGTGTTCCACTTACTAAATTTCAATTTAAAAAGTGTGTTTAAAAAATGTCAACAGAAGCTTGAAGTAGAACATATTTGCCAAACATCACATTCATTTTGGATTGGGGCAGCCACTGAGTCTTCTAGATTGGGGCTCAATTCTAGTATTGTCAAAAAAATTGGTAGGTGGAAATCAGATGCATTTCTGCTTTATGTTTGTCCTAACCCATCTATTTAAATGTTTTTAGGTCATGTGAAAATTGTCTGGATTATCGGCCACTCGTTTGTTTATTGGGCAAATCAGAGAGCAGTGAAACGAGTTTATACTGAGGACTTGGGTTTAGACCAGAAGAAGTTTAAGGTATTTTGGAGCGGCAGGCATGGCATGATATGGTCTGACTTTTCCCTTGAGCTGGGCAGATTATATCACTGCTGGCCTGCCCCTGACATTTTAGTAGTACATTTAGGAGGCAACGACATTGGTCAGATGAAAATGTTAGACTTAATATTTAGAATCAGGGATGATGTCCTTGGATTCCAGCTCTCTTCCCCCAAAACAGTGTTTGTGTTCTCTGAAGTTATACCACGTTTAAGATGGCTGGAATCTAATCTTGTTACGTCCCCTAGAGAAGGTTAGGAAGAGACTTAAAATTTTTGACTTTGCAGGTTTTTCTTATAGGCACACAGAGTTAGAGGGTGGTCTCCATGGTCAGAGGTTTTGCATCCTCCTAGAGCAGAAAGAAAACTCCTACTACAACCTTTATCTAGTGCTGGGCTGAACACTGATAGAAGCTACAAGACTGCTATATACTGCTGATGTGAAAAGGTATTTAGCAATTTATATTTGCTAAAATAATTGCACTTCCATGTTCTGCGTACTGTGGGAGACCAGATATAGTGGATGCAGGATGCTGGGTTTAGTAACACTTTAGGCAAATTCAGCTGACGCTTTCTCATTATACTCTTCATCTTTGTCAGGCAAGGGAGTAATGTCTGCTTTGGCAATCAAACAGTATTAATGAACTTTGATATGTTTGACCTCCATATGATTGCCACAACAGAGTAAGGTGGATAGACCTTAGCTTTGGCATCCATATTAATCCTGATTAGATCAGGTGTTCCATTTGGTTTGCATGGAATATCTTTGTTACCAAAGAGCCACAGCAAGATCATATCATAAGTATGCACATCCAGCAGCAGGAAAAAGGCTTCCTACTTTAATTGAGGAGATATGATATTTATGATTGTAAATATACACTTCATTTGTATTTATGATAATTTGTCCAGTGATCCTCAAGAGTATTCCACCACCTGTCACACAGTACACTCACCTAAAGAAATTGACCAACAATATAAATAAGTCAAATAAATATGAAATGATCCTCCTGCGCTTGATGGAGTACCTATCGTTATAAGCAGCTCGCACTCAGACTGATACCATACAGTAGAACTAATAAATACAAAAAGGGTAGTGCAGCGCTCAATCACAGACTTATATCAAATAAAAACAAGTGAATAAATAATACAATAATGCTTATAAATATATCAAAGTGACACACGAATTATATAAATGAAGCCAAGACACTATTAACAAATATCAAGGTGACTAATAATAAATAACAATAAACGTGCCCCCCTCACTCCCACTCTGTAACATGACCAGTGGGTAAAACTATTCCAGGTGGGTATGCACAGTTCATAAATGGTAAGTGATGGTGTTCAACACAGTAAAAATTCATGCATTGTGCGTGATCACACAAAACTTCCAGTGCTGGCGAGTGACTCTCCTCCTATGGCTGAATTGCCTCCTCACCTCCACTCTGCGGCCCAATGGGCCTATGCGCCTTCAAGATCACTAAAGGATCTTCCTCCAATACTGTCAGGTAAGCTCCTCCAGACCTCTCATCACATGGGGATAATACACTGGATGCCCTGGCTCCTGATTTCCGCTGGGTATACCACTATCCAATCAGATTCTTCATTTCATTTCCTCTAAATTATGGGCTGATCTTATCTTTACAGCTCTGCTCTCTTGTAAGCCTGATTCAACAGAAAATTACAGTGATGCAGAGTGAAAAGACAACATCATTTTTTAATAATATTCAATTACAACATGGATTATGTAGCAATTGTGTGTGCTATATTATTATTTTTTGTTTGCTACATTTTCTCCATCCTTAAAGTGCTTTGGTGAAGAGCTAATGTGTATGTACATGCTTTGACTCTGCTTCTCAGCCATTTTAAGGGTTCTCACCCTCCCCAATGTGCAAATACCACAGAGGTTCCACCATCTATTGTTTCTTTGACAATCTGGTACTATTCCTGGTAGAGGCCATCTGTAGAAACTCAGTACACCCACCAGTAGTCCACCACTCCTTGCAGGGTGGTCTGGAGAAGTTATGGTGTGTGCTTACACTCTACACCTCGTCCCTTTTAAGAGATTACACTCTCTCCAACATGCAGATAGCACAAGGCCTCCACTAACTATTTTTTACATGAGGATCTTGCTCTCTTTGTGCTTTGGAAATGCTTTTTTAACATACTAGATGTATTACTTTCTCTACTTTCACCTGCAAATTGGTGTTCCTTATAGTCTATCCCACCGCTTCTGCCAGTCCAGTGTTACATTTTCATTTTAGTTTAGTTGTATTAATTGGACACTTCCATGTTGTTGCTTTCTAGCATTTTAGATCTGTGCTTACTTTTCAGTCCTTTAATTGTTTTTTTGACTCAATCATCCAGATTTGATTTTTTATCGATCCATTGTACAATATTCTTTTTGAATTCAACACTGGATAGAATACTTTCATTTAATGGCTTCAACAAAACAATGTATGTTTTTATTGATCTGCTTTTGAACTCTGCTGTATGTGTCAATTATTATTTCCTGTTCTCTTTCATTGGGTTTTTTTGATTGAGACTTCTACCTAGTTTGCATTGCCATTTCTGGCCTTGTTCATTTCACCAGGGCAGGAAAAAAAAATTACCTGTAAATGAAATCTGCAAAAACAAAATCCCAGGTTAAAAAACCTACTACCATTTTGTGCTGTATCTCTGTTTGTCTTTTTGGCATGACTGAACTTGGCAAGCAGCTTATGGCAATAGGTTTTCCCCAGCTGTGGCTCCTGTGCAGGAGATCTGGTCATCATCAGCAAAAGCAGAAATGAGGTTGCTACAACACATTTCTGCATTTTGGTCTCCTTCTGGGAGGGTGGCAATAGATCCCCTCCACCACAAAGTTTCCCCCTACTCCTAAAAATAAGTACCTCAACACTCCTCTTCCTAATTGCTAGTGCTCCAACACTCCTCCTCACCATCAGCACCTCAACCCTCCTTCTGACTGAAAATGCCTCAATCCTTGTCCTCCTTATATTCCTTTTCTGCCTCCTGCTGCCTTATGGTATATTACATTCTGGTGGAGGACAGGGATGGCCTTCTGTGCAAAGTAATGGTAGCTGATGTACTGCCTTCTGGGCAAAATATTGGCAATAGAGTCCCTGACACTGTAACGTACCACACACCACAAAAAAAGCATAGCTGGGCATGGGAATGATTTGGGGGCATTTTTTCTTCAGTTTTTGCAATAGCACTGCATAAGTCTGTGGAACAGCTATGGGAATGACAAGCTAAAAATTCTGATGATTCTTTATAGCCAGTTGGCAAGCATATGGTGTGAAGTGCCCTGCCCCAGTCTATTAAATGTAGTTTTGGCTCTGCTTTACTTGGTGGGCCAGCAATCTGTTTTGTAGGTCTGGCATAGTTTCCCTAAACTTGGTGATTGATTGCGCCTTTCTGCCTCTGGAAGAATCCTTAAGAAGTAGAGTAGGAGAGTCAGAAAATGAGTTAGGAATATTTATCTGACCTCAGCCAATCCCTGCGTCCCCACTCAGAATTTGGCTGGGGAGAAGATAAATGTTTGGGAGGGTTGTTCAGAAGGATCTTCACCTGGGGCTGCTTCCCCTGGGAGGCAGCCTCTGTACTGAAGAGCTGTTGCTAGGCCTCAGCATGTGCTTGACGGAGGACCTGGATGAACTTGGACTGAAAGACATTTACTGTATGACCTTACCTTAGGGAGCTGGGCTGGAGAAGGACCCCTTTATCACTGAAGAGTGTTGCATGGAAGATGGTTGGTGACAGCTGTCCTTGGACATGGTGAGCAGGACATAGGAAAAAACTGGCTCATAAGCAGTACTCTAAAAGAAAGTGTCTGACTTGCACCTATGAGTAGGAGGAAGATGGTGCATTAGCAGCAGTCTACAATAAAGTGCACCCTTGAGGAAGATGAGTGTATACCTTTTGCTGCTGACTTGTCTCATTAATGTGCTTCTCCTGGGCTCTCTGGTGTCATGTGTTTCCTCAAGTATGTTGATATGCTGTAGGCAGGAACTGCAGACCACAACAGTACTGGTGGCAGCAGATACATTAGAAAATGCCCACACTGCAGAACTATTTCTGTCTGCTGCTTATTTAAGTGCTCATGCACTGTCCTGACACTGGCCAGTTTCTACCAAACACATACCTGTAGTCTATATTTTGAATATATATTTATATATATTTTGAATATATTGGGAATAATTGGGGATATGGGGATGGGAGGGGGTTTGGATACTGTGGGATTGTGGTTTTGAAGTGTTTTTGTGTACTATGTTTTTTAATTTTTTAAACTTTTAAGACAATACAGTTACATACTGCAAACAATAAGCTCACAAACTGTACTAGAAAACTGTTTTGTCACTTGCCAGTTGGTACGAAACTAAGGTATTTAGCTTTATTTTATTTTTTTATAAGTTCACTATGCTAGAGCATTAAAATTTGTTGTGGTTGCTACTTTCACGGGACAATTCAGGCCTATTACTACCAAATAAATAAATCAGGTGTCACAGCTAAAGCTGATGGTGCTCTTGAGCCTTTTTATGTGGTTAGGCAGCAAAACAGTCTCATACATGTGGTGTCCTAATAGGAATAGCAGGATATGTTTTGGGATGTAACTGTAAGGCTACATTCACACTTGACTTTATTTCTAACTCCTGCCAAAAGACAGGCGTTAGACAGGCATTTGGGAAACGTTTTTAATGCTCCACAAATGCCCTATGCACATTTTTGAGGCGTTTGATAGGTGTTTGTAAAGCGTTAAAACCGCACCACAAATGCCTATAATGAAGTTTAATGGTATTAATGCTCCGCAAACGCCTCGCAAACGCTCCGCAAACGGCTGCCAGGCATTTGAGAAGCATCACCATAGACTTCAACTCCTCCTGACTCAACATGAGGTGTCAGTTTTGCTGCGAAGCTAATGCTTCAGTGTGAACAGCACTGTGTGCTGCCAGGTATAAAATTTTCATAGGCGTTTGAGAAGCGTTAAAAACGCCTATCTGACGCCTGCTGCCAAAGCTAGTGTGAACGTAGCCTAAATATCCTCATTTTGCGTGTGGGAAGTAATGGGAGGATTTACTAAAACTGGAGTGCAGCTCTGCATAGAAATTAATCAGCTTCCATGTTTTATTGCCAAAGCTTAATTGAACAAGCTGAAGTTAGAAGCTGATTGGCTACCATGCACAGCTGCACCAGATTCTGAGTGCTGCTGTTTTAGTAAATCTCCCCCAATTTGTAAAAATTACAACTTTCTGAAAAGAAAAAAAAAATCTACTTTTATTTATACTGTTCATTTTCCAAAAATTGTGGCAAAAATTAGATCTTCAAAATATTCACCATGTCTCTTGTCAAATTTGTTGGGGTATCTACTTTCAAAAAATAGTTATTTTTGGGGATGCATCCTGGCATTATAGGGCCTCAAGAAGTGGGTTAGACAAAATGATCAGTCTTTTTTGTTTGTATAGTAAAAAATAAAAAAGCAGTGGTTACTAAATACCATCAAAATAACATTCTATCTGTCTCTAAAAAAAATAAAAAATTCATGTGGGTACAATATTGCATAACTGAGTAATTGTCAGTTTAAATGATCACAACACTGAAAACTGAAAAATGGCCTGGAAAGGACCAAGCTATAACAAGCTGGCACTGAGCTGGTTAAACATTTAAAAACGTATGAATTACCTGAATTCTCAGCATCTTCTGTAGGGCATAAACAGTTAATTGGAACATGATCACAACAAACTTTAAAATTAGATATATGCACATACAACCAAAAATTGTTAATTACTTCGCTAACATAAAAAATCTAAAACAAATCGTTTTACGTGCAAGCCTTTCTACATGGAATATGATTGTAAACGTCCTTTGTGCACAGGTTAATCGGGATTACTTGTGTGATTTCTAATCCCTCAGAAAGCTTTTGCAACCACAGATGCCAAATATTTTAAATCTCTTATGAACATGCAATCACCCAATCTTGAATCCATGATGTTGGGACAAGTGAAGGGCTGCTGAATATATTTCATGCTTTATACAGAAACAGAGCCTTCACAGTGCTATCCCGCTGTCAAATCTGCAGGTGAATCCATGAATCTGTACCACTCAAGTATATGTAATTCCAGGCAGTTCAACCTCAAAATACCCCATTCACCAGCAGGATTTCACCCACAGGATTTCAAAATGTACAACGTGGTGCCCTTGCATAGTCAACAAGCAGCAATAGCATAGTCTGTTTAGAATACTGACAATATTTGACATATCCTGTCATTCTCATGCATTTAGAATGAATAATATCACTGATTCTTCTGTATAAAGGTAAGCTGCACATGAACCAAGCTCAACCGTGAAGGGTGCACAGCATCAGCACCATTCATTTGTACAATAAACACATTCACAGCAGCACAGGCAAGCACAGTTTTAATCTACACTGATTATCTTCACTGTTCAGTGCCAAATTCTTTTAGGGCACAAGGGGGTGGTTTTCAATACTAATAGTCTTTGTATATATGTGAGGATTAGTTTTTGTGTACTGCTGTGACTTTTTCTGATGCTCCCTGTAAGAACTAGCAACTGTCAAGCCAACTGTCATTAGCAGTTTCCCTTCCGTCCTAAAAATGATCCAGGATAAAGATACTTTAGGCTAGCAAAAGATCCTAAAAAGTATGTTAAAATTCAACTCAAACTCAAACTTTTTTTTTTACTCTGTTTGGATATATTGCTATCTGTGACCCCTAGTCATGAGATTTAGTCCCCAGTCACACCGATGCGACTGGTCATGCGATTTGATAGTTTCAAGTCGCATGACAAGTCGCACCCTTTTGTCCGCAATGGTAGCCGTCATATCGGTGCGATTCCATCTGGGTCACACTGATTTTCAAAGTACTTCATGCACTACTTTTTGCAAGATCAGGTGCAACTTGCATAGTCATTTGCGCATGAAGTCGCACAGATGTCTTCCAAGTTGAACCTGAAGTCGCACTGACATCCACCTTTGAAATTGGGCAAATTCAAGTGAAGTTGCACAATTGAGAGATTCGTCAATTTAGAGAAGGTCAGATTTTGTGTGACTGAAGACTTAGAACTCATGCACTTTCAATGTTTTCTAAACTCTTCTAGAAGCTTTTCCTCTTGGCAGCAGCGTTTTGGCAAAGATAATGCCTGATGCTTGTAAAAGGGTGTAATTTTATAGCCATGTTTACGCATGTCAAGCATTTGGGTGTTCATTCATTTGCCAGAATAATTTATGCTGTCCACGAAAATGAATTAATGATCAAGGGCTAAACACACCTAGCATTAAAGTGCGTTTACAAGTGTCAAATGTTTTTCTACCCAAACTCTGCTGCTACTGGATGCACTGGCAGTCATTTTTTTTTCCTATGTCTAAACTCTCCTGATACTAAACACTGCTTAAAGCCTATGGGGTTTATTTACTAAGCCCTGGTTCACATCAAACCAGACTTTGAAATCGTGCGACTTACAGTGAAGTCGCATGATTTCAAAGTCGGGGGACCCGCTGAATTCAGATGCGATTTGCAAGACATCTGATACAGATATCTATGGAAATCACACCAAAAGTAGTGCATATACTACTTTTGAAATTGCTGCGTCTCTGACTAAGTCGGAACTGCATTGATATGACCGCTCCAATTGCGGACATTAGGGTGTGACTTGGCATGCGATTTGCAAGTCGCAGGGCATGCAAATCACATGCCAAGTCGCACTGATGTGAACGGGGTGTTAAGCTGGTTCACTCAGAATTTCGGCCACTTCTTCATAAAAAACAAATCAGCTTCCAGGTTGTATTGCTAAAGCTTAATTGAACAAGCTGAGGTTAGAAGCTGATTGGCTACCATGCACCAGTGCACCAGATTCTGAGTGAGCCAGCTTTAGTAAATAAACCCCAATGTGTGCATGGACATGTATGCCAGCCCAGGGGCGGACTGACCATTCCGGCACTCGGGCACTGCCCGAGGGTCCAGGGTCAGTAGGGGGCCCCATGAGATGCCCCTGGTACCTTTCATAGGCTGTTTTGGGTGTGGTTTGAGTGTGGGCGAGGACACAGGGGCCCCATGATCCCCTACTGTCCGGTGGCCCCATAAGTTGCCAGTCCGTCCCTGGGCCAGCCTTTCTCAACCGGGGTGCTGTGGCACCCCAGGGTGCTGCAAGAGGTCTTAAGGGGTGCCGTGGGGAGAATGGCTGTCACTTGAACCCGAGCTCCCGATCCCCAGCTGCACTGTACGTCGGCACTGGGAGCCATCACACCGCTCAGCAAAGGGAAGGGGAGTGTCTTCTGTGCCCTCTGCCTCCCCCTAGAGTGCAGTACCCAGCTGTGTGATGGAAGCTAAGGCACTGTAACTTTGCATGATATGTGTGTGTGTGTTTATATGTGTGTGTGTATATGTATTTTACTTTTAATCTCGACCCCCTATTTCTGTCCTTTCAGAATTGCTTTTTTAGGACTTCTTCATAATAGCAAGGACTGCTGCTTCTCTGAAAAGCAATCCATGCTCAGATCCCTTTTCAGAGGCATTTGACAAGTGGTAAAGAGGCAATATGTTGCCTTCTCACCAACTAGGTTAACCCCGTAAAAAGCAGCATCAATCACCACACCACAACCGCATGAAATGCGCACACAGTTGCGGGCTGGTTGTAGTTCAGCCCCATTCACCTGGAGGTATACTTCCAGCTGCGGAAACAGCATATGTATACCCCCAGCTGCTGCTTCTGCAGCTAAAGGGGGAGCAGTTGGGTGTGGTAAAAGCAGCTAAATTGCGTGGTTTTACCGCCCTCCAACCTTACAGGTGAACAGGCCCTTGGTTCACATCTGTGTGGCTGTGTGTAGGGCAGTCCATTTATTTCAATGGGCTGCCTTACCTGCAGAAATGCAGGGAAAGTCATCCCTGACATTAGTTTTAAAATTGCACCACACCAAAAACACCCTGAGTTTGCCAATGTATGGGGTACCCCTAAAGAGCAGAGCATTTGTCTGCGTGTCAGGAATGAGCGAGATTTTGCGTGCATTCCGCGACACACAGTAACGTGAACCAAGCTTTGGCCAGGGGTGCCTTGTGACTGAAAATACTTTTCAAGGGCGCCCCGACTAGAAAAAGATTGAGAAACACTGACATAGGATAACATACAGGGGAGCTTAGAGACGGGAAAAAAAAAATAATTGCCAGACTCCTCTAAGAGAAGATTTAGCTCTTCCCTATTCTGTACAAAATTTACAAAACATATTTTGGTTGGAATTGAGCTTCCCTGTCTTCAAGCATGTTTTAATATATATCAAATAGCTTTGGACAACTTGTTCCATTTTGCTTTCTTCTAAGCACACATCCTTCTGCAGACAACCTGAAATATTGTGTGCATTTTACATGACAGTGAGCACAGCCCTAATAATACCACAATGCCAATAAATGGGACAGGTCCTACCTAATATCACTTAACTGCATTGATTGTGTTTTCTGACTGTCTATTAATATACATGCACATCAGGCAAACATAATCATTAAGTTATTTCAGTTGTGTTAGATTAAAGGTGTAAAGGTTAATTCACTGTCTGTCATCAAAGAATGTGAAGCCTATGACTGCCCTGAAATGTGAAAGTACTCTCAACAGAACACTAACTAGAACACGACTGCTGGAGTTAAAACATGTTATATATCGGATAGGCTCCTAAACACCCAAAGAAGAAATAAAACCAGTGCATCTTTTCAGTCATTATTTTTCTGTGTTCAGTTCTCTCTTTAGTGTGTGAAGACTACAGTTATCAGCGATCAGTACAACCAGCCACTTTCAAGGCAACATAAGTGGAGTGGAATAACATACAGTTCACTGAAAATGAATCTTAATATCTGTTAATAGTGGATGATAATACTCTGCACTCAGAATCATGTCTGCTTTTGAGCTTGAGACCATCATGGTTTGGCCTACAATGGCTTGTACATGCTTGGTGTAATCTGCTTGACCTTCACATATTGCTTTGACCAGTTGCAATCTTCTTCCTGATTTGGTCAGTGGATGGATACACCACACAAGTCTTTCCCTTTTCTCCATATGGAAAGGAGCATTCAGCTTGATCAATCCTGAAGATTTTCCAGCATGGTAGACATCTCATTGCCTTGTGACATTCTTCCACTGATGATAGGACATGCTTGTTACAGCACTTTTACGTATCCTGATTGTTCAACAATCCAAAATTATATGGTGTTTTAAGTATTTATTGCACCTTTTCTTTTCTTTAATTCTTTCTTTCTGCAGTCTGGTGTACAGTCAGGCATATTTTCTTCTTGAATTTCAGAAATGTAATAATCCCTGTGCGTTTAAATGTTCTTCTTTAAAAATTTGTTTTACGCTACATCAATGACCTAGGTGGATCCCTTTGAGAACGTGTGTGCACGAAACGTGTCAGGGAGGAGCCTATGTGCTGACGTCACGCTGCCGGGTCCACGTGATGGTCCGGCTGCCATCTTTGTAAGTGCTTTTTATCCATTGATAATTTTATTCTCCACGTGGTTGCGATTTTTTAAAAACATACTACACTATATGATGCTGTCTCTGGGCTCGGTCTATGAGCTTGCCCTCTAGGAGGAATCCCTTTCCTTGGTTCACCATGGGCTGGAGATGGAGACTTGGCTACTCTACTTTTGATTGTTCATTTTGTGTATCACTGGCTTCTGGAGAGATCCCACCTTCAACCGGGTCACCGGCAGGAGGAACAAGCAGGAACACCCCTTAGTGTCATTCAGCTCTGGGCTTGCTTGCTACTTACTTTTGATGAGTGCATTATGGTGGAGATGCAGTGCGGAAGTCACAGAAGTCACCACATTTTGTTGATTTGATCACATCACTATTTTTGAGACTATTATGATATTTAGAGGACTTATATATTTTCATTTGTTATTTGTTATATTGTCCATTTTGTTTCTTCATTGGCGTATTCACTATTCTTGATTTCTTTTTTATGACGTTTCCTTTGTCTTTTACTATCACATTGGTTATCATTGATTATAACACACAATTTCATTAGCGCTGCACATTGATATTATAGTACATCAATGACCTGTTCACTGGACAATGAAAGAAGATCACCATACTGCTGAGATCCTCCCTGTTCTCCCTTTATCCTGTAAGTTGCAATAACCCCTTGGCGCTGGCGCCTTCCGGCCCTTTAGGGTTTCAGAAGCTGGGAGGCAGGGCAGAGTTTTAGGGTCATGTGACCACCTGATTCGCTGTCATGGTGGTCACATGATCGGGAAAGGTCCCGATCAAAAGAGGAGATTGGGATCTTTCCGTGAGTATCGGACATGTGTGCTGGGAGCGCGCAGAGCACATGCTCTCAGGACATATGTTTTTCCTAATTGCACGCAAATGTGCAGCCGCTTGGTGTCAAGGCCCAGACGCTGGGAGGCCACACATTTGTGTGCGGCCAGCGCCAAGAGGTTAATACACCACCTACCAGTACCTCTGACATCTTAGATTGCCATCACTGTGCAGTGTAGCAGACTGCTTCACAGACATTATGGTAATAGATACACCAGCTCTCCACTAATACCTTAGTCATTAAAAAGGCCAAGACAGATTTCATCCCCACCTTCCTTCCCTCCTCCTCTACAGTCGAATTTCTAACACTATACAGTATACTATAGACAGGTACACTTTAGTAACCATGTTTTTTAAAGTCACATCAGGCACTGAGAAGACAAAGACCAGAGTATGTTAAAAGTGCTCAAACAATAAAGACATTTGTAAAGTTTCAGTACCCAATTCCTATAATTATGTTTGACCTCGCATGCATTATTCTACTGGGCTCAAGCATATTATTAGAAAAAATATGCTTATCTTATGCTAATGAGCAAGGCATAATCTCTTGTGTTTAGGAATCAGTTCTTCTTTCTAACGCCAGCGATGCAGAGCCGTTCGTCAAACAGAGGGAGAAGGATTTACTTGTCCAAGTTGATGCAGATGACTGACTGGATATTAAACTGACAACTGACAGGAGCCCTCAACAGTGTTTGATAGGAGAATGCATTAGGGTATGTGCAAGGGCTATACAACAACTTCATTTACCCAGCTGAAATATTTGAACAAAACTTTCTATCAGGCAGGTGTTACCAGAAAAACGTTGATCCATACATGCACCACGTACAGTATTTGTTGTTTTGTGTGTTTGCTGAAAGAAGCACAAGTCTGGATTTTTCAGACCTTACAAGTTAGCCCTCATGCACACTTGACGTTTTTACAGCTGTTGTTTTTGGCTTTTGACGTTTTTTTCTACAGCTAGTAAACCCCCCAGCATGTTATCTTATGTGTCCATGCACACTTAGATTGTGATCAGCGTTTTTTGGCAGGGACATTATTTGGCTGGAAAAAAAACCAGGACTAGGGGGTTTCTAGAGGAGTGTTTAGCTGTAGAAACATTCTAACGCTGAAAAATGCGGTAAAACGCAGCAAACCGGCATTTTTGGATGCCGGTTTGCCCAAATTTTTTTTTTTGGTAAAACAAACGCTAAAAAACACAAATGTGGAAAAACGCCGCTAAACACTAATGCAGAAAAGGTGAAAAACTCATGTTTTTAACGTGAGTTTACACAGCTAACGTTACCAGCGTTATCAAAATGTCAAGTGTGCATGAGGGCTTAATCCTAATGGCATGCAGACCTCACTGGAAATCGCACCCGCACTGGGAAACATACGGTTACCCTGTGGATTGCGATTCCAAAAGTGGCGCAGGAACCTTTTCTCTGCGCTTCAGAAGGCACGGCAGCACATTCAAATGGATGGGCTGCCATACCACGAGCGGACTGACCGTTTGGAAACTCGGGCACTGCCCGAGGGCCCAGGGTCAGTAGGGGGCCCCATGAGATGCCCCTGGTACCTTTTTCATAGGCTTTTTTGAGTTTGGGCAAGGACACAGGGGCCCCATGATCCCCTATTGCCCGGGGGCCCCATGAGTTGTCAGTCCACCCCTGTGCCATACCCATGCAAACTGAGGCTCTAAAACCTGCACACATGCGAACCTAGGCTAAGATAATCTTGGATGACTTGAGAACCTTACGTAGCTCTTCCAAAACCATATCCTCTAGCTAGCTGTTTGATACCCAAGCAGATTTATGTCATCTGCAGTAGTCAGGTGTAGCCTATGCACAGGCTGGTTAATGACAGAGAAAGTTTAACGGCCTATACGCAAGACAAGAAAAACATACAAAAATTTCCTTATGAGGAACGATCGGTTGATTATAATTGATTGAGAACCGCTGTGTTAACCAAACCCCTAAACAACTTTTCTGGGTAAAAATTAGCCCAATATATGTTAGACCTAAAGTGTAAAAGCAGCGGTTGTTTATTTGTTTAAAGACAAACATGAAAATGAAACTTCACCCTAGAAAGAAAAAAAATAAAAAAAATAAAAGTAAGCAACTATAAATACTGTAGCTGCTGACATTTATTAAAAGAAACTTACGGTACCTGTCCAGAGATCCAGCAGAGATCCGGTTCTTCCCCAGTCTTCAAGTCCCTGGTGTTGGCTTGTGGCTTCACAATCAGCTTCCCACTGTGCATGCACGAGCTGCGCTGTGCTTTGTGGTCTTGCAGCCTTCTGGGACCTGTGATGTGCTCCATAAAGCTGTAGGCAAAACTAAGCACCTGTTCCCCCCACAAAAAATGTATAATGTGCCAAATGTGATAGAGGAGGAGGGGAGGAAGACATAATTGTCCAAAGTTCCGCTATAAATACAATTAGATTGCTCATTTGATATGTATTTGCCTTCATTACAGGTACTTAGCATTGTCAATTTATGCAGCACAGTGGCTAAATGGTTAGTATTTCCGCCTGGCAGTACTAGCATCGTGGGTTCAAATCCCCACCACCTGCCTGGAGTTTGCATGTTCTCCCTGTGCCTTTGTGGGTTTCCTCTGGGTACTCCAGTTTCCTCCCACACTCCAGAGACATGCTGTCAGGTGAATTGGCTCCTGTCTAAATTGGCCCTAGCATGTGTATGTATGAATGTGAGTTAGGGACCTTAGATTGTACACCCCTTGAGGGTTAGGGACTGATGTGAATGTACAATATATGTAAAGT
Source organism: Staurois parvus (assembly GCF_062004578.1). Classification (NCBI taxonomy): domain Eukaryota; kingdom Metazoa; phylum Chordata; class Amphibia; order Anura; family Ranidae; genus Staurois; species Staurois parvus. The sequence continues at coordinate 2,522,489 of NW_028318002.1, forward strand.
GCTCTGTAAATTGACGGTGATATATAAGTACCTGTAATAAATAAAATAAATAATGCAGCACTTGACATATATGTTGTACATTCACATCAGTCTTGAACCCTCAAGGGGTGTACAATCTAAAGTCCCTAACTCACATTCATATATATTAGGGACAATTTAGACAGGATCTAATTAACCTACCAGCATGTCTTTGGAGTGTGGGAGGAAACCAGTGTACCCAGAGGAAACCTACACAGGCAGAACATGCAAACTCCAGGCAGGTGGTGCTGTGGTTGGGAGGCGAACCAACAATGCTAGTACTGCCAGGTGGAAGTGCTAACCATTTAGCCACTGTTGTACGTGTGCTTGAAAAGGTTTCCAGAAACTATTATAATCAATATTAAGCATAGAGGTATTTTTTGGCTAAAATTATACACTCTGAAAGAGCTAGCAGGATTTGGGGTTATAGTAAAAAAAACAAAAATCTGTTCTAGTAAATGGTGCAAAAAAAGGGAAGACATGCAGTAATCTTTTCTTATGGCTTGTTTTTTATTTATTTCATCTGTCCTATTGATAGATTAATTAGTGGATAAGATTAGATAAGTCAATAAGGTACAGAAAGAGATAACTAAGAGCACAAGATGAACATAGGCTTAGCAGATAACATTTACTGATAATAAATAAGTATATTATCTTCTCTTTCCACTAGTAGTCACTGTTTTACCATAAAAAGAGATCATAGTACAATATTTTTTAATAAGGAAACATAACAGTATCTTTAGCTAGATTTATGATGGCACCCTCCATAAATATAGAAAACTATACAAACTATGTAAAAATATTTGTTTTTTATAACATCAAAGCCATACATTTAATATACAATAATTATTATTAGTATACAGGATTTATATAGCACCAACAGTTTGCTCGGTGCTTTACAATATGACGGGAGACAATACAGCAACTATACAGTTCAATACAAGAGGGTTAGGAGGGCCCTGCTCCTTGGATCTTACAATCTAAGAGTATAATAAAAATTGCAGATTTGAAGCTGGGAAAGTAACATTATTTCTTCTGTCAAGTGCTTAGTACTGATACATGAAAATATTAATTTAAAAAGCTTTAATTTAGTCAATATTACAAAGTAAGGTTAATTTTTCTTTAGTTTTGATGCTAGGTATTATAGAACAGAAATGTGTCTGCTTCTGGATTTACACTTCTAAATACGATGATTTCTTGCCACACAACCACAAATCAGGACCAACATTCACTGAAAAACTGTACCTTTGTAATAAAAAAACATAACGCACACAAAACAACCCCGTGCACCACCACATTACCTGTATACTGGGCACCCTTCATCTTCCTGATGCCACCCCACAAAGATACAATGTAAAAAATTTTCTTTAAGGCTAGGTTCACATCTGTGTGGGTGGTGCCGCTGCGGATCTGCATCAAAATCCGTGCAGCTGCACCACCCGCAAAGAGAAATTTGGACCTGCGGGCGGGTGTGCCATTAGTTCTAATGGCACGCCGCCCGCACTGGAAAACACAACTGTACTGGGAACCAAGGTTCCCATGCGGGCTGCGCTTTCGGAAGAAGTGCAGGGACTTCAAATGAATGGGCCCGCATGGGGCTAAAGCAAACTCTTGATTATTGCCAAATTGTACCATTTCCTCTGCCACCTTGCATCTGGCCACTCTGATTCATTTTGCTATGGCAGGGGGAATTTCAACGTGGCCCCAGAAGATTTGAAACCCACCATCAATGGGGAATGAGACAGTGGGAAGGAACACTACTAGTAAGTTAAATCACTTAATGGTGCTTAGTAGTGCCTAGTAAAGGAAGTAGTGTATTTATTTTCTGTGCTGCCCTAGGCAACACAAAAAATCTGCCACCCAGCTTCTCCCCTGCCTGCCCATCCAGCTGCCCCCCCACCCGGTCACTCACCCTCACGCCCGCTGCCCCAGGAGAGAGGGAGGGAGACTCAACGTCAGACCCTTCCTGGAGTCCGCTCTTTCTCCCAGCTTTGGTGCTCCTTGGAAACCTCCTCGGCATGATCACCACACAACTGGTGCAGGACAACCAGTATCCCTTCTTCTGGGGGTGGCACCGCCCCTACTGAAAAATGCTGTCCAAGGCAAATGCCTTGTCTGCCTCGTGGCAAATATGCCCCAGAGTAGAGGGGCAGGTTGGTTGGAAGAAGGTTTTTTTTCACCTAAAAACTAAAAAACCACATCCATACAGAATGCTATCTCTTCTGTTTTGACAGAGAAAATGCTTGACATTTGTAAACGCTTTTAGGCGTGTTGGCACTTGGGCGTTAATTTCTGTGGCCAGACTAATAATTGATTCTGGACTTTAAATGAATTAGCGCTCAAGCACTTGCCTAGTGTTTTTTTTCTGCTGCTCCTAGACACGCTGGCAGTTGATTTGATATTTCTAAACGGCCCTGCCTCTAAATGCTTTTAAACATCTATGTGTGCATGGACACATGGGCTAACATGCAAGGGCATTTAAAGGTAGAAAAAAAAAACCCCAGACACCCCTGACAGCAGTGTTAAAAACTTCCAGTGTGCATAAGGCTCCTGTCCTACTGAGTATTATTTAAAAGCGTCCTGCTGGTCTACTTCGGTCCTATTCAGGAAACCTATGGATCAGGCATAATGCATGTAGGGGCGGAGCTATGTCAGTGATGTCATACGGCGCCCATCCTGAGGTCAGCAGGGTCTTTGGTTAGAGAGGAGCTGCCTATATTTTCTTATGCACTGTACATAGCACTGTGTGCCATTTTTAAAGATATGTTTAAATGCTTACGGAGAGCACTTTTAGTCCCTATTCTTTTTGCATGAGAAAATGATCACATCAGAGGAGAGTGGAGGAGACAAGGAAGTGACCTGGGAGCCATCTGGATTGTGGCCCATAAGGGGGCAAAAGCCCATTTGACCCTTGACAATCGGAGTCAATACTGGAGGTGAGCATATACTGTTCCTGGGAGGTGATTGCGTACCAGACATGGATGGGTGACTTGTAAATTGAAGATGGTGGTGAACATGGATTATACTGGGGGATGCAAGCACATTGAAGAAAGTTTGGTTTTGGACTTTTTAGTTCTTTTATTTCATTGTTCTGTTGTATGGTATAGGTTGTGCTACATCATTACAACTATTAACAATAATTTATTCTGGCCACTGAAATGAATTATCACCCATGTGTATGACACGCCTGTTGCTGACACGTGCCAAGCGTATTTTTTCTGCCAAAATGTGCTGCTCCTGGACACTTATATACACCTACTGTATGTGTGCATGGATGCAGAGGTTAACATGCAGGCATGTTTAAAGGCAGAAAAAAACTCCAGACATCTCTAACAGCAGTGCAAAATATGGCCAGTGTCCATGAGGCCAAAAATGTGCATGAAAACAAAATGTCGTATGGATGTGACCACCAAGCTTATCATTTAAAGTGTTACTAAACCCAGGATCCTGCACTCACTATATCTGGTGCCCCACAGTACACAGAACATGGAAGTGCAATTATTTTAGTGAATATAAACTGCTATATACCTTTTCTCATCAGCAGTTGGAGCAGTCTTGTGACTTCTATCAGTGTCCAGCAGAGCACTGGTAAAGCTTGTAGGAAGAGTTTTTTTTCTGCTCTAGGAGGATGCAGACCCCCAGACCTCTGTCTGGATAGTGCTGATTGGCCCTGTACTGGTCACATGCACTCTCCCAAGAAAAAGAAAAACAACTCTTCAGCAATATACAGTACACCTAGCTGAGCATGTGCAAAATGCCTACAATTCAGTCTGTTTTATCAGGAGGTGGTTGCTTGAAAAGGGGAGGAACAGAGAAGACAGGATCAAACAGCCTTTTTACACAATGCAGAGGATTAACCCCTTAGGTTCCACAATGAGTATATCAAGCATGCTTTACTGCATATACATAATAATAATGATTTTACTCTTGTGGGTTTAGTAACACTTTAAACAGTCCAATGTTTGTGAAAGAATCACATTTTTTGTTGTGAAAAGAAAAGAAGAAATTGCTATCTGTTTATGCAGCTCATTGTTTGAGGCCAAATGTGTTTAGGCAGCTACTGAATAACTTACTGTTTTCAGAATGGTTTATAAATAGTTGTATACTTTTGTGTCTTGTTTTATTAAGTCATACATTTACCTAATAGTAATGGCATAAAGTTTCTAAATTAAAAAAAAAATTAAACTACAATAGAAGACGCAATAAAATTGACTAGCAGCAGGGCAGTTCAGGTAATAATAGGTCTAACTGGTATATGCCAGACATTTATTTAATTTAATTTATGGAGATAAGAGAATGCTGTACTGTGAGTATATGATATATTGTCAGGTGGTATAAGTGCACACAGTCCTTGCATTACATATACAGTAGCATGTGCAGAGTGTGTCCACACAAAATGTCTTAAGAGGGGGACTCTGGAAGAAGGGGAGGACCAAAGAAGTCAGGGTCAAACAGTGCTTTTACACAATGCAGAGGAATAACCCCTTAGGTTCCACAGAGAGTATAACAAGCATGCTTTACTGAATATACAGATTGACTTTACTGTGGTTTAGTAACACTTTAACTGCTTTCCCGCCACCCTATAGCAGATATACTGCTACAGGGCGGCAGGGGTGCTCAAAATCACATATATATATGTGATTTTGCATTTCTGGGTAAACACCACTATTCACGGCCTGGCAGCAGGGCAGTTTTATTCAGGTTATAATACGTCTAACTGGTATATGCCAGACATTTATTTTAGTTATGGAGATAAGGGAATGCTGTACTAAGAGTATATGATATATTGTCAGGTGGTATAAGTGCACACACTCCTTGCACTTATATAAAGTGTTTAGGCAGCTACTGAATAACTTACTGTTTTCAGAATGGTTTATAAATAGTTGTATACTTTTGTGTCTTGTTCTGTTAAGTCATACATTTACCTAATAGTAATGGCATAAAGTTTCTGAATTTAAAAAAATTAAACTGCAATAGAGGACGCAGCAGTCTAAAATTGACTAGCAGCAGGGCAGTTTTATTCTGGTAATAATAGGTCTAACTGGTATATGCCAGACATTTATTTTATTTATGGAGATAAGGGAATGCTGTACTGTGAGCAGGGGCGGACTGACCATTTGGGAACTCGGGCACTGCCCAAGGGCCCGGGGTCAGAAGGGGGCTCCATGAGATGCCTTTAGTACCTTTCATAGGCATTTTTGGGTGTGGTTTGAGTGTGGGCAAGGACACAGGGGCCCCATGATCCCCTATTGCCCGGGGGGCCCATGAGTTGTCAGTCTGCCCCTGACTGTGAGTATATGATATATTGTCAGGTGGTATAAGTGCACACACTCCTTGCAATACATATACAGTAGCATGTGCAGAGTGTGTCCACACAATATGTCTTAAAAGGGGGACAGTGGAAGAAGAGTAGGATCAGAGAAGTCAAGGTCAAACAGCATTTTTACACAATGCAAGGGATTAACCCCTTAGGTTCCACAGTGAGCATAACAAGCATACTTTACTACATATACAGACTGATTTTACCGTTGTGGGTTTAGTAACACTTTAACTTCAGTGAATGCATTCTGCATGTTGAAGTTAATTGAACAAACATCATTTTTACACAATGTGGAGGATTAACCCCTTAGGTTCCACAGTGATTATAACAAGCATGCTGTACTGCATATACACACTGAGTTTTACTGTTGTTTACTGTGGTTCAGTAACACTTTAACTGCTTTCCCGCCGCCCTGTAGCAGTATATCTGCTACAGGGTGGCAGGGGTGCGCAAAATCACATATATATGTGATTTTGCATTTCTGGGTAAGCGCCGCTATTCACGGCCTTGGCTGTCAATCACCGGGTCCTGGCCGGTGATTACTCGCTGGCACCCAGTGATCCCCGAGCATTACCAAACGGGGGGAGAGAACTGTATGTATGCACACTGCTTTGTATGGTTCTGCATAGTAGAGCCACACAAAGCAGTGTGTTTACAGTGAAGCAAACACACACAGCTTACAGTAAAACAGCACACAGTTAACCCTTTGATCGCCCCACATGTTAACCCCTTCCTCCCCAGTGCCATTAGTACAGTGTCAGCACTTTTTATTAGCACTGATCACTATATTGGTGTCACTGGGGATGTCAGAGACACCAAGTCAGTTCCCCCCAGTGCCAGAATGCCCGCCGCAGTCCCTCAGTCCCGCTATAAGTCACTGATCGCTGCCATTACTAGTAAAAAAAAAATCCCAGTATATACCGCCCTTTGTAAATGCTATAACTTTCACGTAAACCAATTAATTTACACTTATTGGGATTTGTTTTTAGCTAAGACGTGTAGCAGAATACATTTTGGCCTAAATTTATGACGAAATTTCATTTTTAAAATTTTTTACTGGACATGTTTAACGGCAAAAAGTAAAAAATACTGTTTTTTCTCAAAATTGTGTTTTGTTTTTTATAGCACCATAAGTTAAAAACACACAGGCGATCAAATACCACCAAAAGAAAGCTCCATTTGTAGGAAAAAAGGACATAAATTTCATTTGGGTGCAGCGTTGCACGACCGCTCAATTGTGAGTTAAAGCAACGCAGCGCTGTAACACAAACAGTGGCCTGGTCAGGAAGGGGGGTATGCTGTGGAGGGCAAGTGGTTAATACTAAACTCATTTGATGGTTATGTTGTGTTATTAGTTACCATGTAAAAGAAAAGGTGTTCATACTTATCTGTATATTGCGTATCACTTACAAGTTTTTTTTTATTTATTTTCATTTTCTTATATTAACTTCTAGTTGCTTGGCAGCCTGTTCAAAACTTTGTGAAAAAAGTAGAGCATGTTAACTATACTGTTTTACTCTATTCTATTCTGTTTTATTCCATTCTTTTAGAAATTCGAATTTTGGAAGACAGCTATATTTGCTCTATTCTATTCTATTTTTTCTATTCTATTTTTTCTATTCTATTCCTTTATTTTATATTCGATTTTATTCTATCCTTTTATGTTTTATTCTATTCTGTTTTACTCTATACTATTCCTTTATTTCCTTTTTTTATTTTATTCCATTCTTTTATTTTCTATTCTATACTGTTTTACTCTATTCTATTCTGTTTTATTCCATTCTTTTAGAAATTCGAATTTCGGAAGACAGCTATATTTGCTCTATTCTATTCTATTCTATTTTTTCTATTCTATTTTTTCTATTCTATTCCTTTATTTTCTATTCTATTTTATTCTATCCTTTTATTATCTATTCTATTCTGTTTTACTTTATACTATTCCTTTATATTCTATTCAACTTTATTCTATTATTTATTTTATATTCTATTCTATTTTACTCTGTTCTATTCTAATCTGTTTTATTCTTTTCAATTCTTTTCGAAATTCACTTTTCGGAAGATGGTTATATTCTTTCTTTTTCTATTCTATTTAAGTCAATTATATTTTTTTCTATTCTATCCTATTATTGTTTCTTCTTTTTTATTCCTTTATATTCTATTCTTTTATATTCCAGATGCCTCTGAGGACGCCCAGTGGGAGGGGTGAAACGCATCAGTCATGGACGTGGTGATACTAGCTCAGGAGCTCTGAGGATTACTAGCGATCTACTATTGTTTATTTGGAGACTCATGCCTATTGTATCTGGAAACATATGAGTGCAATACCAGTGTGTCTGCTTTAATTTATTAATAAACGGAATTACACTATTGTGGATGCCTCTCTCCATTCCTTACATACATATATCTTACAGGCTCCATATCTGAATCACTGGGGGTGACAAGCAATCCTTAACCAGGAGGACTACAAGCTCCAGCATGACTTCCTATGCCCCACCAAAAGCGTGAATGACTCTTATTTCCCCATAAGACTCCATTGATGTTGGATGACAAGCAATCCTTAACCAGGAGGACTACAAGCTCCAGCATGACTTCCTATGCCCCACTAAAAGTGTGAATGACTCTTATTTCACCATAGGAGTCTATTGATGTTAGTGAGTTAGGGGGCACACAGGTGGGGAGCACAGAGCACTTAATACCTTCTGGATGTGAAAGTAATTTTTTTACATTTGCTGATTTCACATTGAGGACTTTATTTTACAATCAAATATTATGTGTTTTATTATTTAAATTTGTTTTTTGTTATATAACATATATTGAGGCAGCGGTCCTGTCACTTTGTGTATTATGTTGATAAGGTTGTACCTTTATAGGAGCAGCATCCTTTTTTGTTCAATATTGAGTGTGCACTATTGATTGGTGTGTCCTAAGCACAGGTGATCATTATTTAACAATATTCAGCAATATGTTTATATTTAGAATTTGTTTTCAAATCCAATTAAATTTTTGGATTTGATTCAAATTCAATTTTCAAATGAAATTTAGTTTCATTATTTTGAATTTGTTTAAATTCATTGCTGTTGTAATTTGAAAATTTGGTACATCCAAATCTTTGAATAATGAAAATTTCATCCAAATTTTCAAAACAAAATTAAATGCACATGTCTACTGTTAGGCTCCTTGCACATGAAGATAATAATTTACCAATGTTTGTGTGCAGGATCTTGTTGGAGAAAAGATCATGAGTAAAAAACTGTTTGTAAAGACCAAAAATTAGGGAAAAGGGGAAGAAAGAACGCTGGGGAGTACATATAAAGTACCCAAAAGTATAAATGAGGTGCCACCAGAGTATCTGGAAGGGTGCTACCTAGCCAACTATCAAAAAACAAAAGAAAAAAAGAAAATAGGCTGCACACCTAATAGGATAACCTCAAATAAAGTTTAGTGTACAGCAATCAGAAATCACCTTCATAGCTCCGATGTCTATTTTTTTGAATGGTGTACAATAAACTTTATTTGAGGTTAGTCTATTAGGTGTGCAGCCTATTTACTTTTTTATTTTGTTTTTCTATGTTTGTCTTTGTTCGTAAAGACCTTGCGTATATGCGCATACAGGCGCATAAATGTATGTAAGCAAGTCTAAGTGTTGCAATTTATGCACATACACTCTATTGAACTTGTGTATACATGCATATGCCCATAAATAATTGCATCATTGTTAAGTTCTTGAACGCATCACCGTATTAGGCTAGGTTCACATCTGTGCGTGTGGTGCTGCTGCGGATCCGTATAAAAATCTGTGCAGCCACACCACCTGCACAGAGAAATGCAGACCCATGGGCGGGTGCCATTAGTTCTAATGGCATGCCGCCAGCACTGGAAAACGCAACCGGGGCACAGGAGTCCATTCAAATGAATGGGCTCTCGTGCCTGTGCGGCCGCATATATGTGAACCGGGGCTTACAGATTTTCACGCAGCTGTGTTAGTGTCCCATAGAAAACAATGCACCTGTGTTCAGAATTTTAAAAAGAAAAAAAATTGCTACATGGCTACATATGCTGCATTTTTTTCACTTGTGTGCGAGAGGCCTTACTGTAATGTGCATGTGTGTTATCCCAATACAGTCATGTGAATGGGCCCCAAACTAAGTGAGAATTCACTTTGTAAAACCAACATGCTCTAATCCTTTAGTACATTAACCCTATCATATACAACGATAAATGAAGCATCTTTCGATTGCTGAATAATTGCTGCCAGCAAGTATATACATCCTGATAAAATAAATAAAAAAAACAAAAGAAAAATTGTTTTATTAAGACAGCAGTAAATGCGAAAATAATAAATCCGGAACTGTTTAGGGTGTTCCACTGCTTGACGCATTTCATATACTTCAGCACACATCCTTCTGTAAGAGGTACGGGAGACAGCTAACAAAAAATACATAAATTGTCATATTGTGAAGAGAAGTCAGTTTCAATTTACTACACTATGGAGTATCCCTTTGCAGCTAGCAGAGGACAATGACACATAGTTATTGGAGAATATTGTTGGTATAGCATCAGTGAAGATTGCCTATGTCATGTTGTCACTTATTAGTTGCCTACACAATTACAGAATTGCTCAGACTAGTCAGTGTCTTTTCACATCTGTTTATGTTCTTGCTATCACACTTCATTATGAAAGCCTCCTGTTTAGAAAGCTATCCTATGGCCTATTGGAAAGATTAATTAAACGTTCCTATTAGTGAGTGTCTAATTTGTATGCACATTATTTTCTACTAAATAAAATACATGAACTTCAATTTAGCTGCATGTTAGCTAGTGTTTATTATGCTAGAGTTATATAGTCAGCCATTTTTGGCTGTAGCTCATAAAAGCTATTATACCCATGATAAATACAGCTGTATGCAGGAGAAGCTGTTTCACGATTCAGGTATTTATATTCGTGAATTACCCGTAAGGAATATATTTCTGCATCCGTGGGAATTAAATCCCTTTCAAAGCAAACGTTTCTCTTTTTTTCTGAAAAATCTTAGCAGTTACACCTCATGTTTTCTTACAACTCCAAACTTTAATATAGTAAATCTAAGTATGATAGCATTAAACACATTCAAAGCTTCTCTTTAAAACGCATAAAAAATGGAGTTAGAATAAAATATGGGAGATGCCATTTCTGGCTAGGTAGCCATATGCAGACTGAATGAGAGAAATCCAATAGATTGCTCCATCCCGCCAAACAGGGTGGATGACAGAATCTCCCCTGTTGGCTTTTGTCTCCTGACAGCTTGCACCTGTGGCTGTCAGATAACCTGATCTGATTCGATGCATACATGTTCAGTCAACAAATTTCTACTGGACTCCTTCAACAAAAGTTGCTACGTGGGTGGTCTTGTCCTGCCTGATATCCTTCGTCTAACAAAATGTAAGGATTTAGGTGGAAAATTGTCAGCTGAATATCAGCTGCATCCAACCAGATGCAACTGCTATTCAGGTTTTCTGACAGTCGTCACCCTTGGCTATCAGAATGTAACAGTTGCATCAGGAGATTCTTGTATCCACTCTGTGTAGCCTGCAGGTTGAACAAAAATAATCTATGTGTGTACACTTGCTTAAAGTATACAGTTGTGACCAAAATTATTCAACCCCCAATGCTGTAAAGGGGTTTAGGGACTATAGTGTACATTTGGAATTGTATTCAGAATCAAATCCTACAAGGACGTTGTAACTACCCAAATGCAACTAAAATGACATCAATTGTTTATGTAATACAGTAGTAAATGGTTCTTATGTGGTTTCTTCATTGCCACAATTATTCAACCCCTTAAAGACTACCACTCTGAAGAACAGAGGTTCATACAGGTGCTTTCCATCAGGTATTGAAAACACCTGTGGATGTCACCGAGCAGCAATCAAGCATAATAAGCACCAATTAGGCAGCTTTAAAATGACTGTGATACTCAGCTCCTTCTAGACATTTACTGGTGTGGTTACAAACATGGTGAAGGCAAGAGAATGGTCCAGGAAGACAAGAGAAGAGGTGATTTCTCTTCACAGGAAGGGCAATGGCTATAAGAAGATTGCAAAGATGTTAAACATACCAAGAGACACCTTAGGAAGCATCATTCGCAAATTCAAGGCAAAGGGCACTGTTGAAACGCTACCTGGTCGTGGCAGAAAGAAGATGCTGACTTCGACTGCTGTGCGCTACCTGAAGCGTAGAGTGGAGAGAAGTCCCCGTGTGACTGCTGAGGAACTGAGAAAAGATTTGTCAGATGTGGGTACAGAAGTTTCAGCCCAGACAATAAGACGCACACTGCGTAATGAAGGCCTCCGTGCCAGAACTCCCAGGCGTACCCCCTTGCTGTCTCCAAAGAATAAGAAGAGTCGACTGCAGTATGCCAAAAGCCATGTGGACAAACCACAAAAGTTGTGGGATAGTGTTCTGTGGACTGATGAAACAAAATTAGAACTGTTTGGGCCCATGGATCAACGCTATGTTTGGAGGAGGAAGAACAAGGCCTATGATGAAAAGAACACCTTGCCTACTGTGAAGCATGGTGGAGGGTCAATCATGCTTTGGGGCTGTTTTGCTTCTGCAGGTACAGGGAAGCTTCAGCGTGTGCAAGGTACCATGAATTCTCTTCAGTACCAGGAGATATTGGATGGAAACGTGATGCAGTCCGTCACACACCTGAGGCTTGGGAGACGTTGGACCTTTCAACAGGACAATGATCCCAAGCATACCTCCAAGTCCACTAGAGCATGGTTGCAGAGGAAAGGCTGGAACATTTTGGAGTGGCCATCGCAGTCACCAGACTTAAATCCGATTGAGAACCTCTGGTGGGACTTAAAGAAAGCAGTTGCAGTGCGCAAGCCTAAGAATGTGACTGAACTGGAGGCCTTTGCCCATGAAGAATGGGCGAAGATACCCGTAGATCGCTGCAAGACACTTGTGTCAAGCTATGCTTCACGTTTAAAAGCTGTTATAACTGTAAAAGGATGCTGTACTAAGTACTAAGATTGAATGTCACTTGGGGGTTGAATAAAACTGATAATGCTGTGAGCACAGAAAAGACATTTGTGGTTATTTCATTATAACTGTTATGTTATATTTGTCTGACCTACAAGTGCCTCTTTAATGTAAATGTAAGCAAGATGACTGAATGATCAAAAGCAATGTCAAACTGGCCAAAACACTCAATTTCAGTGGGGGTTGAATAATTTTGGTCACAACTGTAATTCTGGTCAAACCCTTACTGCTCTTAAAAATACTCCCCACACCTATTCTGTCAGGAACCATAATCCAGGCGGAGATAGAAAGTGCAGTTAAAATCACACCTTTAATGAAATCGCAAAAATAACAACATTCAGGAACGTAGTCAAAACCAGAAGCCAGGGTTTGGATGCCAGAGTGGATAATCAGACAAGCTGGGGACAGGAAACCAGAATTCAGTATAGTCAGGAGCAAAAATCAGGAACAGTAATCGGAGGAGAAGTCAGCCAGACCGAGTTGTACACTGGAACACAAGCAGGAACACACTGGAGATCATAGACCATGCAAGGCCAAGAAGGAAATGAGTTAAGCTGCTAAAATAGCAAAAAAGGTCTGGCCGTAGGCTGGACTAATGAGGCAGGTAATTGTATCCAGGTGAGTCACTGTGGAGACAACAAGTGGCTGGTAATTAACAGACAGTTGAGCAGCTTCTGAGCACTGAAAGAAAAGAGCTGCTCGTTAAGTAGCAGGAGCCCAGCCCTGACATATTCTGACTAATCTGTGAAAGAAAAGATCTGTATACTTACCTATTTTCAGGCTGCTTGGGTTTGGCCTTCTGATCTGGCTGCTCTGTGCCAGCCAGCGCTGATGCAGGGGAGAGGAGAGAGCACCAACAACAGATTGCTCATAGTAAGCCTATTGCTGAGTACCATCCATTGTTGAGGTCGCTCTCCTCTCCTTTGCAGCCGTTGCTGGCTGACATAGGGGAGATCGCATGACTGAACAAAGAAGGCCTGAAAATAGGTAAGTAATACAGCTCTTTTCTTTCACAGGTTAGTCAGAATAGGTATTAGGAGGAGGGAGGGAGCATTTTAAAGAGTTTTTAGGGTCTGACTAGAATTCTACTTCTATTTCTTCCTTCATTACTATGTGAGCTACTGACTGGAAATGAACAAACTGTATGTATACCATCTGTCAGGACACCAGGTATGCACATGCTTGTTCTGGGTCAGTAGCTCATTAAGCAGTGAAGGAAGGATAAAGCTGACAGTTCTGGTGTAAGGAATTGGGAAAACAAGTTAGAAATGGCAGCTCCCACATTTCTGTCCTGACAAGCTCCCTTTAACATACTACATGTTTATATATATCCATGCTCTTACTGTGATGTAGCATGCACTTTTAAGCAGAGAAAGAAAATGAAAACTGTGTACTTTGTCCTAAATGTTTAACAACTTCCCTCATTACTTTACAGTGGATATCAAAAGTCAGGTTTCTGTGATGTAAAAAAAATAAGACAAAGAAAAATAATTTCAGAACTTTTTTTCACCTTTAACATGACCTATAAACTGTACAACTCAATTGAAAAACAAACTGAAATCTTTTAGGGGGGGAAGTACACATAAAAAACTAAAATAATACGGTTGCATAAGTGTGCACATCCTTTTATAACTAGGGATGTAGCTGTGTTCAGAAATAAGTAATCACATTCAAAATCATGTTAAATAGGAGTCAGTACACACCTACCATCATTTAAAGTGCCTCTGATTAACCTCAAATAAAGTTCAGCTGTTCTAGTAGGTCTTTCCTGACATTTTGTTAGTCGCATCCTACAGCAAAAGCCGGCAGGTCGGCAGAGAGCTTCCAAAGCATCAGAGGGATTTCATTGTTAAAAGATAGTCAGCAGAAGGGTACAAAAGAATTTCCAAGGCATTAGATATACCATGGAACACAGTGAAGACAGTCATCATCAAGTGGAGAAAATATGTGGCAACAGCGACATTACCAAGAACTGGACGTCCCTCCAAAATTGATCAAAAGAAAACCTGGTCCGGGAGGCTGCTAAGAGGCCTACCGCAACATTAAAGGAGCTGCAGGAATATCTGGCAAGTACTGGCTGTGTGGTACATGTGACAACAATCTCCCGTATTCTTCATATGTCTGCGCTATGGGGTAGAGTGGCAAGACAGAAGCCTTTTCTTATGAAGAAAAACATCCAAGCCCGGAAAAATTTAGTAAAAACACATCTGAAGTCTCCCAAATGCATGTGGGAAAATGTGTTATGGTCTGATGAAACCAAGGCTGAACTTTTGGGCCATAATTCCAAAAGATATGTTTGGCGCAAAAACAACACTGCACATCACCAAAAGAACACCATACCCACAGTGAAGCATGGTGGTGGCAACATCATGCTTTGGGGCTGTTTTTCTTTAGCTGGAACTGGGGCCTTAGTCAAGGTAGAGGGAATTATGAACAGTTCCAAATACCAGTCAATATTGGCACAAAACCTTCAGGCTTCTGCTAGAAAGCTGAACATGAAGAGGAACGTCATCTTTCAGCATGACTACGACCCACAGCATACATCCAAATCAACAAAGGAATGGTTTCACAAGAAGAAGATTAAAGTTTTGGAATAGCCCAGCCAGAGCCCAGACCTGAATCCGATCGAAAATCTGTGGGGTGATCTGAAGAAGGCTGTGCACAGGAGATGCTCTTGCAATCTTACAGATTTGGTGTGTTTTTCCAAGGAAGAGTGGGCAAATATTGCCAAGTCAAGATGTGCCATGCTGATAGACTCATACCAAAAAAGACTGAGTGCTGGAATCACATCAAGAGGTGCTTCAACAAAGGATTAGTTTAAGGGAGTGCACACTTATGCAACCATATTATTTTAGTTTTTTATTTTTACTTCCCTCCACCAGTTTGTTGTTCAACTGAGTTGTACAGTTTATAGGTCACATTAAAGGTGGAAAAAGTTCTGAAATGATTTATCTTTGTCCCATTTTTTCACATCACAGAATCCTGACATTTTACCAGGGGTGTGTAGACTTTTTATATCCATTGTATGTCATATCCAGTTCACTATCTGGACCATATTTTTCTTGTTCAATAAGTTTTTATTGAATTTCAAAAAATAAGTACAGAGGTACAAAATGCTGAATTCTGGTGTTTTGTACTGGTGACCTAAGCAAATAGCATGCTTCCTCCTCCAGCACATTCTATCATTAGTTTATACTACAAAAGTCTCATGATGCAAATGGTGGAACTTGTACAAAAGGTTGTCATCACTGACGTGTGCTCAGGCCAGTATAATATCTATAGACAGCTATGCTCATAGCTCGACATTTGAGAAATGGTATTTGCCTTGTATTGTTTTTTTTTTCCCTTTTTTGGTCATGTTCCCTTTTTTCTGACCCCATGTACCATTTTTTTGTACTCATTGACTTGTGTTCTCAGCTTTCAAATGTGAACATTAGTTGAAGAATGCATCTAGAATGTATAAGCAAACTTACTGTGTAAAAACTATTCATTATGTTCTTATATCTGCTGAAGTCATAATGACTCACTGAAATTAATTATTCACATAGAACACTATATACATACTGTATATGATATAGGAAGGACAGATCTCAAAGTTCTGTGTGAATGTTTCTCCCATCAAATGCTCCAAGTTCCCTGTTAATAAAGCTTTTGCAATGTCCCTTTTTATTAAATAATAGTTTATGTGACAAGAAACTTTTATTCATGGATCTGTTATACCCAATTTTCCCATTTAAGAATAGAAATATGATTCATGAAGCCTGGCATACCAGATCCAATGTCAACTTCAAATATCCAGTCATGGGCATAAAAGACATACATTTTCCTTGCTTGTGACTGAAAGTAGTATTAAATTCTCAGGCACTTTACATTAACACATGCAGCCAGAACATATTATTATTATTATTGTTATACAAGATTTTTACAGTTTGCGCTATATTCCTTAGTAAACTATCTCTTTGTATTTTTGCCCACACAGTTAGAATTGCTTCCAACTCTCTCAGTGCCTCTTTCCCAAACTTCCAGTTGGGAAGTGACACACGGTGTACTTCAGAAGGAACAGGTAACAAGGAACAGCGCAGTCCCCAGCATGTGTCCACCTGTTAGAGAAAATGGCTTGAAATCTAGCTTTTTGGAGCTGTTTACTTTTATTGTCATTCACAGTCCAGGGACCCTTGATGCAGTATCAGAAGTACCCGCCAAGGAAGGCTCCACAGGACCATGCATGGTTATGGAGCAACTCACAACAAGAAAGCTGGGGCAGTGATGATTTGAACAGTTGAATGTGGACAAAAGCAAGCTTTAAAATATGAATAAACTGCATACAAGGCAAGTGCTGATATCAGCAGATGAAATGTATAATAGAAGTTTAGGGGTTAATGTTTCTGTCCTGTCACTTCACAGCATTTGCTATAATAATAATGTGAAGTGATCACATTATTATTATTATACAGTATTTATATAGCACCAAAGGGTATGCTCAGCGCTGTACAGTAGCACATGTTAGTAAACCAGGCCAAAGCTCCTCTGACTGTGCCAGGGAAGCACTGTATAAAAGATAACTAGCCCAGGTGCTGTCTGATTACACTTGTAATAATGGGTTAGCCTTATTACTTAAACGTTTAACCTTTCAGATATGCTGATATGTTACAATAAGTCAATCAACTCGAGAGACTTTACTTAGCTTTGTTTAACCACTTGCCTACTGGGCATGTATACCCCCTTCCTGCCCAGGACAATTTTTTAGCTTTCAGCGCTGTCGCACTTTGAATGACAATTGCGCGGTTGTGCAACACTGTACCCATATGAAGTTTTTATAATTTCTTTTCACACAAATAAAGCTTTCTTTTGGTGATATTTAATTGCCACTGGGTGTTTTATTTTTTGCACTATAAACAAAGAGCAAAAAATGTAAAAAAAAAAGTTTTTCTTTGTTTCTATTATAAAATTTTGCAAACAGGTAATTTTTCTCCTTCACTGATGTGCGTTGATGAGGCTGCACTGATAGACAGCACTGATGGGCACTGATGGGCACTGATAGCCGGCATTGATAGGTGGTGCTGACTGAAGGCAACTGAAGACACTGTCAGCCCTGACTGGCAGCACTGACTGATGGCATTGACTGGAGGCACTGCTGGGCACTGATAGGTGGCACTGCTGGGGGCACTGATGGATGGCACTGCTGGGCACTGATGTGGGGCATTGGTGGGTGGCACTACTGGGCACTGATGAGAGGCACTGCTGGGTACTGGTGGGTGGCAATGCTAGGTGGCACTGCAGGGCACAGATCATCAGGGCACTGATCATCAGTGCCCTAATGATCAGTGCCAATCTCCTCTGTGACAGCTGCCGGTTATCGGCAGTACTTTCCTCATGCTATGACAGTGTGTGGAAAGTGCTACCGATGACCTGCAACTGTATTTACTCCATGATCTGCTGTAGCATTGGACACAGCTGATTGTGTGGTAAAAGGTTGTGATTGGCCTTTTACCTCGGCACGTGATCAGCTGTGTCCATATGACACAGCAATCACAGAGATCTCCAGGTGCGAGGTTTGCAATTTCCTAATTTGAAGTTCCTGGAGACAACAGTCCTTGATCCATACTTCAATATGAATAAAACCCCAATGGCTCTTTATCTTTTAAGCGTATATATATGTATATAGCAGTTCAAAAACTAGTCAGAACTGGTTTGAGCCACACCACAAAAAGAAAAGGTCAAAGGTTCCCAATTTCCCAAAGGGTAATGAGACCATATGTCTCAGTATACATGAGGCCATATGTTTCAGTATACACTAGACATATCATATATGCTACTCCTGATGAAGCCACATGTTGTGACGTAACGCGTAGGGTGGGCTGATGATGTCAAGCTGCAACACCGGAAGTTTACAAGCTGCCATTTTGTGAACCATCAGAGTACACTGAATGTAACAGACTAAAAGGCTTTGCTACTGCATTGTCCCAACAGGACACTTTTTAATGTGAGTGTACTTCTTTTTTAATAAACATTGGTGAATTTAAATGCTACACTATGTTGAGAGTTTTTACCACATGTGTGGAGGAAATGATAGATAAAAAGTAGGAGGAACCCTCTGGAACAGAGTGTGTAGGAGAGTGAAGCTATAAAGGATTTATACCTACCCGGGTTAAAGGGGAAAAGCGCTGTTTTTTAACATTCTCTCACTTATCTCAATGCGGTTCCAATTCAGCACCTGAACTTCAATAGTGTTTACCAAGCCCACCAGGTACATTTGGCTCATGCTTACTGCTAATCCCCACTGTAGCCAGTTATTACTTGTACTGCTTGGATCAGTGGTTAAAACTGGGCTGTATGTGGCCAGCCATTGCAATATGCAATTTTTTCAAACTAATTTTATTTATTACAGGTACTAATATAGTGCTGTCAATTTATGCAGTGCTTTACATATATATTGTACATTCACATCAGTCCCTAACCCTCAAGGGGTGTACAATCTAAAGTCCCTAACCTACATTCATATACTAGGGCCAATTTTGACAGGATCCAATTAACCTACCAGCAAGTCTTTGGAGTGTGTGAGGAAACCAGAGTACCTGAATGATACCCACGCAGGCACAGGGAGAGCATGCAAACTTCAGACAGGTGGTCCCATGGTTGGGATTCAAACCAGCGACCCTATTACTGCCAGGTGGAAGTGCTAACCATTTAGCCACTGTGCTGCTATGACTGTGAATCCATAGCTAAGATAAAACTCATGTAGGGAAATGCAATGGGTTTAATTTAATGCCTGGCCTTCCTCTTGCATATACTCACGTTTCCTTCAGTTGTCTGCTGAGTTGTACACTGGCAAAGGCAAGGAGCAAAATCTGGCACTTTTGAGTATCAAAATCATGTGACTCTCTGAGGTTTATTTACTAAAGCTGGTTCACTCAGACTCTTGTTCACTTCTGCATGGAAACCAATCAGCTTCCAGGTTTTATTGCCAAGGCTTAATTGAACAAGCTGAGGTTAGAAGCTGATTGGCTACCATGCACAGGTGCACAAGATTCTGAGTGAACCAGCATTAGTAAATTTCCCCCGAATGTCTTCTTCTCATGTGGTAACACTGGTGCTTGTGAATGTAATGAGTTCAATGTAAGTAAAATGTGTAAATGTATAATTTGTTTAAAAAAACTTCTATTTCCATTTATAGTTTTAAATGATATATTTACATGATGGTAGCCATATGTACTCATTATGCAGGCTCTGTCTCATATTTAGAATTGCTGTAGAATGATTCTGCTTTACCTTTCCATTCTCCCTGTGCAAAACGATTATTCTGCATACACTCAACAATTATCCTTTTGCCTTAGCTGTTATTCAGCAAGGGTATTAAACTGTTCTGTCTAATATAGAGATAGTCACTAGGAAGAAGAAGGCCATGAAACACCGTCATGAAAATACAAAGAATGAAAGCACGTCAAATGTGAAAATAACATCAAATACTGTTTTCAATTACAATGTACAATAAGACCAAAAGGTACAGTATCCCTTTAATTAAATGTTCCTTTTTAATCTGTTCATTTCTAACAAACGGAAATTCCATTATTAGGTGAACCATGCACAGCCTGGGTTCCAGTTCTCCTTTCTGTAGCTACGTTTGATTAAGAACTTGGGAGAAGCTTTGAGTCATGACAGGACTTCCCCTGGAAAATGTCACAAGGCTTCCCACTGGCTCACATAAGAAGGAACCTTGCAGGGAGAAAGAGGACATTTCCATGTGCCCTTTCCTGTGCTTGATGAGATTACACAGTCCATCACTTGCTCCTTCTAACGGGGAGTGGGAAGCTCAGAACGGTATTTAATTCTGATTTAAAGTAATTGCAAATTAAATTAAATATTATTGATTAAATATTTAATACAGTAAACCATTTGCCTTTCCTTTCTTCTCTGTTGTATGTCCACAGCAAGCAATGTGCTAAACACTGACAATAACTAAAGTGTAACATTGCCTTTTTTTTACCATATCTCAGAACGGATACAAATAACTCACCAGTTTTTATTTGCCATGTGTGGATAGGATCTAAGATTTCCAATGAACCAGCAAACACAAATGCTCCTGCGCTTGGGGATAGACTCGATGCAGGCTACAACCACATTAAGAATGTCCTGGAACATGCACACCTTGCTGCCCTCAATAGACTGGGGGAATCCAAATATACTGAATGAGGAAAGAACAAATAGAGGGCGCACATAGCCTAGTGCATTACCATAAAAAATGTTTCATAAAAAATAAAGTATGTGTTGTACTCACAAACGACAATATAGTCAAGGCACATCATAAAGAACAGCTGGGTCAACACCGCGCTGAGTAAAATTCCGCAATAGGGAGTGTAGACATCCAATAGGCTGACGAGTTTCGAGGACTTGCCTCTTCCTCAGAGCCACATGAGTAGAACACCTACTTTATTTTTTTATTAAACATTTTTTATGGTAATGCTCTAGGCCTGTGCGCCCTCTCTTTGTTCTTTTCTCATTCTAAGATTTCCAATGTCAACTTTCCTGCAGTGCAGCAGCAATAATATAGTGCTCATCACTTTTTAGTGATGAGAATCCATCTTTGTAACTTGCAAGATATGTCTCCCAATGGGGTTGATTTACTATAGGAGTAGAATATGTTCACCTTGCAAAGTGAAATTTTACTTTGGAAGGGAATTTTCAATTAATTAGTAAATGTAGTGAAAAACCACCTCGCAAAGAACATTCAATCATGTGCAAGGCTATTCGCATGCATATGATTGTCAGCAGAACTTCACCACATTCACTAAACCAAGTGAAAATTCTCTCTTGGAACTCCTTTAGTAAATAACCCCCAGTGTGTCTGTTCTGTAAGAAGATATCCTATACTCGCAGAATAGTAAAATGCTACCTACTAATAGGTGTCAAAATGTTCACTCACTTAAGGTTTAGTACAGCCCTATATCCTTTCAGGCAAAGCTGCATACAGTAAGTGCAATTGTACCAAAGTGCAAAGTTACACTTGCAAAAAATAAACATGAACACAGAAACAATCTTTTTTTACCTGCAGCCTTCTCAGTATTAGAGAATTGTAAAAAGTGGCCTAAAAGAGCATTTACTAGTTCGCTGTTGACCCCACAGAGTGGAAGCATCCAACCTCCCTGAAACAACGATATTGCTTTAAGGGAGCAAAAGTTCTCTAAGCCATCACTCATATCATGGAGACTCCAATTGAAAGGCTGCCTTTGGTTTATGAGATGTAAAACCTCCTCGCCATGAGATATAAGCAGTCAGGTAAAGCGGAGTTCCAAGCTCCCCCTCAAAAAAATTAAAAGTCAGGAGCTACAAATCCAGTAACTGATAACTTTTAATTTAAGGACACTTACCTGTCCAGGGATTAAGCGATGTCCTCACCTGAGCCAGTCAGCTTCTGGTGCAGGAAACCGGCAGTGAAGCCTCACGGTTTCACAGCCGGTCCCCTACTGCGCATGCGCGAATCGTGCTGTGGTTTGTGAATGGTTCTGCAGTCTTCTGGGACCTGTGAAGTGCCGGGGAAGGAGTGGGCAGCCAAACTTCCGGCTTAGATTGCTGTGGCGCATTTGATTAGAAGTGGGAACAGGTACCTATAAACCAGGTCCCCCTTCCCCCAAAAAACTTCCAAAGGTGGCAGTGGAGGGTGGGAGGACACAAACAAGTGGAACTTCCCCTTTTGGGTGAAATTCTGCTTTAAGAAAGTAGAATCTTTATTTATTTCAGGTACTTATATAGTGCTGTCAATTTATGCAGCTCTTTACACATATATATTGTACATTCACATCAGTCCCTAACCCTCAAGGGGTGTACAATCTAAGGTCCCTAACTCACATTCATACATACACATACTAGGGCCAATTTAGACAGGATCAATTAACCTACCAGCATGTCTTTGGAGTGTGGGAGGAAACCAGAGCCCCCGAGGAAACCCACACAAGCACAGGGAGAACATGCAAACTCCATGCAGGAGGCGCCATGGTCAGGAATTGAACCCTTGACCCATTTACTGTGAGGCAGATGTGCTAACCACTAAGCCACTGTGCCACCCCAATAGTTCCTTTTTTAGGTGCTACCCTGACAAGGAATATGATCTGTCTTCATTAGAGTAGCAATGTCACATTTACCACTCTGCAGCTTAGGAGAGAAGTAATAAGTTGTCCATTTGATTGTATGTAGCTTGTTAACAACCAGTGCTGGTTCATTGAATGTTGTGATTTCTGCATCAACGTTGCATTTAGTCCACCTTTGACTTTGACCTACTTCTATGATCCTGTAATCTTCTGTCATATTGCTGGGTAGTTTCTGCCTGTGTGTGATTACTCCTGGCAGTGATCTAGTCTAATTCCTACTAACTGTTTGCCTCTTCAGGAGTCCATTTGCTCCCTTCATGGTATCACTGGTCTTTTATCTGTTTTCTATTTGAGCCATGGCATCACCGTTGCTACTTCACTGTGTGTCCTGTCCAGGGGTGGACTGACAACTCATGGGGCCCACGAGCAATAGGGGATCATGGGGCCCCTGTGTCCTTGCCCAAAATAAAAAAAGCCTATGAAAAAGGTACCAGGGGCATCTCATGGGGCCCCCTACTGACCCCGGACCCTCGGGCAGTGCTCGAGTTTCCAAATGGTCAGTCTGCCCCTGGTCCTGTCTGGCTTGTCTTAGATTCTGGGCATTGGACTCAATGCTTGTTTCTAAGTCTTATTAAAGTGTCATCTTGTTTTTTTTGGGGGTTTTTTGCTTTTAATTGCAGCTCTCCAGTTAGCACCTTAATCCCTGGTCCCTAGTGGTTTGGACGTCTGCCTTGCAGGACTGAAGTCTCCAGTTGATGCTCCAGTAAGGACACTATCTGCATGGTGTTTGCATGTTCTCTCTGTTCTTGCATGGGTTTCCTCTGGGTACTCTGGTCTCCTTCCACACTCCAAAAACATGCTGGTAGGTTAATTGGCGCCTTTCCAAATTGATCCTAGTATGTATGTGCATGTATGTATATATAGTATGTGAGATAGGGACCATAGATTGTAAGCTCCTTGAGGACAGGGACTTATGTAAAGGTACAGCACTGCGTAAATATCTGAAAAAAAAATAATTTTTCTGGGTTCTTTGATTCTATCTGTTTAAAAGCCTTCAGTTCATGTCATGTCTGTTCAATCACTGTTGACCTTTGTGTGTACCTTCTCTGGAATTATATTATCTTCTAGTTCTATTGGCACAAAGAAAGTATAATCAAGCAAATATTGAAGAACAATGATTTATCCAAAAGGGTTTTTTTTTTTAGGTGGAAAAACTTGTCAGGACATTGGACCCCTCTTCTTAATTTATGGCTGAATGCTAGACCTGCCCCTTTAGTCTGTCTTCTCTTCTCTGTATGAAATATTGTGGCTTGAACCTTGCCATTTGCTGATTATTATCTAATTGTTTCCACTCATAGCTATACCTTTGCAGTTGCTTTTAGTTTAGTTTTAATGGTCAGCATCCTGTCCAGTTTGTTTTTTTTCAGCGCCAGAGTTAGGAAAGTCCAGGAACTCGAATTCTACACTGCAGCCATTTGATGGTCCTGACACAAGTAGGCAAAAAGGGGTTCCCAGACCACAAGATTACACACAAAAACATTGAGGTGGACTGACTTACTGCAGGAATGCCAGGATAAAAAGCTGAAATCTTTGGCTGCACTCTAGGTTTTGACTGGAATGTGCTTTTCCAGGAATATGTAGTATTTATTTTTTTTATTTATATAGGATGCATTAATTTTATGTATTTTTAAATAGGTATATATAAAAAAACTACACATTAATCTTTCATGTTTCCCAGCAGGTAGAACTTTATTCAAGGACCAAGCTTTGTGCAGCCTCTTCCTTTTAAGAAGCTGTTGAGTTGGAAGGGCACACTCATCTTTTTCTATGAAAAAAGAGAAACTTTTTAACTAGTGGATTACCACAGTCTGATAGTTAAGCACAATGCATGACATTTCAATGAGTGCATTACCATGGGATTTAGGCTCATCAGCTATTCCAGGATTCCACAAGAAGCTAGTGACATATCTCTTGCCTAGGTGACTGTGTCAGAAGCCAGAGTGTAAGGTATTATTTACTCTTTACTCCTATATTTGTTTTTCAGGTTTAAATTATTAATTGTTAATTATTTATTTGGGAATGGGAGGTGGAGAGACAAAAAGCTATATATAACATCAATTTGTAAACTTTAAAGTATTAAACTAAAAATCACCAAACTACATTATAGTTTTATTGTTTTCAATTAAAAGGATTTAAACCTCATGATAAATGTCATATTTTAGTTAAAGGGGGCCTTAACCCACAATTATGATCTTGAAATGAATAGCAAAATGCTATCTAAATTATACTTACCGTAAATACTTTTTGTAAGTAAAATCACAGATGCAGAGCACACTTACTAATTATGAAAATCTCTTCTTCTTCTTCCTCTGTTAACTCCAAAAGCAGAGCAGGTACCATACTCTGCTATTTTTGTACTGTCTGTCTATGAATCTTAAAGTGTTTGGCACCTGGACTGGAATTAATGTTAAGAATTTGGTGAGCTAATTTTGTCTATGAGCCACTAGTCCATGTTTTAGTTGAACAAAATTAAATGGAATGGAAAAAGGCAAAACACTGGCATTTAAAAGCTGCAGGAAAATAATCATTCCCTACTGCCCATGGCAATCAGTCAGAAGTCACTTATAATTTGAGGTTAGAAAAAAAATTTAAACATTTCTTTTTTCACCAAGTTTTATAACTTTTAAATATTGTGTTCCAATGACCACACACACAGTGCAATTGTCCTTTGGGCTTATGTAATAGTTAGTTTAAGATGATATCAGTCGCACACCATACAGAAAATGAAGTTCCTATGCTCGAGAAGGGCTCTGTGAAGGGAGAAGCTGGCCAAGTTCACTGGGGGTGGAGTGCTATGTATACTTTAGAACACCGATCAGTTGCATTCCAGCCCTGTTAGAGTCCAGACATTCTTTTTTGTGACACCTTGTTCAAGTGCCTCGTGTTAATAAAAATGCAAGTGAGTTTAAAACAGAGGTACCGATAAAACTTTGTGTGAAATTGGGAAAAAGTGCATCAGAAACTTTGGAAATGGTGAGGAAAGCATATGGAGAAGCTGCACTATCATCTGTACAAGTGTACCAATGGCACTAAGCCTTCAAGGAAGGATGAGAAGGTGTTAAAGATGAACAATAATCAGGATGCCCCTCTTCATCAAAAACAGAATAAAATGTGGATGTAGTGAGGTCTGTTCTCAACCGTGACCGAGGGCTCATTATCAGAATAATTGCAGAGGAAACGGGAATTACCAAGTCAATTCTTCATGATTCAGGATTTGAACATGAGAAACGTTTGTTCCAAAGTACTTGTCACCTGATCAGAAGGAAAACCGTCAACTCATTTGCCAAGACCTGTTTGCCCTTTTGGATAGAAAGACTAATTTTTTTGAGTTGAGTGGGATGATGGGAGATGAATCCTGCATGTTTCAGTACGGTTCCGAGGGGAAGAAACAAAGTCCAGAATGGCACACACCCTTTTCACCTTGCCCCAAGAAAGCTCAAATGAGCAAATCAAAAATAAAATGAATGGCCATTTTTTTTATTCACATGGAATTGTCTATAAGGAATTTGTACCTACTGGTCAAACTGTGAATCAAAAATTTTACCTGGAAGTTCTTGGCCACTTACAGGGGCAGACTGGCAACTCATGAGGCCCCTGGGCAATAGGGGATCATGGGACCCCTGTGTCCTTGCCCAAACTCAAAAAAGCCTATGAAAAAGGTACCAGGGGCATCTTATGGGGCCCCCTACTGATCCCGGGCCCTCGGGCAGTGCCCGAGTTTCCAAATGGTCAGTCCGCACCTGGTCGCTTAAGACAAAGAGTTTTTTGTGTACATCCTGAGATTGGCTCAACTTGGATCCTTCATCACGACAGCACACCGAGTCAGTGTTTTGGCTATCACAGGGTTTTTTTTTACTGAAAAACAGATCATGATGCTTCCCCATCCACCTTACAGCCCAGACTTGACTCCTTGTGACTTTTTCATATTCCCAAAAATGAACAAGGTTTTGAAAGGACACAATTTTGATAGTGTGGGTAACATCCAAAGAGCCACTGTGCAGTCTCTGAACACCTTCCCACTTAAAGACTTCCAGGGATGCTATGAAGAATGGAAAAATCTCTGGGAGCATTGTGTACACTCACAAGATGCATCATTTGAAGCAGACAATGTTCAATTGTGAAATCTTTCAATGAAATAATTTTTAAAATATCATTCTCTTTAATTTCTGGACACACCTCATATATCCTATTCCTTCAGGATTCTTAAGACAATAGTAAGGATGACGCTGTCCGATACTTGTACAAAAAAGAAAATCTTTACCAGCACACCTCCCTATAGTTACAGTTACATAGTTAGTCTGGCTCAAAAAAGACAAAAGTCCATCCAATTCAACCATGAAGAAAAAAAGTTATAATCCTATACCCACAGTTGATCCAGAGGAAGGCAAAAAAACCCCCCAGCAAAGCATGATCTAATTTTCTCCTGCATGGAAAAAAATTGCTTCCTGATCCCCCGAGAGGCAATCAGATATTCCCTGGATCAACTTTACCTATAAATGTTAGTATCTAGTTATATTCTGTGTATCTGTGACTATAAGACAGTCTTATCTGAGCATCAGAGAAATAAATACAGCAATACATATTTCTTATTAGTAGTCAAATGTACTTTAAGTATACCTGCTCAAATTTTCCTATATTCAACTGGCTTCTGCCACTGTTGCTCTGCACATTCAGGAAAGTTGTCAAAAAGTAACCCAAACAATCCCTGGGGATTGATGTACATTGCATGGATTTTAACAAGCTTTGCTGCAGAGTCCTACCTGTTTCTGCTCTGAAGAAAAAGCTTTTTTTTATGCCAATGTGCAGAATGAATTTGGGTAACTTTTTTTTATTATTAACCACTTGCTCTTCTGCAGGTACCCCCTTTGTCTCAGCAGTTGGCAGCAGAGAGGAGAATAGAACTCCTCTGCCAAATCCTGCACCTCTCAGTGCAGCTGCAGCACCCCCTCATCTCTGCCTCCCCTGGTCTCAGCATTCAGCAGGCTCCGGTAAGCAGACTCCACTCCTCCTCTGCTTTCCAGCTCTGCCCCCAAAGGGGGTGCACAGTGATGTTAAGGAGGGTGTGGGATTTCTTTCCATTTGATGTAATGGACATCTAGTCTTACAGATACAACTGGCCCTTTGAGGGCAAACATAATGCTGATACAGCCTGCAATGAAATGGAGTTTGACACCCCCAATTTAGCCCAAACCTATTAGCAACACAATTGACAAAAAATTATCTGTCTCTAATTTAGCAAAATTAACAGTTTTTTTGTGATTGTGATTCCCTGCACCTGGAAACATTGGCAGTCAATTGAGACAGATTTGCACAGGTCTTGGAGAGAGTTAGCAATGAAGATAGGACACAAATCACTTTGAACAGACCAGGGGCGGGCTGACCGTTTGAGCACTCGGGCACTGCCCGAGGGCCCGGGGTTAATTCAGTAGGGGGCCCCATGAAATGCCCCTGGTACCTTTTTTATAGGCTTTTTTGAGTGTGGGCAAGGACAGAGGGGCCCCATGATCCCCTATTGCCTGGGGGCACCATGAGTTGTCATTCCGCCCCTGGAACAGACATACAATTAAGATGTTGTCAGGGTCAGGTTTTGTTTTATTCAGGGCTATTTTGGAGTAGGAATTTATTAATAAAGCTAAATTCCTATCGTAAATATGTTTTATATTCTGTTTTATAATCTGTGTCCCTGTGTGACAGAGTTAATACTGTAAATGCCCCCCTGCTGTATTATAAATATGGTAGATGCTTCTGGGACCTGGATATCCTATTAAAGAATGGGAGATGCGGATTATCAGCAATCATGACTCATTCTGGCACACGCACTGGCCACAAATGCATTTTAGCAATCTGAATGGCTAGTGAACTGGTAAATTGCCACTTGATAAATGAGCCCCTTTCTGTTAAAAAATCTAGGGGGAGAGTTAGTAATCTATCCACATATCAAGGCATTACAAAGCAGGAGCAATTAAAACAGATTTACTATAAGATTGCAGATTGATTCATAAATTCCCGCCTCTGCTGTTAAATGGTAGCACTGTGCCAATATAAAAACTGCCACTAACCACTCCTTAATTGTGCATGTGTGCTGTGTGAAAATCCTTCTCAGAGTTTTAAATGAATACGTCTAAGATTTGCATAACTGCTGCGGTTTTTTGCCAATGATTACATGTAAAGGGATCTTAAATATAAATAATATCTACTGCAAATCTTTTCCTATATAAGAGCTAGGCTGATTTGTACTAGAAATGCACCTTATTAGGTTAGTAACTCACTTGATAAATGTCCCATACTTTTAACTCGTATATTTAGATGCGGCAGGCAAGGAACCCACTAGATTCATTTGTTTTATTGATGTATGGTTGAAATCAAAGGAGCTAAATAGTACGTGGAACAGGAGATTACTGTCATTACTAGTCATATTTATTGCCTTTGCAATTACAAAAAAATTGCTTTTGGGAGCATTGGGGTTACACGCTAATTTTCTTTTTGTTTGTCAACAGCTATGTCCTTAGTCTGACCTTGCAAATTACAAACTGAGCAGTAACACAAGTGAGCCCTGCTTTGAGTAACAACATAACACGGAAGACACCGGTTCAAAACATTCAACAGCAAGAATAGCCACTGCCGATTACGCCAGATTATATCTGTCTGATATGAAAAGATTACTGCTGTGAAAGTGGTTATGATTTTATTCCATTACAGAAAAAAGGTTAAATGTGTATGTCTATAGGATGAATAGAAAAGCACTTGAGCGAGTTATAGTAAATGTTGTCTGTACAGTATAGTGCAAGTAGATTTTTAAAATTTTTTTGACAGGTACTTTTTTTTTCTTTTACTTCAAATCTTTTCATATGTCACTTTTTTTTCTTTATAACATACAAATAACACTTGTTTAAAACCATAGGAGGTTTTAAGGAGATTGGCTTGGTGGTACAATATTCTTGGCACATGTACAGTATGACTCTGTGGCTGAAATAGAGTATAAAAAAACTTGCCCCTGCCTGTGTCCTTGGCTGTATTGCAGAGAAACTGACTCTTGAAGAATCTTCTTAATCTGATACTTCTGGGAGTTTTGCATTTGTGGTCCTCAACTAAATTACTATTGTATCCTGTCGTGACATAAGGGCTGGCTGAAAGAACCATAGTATGCAGTGAGGGACCAGAAATCTGACAGTCCCAAAAGTGTCTACATGCTTTTACCCTAGAACATATTTTTGGGGTTTTCATTAAATTTGGGATGGGTGTGTCTCTGTTGAAGAAATCTACTTTGAATTCTTCTCCTAATGACCAAACAGTCAAACAGCCAAAAGCCAAAGGATCTCCCCAAAAGGTATGCAGACAACATGTCATATATGTCATACATGCATACAGACATACTGTCTGTACCCCAATTGAAGAGATCTATGTGCTGTCTTGGTGTCCACAAAGGATGTAAGAGCAAATCTCCCCAACTGACAAGTTACCCCACTCTGCCCAAAATTTTCAAAAGTGTTGGTTGTGTCATGATCATTTAAACTGAATGTAAACCTGTGATAATTGTTTGCACAGATATGGACAATGACAACCATAATTTGGATCATACTCTTCAAATGTCATTCTCACTCCAAATCAGTCCCCCTCCCTTTTTTTTGAGTGGCATGTGGTGTGTGTATGCTGGGGTCACAAGGGCATCGAGCACAGCTGGATACACTTTATGGTTGTAAACCCAATTAGCTGGTTTCATGATGTCTGTCAGACCCTTGCCTTGGCCTGGTCATAAAGCTATAAACCAGTCAGTCACTGGAGATGAAAGCATTCCCGAGTGGCAGTAAAACATACATCCCACTTGAAACCACTTTTTCATACAATTTCATATTCAGAAACAAGACACAATAAATCCAAGCATATATTGAGATAGGGCAGTTTAATTCGAGTCACCTGATACCTCACACCCTAGATAACGTCTACCAGAGAGCAGAAAGCGATATCTCTTTAAACATCACAGCCAGATATGTCATATTTGATGTCTGGACGTTCAGAATATGGTTCTGCATATTATCTTGCCAGTGGCTAGGCTGCTGCATGCACCTATGGAAGGTTTTTGACCATGGTATAAACTTGTGAGGGATTTGGGTCACAGCCTGGGTCTCCGCCTAACCCCCCCTCCCCAAATGAGGCGATTGGCCCTTGGCTTCAGTAGACACACCCTGCTGGGTTCCTAGAAAACAGGCTGTCATGCTTGAAGAGAGAAGAAGAGATTCTCCCTTTTAACATCAGGAACCAACTTCGAGAGAAAAGGTACCCTTTTGTTCAGGACACTTGAAGTCTGCTTAAACCAGGACTTCTGCAAGTATTCTACCTTCTTAAACTTCTTCCTTTATCTCTCTGTTGTGTTATTGCTTTCTCTCTCTCTCTCTCTATATATATATATATATACATTGGTTACATCTTTTCTGTAAATATTTTTATTGCACCATTTTGACCTTTTTAGTAATTAATCCTATTTTCTGAAAAGTGTTGATTTGTTTCTAAAGCTGTTTAATGCAAACTAAGAATCCCTGTCTCTGAAGAGTGCTACTGTGTATTTTAAAACCTCTGGATACATCTGTCTGCGGTGACAGTGTGTATACAGACCAGGGGCGGACTGACCATTTGGAAACTCGGGCACTGCCCGAGGGCGCAGGGTCAGTAGGGAGCCCCATGAGATGCCCCTGGTACCTTTTTCATAGGCTTTTTTGAGTTTGGGCAGGGACACAGGGGCCCCATGATCCCCTATTGCCCGGGGGCCCCATGAGTTGTCAGTATGCCCTGATACAGATGCTTATTCAAACATCATAGTGTTACTGCTAAGATTTGTGAGTTTCCTCCTTCTCTGTAATAAGGTGGTGGTGGCAGTGTGAAGGGTTAATTGCGTAATTAATCTGACCCAGTAACAATCGCTCTCAGGCTGTTGGCACCTAGATTGAGGTCCAGTGAGCTGGAAAATCTTTGTGCAGGGTGCAGCTGAGAGTGGCATCGTTACGCAAGTGGCAGCGCGGTTTTAGACTGGCTAGTCCTTCGGTCACAAGTTGGTGAGAAGGACTGGGGTCTGACGCCACGCCCGTCACAAAACCCAACATTTCTTATTCCTGATATGTGCCTGCTGTACCATGTACTTGAATGAAAAAGTATCCTGTTCTCTTTGTATTGCTTACTTTGTGTGAAATCCCTGGTATTCCTGTCAGTCCCTCTGCTGTCCTATTAAAACTGACAACAGCAGACATGAGAGCAAAACATGGTCAGTTCTCTAGCTGTGCTGGGAACTCACTGTGCCCTTCTCTAATGATCAGACATCTGCTCACATGACCCCAATACCCCCCCCCCCCACAGCCTTTCACTGGGAAGTTGTGTTCTGCTATTTTCCCTCCTCCAAATCTCTTATCAGCTGCATAAGGAGCTTCAAGGGTATGTGATCACCTATAAAACGGGAAAAAAGGTGTTTATAATTTTTTAAAATATCTATACATAGGGATGCACCAAAACCCTTTTTTGATCAGCAAGTACAAGTACTGATACTTTAGGTCAAGGACTCACCAATACCGAGTACCGATACTCTGAGTACCTTCTAGTAGCATAGACACGGGGATCAGCATGGGTTCTCTGGTAGAGATCTTTTTGTGAAGGGGGGGCAGGATGCTGGAACAGGAGCTTGTGGTGTACTCTCAGAGTGTCATCCCTGCAAGGAGAGGAGAGAAAGCCACTTCACAGGTCTAGGATTTGAAATACCTGCTCTTTCTCTCCTCTCCTTGCAGGGATGACAGTACGGGCTAGAGGGCTTCTGATTGGTCAGCACAGTCATGATGCTGACCAATCAAAAGCTGTCTAGCTCGTACTATCATCCCTGCACTGAGAGGTGAGAAACCACAAAGATTTCAAATCCCCAGACCCCTGAGAGGATACCGCAGGCTCGTGTTCCAGCCCCTGCCCCCCTCACAATCTCCACAAGAGAATCCATGGAAGGTAGGATGCAGCCTTCTATGCTGATTGCCATGTCTGTGCTGTGACAGCATGGGTTTGGTGCAGGGAAACTTCCTGCACCACTCCTGTGTGAATGTAGGCTATGACAAGCCTGGGTTCACACAGGAGCAGTGGGGAAACCACATGCCCTTTGGACAGGAATTACATTCCTGTTCAAATCGCATGCTATTCTTTGCAGTGCAATTTGTTCTGCAAAGTATCGGCTTCAGGTATCAGAAGCATTTTCATGAGTACTCGTGAAATATTCGGTATTGGCACTGATACCGGTATCAGTGCATCCCTATCTATACAAAAATGGTTTATCTTTTATTTTTATTTTAAACTGAATGGGTTGTTTTACAAGGTGAGGGTTTACATATACTTTAACATGCACATTGTGCAAAAGACTAAAAATGTACTTATTGCTTCCATGCACAATGGAGGTAAAGCTCCAACCTAGTCATGATTTCAATCTCTTCTTCATATACTGTAAACAGCTCTCCACATTTTTATGGCTTAGGTACAGCTTTCCAGTATGGGAGGCTGAACTAGAGAATATGACTGACCTGATATTTTTGGTCCTCCAAAAGTAATCAGAACCTTTGTTGCAGTTAAAAGACTATGTCTATAGTCTTGGGTAACTTAGTTTGCCCAAACTGTTCCTGATGACTGCTTTCTCTAGTATCGTCCAACATGGTGGCTCTTGCATAGATATCTGATCTGGGGTACCACTACTATTGCATACACACTGTCCAACAGACACAAATGTCTCCTCCATGTGATGGTGAAATCTATATCTTGAATAATAGTAATAGGTGGTGTAATCCAAAGCAGGGGAAGCGGCACCTAAACCCTGTTAACCACTTGCCCTCCAGAGGATTTACCCCCCTTCTTTTCTAAGAATTTAAGTTAGAATTTCACACCATTAGTTGGCCACAGAAATGGACGATTTTCAAGCGACCATCGAATTTGAGTGATCAGGTATGTTGGAAATTTTTAGAAAATTGAATGAATTTCTAATCAATGCTGGAGAATCGTGCCAAAAATGTACCGTATTTTACGCTCCATAAGACGCACCTGACCATAAGACTCACCTAGGTTTTAGAGGCAGAAAGCAGGAAAAAAAAATTCTGAACTAATGGACTGCAGACATAGTACAGGAGATGACCAGAGACTGTGGACAGCACAGGGATGACCAGAGACTGCGGACAGCACAGGGATGACCAGAGACTGCGGACAGCACAGGGATGACCAGAGACTGCGGACAGTACAGGAGATGACTGCTGACCTTTGGGGAGGGGGGGGGGGAGCGGGTACCTGAATTTGACAGGTACCCGCTCTTACTTCTGCGGAGTTGTTCTTTGATCTTACCTGTTCCTCTATCCAGCCTCGTGCTGTCTTCCCGGCTTCTGTAGTATCGGCGCTCGGCATGACAGCCGGGTGCCCAGTGTGCATAAACGAGAAGCACTTGCGCTTTGTGATTGGTCCGGCGGCTTCTGGGATCTGTCATGTGTCCCAGGTACCGCCTTACCATTCACAAAAAGCACTGCTTCTTGCGCATGCGCACTTGGCACCCGGCTGTCATGCCCAGTGCCCACACTACAGAAGCCGGGAAGACAGCACGAGGCTGGATAGAGGAACAGGTAAGATCAAAGAACAACTCCGCGGAAGTAAGAGCGGGTACCTGTCAAATTCAGGTACCCGCTCCCCACCACCTCAAAGGTCAGCAGTCATCTCCATAAGGTCCCGCTGCAGAGCTGAGCGGCCGGCCCGGTATTCTGACACGGCGGCGGTGGAAATACCGGATCGGCTGCTCCATATTCGCTCAATAAGACGCACTAACATTTTCCCCCCTTTTTTTGGGGGAAAAAAGTGCGTCTTATGGAGCGAAAAATACGGTAATCAAAAAAGAAATGAGCATGAGCTGTGACCTGGAAAGAAAAGAAAATTCTTGGCCACAAAAGTTATTTTCTGTAGCAACATAAAGTGAAATGAAAGGCTTGACTGGCTGAATTTTTAACTCAATGGTGGTACCATTGGGTTACAAAACGCACAAAATTTCTGATTTTCGAAAGAAAATTGTTCGGAATTCGACCCGTGTAAGGCCTGCAATGGACTGTTCAATATTCACAGAAGCTCAAGGAGAAGGCTGTCCTTTAATTGCTAAGTACTAACCATTTTGGAGTATCCCATGCCCCTAATCCCTCTCTTGTTACAAGTTCTACCAGCAATAAATCTCAAAAACCTCTAGACTGTTTATTGGAGCTGTTGTAAATGGACTGTTGCTTGGGTGGCTGTTTGGGGGACCACCATTAAAACTAGCATCCCCTGCATTAGTATACAGACCTAGAGTGGAGGAACTATAAGTGCCGAGTGCACTTACCAAAAAAAAACACAGGAACAGCGACAATGAGGATCCAGCCTAACTATTCTGGCAGGCAGGGGCTGCCTGAATTCCTTTTATTATACTGTCTACAGGAACTTGTAAAATGACAGTCTGCAATAGATTTTGTGTGTGGCCACTTGCCACATTTGACTGGCCTGTTGCCTAGGGCCACAGTCCATGTTAGCTATGCAGAAATCTGGTCATGATCAGTTTGCATTAATGTTGTAAAATCAGGGCACTCTAAAATGACAACAAGCTGACTTACTGCAGTACAATATTTACACATACGACAGTATCAGTTGTTTTGCAAAAAGAGTTGATGTTCGTTAAACAGGAATTCTGTTAAGTGAAGTAAATGGTGCTGCCAGTCAATGTATAATGGCTGGCTCCATTTTAAATAGCAGAATTAGCTGCTGCTGTGTTTACAAAAGCAACACTCAATAACTGCTCCAAGGAGAATACAGCTATTGGAACACATTCAGCTCGGCACTTGTCTGTCACAGCTCTAATCTACACAACCTACACATCAAATGCACTTGAAAACTATCAGAGTTTTTATGCGGTGCTAAATGAATCATCTCTTAAACTACAATGTGACAACACTGGATAATATTGGTATAAGCCAAGAAAAAAGGTTTGTAACAAATCATCCTTTATTCTGAGGAAAATCACAAAAGGATTGTCTTTTTTTGGGTTTCAAAGCATATGATACATAGAAATGTTTTAGAGAATATCTAAACCCCCAAAACAAAAACATCACGTAGTTCTTAGCTGTGGTGGCTGCATTTGTTTTGTTTTTTTTTAAGCTTTTTAAATTTGTTTTTACTTGTGATTCTGCCAGTAACACACTTCCTGTCCTAGAATGACAGCACTCACTCACAATCCGGACAACAGAAAGAAGAGAGGACTACAGAACCCCTTCCCTCTCCTTTTGTACATTGAGGGATGTGGTTCTGTAGTCTTTAGTGAACAATGTACTACACCAGCAGTCAGCGCAGGCAAAGAGCACAGGAAGTTATCAGTTCACAAAATTTCCAGCAAGAATAACCACTTCCGCGCTGCTCTATAGCAGAAATACTGCTACAGGGCCGCACTGGTGCGCAAAATCATGTATATATACTGCACCCTATCCGCACCGCCATTCGCAGCCACGGCTGTCAATCACCAGCTGGTGATTCCCTGCCGGCATCCAGCGAACTCCAAGGATTTCTGAAAGGGGAGAGACCTGTATGTAAACAATACAGTTCTCTCCCCTGTCAGCTCCTGCACACTGCTTTGTATGGTTCTGCATAGCACAGCCAAACAAAGCAGTGTGCTTACAGTGTAAAGCACACACAGCCCCCACAGTAAAACAGTTTACAGCACACAGTTAACCCTTTGATCACCCCAGATGTTAACCCCTTTCTGCCAAGTGTCATTAGTACAGTGTCAGTGCTTTTTATTAGCACTGATAACTGTATTAGTGTCACTGGGGATGTCAGTGGCAGTTAGTCAGTTCTCCCCAGTGTCAGAATGCCCGCTACAGACCCACAATAAGTCACTGATTGCCGCCATTACTAGTAAAAAAATAAATAAATACATTTCCAGTATATATATACCACCATTTGTAGACGCTATAACTTTCACGTAAACCAATTAATTTACATGTATTGGGGTTTTTGTTAGCAAAGACATGTAGCAGAATACATTTTGCCCTAAATTTATGAAGAAATTTGATTTTTACATTTTTTTTACTGGATATGTTTTATAGCAAAAAGTCAAAAAAGTTTTCTTTTTTTCAAAATTGTCGGTTTTTTTTTGTTTATAGTGCAAAAAATAAAAAGTGCACAGCTAATCAAATACCACCAAAATAAAGCTCTTTTTGTGGGGAAAAAAAGGACATAAATATAATTTATGTACAACATTGCATGACTGTGCAATTGTCAGTTAAATTAATGCAGCGCCTTATCACAAAGAATGGCCTGGTCAGGAAGAGGGGTAAATCCTATGAAGGGCAAGGGGTTAAGCTCACAAATAGGGCCACTGCTGAGAATGGGAAATGGCCAGTAACTAAGACCCTATGAGAGCAGCCTCAGTTCAAGCTACCTCTGGCACTTATTTCCTAAAAGCACACAGCCACCAGGAATCAATTCAGGGGCTTTACTCACAAGTCCTGAGTACAAGTGCTACCTTCCCGCTTCCTCCAGACACAATCCAGTGAGTGAGCAAGTCCTTCTCTAAATCAGGTCCCTTTGGTGAAGTCCTGCAGTCAGTTCTAGATCACTTCCACCACTGAGACCTCAAAAAAATTCCATAGGCTGCCTTAGAGGGGGAACTCTCCTTGCTGGAGAAAGACCCTCCCTCATAGGCCAAGTTACACAATAAAAAATGTTGTTGTGCCCAAGAGCAAAGTATCCCATGACAGAATAAAGGATGGGGAGAAGGAAATATAACAGTGTAACAATAAGTATGGGACATTCCATATTTTTAAACTATTTTACATATATTACATATTTCCTGGTTGAAGTATAATACACTTTGCACATTACATGCAGGAAACTGTCACTAAGTTCAGCAAAAACCCCATTAGGCGTCGGAACATCATACAAATACATATAGTTAGGTCCGTATATATTTGGACACAGGTACAATTTTAGTTTTTTTCAGGTATTTACCAAAACATATTCAAGCTATAGTTATATAATGGATATAGGCTGAAAGTGCACATTCTCTTGTTTAATTTGAGGGTATGTACATCCACATTAGAGGAAGGGTTTAGGAACTACAAATTTTAAGAGTAGCCATCCCCCCTTTTTCAAGGGACCAAAAGTAATTGGACAAATGAATATAATCATAAATAAAATGTTCATTTGTAATATTTTGTTGAGAACCCTTTCTGGCAATGACTGCCTGAAGTCTGGAACCCATGAACATTACCAAAGACTGGGTTTCTGCCTTTCTGGTGCTTTGCCAGGCTCTAACTGCAGATGTTTTCAGTTGTTCCTTGTTTGTGGGACTTTCTGCCTTTAGTTTTCACTTCAGCAAGTGATATGCATGCTCAATTGGGTTGAGATCAGGTGATTGACTCAGCCATTGCAGAATATTCCACTTCTTTTCCTTCAAAAGCTCCTGGGTTGCATTTGCAGTGTGTTCTGGATCATTTTCCATCTGTACTGTGAAGAGCCATCCAATCAACTTTGCTGCATTTGGCTGAATCTGGGCTGACAGTATATCTCTGAACACTGCAGAATTCATCCGGCTGCTTCTGTCTTCTGTCACATCATCAATAAACACCAATGACCCAGTGCTACTGGAAGTCATGCATGCCCATGCCATCACACTGCCTCCACCATGTTTTACAAATGACATTGTGTACTTTGGATCATGAGCTGTTCCAAGCCTTCTCCACACTTTTTTCTTCCCGTCATTCTGGTACAGATTCATCTTAATTTCATCCGTCCAAAGACTGCTTTTCCAGAACTGGTCTGGCTTTTAAGATGTTTTTTGGCAAAGTCTAATCTGGCTTTTCTATTCTTCAGGCTTATGAATGGTTTGCACCTTGTGGTGAACCCTCTGCATTTGCTCTCGTGAAGTCTTCTCTTGGTTGCAGACTTTGACAATGACACGCCCACCTCCTGGAGAGTGTCTTTTATGTCAGGAATGGACTGGCCAGCAATAGTGGGACTCACCTGCTTTGTGAGCTGCAGTACCAGGGCTGGCCAGCGGGTGCTCCCAGCAATCAGAGACTCAACCTTGCAGCCAGTCAAACACCTGGAACTAATTATACTGGTGTATTTAAGGGACATTCAGACCTGCAGACTCTGCCTTGGTGTTGTGTTTCTCTTGGGCCCTGTATCCTGTTCCTGCTCCCTGTTCCTGTCTGATTCTCTGCTGACCCTGCTCTGATCCCTGGCTTGTCTGACCATTCTCCTGCTCCTGATCCCTGGCTTGTCTGACCATTCTCCTCTGCCTGACCCTCTGTACCACGCTGCCCGCTACCTGCTGAACCTGGCCTGTGACCCCGACCATTCTCTGCTTGCTCCCCCTGTACCTACCTGCCCGATTGATATTGACCCGGCCTGCCTGACCACGCTTGCATTGTATGTACTGTTATCTGTGGGTGGTTGGTTTGGTTTGTTTGCACTGTGTTATGTTTTAGTATTGCACTGCGTTTATGTTTGTATTGTTAGTATTAATAAATTACATTGTTTATAACATATCTGAAGTCTGCGTTTCCCTGCGTCAGTCACACACCTCTGGTCATACCCGGGAGCCCTGACATTTTACTTGTCTGGATGTTGTGAATGGGTTTTCCTTTATCATAGACAGGATCCTGTGATCATCCACCGCTATTGTCTTCCGTGGATGTCCATGCCTTTTTATGTTGCTGAGCTCACCAGTGCGTTCTTCGTTCCTTAGAATGTACAAAACTGTTGATTTGGCCACTCCTAATGTTGCTGATATCTTTCTGCTAGATTTGTTTCATTTTTGAAGCCTTACAATGGCCTTTTTCACTTGCATGGACAGCTCCTTTGAACGCATGATGTAGGTTCACAGCAATAGATTCCAAATGCAAATACCATACTTAGAATCAACTCCAGACCTTTTACCTGCTTAATTGATGAAGAAATAATGAAGGATCAGCCCACACCTGGCCATGAAACAGCTTTTGATTCAATTGTCCAATTATTTTTGGTCCCTTGAAAAAGGGGGGATGGCTACTCTTAAGAGCTGTAATTCCTAAACCCTTCCTCCAATTTGGATGTACATACCTTCAAATTAAATCTGAGAGTGTGCACTTTCAGCCCATATCCATAATATAACTAAAGCTTGAATATGTTTTGGTCAATACCTGAAAAAATTTAAAATTGTGCCAGTATCCAAATATTATTATTATTATACAGGCTTTATATTGCGCCAACAGTTTGCTAAGCGCTTTACAATATAAAGGGAGACAATACAGCAACAATACAGTTCAATACAAGAGGGATAGAAGGGCCCTGCTCCTTGGAGCTTACAATCTAGGAGATATATATGGATATATATATATATATACAGCATATCTGGGTAGAGCCCTACTGCTAGCTAATAATAAATGGTTAGTGCATCAATAAACAATTACCATTAAAATAGTGCATTTATAATATTAATCAAAGTACAAATCTCTTGTCACCTACAAAAGAACAGTATTAGAAGAGTCGCATAAACATCACAATCCAGGGTAGAAGCATTATCTCTGCAGAGATGGTTCTCCAAACAATCAATAGCAGATAACAGTCTATATTCCTTAGATACAGTGTATTAGACTCCATAAACTATGTTACCATTTATAATCCTGACACAAAGGGTTTACAGTCCATAAACTAATTTTATTACTGCATTGCCACCTGGTAGACAAAAAGTACTGTGACATCCTAATAGGCACAAGTGTAAACACAGAACCTGATCTGAAATAATCAGAATAAGTACAATAGATGCATTAATCTTGACACACCACCATCTTCCAGAGTCCTGAAATAAAACAGAGAGAGATATATCCTATCCTAACTACAGCAACTATGTACATTTCCTGCAAAGCAGTACAATTCTTTGACATATTCTCTCTGTTCTAGCACTTCAGGAGCCAGTCTAACTTCCTGGCTGAGAATGCATTAAGGTTAAAAAAACATTAAGACTGTAGAACCACTTTAAGTCAAACCAGCCAACAGGGACCATGATGGAAAATAATTTTAGTCCATGAAATTATTTGTGTTAAAACTAATTTACAGCTATACCTTCAGTCTTGCACAGTTGTACGGAAACTGCTTACTCTGATTTCACAGCACACTATGAGCTTCCCACAGCTGCAGTCAGAAAATGCCTGCCTCAATTACTGGCTTGGAGACCTGCAGCATAGTCTAGCTCTTTGCTTTCCATCCTTTCATTTATTGGATTTCAGTTCTTTTAATCTAAGAGACTCAGCATTGCATATTGGTGTTACATAGTTGGTAATGTTGAATAGAAACACCAGTCCATCCAGTTCGACCTAAGTGTGTGTGTGTATGTGTTTATGTCATACCATTTCCCATATCTCTGTTTATTGTGGTCACTAAGATGCCCATC
Organism: Staurois parvus; assembly: GCF_062004578.1. Taxonomy (NCBI): domain Eukaryota; kingdom Metazoa; phylum Chordata; class Amphibia; order Anura; family Ranidae; genus Staurois; species Staurois parvus. Next base: position 2,563,435 of record NW_028318002.1, read on the forward strand.
TAAAAGTTTTTAAAAATTATCAACACTTCCCGCTGACACCACCAACTGTGGAAGGAAGTTTCATACAGTTCCTTATCACTCTGACAGTAAACAACCCCTTATGCAGATTAAGGTTAAACTGCTTCTCCTCCAACTTCACTGTGGCTTTGTGTCTTCTTAAGCGACATGAGACTGAATAGTTTTCTACATGTGCTAGAATCACAATTTAGATATTTGTATATTGTAATCATATCTGCTCTTAAACTTCTCTAGGGAGAATAAGCCTAATGCTTGTAATCGTTCTTCAAAACTGAGGTCCTCCAGCCCCCTTTTAGTTTTGTTGCCCTTCTCTGGACTCTCCAATTCCAGCACATCTTTCCTGAGGACTAATGACCAGAACTGGAAGAGATACTCAAGATGTGGCCAAACCAGAGTTTTGTAAAGTGGTAGAATTATAGTTTTATATCTTGAGTAAATTCCCTTTCTATTGCACGCTAATAATCTGCTAGCTTTGCTTGCTGCAGCTCAGCATTGCATGCTATTGTTGAGCTTGTGATCTACTAGGACCCCCAGATCCTTTTCCATCCTTGAGTCCCCCAGAGGTTTGCATTAATATTTTTAGCCCCCAAGTGCATTACTTTACATTTTTAAATATTAAACCTCATTTACCATGTTTAGCTGCCCACCCCTTTATTCTAACAAGGTCTGCCTCTAAAGTTGCTATATCCTGTTGTGAAGTTATCAATCTGCTTAGTTTTTTTTTTATCATCAGCAAACAGTGAAATTGAACTACAATGTATTTATACCAACCTCTATATCAGGGGAGTAAAACTGGTGGCCCTCCAGCTGTTGTAAAACTTTAAGTCCCATCATGCCTCTGCCTTTGGGAGTCTTGCTTGTAACTGTCAATTTTGCAATGCCTCATGGGACTTGTAGTTTTTCAACAGCTGTAGGGCTGCTAGTTTGACACCCGTGCTCTATATAATTTATGAACAAATTAAAGTGGTCTTAAAGCCAAAAGATTTTTTTTTACCTTACTGCATTATGTGCAGTAAGTTAAAAAAAAACTTTCACTGGTTGTTTCCCCCACTCCAAATGTGTGTCTGAGTTCCATATTGATCAAGCACTGTGCCTGTCTACAGTAGTAGCACTGGTATTCGTATTGCATTTTTTGTAGTGCTGGAATGTTGACAATGGCCCTTCAATCATATATATGTTGAAGGACAGCCTTTTCTCATCAATATGCCTTTTTAAGCTAGAATGTAGCCTCCCAGGTTTAACTTTCTTTTACACTAGTTGCCCATAGGAATGCACTGGCTAATGCCATTATTTAATATGTTTCTCAATCACTCCCTTTTTTCAACTAGTGTTTATTATTTCTAGAATTTGCTCTCATTAAATGTTATGTAGTATGGAGCGCAGTTGAGTAAAGTTGGCTTTTTTTGAAATGCAATGATCTTGTGTCTTCTTTTCTCATGATCTAAGTTGAAGGTAATTACTCTGTGATCGCTGTTTCCTTAATTGTTGTCCCTTACTTCCATATCTGCAATCAGATCTGTGTTGCTTGGAAATAGTAAAGCTTGCAGAGCATTATTTCAACTTGGGGCATCCACCAACTGAAACATTAAATTGTCCTGCAAGACATTTAAGAAAGTATCGAGGTACAGGCAGTATTTCTGAGAATACTGCCATGGAGGTCCTTTTTTTTTAATATAACCCCCTAAGTCCCTGAAAGAATTTTTTAGGATGCTCCATCTTCTTTTAACCTTGTCATTGGTACATATATATACAATAGGGCTGGGTCTTCCCAGCCCCACCCAACAATCTGTACAACTGATCCACTATGTACCGAACCTGAACGCCTGGTAAACAACATACTGTCAGGTGATCACTATCTTTGTGACAGATTATCCTCTCTTCTTCTAATAATTTCCCTACCACCAGTATCTGTCTCCTTTTCTGTAACATTGCCCCCTTCCACACTGGAGGAGTTGTTCCCCTGGTAGCTAGGGGAGCCACTCTGCTCCAGCAATGCTACTCCTGAACTGATATCCCCAACATCACTCAACCAGGCTTATTTTCTGGGATGTGTCAGTTCAGGAATAGACTCTCTAACAATTTCCCTGTACCCCATCTCCTATCTGTCACCCAGATAACCTGCTTTGGTGCCTGCACCTCCATATCTACATCCTCCTCTATACTGGCCCCTGCCAGCACCTGATGGGTATGGTCCAAATTCCCTTTCAGGTTGCGGACTCTTCAAAGTGTTGCCAGCTGCTTCCTTAGATTCAGGAACCTAGTTTCCAAGGAAACAACTTGCTCAAATTTAGTGTAACAGTATTAGCCCATGAACAGTTGGTCAAGGAACGTATGCATGTTGAATGATATGCACCAAGTACCATTAAGATTCACTTTGAACATGTTACCCACTAATGCAATGGGGATAATCCAGGAAAGATTAGGAATTATATTTTTACAATTTAGGTGTTAATACTCCTATTTTATCTGTGCACTTGTAGTTTCCCTAACTGTTTGGGATCTCCTGCTCATGGATCACATGGTCCCAGCATCCTCTTCTCCTGTTCTCGCTCACAGATCACACGCCCTCTATGTCCTCTTCTCTTGCTCGTGCTCACTGATTACACAACCTCTGATAACCACTCCTCCTTCTCCGTGATCACATGGTCCTTGGTGTCTTTTCTTCCTGCTCCCACTCACTGATCACACAACCTCTGGCATCTATTCCTAATGTTCCTGCTTGCTGATCACATGACCCCAACATCCTCTCCTCCTAATCCCACTCGCTGATCACACCAGAGCCCCCAGTGTCCTCTATTCCTGCTCCCTGGGCATCCTCTCCTCCTGCCCCCCACTCATGGATCACATGGTCCCTGGTGTCCACTTCCCCTTCTTGCTAATCACCTGATTTTTGGCATCCTCTCTTCTTGCTCCTGATCACTAATTACACAGGCCCCCAGTATTCCTCCTATTCCCTGATCCCACAGCCTCTGGCAACCGCTTCTCCAGCTCCTGCTTTCAAATCACATGACCCTTAGTTCCCTCTTCTCTTGCTCCTGCTCACTAATGACACAGCCCCCAAGGGACCTTTCCTCCTGCTCCCTGATCACACAGCCTCAGCCTCACTCCACCGCTCTCGTTTCACAGGCATTGAGGTAGCAACAAGGTGGATGAAGACACCCCACATACTACACATGGCATTGTCCTTGGGAAGTCCTTAATTTAAAATAGAGATTATTATTATACAGGATTTATATAGCGGCAACAGTTTGCGCAGCGCTTTACAAAATGAAGGTAGACATTAGTTACAATACAATTTGGTACAAGAGGAAACAAAGGCCCTGCTAGTTAGAGTTTCCAATCTAGGAAAGTTATATTATATAATTTTACCAGTAATGCACGTGTATATTTTAATCTAATTTATATCAATAACATTTGGTAAAGGAATTGTACCCACCAGAAAATTTCCAGTGTCCATTTCTGGGGTGGAACCTTACTATCGTAATCAGATTTGGACGTGGTGCTCTATAATGTTAATTCCCTCTCCATTTAAGCCATTATAGGCCTATATTTCATAGAGAAGTACAGAGATACATTCATGATGCCACTGGCTCTAAAATGAACTATGTAATGGAAGCAGAAATGTTTTATGAAAAGAAAATACATTTTCATATTTATTAATATAGGAGAGGGGAACCAGGGAAGGCAAAATTTAGGCAGATTAAACTTCAGCCTTAAGGATTCGCAAGAACACAGTGTATATAGCACAGCTTTCTGACTACTGTCTAGTATGCATCTAGCAAGGAGGGCCTATTTATAAGGACTGCCAAACTATTCACTCAATTTTGCTCACTTTATTTTTGGTTTATCAAGTGGAAAATGTTATACCTTTGAGAAATGTATTTACAAATCAGTTTTTGAGGGATTAGTGTCAAAACATGGTAAAAAATTAACAGGGAAACTGCAGCAGATCAGCTTTTTGAATAAGCAAAACTGTCGGAACTGACATTTCTCCTGAAAAATGTTGACATATCAATGCTTATCATTTATCAATAGGCCCCTAAATCACAACCAAAACATTTTATTTTGTAGCTTGTATTTAGAAAATACTAATTATGTATTTCCATGAAGATGTCATGTTCACCAAGGTCAACACATTTCATGATTATTTTATAATGTCTTTCTGTTTAATGTGTGTATGTAAATCTATGAGTGGATACTGAGTGTGTGTTTGTGCTGTTCGCATAAAAGCAGAGCAGTACATTTTATCATATACAAATTACAGCTATTTAAAGATGAAGGGACTGATTGGCACTGCAGAGCCTGGGCACCCTGCTGTGCTGGTTTCCTGTCAGGATTAGTATTTGCAATATTCATTATCCTGCATGGTTAGCCTTCACCTTTCAACTGTCTGCCTTCCTGAAAAGCGCCCGTGACAAGTTCTGAACCAATTTAATCTTCTGTGTGCTTATTTTTGGCACATGTTTTGCCAAATGTTCACTGTGAAGGGCAGAAGGCTGAAAGTTCATTGAGAATACTTTTTATGCCCTTTTTTATTTTTACTTAAAATGACCCATCCTAGACATTTTCGTTTTGACCCCTCAAAAATGAGTCAGCGCTTAAACCATGAGGCCCTATGCAAGTGATTAATTGTGGTTCACAGAGGTTCTATTACCCATTAGTTCTGCAGATATTTCTTAACCTGTTCTGTGAGATTGCCTGAGCAGGCTTCAAGCTTTAGAATCGTGGTAAACACTGAGTCACATGGCAGTAAAGGCCATATTTTCTATTCTTGAAAGCATTCTGCTTCTAACAATATATCTATGGGGAGTTTGGCCCTTGTTAGATAGACAGATACTCAACAAAGGCACAGGTAACAAAACAGTATAAACTCAAAAGGAGGCACGAAATGGTGAAAATCTTCAGATTAAATTAACTGAGACTGTACTGTACAAGAAACAATATGAAAAACTCACAGCGCACTAGTGGCTCATATTCAATGGGTATATAGAACAAATGTACAGAAAGTCCATAAGTCCAATAAAATCCGTATCTGTGTAACCGCTTAGGTGGCAGCCATCCCAAAGTAAGCCAACTCTATGAGCATAATATGTGGAGAGAAAAAAGGAGAGAGGCGCCTTCTAAGTGCAGTGTATTACAGTTTAATAAGCCACAAATAGTAAAAAACTCACAATATTGAAGTGATTTAAAAGCCCATCAAAGAAGAAAATCTCTGGGGCTGTCATCCATGTCCTGCAGAGATCCGTCCAATTGAGATGATGACCACCGTAGGTGGTAAGGAAGGTCCCAGAGCGCTGTGGATGGTGAGGAGTCTCAGGATACTGCCACCAGAACCGGAAGTGTCTGTGACCAGTGTGAACCACAAGCCGGGCGGACGTGACGTCACACAGGAGTAAGGTCAGCAACCAGAGAGAGAAACAACAAGGCATTCTGACACTGGAGGGAACTGACTTGGTGTCACTGACATCCCCAGTGACACCAATACAGTGATCAGTGCTAATAAAAAGCACTGACACTGTACTAATGACACTGGGCAGAAAGGGGTTAACATCTGGGGTGATCAAAGGGTTAACTGTGTGCTGTTTTACTATGTGGGCTGTGTGTCTGTTTCACTGTAAGCACACTGATTTGTATGGCTCTGCTATGCAGAGCCATACAAAGCAGTGTGCAGGAGCTGACAGGGGAGAGATTTGTATTGTTTACATACAGGTCTCTCCCCATCAGAAATCCTCAGAGATCGCCGGGTGGTGGCGGGGAATCACCGGCTGGGACCCGGTGATTGACAGCCCCTGTCAGGCCCCTACCCGGCACTGCAAAATCACATATATATATATATGTGATTTTGCGCACCAGTGCCGCCTGGTAGCAGTGTTTCTGCTATAGAGTGGCACGGAAGCGGTTAAGTACACCCAGCAGATACTAATTGCTGCAGCACACATAGATAAGCCAGTAGCAAACCTGTCATAAGGCTTAATAAATTGGATTTGCGGCTTTAGAAAATATGTGGCATGTATGTGGAATGCTGCTGCTAGACTCATACACCTTACCAACCGATCAGCGACTGCTGCCCCTCTCTGCCAATCCCTCCACTGGCTTCCAATAACCCAACGTATAAAATTCAAAATACTAACCACAGCTTACAAAGCCATCCACAACACTGCCCCTAGCTACATCGCCAACCTCATCCACAGATACCGCCCAAATCGTCCACTCCGCTCCTCCCATGATATCCTCCTCTATAGCTCCCTCATCACCTCCTTCCACGCTCGCCTCCAGGACTTCTCTAGAGCCTCTCCCATCCACTGGAACTCCCTACCACAGCATGTCCGGTCAGCCCCCACCCTGTCTGCCTTTAGGCGATCTTTGAAAACTCACTTCTTCACGGAAGCCTACCCCACCTCCACCTAAGAACTGTACTTGAATCACCTCCGCCAGATCATCCCTCGCAGCTATCATCTTTTGTATCACCTCCCCCTTCCTTTAGATTGTAAGCTCCAAGAGCAGGGCCCTCCTATTCCTTCTGTACTGAAATGTATTGTAATTGAACTGTCTCCTTTATCTTGTAAAGCGCTGCGCAAACTGTTGGCACTATATAAATCCTGTATAATAATAATAAAAGTAGACGTTACTCTGAAAAAGTTATTGATGGTTTGAATTTTTGACAGGGAAGGTTCTAGGTCAATGAAAGCAACAGTATCTCAAAATTCTGCAGTTTTATGCAATGACATACCTCCGTAGACCCAGCCTATTTAGACAGTATGGTCACTGCTGACTTAGCACCATCCACAGGCAGCTTTACTCTTCTACACAGAAGTTGAATCCAACACAGTTTTACTTTAGGTAAATGCCGTACAGATGATGTTCTTCCAATCTTTTGTAAAAATCTAACTTTGACTGGGAGAACAAGGAAGAAACAGGGAAGAAAAAATAAAAAAAAAGCCAAGAAATTGGACGGAACAGTGTTGTTTTGCAAGTAAACTTTAAAGAGTTACAGGCTTTTAAATATTTTTCTCACATAGGTTTTTAACTAAATATAAATATCTATTTTCTATCGTGGATGCACTAAATGGAAATATCAATATATCAATATATCTTCCAATTTCAGGAGATTTTCAGTAATTTGCACAAATGTTGTGCCTTGTTTTAGTTTAGAGTTTAGAGTAGAGGAGGAGTAGCAAGTACAATTGCAATATCATGACGAAGGCACAAAAAATGGGACTCTATCACAGTGAAACAGGTAAGCCCTTGAATTATGAACTGCCCTAACCCACATTTCAGGATCCAAAGACTTCAACTAAAAATCCTAAAAACTCAGGCTAAGCATATGGATCAGGGGCTCTTATGCAGATAGGAAGATGATGTTTGTTCATGCCGTTCTCTTTGCTTCCTCATTCTATGGATATCTCATCCTCAGCTTTCTTTGTTCAGATTTACTTAGGTGTACTACCCACTGCTCTTTAGCTTCTTTTGCTGGCTGCTTTTCTTGACATCACCTTCTGTTTCATAGTCTCAGGTATCCTGTCTAGTTGCAGAATGTGGCCCTTCCATGGTAAGCTGGCATCAACATGCATCCTCTTTTAAGAGCAACTCATGACACTTTAAAGCAGCACAATGCAGATTTTGTTAGCTTATGTGTGTGATTGTACTGTATTTTGTATTGATTTTAGTTGCTTATCCAGTTTATCCTGATTGTGTTGTACTCCATCTGTCCTGATTCCTGCTGTGTCATCTGGCTGGTTATGTGTTATCTCCTTGCTTTTTTGCCGCTGGTTGCCCCTACTAAGGGCCTCTGGCTATTTTCCCATCTATGCTTCTATCTTGCATTATGGATACAATACCTTAGGCAACCCTGAGTTTGAACAAGCCTAATTGATGGGACTCTTCCATATTCTGTCTAGCTGCTGGTTGGGACCAGCAAGGACATCCCTGGGGCCACAGTTTGTGAGTCACCTGAAATTCCTACCCCACTACCAGGAGTTTCCGGTGAATATGGGTAATCTGAAAATCTAAATTGTGGCCTAAGCATTTCTCAATTTAGTGCTTGTCCTGAGTATCTTCTGCCATCTTCTCTACTCTTTATGCAAAATCCATGCAAAAATATGGCAAAATGCATAAGCAGAATTTACCTTTAGTGAAAGCTATCTGTCAAAGCAATGGGTAGAATCAGGGCTGATATTATATACAAATCTTAGTTTTCCTTTAAACATCAAACGTGGTTCTATCTACCTCCTGCCTCCATGCCTTCCCTGTGTTCCAGTAATTTGGTGGGCAACATCAATGACTAATCAAAAAGTGGTAGTGGGTAAGGTCAAGCCCAAATTATACATAAAGAGCCAAAAATAGCATATATTCTTAGCTGCCTCAGGACCTACTGTTCATTTTGAAATACAGTTTTCCCCGAATGTAGCCTCTTCCTTTTCATTTTTTTATTATATGGTCAGTTTATTAGGATCAGGTTTTCAACAGGTTTACCTAACCAGATTCCATCATGTTTTTCATAAGGGTAGGTAAGAAAATTACATCTTGAAACTAACTAGTTTCTTTTTGTCCTTTGCCTTATGTTTTTAGAAATCTTTTTATATAACTACTTTATATTTCTTACACGACCTTGCATCCCAGGAAAAATGTAAAGCTGGCAGATAGCATCCACAAATAATAAAACTATCGCTCCGAAAACAGTGCAGTGGGTCCTTACTATATGACTTGCCAAAGGAAGGGGTGTACTTGTTATGTGTTACTCCTTTCCAGCTCTGTAATGGGAAGAATGAAGGAACAGCCTCTTCATGTACAAATATTTCAACAAAGTTGAGAAACGTTTGTGCTAAATAATGGGTAGTTCCAAAGTTGTGCTCGATACTGCCCCCCTATATTACCCCTTGCCAGATTGTCATAATGACAGGAGCAGGCCATTTATGTAATCCATATATCCTGCAAACATATTCTATAAAATATTTTTTTTTTTTAATGGTTGAACTGGATGGACTTTTGTCTTTTTTCAGCCAGACTAACTATGTAACTATGTAATTTTAGAAGTAACACTGCCCCTTCAAGCTGGCCCAACATCAGATTGCCTTTTGATGCTAAAATGAAAGAAACAGGTTACAATAGAAGAATGACTTTACCTTGGTAGAGTATTCCTTGACCAGTCTCGGTACTAGAACATTTCTCCCACTTACATGGACATGTGCATGTGATGGAACAGCCCCTTGCTTTGGTATTTACTTCCTTGTGAACTGTTTGATGAGAAGTAGCAGTTAAACACCTTTGCTTTTTATTAGCATGTATCAGCTGTATTTTAAAAGCTCCATGGGTACCACATAGCCCTGGAATATTTGAATTTTATTGTTAATTATAACAGAGAAATCTTCATTTATAAGGAGCTGCAAAAAATTAAAAGAGAGATTTAATCTGATGTTTAAATTTATTCTCTAAAACTGTTGTAAAACAGTTGGACAAACACACTTATTTAACTTGCATTTGGGGTGCTTCACCATATTTTCATATTTTACATTTCAACTACATTGTGATATGGCTTATACATACCTGTCCATCAATAATAAAACTCCTTTGTGTACTATGGCTCTCTGATGCTCAGTTTAGAAGGCTGAGCATTTTCACAGCTGCGGGAGACATGCTACTTATTTTATTTACACAGCAGTTTCTTCCTTATTGTTATAGCAGCCATTTTTTAAGAGATCACACATTTCTAATACATAATGAACAATATTTTGACCTGTTCGAGCACTGGAAAAAGATAATAGATGCAGAATACTGATGGTCAAACAGGTTCAGTTTTCGTTGATGCAGCAGTGATTGGTATGTGCCCCCTTTGAAATACAGGTCAAGTATTTGAAGGTGATGCTGGAAATGGCATAAATGTTTCAAAAACCAATTGTATATTTAGACAGAATGATTTCCATTGACTTAAACTTGTAACTTAAAAGTGTTACTAAACCCAGGACCCTTCATTCACTCTCTCTGGTCTCCCACAGTACACACAACATGGAAGTGCAATTATTTTAGTAAATAAAAACTGCTAAATAGCTTTTCTCATCAGCAGTTAGAGCAGTCTTGTGACTCAGTGTCCAGAAGAGCACTGGTTAAAGCTTATAGGAGGAGTTTTCTTTCTGCTCTTGGAGGATGCAAAACCACTGACCTCTGTCTGGACAGTACCTCTCTAGCAATACCTCTCCAGCAAAACACACTAATAAAACCTCTCTAGCAATACACCCTAAACTGAGCATGTGCAGAATGGCTACAGTTCAGTCTGACTTATCAAGAAATAAGACATGGACATTTGAACAAGAGGAGGAGCAAAGAAGTCAGGATCAAACTTTTTTTTTTACACAATGCAGAATATTAAAACCTTAGGTTCCACAGTGAGTATAACAAGCATGCTTTACTGCATATACAGACTGATTTTACTGTTGTGGGTTTGGTAACACTTTAAGTCAAGGTCATATAAATGTTGAGACCTGTTTATTTTTAATTCAGTTTTGGTCATTTAGACTGGGCAGTCCTGCAAAACACATCTTTACATAGCAGCAACAATGGTAATTCTCTGCTACCACATAGGACATTTATTCTAATGAATTAATGCCCTGTAATGTTTTTTCAACACACTGCAGTGCTACCATTACCTCGCTGTGCTAAATTCATGGCCACTGCTTAATCATTGAGCATTGGCCCCCATATGGCTGACCAAAGGTAAAGCACGTGGCGTGTATGGCTATGCTTTCCCAGCCCTACTCCCCCACTATGCTCATCCCTGCATTTCTCACTTGCATTTCTGGCTGGTGCTTGCATATTTTGATCTTAGTGGGGAGTGAGAACACTGTGAGGCTTTCTGCATTCCACTGTTTCCCTTCCACCATTCTGTGCATGCATGGGTTTGCCAGGAGGCAGGGGGTAAGCTGGGGATATAGCAAAGCAGTCATTTATGCCTTCCTCTACTAGATATCAGACAGTGTCTTCATTGGTTCATGTGGCTTCTCCTAAGCTACTGCAAAATCTATACGCGCACACAGTGGACACTGTGGGCAATGAGAAAAAAACCTCTAAAAAGAACATTTGTTACATGAACCTAAATGAAAAGCAGTATGTACATAAGTTAGCTGATCTACATAATTGATTAGTGCGTTCCTTTGACCACACAGAAAGTCTGGAGTTAGGCCGTCTTTCTCAGCAGGAGATACAGAATTCACTGAATTTTGTACCAGGATGACCAGACACCAACAGATTGTAGCTGAGATCTCTGGCTGCACTCAAAGTACCAGGTAGCAAAAATGAGTGGCAGACTTTTCTGAGTTTAATCCCGTGATGGACACAGAGTAGCTGATGGCTGCATGCCTCGCTGAAAGAACATGCTTAGAACTGCTGAGTCTGATTGGTCAGTACAGACTGTGTACAACCTTTTGAACACTGGCACTGCTGGAACTTGTAATTCCGTATGGCCTTGCTGTCCAAACCGATGGGGGCCCAAGACTGCTGTGTGCTCAGAGCCCTCCTCAGATTTCTCTGCCTGCCTTCTCTGCTGTGTGCCCAGAGCCCTCCTCAGATTTCCCTGCCTGCCCTCTCTACTGTCTGCTCAGAGCCCTCCTAAGATTGTCCTGCCTGCCCTCTCTACTGTGTGCTCAGAGCCCTCCTAAGATTGCTCTGCCTGCCCTCTCTACTGTGTGCTCGGAGCCCTCCTAAGATTGCCCTGCCTGCCCTCTCTACTGTGTGCTCGGAGCCCTCCTAAGATTGCCCTGCCTGCCTTCTCTACTGTGTGCTCGGAGCCCTCCTAAGATTGCCCTCCCTGCCCTCTCTACTGTGTGCTCGGAGCCCTCCTAAGATTGCCCTGCCTGCCCAATTTGCTGTGTGCTCAGAGACCTCCTAAGATTGCCCTGCCTGCCCTCTCTACTGTGTGCCTGGAGCCCTCCTAAGATTGCCCTGCCTGCCCTCTCTACTGTGTGCCCGGAGCCCTCCTAAGATTGCCCTGCCTGCCCTCTCCACTGTGTGCTCGGAACCCTCCTAAGATTGCCCTGCCTGCCTTCTCTACTGTGTGCTCGGAGCCCTCCTAAGATTGCCCTGCCTGCCCTCTCTACTGTGTGCTCAGAGCCCTCCTAAGATTGCCCTGCCTGCCCTCTCTACTGTGTGCCCGGAGACCTCCTAAGATTGCCCTGCCTGCCCTCTCCACTGTGTGCTCGGAACCCTCCTAAGATTGCCCTGCCTGCCTTCTCTACTGTGTGCTCGGAGCCCTCCTAAGATTGCCCTGCCTTCCCTCTCTACTGTGTGCTCGGAGCCCTCCTAAGATTGCCCTGCCTGCCTTCTCTACTGTGTGCTCGGAGCCCTCCTAAGATTGCCCTGCCTGCCCTCTCTACTGTGTGCTTGGAGCCCTCCTAAGATTGCCCTGCCTGCCTTCTCTGCTGTGTGCTCGAAGTCCTCCTAAGATTGCCCTGCCTGCCCAATTTGCTGTGTGCTCCCAGTCCCCCTCAGAGCACCCTGCCTGGATCCCCTGATGCAAAGACCACTACATCCACTACTCAGGACAGTTGAACTTCCGCAGCATGATTCTTTTAACCCTTCTGCCCCTTATCTCCCGGTGCCCTATTGTTGCCCTGTGAACTGTTTCCCTTTTGCTGTGCCATATTCCCACTCCATGGACTGTTATCCCTTGCTACTGCCCTGAGGATCACCTCCCCTTTCTGTGCCATATAGCTACCCTTGAACTGTTTATCTGTGCTGTGTCCATTCCTACCCCGTGAACTGTTTCGCCCTGCTGTGCCCATTGCTGCTCTGAGAACTGTTTATCTGCGCTGTGCTCATTGTTACCCCTTGAACTCAAGAAAAAGCAAAACCAGCGCTCAGGTCTTCATGCACCACAGGAATATGGCTTCTGTCACTCGCTGAGGTCCAGCCCTCTAAAGATTGGGGAATCTTGATACCACTAGAAGAAAACACAAAAGGGCACATTCTCCTCATGCATTACTGTGATAAAAACTGATTTATTAAAAAATAGACAAATATATACTCACAAACTAAGGGTCATGTAAACAGACAAGGAACCAAAGGTAACAGTCCCAGACAATAGAGGTCCTATGACAGAGTATGTTAACGTGCTTCGGGAGTTGGAAGCTCTGAGGAAGGGAGTTCTACTCCGGAAACGCATTAGCATACTCTGTCATAACACCTCTATTGTCTGGGACTGTTACCTTTGGTTCCTTGTCTGTTTACATGACCCTTGGTTTGTGAGTATATATTTGTCTATTTTTTAATAAATCATTTTTTATTACAGTAATGTATGAGGAGAGTGCGCCCTTTTGTGTTTTCTTCTAGTGTTACCCCTTGAACTGTGTATTTGTGCTGTGCCCATTGCTACTCTGCAAACTGTTTGTCCCTGCTGTGCCCTTTGCTATCCTGTGAAATGTTAATGCACATTTCCTGGTAGCAACAGCACAAATGATAATGAAGGCTAAGGTTCCTTCCCTGATTTTGCAGAGACTGCCAGCATACACGCAGTAACGGATCCATGCACACTGACCCAGCAACCAGTCTAGGGCATGTCTTTTGAGTTTTTTTAATGCTGAAAAACTTGTAACTGGGGAGGGGTATAGAGCATGGGAAAAACTAAGTGCAAAGACTATACACATCAAAAGTGGGCTAACTACCACTCTACTAAACTAAGTTTCCCTACTGCCTAGCAACCTATCTAAGAGGGTGCTACATAAGAATGAATGAAACAGTTAAACTGAGTAGTGTGCCTTACTTTTGATGAATTAAATCAAGGAAATAATTAATAAGTATGGGGTAAGGCGGAAAGAAAACCCTTTTTCTGTAATCAAATTTCAATGCTATAATCCCTCAATGAGGAATATGTTAAAAACTTAGGTTCGCCTCCCAAGGTTGATGCCAACCTAATGAGGCTATCTAGACATTTAAAGCATAACTAACTTTTTTTAGTTTTGGACTGAGTGGAAATAGATTAGAACACCTGTTTTTAATGATACCTCTGCCTCAGTGATTCATCTTCTCTATTTTAATTTTTCCACGTTCTCTCAGTCAGTGCTAGACTTTACAAAATATTGGAAAAACATCATCTGTACTGCAATTAGCTGAAGTAAAACTGTGTTGGATTCAACTTGTGTTTTGTTAAAGAGTTAAAGTACTGTATACCTTAAAGGAAAAACTTTTTTTTTAGTTTTGGATAAAGTGCAGGGGGATTGGGTCGCTTGTCAGGTTTTTAATGTTGCCTGTGCCCCCATTAGGGAGATTCACCTTCTCTATTTGTCCTGTTTACCATTATCGTCAAACGTGAAAGTGAAAGAAAATCCTAAATTTTGGGTTGTCCTCAGAACAGTAATATTAGTTATTTATTTCAGGTACTTATATAGCACCGTCAATTTACGCAGCGTTTTACATATATATTGTACATTCACATCAGTCCCTAACCCTCAAGGAGCATACAATCTAAGGTCCCTAACTCACATCAATGCATACACATATCAGGGCCAATTTAGACAGGAGCCAATTAGCCTACCAGCATGTCTTTGGAGAGTGGGAGGAAACCCACACATGCACAGGGAGAACCTGCAAACCCCAGGCAGGTGGTGCCGTGGTCGGGATTTGAACCAGTGACCCTAGTACTGCCAGGTGGAAGTGCTAAACATTTAGCCACTGTGCTGCCCTAATAGAGGAGAAATGTTCCAATGTGGTCACTAGTTCTCGTGACCTGGGGGGTCCAATGGATTCCCTTAATTTATAGGGAAGTGAAGGTTAATCTCCCCAATGGGAAACAGATGGCAAAAAAAAACTACTGACAGTGGTTATAACCCTCCCTTACTCTATCCAAAAAAAAAAAAAAAAAAGTTTTGCCTATAGTTCTACTTTAACTCTAACCTTAGAGGATGTGGTGTCATCTAGGGACATCTGAGACTAGAGAAACTATTTTAATCTGTTGGGTCAAGGTCAGGCTCAGTGTGTTTTTGGCAGTATTAGAGAAAATTTTTATTTAGTGTCAGCTTCAGTGTCAGTGTGTTTTTGGTAGAATAAATAATACACTATAGATTTTTGGCCATACAGGTACATACAACAAATAATAAGTGGAATCACTGTAAAACATCAGAAGTAGAACATTTTATTTGGGCTTTTTTTCAGAGCACAAAATACTCCCAATAAGAAGCTAGCTATGGAACATGGAGGCTTGCACATGGTGTTAATTGTTAAGAAATAGTGTAGACTGGGGGAAGAGGCTATCCATTGTTGCTATTATGGAATAGGAAATCACAGTAAGTATGGATAGTTAATTTTCCATTTTCTATGCCTTCCCCTGCATTTGGAATGCAGTGACCTCCAGGGGCGGACTGACCATTTGGAAACTCGGGCACTGCCCGAGGGCCCAGGGTCAGTAGGGGGCCCCATAAGATGCCCCTGGTACCTTTTTCATAGGCTTTTTTGAGTTTGGGTAAGGATCCCCTATTGCCAAGGGGGCCCCATGAGTTGTCAGTCCGCCCCTGATGACCTCATTTCATTTTTTAAAGAAAAAACAAATGCAAATGGACCATGCTATTGCTTTTGTTGAAACCTTAATTTTTGTAAAAAAAAAAAAAGTCTACAGAAGTGGACTGTTTTTTTTTAAGTTATTAAGGGCACATGTATATGAGATCCAAAGATAAGGACATTTTTATTGTCATTCTAAAACATCTAAAAAATTATAGGTAATAAAATAAGGTACTCAGGTCCTTATAGTAACAATGATAAAATCAAGACAACACACATCTAAAATAAAGAAACAAAAAATGTCTAAGAATATACAGTATAAGTCCTCATGCATACTGGACATTTTTACAGCTGCTGTTTTTGGCTTTTGACGTTTTTTTTCTACAGCCAGTAAACTCCCCAGCAAGTTATCCTATGTGTCCACGCACACATAGGCTTTCATCAGCATTTTTTGACAGGGGCATTTTTTGGCTGGAAAAACCCCCTCAGAATTAGTGGGTTTCTAGAGGAGTTTTTTAGCTGTAAAAATGCTCTAATGCTAGTAAACACGGAAACATGCAGTAAAACGTGGCAAACCAGAGTTTTTGGGCGTTACTGAATTTAACTCAAAAAGTACTTAAAGTATATCTGAATCCAAAATATATATTTTTTATATATTGCAGCTTAGCAGTCCTGTGATGGGCTGCATTAGTTCTCCTTTTCAGACTAAGACAAATTTCTGAAAATACAGAAAAAAATCAAAAACATCTGTAGCAAATTTTGTGTCCTTGTACCGTTCTGTGCATGGAACTGAAATCTCAATAAATGTTATCTACTTTCCAACTTATCTAAAGGTATATAAACAACAAACTTCTATATAATGGAGAGGAAGAGAAGGGGCACTGTCTGTAGTCCAAATCAGAAGAGAAGCAATGTCGCTCCTCTGTAAGCACCGAGACGGTAGGACCAGATGTGTGTTCCAGGAACACTTGTTTAATAAAAGGGAAAAAAAGCCTGCAAAAATAAAATTAATGCAGCCAACACAATTAAGGACTGTAAGCTGCAATGTATAAAATTGGTATTTTAAAGTTTAGATACACTCTAGCAAAATGGGCATGTTTTTATCCAAATATAAACATAAATGGAAGACTAGGTGGATCTTTTGTTTTTAATTTAATTTAATTTAATTTAATATAGCATTTTTGAAACCAGGATGATTTTGTAAATACAATTCACATAAAAGGAAGGCCCCTTTTTTAATTTACTATGTTAACACCCCTTTTATTATTATTATTATTATTATTATGCAGTATTTATACAGCGCCAACAGTTCGCTCAGCGCTGTACATTACAATGGGAGACAGTACACGAGACAGTACAGTAACAATATAATTCAATACACGAGGGGTTCAAGGGCCCTGCTCCTTGGAGCTTACAATCTAGGAGGGAGGGGATAGTGGTACAGGAGGAAATAGCTGTGGGGGATGGAGTGGTAGGAAGAGTGGAGATTGGTGTCACAATCATGCCCACAGGTGCCAGGTGCGGTTCTCCATTTTGCCTCAAACTTATACATTTTGGGTATTTCTCTTAAACCCCTATGCAAGCACCTGGAGGTTTCATGTATCTCCTCATTCCCCTCCCTCAGGAATGCAAGCAGCATATGACGCTGAGCCTGCCTAACAATCCTTTTGCCAAATAAGGTATCGGTTTGGCCGTGATAGGAAAATTCCAGTGCGATTGTTTTAGATAAGGAGAGCTTTCTCTCTTCTTGAGGTTAGAAAGAGGGATATAACGGTCTGCGATACAAGATCTGCAGACAGAAAGCAAAGTCTCCTGCGATGAGTCAACGGCATATGACGCTGAGCCTGCCTAACAATCCTTTTGTCAAATAAGGTATTGGTTTGGCCGTGATAGGAAAATTCCAGTGCGATTGTCTTATATAAGGAGAGCTTTCTCTCTTCTTGAGGTTAGTTAGAGGGATATAGCGGTCTGCGATACAAAATCTGCAGACAGAAAGCAAAGTCTCCTGCGATGAGTCAACGGAATTGGCAGTAGAGACAAGAAGCAAATCAACCTGAAGCTCATGAAACTTGAAGCTGCTTAACCCCAGGCATTTATTTGGCAAGTACTTATTTTCCTAAACTTCTTTCTGTTATCTGTTTGCTGTGCTGTTATGCTCTGTATATTTATATATATATTGGTTACATCTTCTTTCTGTAAATATTCGTACTGCACCCTTTTAACCTTTTGGTAATAAATCTTAGTTTCTAAAAGTGTTGAACTGTTTCTATAGCTCTGTATTGCAATTTATGAATCCCTGCCTCTAAAGAGAACGCTACTATGAGTATTTAACCCTCGGCATAACCGGTCTGTAGAGATAGCGGAATACTGACGGTTAACCAATCATCCTAGTGTATTGCTGAGTTTCCTCTTTCTCTGATCAAAAAGGAGGTGGTGGCAGTGTGAAGGGGTTAATTGCGTAATTAACCCGTCCCAGTAACAATAGCGTCCAGGCTGCAGGTACATAGATTGTAGTCCATTAGCTGGAAAATCTTTGTGCAGGGTGCAGCTGGGCGTGGTATTGTTACACACGTGACAGCGCAGTTTTAGATTGGCTAGTCCTTCCGTGACGAGTTTGGTGACAAGGGCTGGGGTCTGATGCCGCACCCTTGACAATCGGAAATTAGCTGAGGGCGAGGTAGGCTTCCCTAAAGAGATGGGTTGTTCAACAATTTTACATAAGCAAAAAGACTTTGGGAGTACAACTGCTGCTTATACCTGTGACTGTTTCCAGTATAGTGGGTACCCCAAAAATTGAGGATGCTGTAATATGGATTTTTCAAGACATTTGATAGTGACAACAGTTGGGCTTCTTCCTCCAATACCCACCTGTCCTACTGGCTCATCAGTATGTTGGGAGGGTTTATTGCCTTATAGAATCAGGTGGGAGGAGGAAGGGCAAGCTTTAATCATTAACCTTATATGGAGTTTCAGTAAAATTATTCCCTAGAGGTGACCAAGCTGAGACATTGCCTAGGATATTATAGGTGTCCCCATCTCCTAAACCCCTCTTTGTAAAGTCCATCCATGTTGAAATAATGACACTCTTAGAGTTCTACACCTGAACAGACAAGTTGTAATCGGAGATTCATTTGGAGCTGGAATTCATTTAATCTGGGAGAGGTCCTGTATATTTTATTGGAGACTAACCCTTTCAACATAAGTATTTAAGTTCAAAAAGGATTATAAGGAATTTTAACACATTAAAACAAAGCTTTTACAGTCAGATTCCCTCTGCAGGCGACCATGGAACAACTTGTTATAACAGAGAAAGTTATAGGTAAGCGTTGTGGTTTCATAAATACAGTATAAATGCTAGGTACATATACATAAATCTTGTTATAAATCTCCGACAATGTAAAAGGTTACAAGGAAATTGAGTAAGAAAGTCCAGGATTATTGGCATGGGCCATTCATGATTGCCAAATTAAGTTACAAAAATTAGATGTATTGTCCCTTAGAGAATTAATTTTTTGCAGAGCATAATAATGTTAATTTTGTGTTTGACTGTAGTGAGAAATTAGTGTGGAAAGTTGATTTCACTGTGCATTCTGCCAGATTGGACAATAAATTGAATTAATCAGTGAGTTGGATTTTTAGTTTTCAAGTTAGAGAAGTGCTAGGAAGGAGATCTAGAGAAGAAGGAAGATACAAAATGTAGTGTCCAGATATGGTTACTAGTGTCTTGGTAATTGCAGCCTCTGAAGAAGAAAATAATACTTCATACTGTGTCAGGATAATTTAGAAGGATGTGTAAGTCCCTTTTCACACAAGCAGTCCAATGGGGTCTGCCTGTCCCTATCAGACCCTATTGGACCCTTCATTCTTCTCTATGGGCAGTCAGATGTAAACTGACTTGTGTCCATTTACATCCGGCTACTTCTGGTCCGATCTGATCCAGCAGATACAAATGGAAGGAGATCTATTCCCCTCTATCTGGCTGGATTAGATCTAGACAGCTGGTACATTTACATCCAACTGCCCATAGAGCAGAGCAGGCTGTGTCCATGTCCGCTCTGCATAAGCGGACTGGACACGGAACTGTCATCCACCTGTTCCGCTCAGCTCAGCAGGGGATCAGCAGACAGACACCCTGCTGAGCAAAACTGGATCTGGCCTATGTGAAAGGGGCCTAATGGAGTAACTTTTATGCAGTAGGTAAGTTATACAGAAAAAATGTCAGTAGTAAACAAACAGACACACACAGTTTTTGACAAGACCTTTAACCTTTCCACTGCTAGAGGCATTTTTTAATTTTTTGCGCATGTTTAAAAAATCATTTTAAGCCTGAAGATTATGTAAAATCCCCATATATTATATATTTTCTGAAAGCAGACACCGTAGAGATCGAAATAGTGGTAGTTCCAATGTTTTATGTCCCACGATGGTAACGCAACAATTTACAAAATACAAACTTTCAGTAAAAAATACACTATAGTTAATTTTAGGGCATATAGTTGCAATATATGACCCAGTTTTTGGAAAAATATAAAAGATGAGGCTGTGCTTAGTAAATAGATATCCAACAAGTCAAGCTTTAAAATGGCACATGCTCGTGAAATGGCGACACACTTTGGTACCCTATATATTCCATAGGCAACACTTTAAAAGCCTCTACAGGTCATCAGTATAGAGTTAACCATGAATAATGGGCCTAGAATTATTGCTATCACTCTGTCATGCGTGGCAATATGTAACATGTAATATGAGAAATCAACATTTCATATGTAGGCACCCCTAAGCTTGTAGGTGTATGTATGTGGGGTTTGGGCTCAAAAATGTTTTTAAGTGCTTGGGTGGAACTCTGATTTTTTACACTTTTTTCGTTTTTTTTTTTTTACTAAATTTGTGATGCTTTTTTGTGACATCACTTGTCCTTTAGTGAAACTAGTGCAGTGCATATTGCATTGCATTAATTTCTTCCCCAGCCAGGGAAAGTGACACCAGGACCCAGAAGTGATGTTTTACACATTGCTTCTGGATCAGCAACAGGAAGGGAAGATCAGTGAATGAACGTTCTCTGATCTTCCTCCCATCTACCCTGTGGCACCCTTCATGCTGGTCCTGGGTTTGCTGATGGGTGTGTGGAGCCCAGGGAATATGGTGGGTCAGTTATTGTCAGCTATGCCATGGTTCTGTACAGTCGGCAGCAGCAGCCAAATATTTTCTAACACTCCTTTTAGCTTCCAGCAGCCTACAAACACACTTCTCCTTGCTTTGTTGCATCAGCCAGTCACCGTCCTCCAGGTTTGATCCAGAATCTCCTGTACTGGAGACACTCCATAGATAAGCATTGCAAAGTGGACTCCTTAAAAATGGCTGCTACACTTCTGCATTGAAGTATTACTAAACTCACAACAGTAAAATCAGTCTGTATATGCAGTAAAGCATGCTTGTTATACTCACTGTGGAACATAAGGGGTTAATCCTCTGCATTGTGTAAAAATGCTGTTTGACTCTGATCCTCCCCATCTTCCAGTGTCCCCCTCTTATCTCCTGATAAGACAAATTATGTGGAATCATTCTGCACACCCTCACTTTGCTGTGTATTGCTAGAGAGGTTTTTTTTCTTGCGAGAGTGCATGTGATCAGCACTGGGCCAATCAGCACTGACCAGACAGAGAGTTAGGGGTCCTGCAGCCTCCCAGAGCAAAATTAAAACTCCTCCTACAAGCTTTAACCAGTGCTCTGCTGGACACTGATAGAAGTCATAAGACTGCTGTAACTGCATTCTGCGCATGATAGTAAAAAATCTTCTGCGTGCAGTGGCCCCCCCCAGCCCTTCCCAATCTTTACCTGAGCTCCCTTTAATCCAGCAATGTTCAAAATAGCCTCGGCTGTATGGGGTCTCTCTTTCCTCATTGGATGAGACAATGGGCTCCTGCTGCTGCCAATCACAGCCAGTGAGCCAATGATAAGAGAGTGGGGGGGGGGGGGGTATGGTTCTTTGTGTTTTATGGACACAGCGGTTCTGGGTGCCCCAGGGTAAGCAGCTTTTTCTGGGGGCACTGCTTGAGGGGGAGGAGCCAGGAGTGTCAGGGGGACCCGACAGAGAAGAAGATTGAGGCAGCTGTGTGCATAGCTAAGTGTGACATGTTTGTTATTTTATTTGAAAAAAAAAACAAGCTTTAGTATCACTTTAAGTTTTATCCTGTCCAATCTGCAAAAGAATAATGCAGCAGCAGCGAAGGAAGAAGTTTTATAGCAGTTATCAGCAGACTCCAGGTTATATAATGTATCAATTGTATAGCTTACTGCAAAAAGGCATTGTTCATTTATGATTTTTTTTTCCTTGAAAAAAAAGCCACTGCTAAAAGAGATATTTGATTATATTATACCTGTTTTTTGTACTTGTTTTGTTAATTGTACACCTTTAATGTATTGCTGTGTTCTAAACTGTA
The DNA here is from genome assembly GCF_062004578.1 of Staurois parvus. Taxonomy (NCBI): domain Eukaryota; kingdom Metazoa; phylum Chordata; class Amphibia; order Anura; family Ranidae; genus Staurois; species Staurois parvus. The sequence goes on from NW_028318002.1 coordinate 2,585,370, forward strand.
CTGGAATAGTATGTAAAGAGAAACAATGCAACATGGAGGGGGTTAAATACACAAAAAAAGTCAACTTTAACCATGTAAAAAATGTGTCAAATGTCAAACACCTGATACACGCAAACCACTTTAGAGGCCAGTAAGACTGTGATGAAAACCAAGAAGCAGCATGGGGGCTGAGATTCCTCAAATATATATTCCCTTAGCTGGAGAGGCATGCACACAAACACTGCATGCACTAATAAGCACTGCACCTCCCTCAGTTAAGTCTTTGTTCTCTTAACCAGTCAACTCCCTTGAATACCTGAAACTTCTCAGCATCAGTTCCATGCACTGGAAGAAATGTTTTTGTTAAATGTCAATTTCATAATACAACTAAAACTATACTTCAGACTAAGGACATTAAGTTATTACAGGTACTTATATAGCACCATCAGTATATATCTATATATATATATATATATATATACACACACTATATTGCCAAAAGTATTGTAACGCCTGCCTTTACACACACATGAACTTTAATGGCATCCCAGTCTTTGCAGGAATCAATATTGAGTTGGCCCAACCTTTGCAGCTAAAACAGCTTCAACTGTCCACAAAGTTTAGGAATGTGCCTATGGGAATATTTGACCATTTTTCCAGAAGCGCATTTGTGAGGTCAGGCACTTATGTCAGACGAGAAGGCCTGGCCTCAGTCTCCACTCTAATTCAACCGAAAGGTGTTCTATAGGGTTGAGATTGAGGTGCAGGCCAATCAAGTTCCTCCACCACAAACTCGCTCATCTATGTCTTTATGGACCTTGCTTTGTGCACTGGAGAGCAGTTATGTTGGAACAGGAAGGGGCCATTCCCAAACTGTTCCCACAAAATTGGGAGCATGAAATTGTTCAAAATGTCTTGGTATACTGACACCTTAAGAGTTCTCTTCACTGAAACTAAGGGGCCCAACCCCTGAAAAACAACCCCACACCATAATTGCCCCTTCACCAAACTTTACACTTGGCACAATGCAGTCAGGCAAGTACCATTTTCCTGGCAACCGCCAAACCCAGACACATCCATTGGATTGCCAGACAAAGAAGTGTGATTGGTCACTCCAGAGAACACGTCTCTACTGATCTAGAGTCCAGTGGTGGCGTGCTTCACACCACTGCATCCAATGCTTTGCATTGCACTTGGTGATGTAAGGCTTGGATGCAGCTGCTCGGCCATGAAAACCCATTCCATGAAGTTTTGCTAATCTGAAGACCACATGACGTTTGGAGGTCTTTAGCTATTGACTCTGCAGACAGTTGGTGACTTATGCACACTGTGCGCTTCAGCATGCACTGACCCCGCTCTGTCATTCTACATGGCTTACCACTTTGTGGCTGAGTTGCTGTTGTTCCCAGTTGCTTCCACTTTGTTAGAATACCACTAACAGTTGACCGTGGAATATTTAGTAGCAAGGAAATTTCACGGATGAACTTATTGCACAGGTGGCAACCTATCACGGTACCATGCTTGAATTCACTGAGCTCCTGAGAGTGACCCATTCTTTCACAAATGTTTGCAGAAGAAGTCTGCATGCCTAGGTGCTTGATTTTATACACCTGTGGTCATGGAGGTGATTGGAACACCTGAATCCAATGATTTGGAGGGGTGCCCCAATACTTTTGGCAATATAGTGTATATATGTATATAAAAAAACAAAATTGTACAGAGTTCTGTGTTATTATCTCAAATATTTTAAAGTGCAAAGTGACAAGATACACCTGTTTTTTTACTTAACATTTCAAAAAATAAAAGTAAAGTTACAAAAAATATATAAATTGCAGTTGTTGTTCTCATTACCAAGTCCAATTCATTTGTGTAAATCAGCTTGTGAAATATTCTCCATAAAATTCTATTTCCACAGCATAAATTCAGATACTTTTCAATTCCCCCTTATTCTCCTTGCAGATCTACTGTGTGGCATGCTAATCCAAGGCAATTCTCAATGAATTTTCTTAAGAAAACCAGAAATTTTGTTCGTTTTGTAACGCGATGGTGCCACCATTAATTTCAAAATTTGACCAACCAAGCCTTCAATTTCACTTCATGTTGCTACAAAAAATTTCATGGCCAAGAATTTTCTTTTCTTTCCAGGTCACAGCTCATGCTCATTTCTTATTGGATTTTATTTCTCGTGTCATTCTCCCATCATTGATTAGAAATTCATATGTTTTTGTAAACATTTCCAACATGCCGATCACTCAGATTCGATGGTCGCATGAAAATCATCCATTTCTGTGGCCCACTAATGGTGTGAAATTAGAAAAAAAATTCTTAGAAAAGATTTTTGAAAGAAAATTCTTTCGGAATTCGACCCGTGTATGGCAGGCTTAAGTGGCATTTTTGCACCTTAGACTCTCCAGGTGACTTGCTTCATCATTTACACCTGCGAGTTACTATTTTACCTTTTACTAAAGATTTTTAATACTGCACTACCTTTTTAATTTTTTTTTGGCTCGTAACCACCTGTTATCACTTGGCTCTGAGAAATATGTAACATTGTATGACTGTTGTATAAGTTTCATGCGTATCTCATTTATACAAACACTTATATGTAACCCCTGTTCCATGTGCAGCTTTCTGTTTAATGACTTCATTGTACAGATACAGTAATCTTTGTCTGTTCACAAACATAAATAAAGAATTAAAAAAAACACAAAAAGCTCAGGGGATTTTTTACAATGAAGAAAGGATAAAGCTCGCAACAGGCAAGATTTTCCAACCATTTTCAAAGATGAAAAAGCTTTAGTTTTCACACAGTTCACCTTTTGGCCTGCTAAATGTCCTGTTGTCTGTCAATAGAAAACAGAAACAAAGTTAGGAGTCACATGCCCTATTTCATCTAGCTATTTCAGCAGATAGCAGTAAAGGTTTGGGAACTTATGGAGAAATGTTTTCTCTGTCTTATTCCATTCATCTGGTTCCATAACTCACATTTATGTTTATTGTCTTCAGACCTAAAAGATTGTCAAATGCAGTATGCTTTCAGGGAAAATGGCTTCCTCTTTTGCTGTGTGTACTTTCTCTTGGTTCCCTTCGCCTTGCTTTTGGATTGCTATCAACCTACTTGTGGCTTGCTTCTGATTTGATTCTGATTTTTTATTTTCTTGAGTTGCCTGACTGGAGCTTCTTCTGCATTCACATTGACTTGTATGTGAGGGAAAGCAGTTCAGACATAAAACCCTAAACTGAATGAAAGACTAAGTGCATATTGCTATGTCTTGTTTCCTTTTTTCCTTCTCCCTTCAGAGCCTATTTACACTTTGTCATCATGGCAACATGTGGCAATGCACATTACATGCATTGTGGTGCCATTCACTTTGCAGTTCTTTGCATTGCAAAAACATCAGGGTGCATCAGCAGCTTATTAATTTCAATGGGTTGCCTTAACACATAATACATGTTAACACACCACAAAAATGTAAATGAGCTCTTACATTTCTGGCAGGTGTGGAGGTGAAAGTGTGGATAGAAATAAGGAAAGAATTAGGTAGTGGGTGAATACCTATGTAACCTAGACTGTAGCTGATAACTGCTGTAGAACTTCATCTTTTGTTGTGTGGAACTTCTTCTTTTCATGCAGCTGTAATGTCCTTCTGCAGTAGAGAGGGTTAAACTGAATATTCATTAATGCAGAAGTGCAGCAGCCACCTTTAAAGAGAACACTTTGCAATGATCATCTATGGAATGTCACCTCTGAGGGGAACAGCAATTTTGGCTGAGTCTGGAGAACAGTGATTGATTCATGCAACAGAGCAAGGGGAAGTGTAGTGTGGAGGCTGTACAGAGGAAAGAAGAGAGAGCTCCTCAAGGTTGCAGTGAAGGGGGAACAGTGGTATGTGGCCAGAGTTTGCTGGAGCGAACTGATGCTCTGCTGCCCAGGAGAAGAGTGCTGATCATAGACTGCTGCTGCCATTATACTTTATGCAATGCTACAGGCCAGGGAATTTGGATCCTGAGAGCCCATGCTGGGGATCAGTGTTTCACTTGCTGGACACGGCAAGTGACTTTGACCTTCAGTAGACCTCTGACCACTAGGAGAGGACCACTGGCTACAACGGCTGGGTGCTAGCTTGCAATGGAAAAGCCTGGAGTTCGCAGAGTGCCTCTTGGCCATTGACTTTTCTTGTTTCCATGGAATAGTTCTGCCCCCAATGAGATTACCTTACCTCCTTTATTTGAGAATAATCCAGTGCCCCTTTGGCTTACAAAGACTGTACTAAAGAGCACTCCTACCAATTGTAAGGAAGGAAAAAAGGACTGCCCCAGCAGGAATGAAAGAGAGAGATCAGCAACCTCTATCCCTGTTTTACTTGAACTTGACTTTTACATAATCAGAACATACAGTATGTATGGAGATCTGGAAGAGCATACCCTGGGTCTGGTAATAGACCAACATCATTCAAGTTAATCTGTTGTTTACTACAAACTGGTGTGCTTTCTTCAAGGGCCTCAGCTTTGCTGGCCAAATTTTTTTAAATTATTCACTGGCCAGTGTGACAAAATGGGGACTGTTTTAGCAAGTTAGGACTGTCTTCATTTATTGTTACTAGGTAAATGCAGTTCAAGTTCTGGTAATTACTGTTATTCAGAATACTGCAGGAGTTTAACCATATCTCTTAGAGCAGGGCTTAAAATTTCAAGTCTAGACCTGCCACTAGCCAGGCAAAAACCTTACTCTCCACCAGTTGCCTCACCAAACCTTGCCCAGGTCCGCCTCCAACCCCACCCCAGGCCCGTCCCCCAACCCCACCCCCAACCATGTCCCCTTAAAGCTTATGAAATTACATTTTTCTCTAGAATAAAGAGTCCAAAATATAAAAAAACAGCAATTATAACATAGCTTTATTATGTCAATTTGAACATAACAGCAATAGCTTAATAGAGTCTAGAGGGCAAGTGGTTAACATAAAACAATGTAAACATAAAATAAGTGTCCCCATCAGAGTCCTCCTTTACATCAGTTGTCCCCCTTTACATCAGGTGTCCCCATCAGAGTCGCCCTTTACATCAGGTGTCCCCATCAGAGCCCCCCTTTATATAAGGTGTTCCCATCAGAGTCCCCCTTTACATAAGGTGTCCCCACCAGAGTCCCCCCTTACATTAGGTGTCCCCATCAGAGTCCCCCTTTATATAAGGTGTTCCCATCAGAGCCCCCTTTACATCAGGTGTCCCCATAAGTGTAACCTCACCCTTCCCCCTTGTACTCACAGATCTTCTTGTAAATGCAGCTTCTCCTTCTTTCCCTCCTTTGGTCATGTGATAAGTCACATGACAAGGGGAGAAAGGAAGGACACTCTGCCTTCACTCTTTAGTGCCGGCTGTCTATTGCCCCCTGCAGGCAGGAGGGAGGAGAAAGCCTAGTCCTCCCTCCAACAAGTGTCAGCAGCTGCTCCCTGTGACAGGAGGGAAACTGCGATCACTCCAATCACTGAGGAGCGGCACCAGCAGTGTGCCCCCCCTCAACACAATGCTCAGGGCAGGTTGGTGCTGCTGGAAGCACCCGCCCCCCCACCCTTCGATGCGGCGCCTGGGACACACTCGCCCCCATGTTATTTTCACTTGCCAAATGCGAGCATGCGAGTGGAAATTTCAAGCCCTGTCTTTGAGCAATGTTATTGTCTTATTGACTCTTTGTATAAATACACTTGCTAATCCTTTCTTCTTTTAGGCTATGCTTGCCTTAACCACTTGATGATTGATCCCTACCCGTCCCCATTGGAGGGCCTTCTCCGTTCTGAACGGCAGCTGGCATCACACTTTTTTGTGGCAACGAAGTTGACAATTGCGAGAGCTTGGAAACCTCCTCTTCTTAGTTTTGAAGCTGTCAAAAACTGGATGAATTTCATAATGGTCAATGAAAAATTGACGGCCATATTGTTGGTATGTTGATACCCATACAAAATTTCTGCAAGTATGGCGTCCCTGGCTGGATATAGCTCAACCTTCCAGATTTGACCAGTCCCTTCTATCGATATGAGGATGGATTCTGCCGTGATCGCCTAGGAGCCCCTCTCGGTTTTTTTTTTTTTTTTTGTCCTTGTCTCTCTACTGTTTGTCCTTTTCTAATCTCCTTTCCAAGCTGCTCTTAATCATATTTTACGGATTGAGTTTCCCGTTTTATGTGCTACATCTGCAGTACTATCTATGTACCCCAGACTTCTTTTATGTACCTAGGGTTTGGAACAGGTCTCACTTCTTAGAAGGGTCTCTCTTTGTGCCTGTCCTGTTTTGCATAATGTTGATGCAGCAAAACTTTCTTTTGAACTCACATTATTATTGACCCACAAAGGTTCGCTAATAGTTCCTCACCAACTCTTTCCCTTATCCTTGTTTTTATGAAGCACCTATGTAAAATTTTTTTTTTTCAACTTATGCCTTTATCAATGTATGATTTAAATTGGTGTCCATTTATCCAGTACAATTTATATTTGATGGTCACTGAATCTGTGATCCGAATGTTTGTTTATCTCTGCTTCATCTACAATAAAACTTTTTTGTAAAAGATCCCTTCCCGTCCAGACCATTTTCAGTTTTCAGGAATGTCACGCTTTAAATGACAATTACAGTCAGTCATTTTATATCATTTTTGAGACAGGTAGCTTTTCCTTTTGATGGTATTTAGTCACCACTGGGTTTTTAATTTTTTGCTATATAAGGACCAGAAGTTTTGAAAAAAAAACTTTTTTCTTACATTAATATATCCAATCTTTTTTCAACAGATTAAGGCAAAAATGTATTCTGCTAAATTTGGATTAAAAATAAATAAACTTGTGCATATGATTTAGTATCTGTGAAGGTTATATAGTCTACAAACTATGATACAGTATGAATACTGTATATGAAATTAACCAACCCTGATAATCTGACTGCCTGTCTCATTTCTTGAGTCCCTAAAATGGCAGGACATTACAAATACCCTACACATAACCTGTTCTTATAAAGTTTACAGTCCAAGGTGTTTAGCAAAAGTAATGGTGAGTTTCTGAAGCTGTATTTTTTGCCATTTTTTCATAAACTGAAGAAAACTTCTTTTTAGAAGGTTGTAATTTTAACAAGTTATTTGTCACACACAGCTTATACATACTTACAGCAATGCCCCATAACACATTCTTCAACTTCTTCCAAGTATGAGGATACCACATGTGTGAGACATTTTCACTGTTTATATGCATAGAGGGGCCATAAATCCAAGAGCACATTTGGGCATTGAAGGGGCATAAATTACGTGGCTAATTTCCTGACTATCAAATTTCTTCAGGCCCTGAAGGGCTAGGACAGGTGCAACACCCACAAAATGACCACATTTTTCAAAGTAGACTCTCCCACATTTTTTCTAAGTGGTGTGGTGAATCTTTTGTGGATAATACTTTTTGTCACAATTTATTTTTTTTGCACAAAGTTGTTAATAAAACATTTATAACACATAGCATAAGCATAATTGCCCCTTAAAACACATTCTGCAACTTCTCCCAAGTATGGGGATACTACATGCGTGAGAATTTTTCACAGCCTAGCCACATAGAGGGGTCAAAAATCCAAAATCCAAACCTTTAGGCTCTTAAGGGGCATTAATTAGACATTTACTTTCCTGACTACGTTTCCCATTTCTTTAGGCCCTGAGGTGCCAGGACAAGAGAAACATTCACAACATGACCACATTTTGCAAAGTAAACACCTCAAGGTATTTTCTAACAGGCATAGTTATTCTTTTGAAAATGGCATTTTTTGCCAAAAGTCTATTGAAGAGACTGCAAAACATTCCAAAAATGGGTAACCAATATCATCGCAATCTTCAAAAACTAAGTGACCTCCTCATGGAGCTATATTTGGCAAAGACAGACCTTCGTCTACCTGGACTAAGCTATCTGGACACCACTCATGGTGTGAATCCAGTGGCGTCTAAACTGCCATACAACCTGCAAGAGAACAGGGCTCAAAATATAAAATAGACTATAACATAGACTATAACCTATATTTTCTTCCATTCTCATATTTTTGCAGGTTCATCTGTAAACAAGCCTGGATGAGAAATGATCCCAGCCTCAGCTTCAGTGAATCTAGCTTGCCTGCTTCATCATCATCAAGATATGATAACAAATCAGCTAAACATAGAGACTTAAATAGATCAGTATCTGCTAAAAAGACAGACATCTCACCTATCATATTCTCTTCTGCTCAGCAGTGATTTCAATGATAGAGATAAAGATCCTTATCGTCAGTGTCCTATTCACAAAAAAACTCACCCACTTAAGAAATGTTGTGGGCTTAGGGCAAAGACTGTACAAGAAAGCTGGGATATTCTCCAAAAACTTGGAATATGCTATAGGTTATGTGCTTCCTATGACCATTTTTCTAAAAATTGTAAAGTTGGCATCAAATGCACAGAATGCAGTAGTAGCAAACACATTACAGCTATGCATCCTGCTCCTCTCACAGACAATCCACAGCAGCCACCTACATTGAGTCCTGCTTCAAATCATGGCGGGGAGCAACACAGCCATGCTCCTGCCACAACAAATGTTTTTTCTTCATGTACTGAAGTCTGCAGAGGAGGATTAAGCCACAAATACTGTGCCAAGGTATGTCTAGTCAAAATATATCCGAAGGATCAACCTGAGACAGCTACCAGGATGTATGACATAATATATGAGCAGAGAAACAGACCCCTGGTTAAGCCTACATTCTTTGAGATCTTTCGCATAAAAGGACAGGCAACACCATATACTCCCAACACCTGTTCTGGTCATGTAGAAACCTTCGGCAGAAGGGCCGATGGGTTCATGGTCTCCCATATCAAGACAAGGCAAAGAAGGGTATACCCATGCCAACCTTTGTTGAGTGTGACCAAATACCAGACAACAGGGAAGAAATTCTTTCTCTAGAAGCTGGGCATCACCATCCCCACTTAAGGCACGTAGTTACTGAGGTTTCTCCAATGGACATGGATGCTGAAATCTTAGTCTTGCTGGAAGAGACATTGTCAAAGTACATAAATTATGCCAGCAGTGCAATGGATCTGACAATGCCTCATATACACAAAGGCTTGATCTAGGCTGGGCAATAGTGGGCGATGTATGTTTGAATAGAATGTGCATGCCATCTGTGATCAACTCCTTCAAAACTCATGTGTTAAGAAATGGGCGTGCATCTCACTTCAGATAATGCCTCCATCATTATGAAGTAAAGGAGAAGCCTCTTGACATCATCCAGGTATCTGGTGTTACCCCCATCCCCTGTGATGACAACGTAGGTAGCACAGTGTTTTGTACTACACGTGATGACATCAGAATAGCCTTGCCAGTTGAAGATAGAAAGTTTGTCACAATAATGGACAATTAATTTTTTAAAGATGAATCTAAAAGCTTGCATCATTACCTCTTTGTGCTACTAAAGTCACACGTCTAAACAATCATGAACAAACTTTATCCAGTTTCCACTCATTTCAGCGAACACTAAAGAACAGGCTTGAAATCAAGGACCCTTTCATTGCCTTTATGATCATGTGACAATGATCACACTGAGCTGTGTTGATCGTGGCGTCAGACCACTGCCCTTCTCACCAAACTCGTGACCGAAGGACTAGCCAATCTAAAACCGTGCTGTCATGTGCGCAACAATGCCACGCCCAGCTGCATCCTGCACAAAAATTTCCAGCTAATGGACCACAATTCGTGTATTTGCAACCTGGGAGCGATTGTTACTGGGTCAGGGTTAATTACGCAATTAACCCTTCACACTGCCACCACCTCCCTATGATATTTGCATAAGTGTCGGTATACCACTGTCACCACAGGCAGAGATATACCAAAGTTTAAAACACACACACAGTAGCGCTCTTCAGAGGCAGGGGTTGCATTAAAGAGCTTTAGAAACAGTTCAACACTTTCAGAAAGTAAGATTTATTACTAAAAGGTCAAAAGGGTGCAATAAAAATATTTACAGAAAAGATGTAGCCAATATATATATATAAATATACAGAGAGCAATATCACAGCAAAGAGATAACAGAAAGGAATTTAGGTAGATAAAGTACTTGCCAAAAGCCTTGGTTTAAGCAGCTTTCAAGTGTTCTGAGCAAAAGGGCCGTCTCCCAGAGTTGGTTCCGATGTTACAAGGGAGAATCCTCAACTTCCACTCAACTCAGCTTAGCTTTTTCTAGGAACTCAGCAGGGTGTCTCCCTGAAGCAGAGAACCAATCGCCTCATTTGGGGAGGGAGTTGTAGGCGGAGAGCTCGGGCTCTGACCAAAGCCCTCCCAAATTTTACTATGGTCGATAACTTTTCCTAGGTACATGTAACATTCCACTCATGGGTAGATTAATACGCAGAATCATCTGCTGAATGTCTAGGTATGTAATATGACATACCTGCTGGGATGGTTGAGGAGATATCATTTCCTGCTTTCCTGTATGTGTCAGATAGGGGGTGTAATATATCAGACGACTTGCATTAAAGTGACCGGTCTGAATATATGCCTGGTTTTTATGTAAGTCTTTCATATTCCAAGATATGTAATCATAGGGGAAAAGGGGATTTTTAAATGTAAGTCTGTTTTACAGCTAGCTGGAATGTATTTGAACTCAGTGAAGGACTTGGTTTATGGCTTTACGATCCTTCTCTAGCAAGAGTCTCGCAGACATATGGGTGCCAGGCTAATTGGGGTTTATAGCCATGAGCATGAGGCCTTGATGCCTTTTTGAACTCAGCAACCAGGGCCAGGTGTCACTCAACAGAGAGGGAGGGGGGATGAGGGAAGCTGATTTGGGAGTAGAAAATGATAGAAGATGCAGGCCTTTGCCAAAATGGAGGTTTACATCCATCTGTGTGTGCACGATTGCTACATGAGCCAGCTCCACCTCTTCTAGAACATGACGAGTGCTGGTATCTGCCTTTCTTCGGAGTGTACCATCCTTCAAACCAAAACAAATCAGGGTAGTGTTTGACTCCAGTGCCAAGCATCAAAGTGTATCCCTGAGACAAGTACACACTATAGAGCAGTGTTTCTCAACTCCAGTCCTCATGGACCCCCAACAGGTCATGTTTTCAGGATTTCCCTCAGATGAAACAGCTGTGGTAATTACTAAGGCAGTGAAACTGATCAAATCACCTGTGCAAAATAATGGAAATCCTGAAAACATGACCTGTTGGGGGTCCATGAGGACTGGAGTTGAGAAACACTGCTATAGAGGGATATGCTTTGTTCATAGTTCATGTCTGAGGTGTACAAGGCGCAGAAAGTGGTAAACAAGGAAGGAACTGGAAGGGTTCATGCACACTGGGGCATTTATGACTGCTTTTCTCCTGGTAGGAGAAAAGTAGCTTCAAAAACCTGCCAAAGCCTCGTTTTTGCAAACGTCTTTAGACATGTTTAGGCACAACAAGCACTTAGACACCTATTTATTTCATTGGCCAAAATATTAATTTATTCTGACAATTGAAATGAAAAAATGCTCAGGCACTAAATGCACCTAGTGCTTAGATGCGTTTACCCACATTTAGGTGCGTCAGGTGTTTTTTTTATGCTCAAAAGCTCCTCTCCTGAATGCAGCTTTGTTGTTTTTTTTCCTGTCTTCAAACTCCCCTGCATTTAAACTCCTGTAAAAGCCTATAGTGTGCATTAACACATAGGCTAACATGGAGGGCCATTTACAGGGAGAGAAAAAAAAAGCTCAAATACCTGCAAAAGCAGCGTTTTGGAGCTCAAGTGTGCCTGAGGCCAAACTGTCTAATGCCCTATATGATATTTACTATCAGAGAGGTCCAACAGTCTTCCACAGGGTTCTCTCCATTTGAGTACTGTATGGGAAGCACCCAAGATGGCTGCTGGTTATTTCTAGAAAAACTTAGAAAAGTGAATTGCCCTTATTCTAGCATGATTGAACATGTTGCACAACTGTAGGAAAGAATTATGCAGGTGATGCCAATCATGAAAGAACATTTGGCCCATGCAGTTAGATCAGCAGAGAATTTACAATTATAGGGCTCAAATCCATACCTTTTCACCTCTCAAAAGGGTGTTGGTCCCTAAGCTGAAATGTAAATTCCTGGCCAATGGTAGGGACCTTATGACGTTATGGGAAAAGTAGGTGAAGTAAATAACAATATTAGCCATCAGTGAGGCAGACACCAGAGCAGATCTATCTTTAATTCCTGAAGTCTGGATATCAGACACTTTGTTGAAAGTCCAGGAATGGAAAGCTAAAAACTTTTGGATCTATAATAGAGATGTGTTCTCAGATATGCCTTGACAAATGTCTGTGCAAGCATGACCTTGTCATCCAACAAACTGAAACCTTTTTGGATTTCAGAGGCCAGAAAAAACATCAAGAAGTAAAAAAAAAAAAAAAAAAAAGCTCGAACTGGGGTTGATAGAGGAGTCCAGTGTCAATTGCTGCAGCCCCATTGTATTAGTATCCAAAGCAGGTCAGCAGTGAAAGTCTTTGTAAATAAAATGTATTTCACCAAGAAATGTTTTTTCCTGTGCCTGATTAAAATGATGTGAACTTATCTAGGGATCCATCCCCGTCCCCCTCCCCAAGCTGATCCCTCACAAAAGTTAAAGGAAATAACACTAGATAATGCATATATATATATATATTATATCTTTTTTAAAGCACTGGAAGTTTCAAAAGGACCCAGATTTATGCTTTTTCTGCTCTTAGGCATCATGCACTATTTCAGGAACCAACTTATTGGTGTGAGTGCACTGTGGCTTCTGGTTGCAAACCCTGATCTAGTAAGAGAAGAGAAAGTCAACCACAATAGCAATGTTCTTGGATCATTTACTACCGACAGTTGTTTTTGGCCCTTTTTCAATAATGTAAAGCAGACTCTATTATCTCCATTTTTAAAGAGTATCTAAACACAAAAACAAAAATATATTGCTACATCCCAAAATTTGGTAGCTTCACTGTGTTTTCTTTAGGCTTTTTTTTCCTTTATTTTCACCTTGTAATCCTGGCAGTAGCACATTTTCTGTTTTAGGGTGGCAACATGCTCTGTCTATGGTGGAGAATGTAGCCACTCTTGGACAGCAACATTGTTAACCTGTAGAGAGGATAGTGTTAGATGGCCTAGTGATTTGGATGGACTTTAGATAAGTGACTAACAAATCAAGTGTAGCTTCAGCTAACAATCAATTGAAGCAGTTATAGAAACAGTTTTTTCCTTTTGGTGGTAGCCTTCCTGGCGGTATTCCCGAGTGTAGCTCGGGGTAAAGTTTCAGTACCAAAAGTGGTAACCCCGAGCTACACTCGGGAATACTATGCAGCGCTGCTCCGGGATCTGTTCTTCTCTTACCTTGTCCTGCGCTCCCGCAATGTCCCTCCTGCAGTGTCCCCTGTAATGTCCTCCGGCGGATGCCGGCATCGGTCATCTGGGTTCCGTTCCCTGCGACGTCGGGACGTATGGGGGATGGAACTGGCGGGGGGAAATTTGAAAATGACAAAAAGTGACATTCACTAAATACACTAAAATCACATAGTAAAACATTACTGTATCAAACCATTTCACATACATTTTGTCCCTAGTGCTTTGTCCTGTGCCCTGCCTGCATTTTTACTGTTCTTTCTGCCTGGAAACTTAGAAACGTCCATGGCGTCCAAAAAGCGTCCCTTTAGGTCAAAATCGGTTTTAGACCAGCTAGAGAACAGTGATAATAAATTAGAACTACTTGCAGAATTGAGTGATAATGATTCGTGGGGAAATTCGTCATCAGACACTGAAAATGATTTTGCGACTTTGCTCAGTGATGTGTGAACTTGGTGCTATATTTCAAATTTCAGTGTTTTTGGTTTGATTATATTATTGAATTAAATTTATTATTATATTATTATTTTTTATGATTATTTATTAAATTATAATTTATGATTTTGTGTTTAAAATTTTATCATACTCGGGATGTTTACTAGACTCTTGTTCGGACAGGTTTCAGTGAGTTATTCCTAAAAATTACAGACCTACAATAAAAAAAATACATATTTCCATGCAAAAAAATGTACCACTTTGAGCACAGAAATATGGACATAATCAGACCGCTGGGGAGGTTAAATGTTGTCCCACCCCCCCCGCCAACTGTCAATTTTGCTGGGCAGCTTGGTATCAGGGGACCAATATTCGCACAACTACAGCTAATATCCAGCATGCACTGACACATAGGTGCATCTGTGTGCACCAGTGCCCATCGGCATGCACATCCTCATGCATTGGCCCCAACCTGCCTATTTAAAGGAAATCCTGCTATGTGCTAATCGCTGGATGTTCTTCAGCTTCTTCGTGATCCGTTTTTCTGGGTCCCTGATTATGCTGACTGATCTCCCATTGCTGACTTGGCTAGTTCCTGACCTTGCTCTTTGATTTTGGATACTGACTTCGGCTTGCTTCTGACTATATGCCTGCTTCCCCAGTGCTGACCTCGGCCGGCTACTGGACCTCACTCTGCCTTCCACCATAGTACTGACACCAGCCTGCTACCTGACCACACTTCAGCCTCACCATATATGACCCGGCTCACCTTAACAATGTCTCTGTCCCTGCTACCAAACAACCATGCTTTTTTGAGTTTTGTACCACTGTCACCACCTTCAAGGTTGCTTGGACTAGAGCCACAAGGGAAGCCCCCTCGTCAGCTCAGCGTCTAACCCAGGTATGTGTCACTTTACCAAAGGAAGTTGACAAATAACAGACTTACTGGCTGGGTCAGCAAACAATAAAACTATGTTATTTGGGAAAGAGGGGGAGAAACTAACAAAACAAAGACTTCTGTCTCAATGCTTCTGACAGCAGCCAGAATCTGGAGCAGTTGTGAATGGCAACCAATCAGCTTCTAGCTTTCATTTTAAAGGCTTAGCTGAACAAGCTGAAGCTAGAAACTGATTGGTTACTATGCACAACTGCTCCAGATTCTGTCTTCTCCAGTTTCAGTAAATTCTCACCACTGTATAAAAGTGAACAGTTTTTTTTTAAATCATTAGTTGATCATAATGCTGTTGTCTAGATTAGTAGTACTTTCTTTTTGTTGCCTGCACATAACCTACGTCTTTTAAATTGTCAACAGAATGAGCTGAGTATTGTTTATGGGCCAACAAAGTATATTTTGTATTTTAGTCACAGAATAGTGGATGGAAAGAATGTAGTCATCTTTATCAGATTGAAAGGAGATCCAATATTTCTTGGCAACCATTTATAGATTGGTTGATTCATATCACTTTGTTTCTTGTTTTAACTCAACCTATTTCCACATAACTGAAGATTTTTATGTGGTTATTTGATCCCTATTTACTTCATTATTCATTTTTTTTTAACCAAGATGACGTTCAATATTTCTTTCCAGAGAAAACATTTTTGAAACAACTGTTTATTTACTTATTTTAATCAGAATATAGAGTGAGGCATGGCTCTGGAAAACTGCAGTAGACTGGCCCTATTCTTTGCATAATTATTTTGTTTAATGATCTGAGGCCTCCTGATTTCCTATTCTGAATGTACTGGAAAACATCCTTTCACTTGCTCCATTCATTTCAATGAAAACTTGCAGAGCAAGGGGCAAAAGGCTTCTCAGCATATTAAACAGGCATTTTTTCAGGACACTAAATGAAAAAAAAGACACAATACACTGCCTATATAAACAATTCACCATAGTAACAAAGTGGCAATTACCTAGTCACGCTTGTTGGTTTAATATAGAATAAATAATGATTTGGTAAATTCATTGTTACTGTGTTTGTTAGCTAATTATTACTTTTAAATAATGCAATACTTGTGCCAATATGTGGCTCACTTATACTGTCTAAAATACAGCCTAGAAGAGTTTTTACACTAAGGAATGCTTTTTTTTTAACAATCAGGAAGATACTGTAAACACACTGTGCCTGGTTTACTAAAGGAGTAAAGACTTTTGCAATGTGAATTTCACTTTGCAAGGGAATTTTCACATAGGAAAGTGGTGAAAAATCACCTTGGAAAAAATACACAATCATGTGCAATGTACAATGGAAATGAAAAAAAACATTATTTTTGCCTGCACATGATCGGATGTTAGAAGAGAGCACAGGTTCTGCACATTCACTACACTAAGTGAAAATTTCTTTGCAGTAAAAAATCACTTTGCAAAGTGAACAAGCTTTTACTTTTTTAGTAAGCATGAGTGAAGTCTTGCTATTGATATATACTGTATATATCAGTTATTCATTATTGTTTATTATTTTCTGTTTGTATGGCCAGTTTGTCCCTGATTCCTAGCTGTTCATAACGGTGCAGACTATACTTGTACAGGCTATTATTCACTATCACTTCAATGTTTTTTATCTCACCCAGTTTCTTCTCTTCTATTGTATTATACTGTGTCATTTTATAAACAGGTCACTATTCCATTTTATTATTAAGCATACTTTGCTATAAAACGCTGCATAATCTGTACGTTGAAAGAAAATGGCACTCCTATTGATAAAGCTTAATAACACTTAAAGGGTTACTCCATCAAAAGTGATATTTCAGTTACAAGTTGAGTGTGGTAGGTCCAACCCATTATTGGCTTCTTAGATATCCAATGACAATATATTATTTCCATACTTTCTAGCAATTCCTCATTTACCTTTGAGCTTTGGGTGTTCCTACACTTCAATGGAAGTTCCTGCTTATTTTGCTGTATTCATAATATAAACTCAATTAAAATCATGCAGGAAGACTTGGATCCCAGTAAACTGCAGAGTGTACTTATAAGCTGCAATTCTCTTAAAGGGGACCTGTAGTCTGTGTAATTTGTTGGCAACTGATAAACCTTTTCAGAGATGCTAGAAAATAAACCCCCCTGACAATTTCTTATATCTCTAAGGGTCTTTATTAGTTATATCCTGGAGTTTGAGTAGCTGGGTCTGAACACCTGTTGTGGTCATTGTAAGGGGTTCCTACTCTTCCTGATGGATTTTTACATTTCTTTTAGACTATGGTAGCGCAAAAGAAGGTACTGGTGTAACACACAATGTTTGGAAGGAACACACAAGACTTCCAAGTGGACAGGCACAGGTTCTGGATTTTGCAGTCACATTATCCAAGCCATATAATAAGTCAGAGACTGACTCTTCACCCCCCAGGTTTCACTTATAACCTAGAGCTGTCACTTCCTAGGTTTCAATATACCATCTGCTTGGTATTGGAGCTTTTACTTGATGATCTACCACAAAATGGAACATCACTTGCTCACCCTACATGAATGGGAGCACTACATACTGTACATTAAAAGGAAACCTACCTTACTAGTGGTCCTGTACAGCCATGTAAGATACAGTATAGTAGATTAACAAGGTTTGAAGCCCAAACTCTGCTGTAGAACTGCACTACTAGAAGTAGTAGTGATAATACAGCAATGTTTATATATAAAACATAATACTACTATATTAGCATGCTTCAAATCCCTCTACTAGCACCCAAATAATCAGTTCTCTGTTAATATGCCTATCACTAATAACTAAAATTTCCGGCATCTATAAACTGACACTGTCCATAGTCTACTATGTTTCAGATATGAATGGACACAGTCAGTGATTGCCTGTATTCATTCAGAAAAGAAAGGGACCGGTAAATGACATATTTACCGGCCCCTTCCCTGGTTTCCATCCTGAAACATCCCCCACAGCAGCCAACAGAAGAGGTGAGGAGGGGATCCCGGAAACGCTGTAGGGGTCCAATGGAGCACACGGGGCAACACAAAAAAGACGAACTTGGAGAGAAGGGCAGCGGGGGTGGCATTTATTGGAATTAATGGGCTGTATTTTTCTCCCTGCTGCAGCTGAATGCTGGTGAGAGAGAGAGGAGAAGAAGCGGGCATTTCTGGCATTCATTTGCTCCAGGGAGGAAAATACAACCCATTGGTTCCTCTAAATGCCACCCCAACGAGAGGGCTCCTCTTTGGGGTTGGCAACCAAGGGACGCGATCTACCCGTCACCTGCCCAGGATCAAACATGTTGCCAACCCCAACGTAAGGAACAGGACAAATGATTACATATAATCAGCAAAACTGCAGACTTAAAAGTTTTGATTTAGTTAAGTATATGCAGGTAGACCAGCATGATTTGAATGGGATGATGCAATCATGCAAACCCGGAAGCCAGAAAATTGTGATTCATGAATTTTAGGATTCTTTGTAATTTGCTGACAGGTTTATTTTGTAATTTAGTTTCTTCATTAATACATATTTCACTATTCATGTTTGTTCACAGCAGAATGCAGTGCAGGAAAACTGCGTTCCCTTTGCGATTCCCGCACCGCATGCAAAATGCAGTTGTAATCTTCAATGTGTCAATGTGAAGCTAACGACACCCCAAACACAGGTGAAAAATGCAGTCTATTTGCCTGCACCAGATCGCATGATACAGAAATATAATGCAATCCTGTTGCAGTGCATTTTTTTAAAGTAGTGCATGCGCTACTTTTGGTGTGGTCCTGTGTGGTTCAGCACATTCAGCACCGCATGTGAAGTTCACAGGAACACGCAGCACATTCCTGAGAAATTTCTTTTGTGAATCGGCCCCTAAATTAGACAAATGTAAAGATCTATTCCAATTAAGATTTTTTTGTTTAGATCCTATTATATAGAAATTATGTAGTTTAACATATATAAATGTATAATCTTTATAGCAAATCATTTGTTTTCGCTAATCTTACTGGTGTTTTACAATAATTACAATAAAATCTGGAGAAGACTGAATAATATTAGATTAGATTAAATATATTTTGTTCTTCCTTTTTTTCTGAGCATGTTTTGCAATATGTTCTGACAATCAAAAAGGGCCCTATTTTGGGAAAGTAAACCGAGGATATAGATCTTCGATTTTACAAATTTTTATTGAATAGGAAGATTATTGATGATTTCACTAATATCATATCGCTACCCTAATTGAAGCAGCTATGTAGCTTCAGTTCTCTCTTTGGGCTTAGTGTGTTACTAAGGCTTCTCCAATTTTTGAAAAATTGTTAATGATTTCCCTCTTTGTCTAGTACAGTTTCTGTTTGATGCATTTTGAATAAGTATAAATTCTTTAGAAACAATTTTAAATAGGAGATTCCTATACAGGGGCGGACTGACAACTCATGGGGCCCCTGGGCAATAGGGGATCATGGGGCCCCTGTGTCCTCGCCCACACCCAAAAAAGCCTATGAAAAAGCCAATGAAAGGTACCAGGGGCATCTCCTGGGGCCCCCTACTGACCTCGGGCCCTCGGGCAGTGCCCGAGTGCTCGACTGGTCAGTCTGCCCCTGTTCCTATATGAATCTATCTTTGCCTACAACTGAAATCACATTTGTACACATTTTACTTCCTTTAGCGGTTCTTAAACCTTTGTTTGGTGTTTTCCCCCAGTATAACCCATTCACCTTGAACTTACAGAGCATCTGTTTCCATTAGCATTTTATCGATAGTGTACCTAACATCGGGTATATACAGCATATATAACAAATATACACACAGTGTTGACTCATTTAACCACTTCAAGTCCAGACACTTTCACCCCCTTCCTGTCCAAGCCAAATTTCAGCTTTCAGCTCTATCACACTTTGAATGACAATTGCGCGGTCATGCAAAAAAAAAGTTTTTGACATTTTTATTTTATTTTTTTTACAGTATTATTTTTATATATATCTATATATTTTAATATATTGTCACCATAGTGACACTGTACTACTTGTGGGGGTGTGATGAAGATTTTTTTTTCTTCTTTTTTACACTGATTGCTTTTATACCCATAAAGGCTGTAAAAGCAATCATTTCTCCTTCTCTCTGGCTGCATTCTTGCAGCCATTGAGAAATACTGTGCGAGCTGTGATTGGTCACAGCTTGTCACACGGTACAAGACTGTTGTGAATAGCCTTGTACCATGTGACCTCTGTGATCATTCACAGATTTCACAAGTAGTAAGCAATGATGTCAGAAATGACATCTTGCTTACTACTATTCCTGTGATCACTGATTGGCCAATCAGTGATCACATGATTGGGACCTCACACAGAGGTCCCGTACAGCGATTGGTGTTCCCAGGGAGCGCGCACAGGTGGGGAGTAGGGAGGACGTTTATAAATGGCCACCCGCTCCTGCAATACTCCCGTCCGTCTGTTTAAATATACATGGGCCGGACGGGAAGTGGTTAAAGTAAGATACTTACTTTGATGCACTATGATTCCCAATACACAGCAAACTGAGCATGTGCAGCTTGCCCCCAAGGCTCAGTTCTATCAGCAGATGGATTTGAGACATTAAAAGAAGGGGAGGATCAGAGAAGACAGGATCAAACACCCTTTATACACAAGATGGAGGATTAACCCCTTAGGTTCCACAGTGAATATAACAAGCATGCTTTACTACATATACAGACTGATTTTGTTATTGTTTTGTTGTGGGTTTAATAACACTTTAACCACTTCTCGACCGCCCTATAGCAGATATACTGCTACAGGGCGGCACGGGTGCGCAAAATCACGTATATATACGTGATTTTGCATTTCCGGATAGGGGGCGTGCGCACCCTACCCGCGCCACCATTTGTGGCGCGGCTGTCAATCACCAGGTCCTGGCCAGTGATTACTCGCCGGCGCCCGCTGATTCACGAGCATCTCCGATGGGGAGGAGAACTGTTTGTAAATAAAACAGTTCTCCTCCCTGTCACACTGCTTTGGATGGCTGTGCACTGGGAAGAACACAGACACAAGTAAAACAGCACACAGCACAGTTAACCCTTTGATTGCCCCACATGTTAATCATTTCCTGCCCAGTGCCATTAGTACAGTGTCAGTGCTTTTTATTAGCACTGATCACTGTATTGGTGTCACTGGGAATGTCAGTGACACCAAGTCAGCTCCCCCCAGTGTCAGAATGCCTGCCGCAGTCCCGCTATAATTCGTTGATCGCCACCATCACTAGTAAAAATAACAAAAAATAAACCCAGTATATATTCCGCCATTTTTAAATGCTATAACTTTCACGTAAACCAATTAATTTACACGTATTTGGATTTTTTGTAGCAAAAACATGTCACAGAATACATTTTGACCTAAATTTATGACGAAGTTCGATTTTTAAAATGTTTTTTACTGGACATATTTAATAGCAAAAAGTCAAAATACAGTTTTTTTCTAAAATTTGATGGTCTTTTCTTTTTTATAGCGCAAAAAAAAAAAACATGCACAGGCGATCAAATACCACCGAAAGAAAGCTCAAATTATGGTAAAAAAAAGGATGAACATTTAATTTGGGTGCAGCATTGCATGACCGCGCAAATGTCAGTTAAAGTAACGCAGCGCCGTAAAAAATGGCCTGGTCAGGAAGGGGTGTAAATCCTCTGGAGGGCAAGTGGTTAATCTTGATGCATTGTTTGTCTGGGCCTTCTTCATTAATCAAAGACAAAACATATGTGTTGCTTATCACTCAGACCTCATTTTTAATAATCCATATCATCTCTAAACATGATCTCAGTCTCAGCAAAGTCATCTAAACTACATTTACAGCTTTATTCATTTTAGTGAATTCTATTGTTCTTATAATATTCAGTCTGCTACAATTAAAAGGATACATTTCCTCAGTCTCTTCTACTCCAGTGATGAGAATGCAATGTCACAAGCAGGTGTGGACTGACAACTCATGGGGCCCCCGGGCAATAGGGGATCATGGGGCCCCTGTGTCCTTGCCCAAACACAAAAAAGCCTATGAAAAAGGTACCAGGGGCATCTCATGGGGCCCTCTACTGACCCCGGGCCCTCGGGCGGTGCCCGAGTTTCCAAATGGTCAGTCCGCCCCTGGTCACAAGGGGAAGGGCTACAGCAAGGGGTTGTTCTATGTAAGACATTTGTGAACACGGCCAAGACCTGCGCAGTTAGCAAGTTTTTTGTGGTTGTATCATCTATACCAAGCATCTAAGTCCAGGAAGTACTGTAGATGTTGACCCTGTATGATGCCTAAACAAAGATGGCACCAATCTTCCGGAAAGTAAATAAATACCTGTAATGTTCCAATTTCTCATTTTTTTAGTGTGAAAAATACATTGGATGCTAGGTCCACTTTAACCACTTGCCTACTGAGCACTTTTACCCCCTTCCTGCACAGGCCAATTTTCAGCTTTTAGCGCTGTTAAACTTTGAATGACAATTGTGCGGTCATGCAACACTGCATGCAAATAACATTTTTATCTTTTTTTGAGACATATAGAGCTTTCTTTTGGTGGTATTTAATAACCACTGGGTTTTTTATTTTTTGCTAAACAAACTAAAGAAGACTGAAAATTTAAAAAAAAACACTTTTTTTTAAGTTTCTGTAATAAAATTTTGTAAATAAGTAATTGTTCTCCTTCACTGATGTGCACTAAAGAGGCTGCAGTGATGGGCACTGATAGGCTGCACTGATGAGGAGGCACTGATAGGTGGCACTGATGGGCATTGACAGGTATAACTGGTGGGCATTGATAGGCATCACTGATGGGCACTGAAAGGCAGCACTCATATATGGCACTGATGGGCATTGATAGGCCGCACTGACTGGCACTGATAGGCGGCACTGATTGGAACTGTTAGGCGACACTGAATGGAACTGTTAGGCAGCACTGATAGGTGGCACTTATGGGCACTGATAGGTGGCACTGACTGGCATTGATCAGCAGCACTGACTGGCACACATAGACGGCACTGACTGATATGTGGCATTGATGTGCACTGATGGGCACTGGTATGTGACATTGATGGCCCTGACAGGTGGCATTGATGGGCACTGATGGGGCTACATTGATCATCATGGCACTGCTCATTAGTGCCCTGTTGATCAGTGTAGATGTCCCCTCTGAGGAATGCCGTCTCTCCTCTCTTCATGCGCTGTCAGCGTGGGGAGAGGACTGCCGATAACTGGCATGTCCTGTTTACATGTGTTCAGCTGTAATTGGACACAGTGCCCCTGGGAGAGAGATCCACCGCCCGTCCGTCATTTCCTTATATGGTGGGCGGGAGGCGGTTAAAGCCTCATACACACGATGAGAATATTGCACGAATGATCATCCAGTTTTTTTTTGCATGCTAGTTTCATACCAATAATGAAAAGGTTACTAAAGTTATGAAAATCCTTGTAGGAGAGAATAAAATTTTTAAATTGATGCCATGTATTGTAATGTATTTGTATTGTATTTTTGGATGGAAACTGTACTGACTGAACGAAAATTGTATGATCTGGCATTGTACAAGAAAAATATTGTTGCTTGTCCCTTCGAATAATTTCAAATGAAAGCTGTGTACTAACGATCAGATTATCGTGCGATCGGTTCGAAAGTGGTATTTTTTGTACAATATTCTGATTGTGTGTACTAGGCTTTAGGAAGTAGTTTAGTAATTTAGTACTATCTAAATACAGAAGAGCATTCAATAGTGTATCCGAAAGAGATAAGTGGTGTGCAGCTACATGTAGATTGAAGCTGAGAGTATACAATTCTTTCAGCAGCACCTGAATCAAAGAGTGGCACGAGCGAGAAATTGCAGGCTTTTATATTCTACATCAGGTAGGGTGCCACAGTAGATTTTCATCCAGACTGCAAAATACTTCTCTTTCTGGGAAATAGAGGCTCTTGGAGAATGAATGGTGAAGCAGCTATTGATTTCTTTATTTGTTTTGAGTTGAGTGAGCGAGGAAAGCTCTTGTTTAATGTTTCAAATAGTTTTACGCTTTATTTCTTGAAGAATTTTGCTTGCTCAGTAGTAAAATTGCTTTGGAATAACAAAAATGTACAGGCAGTGATGGGGTGATGAAGATACTCTTGCAAACAATTTTCAGTTTCACATTCGTAGTTGTTAGAAGATGTGCAACAATGGTTGCAATCAACAATCCATTAGATTACATATAAATAAGAGAATTCTATATGGAATACTATCAGGATATAAAAATTATCAGTTTATAGAAGCTTGTCACAAAAGCCAGGGAGGCACACGTTTTTAGATTTAAAGAGGAAAAAAGATTTATTTTTTACTTTAGATGAGTGGCGGTATGGTCAATTAGTTCATTTTGTTTCAATGCTCCCACAACCACTGAGGACGTCAGAGGATCAGTATCCATTTGAAAAATTGTTGAATGTAACTACAGGTCCAAAACAATCCACCTCTAGGATTTATAAGATCCTTATGGATATGCAAGGAGTTGATCCTCCCCAGTTCTGGGCAAAATGGGAAAAGGAGCTTGGAACAGAATTGAAAGAGCAACAAAGGAATAAAATATTTAATTTAACACACAAGGTGATAAACATGAGCACAGTTGAAATGAACTGTAAATGTTTGGCGAGATGGAATATTACAGCGAGTATGGAACATAAACAAGTAGAGGTATCACCGTTGTGTTGGAGAGGTTGCAGGGAAAAGGGAACAATGGCACATATATGGTGGGATTGCCCAAAAATACAGGATTACTGGAAGGGAATTACCCAATATATTCAGGAAATATGTGGGATTACTGTACAGAGGGACCCGTGGACGTACCTATTTTATAATCTGGAGCCTTCAGTGAAACTGCATAAAAATAGGGTACTATACCACCTAATTATTGCGGCTAAGGGCTTGATTCCCAAGTTCTGGCAAGCTCTAGAGCTACCACAAATAAATGATTGGATAAATAGAGTGGAAAATATTTATAGGATGGAGGAGCTATATTACATAGAGGAGGATAAAACAGAAAAATTTAGGAAAACACGGAGCAATTGGTTAAACGTTAAAACATCTAAAAGATATTCAGAGTTGGTTGGAGTCTAGGGGGAAATCTAGAGAGAGCTCAATGGAGTACCCAAAAGAGAGAGTGGAGGTGTGAGGGAGAGATAGACAACTATGAGAGAAGATGGAAACTGAGTTATAGGACGTGGACTGGGGTAAACGGGAGGGGGAGGGTGGGAAGAAGGATAGGGGTAAGGGGTAAGGTGATGTAAAATGGAATTTTAAGTACATGTGAAGTGTTTATGTACTAGGTTGGCTGTTGATAGTATTGAACTTTCCCTTGGCAGATGAGAGTAGGTAGTGTTCCTGATGCCTACAGTTCTTAGGACCCGGAAAAGAAATTAATGTAAATTAACATACTGTATAATGAGTCCAAGAGTGATCCGTAAATCTCTGTGCACGAGACTTCCGTGATAAGGATTTGTAGTATGATTGCACTCACCAGAAGTGCAATGATAATGCACATGAACATATATCCAAATAATCCTTGGTGAACATCAGGGCTCAGGCGGGGACAAGGGGCTCCACTGGTACACAATCAGCACATATCCCTTTGATTACATGCTTTCGCATGAAACTCATCAGGAAGGAGCCTTGCCACATTGACGTCACGCCGCTGAGACCACATGGAAGGCCTGCGGCCATCTTTGAGCCTGTAAGCATATACTGTTTATCATCTGGATTTGTTCTTTTGCTGAAATTTCAAATAAAAAAACACTACACTATCAAATACTCTTGTTTGTGGCTTGTGTATGAGCCATTCAAGATGAAGATATATCCTTTTAGCAACATATTCTTGTGGTGGAGAGATATGAGAGGATCTGTCCCCATGTGCTGTGAAGGTCCGGTTTGTGAGGTCTGGAGTGCTTTTCCTGTGTGCTCATTGTGTACCAGTAGAGCCCCTTGTCCCCGCCTGAGCCCTGATGTTCACCAAGGATTATTTGGATATATATTCATGCACATTATCATTGCGCTTCTGGTGAGTGCAATCATACTACAAATCCTTATCATGGAAGTCACGTGTACGGAGATTTATGGATCACTCTTGGACTCATTATATGTTGATTTACATTCATTTATTTTCCGAATGCATTCATCATGTATTAACTACTGTAGTTCATTACCTTTATGTGGAATATTTCACCACTGCCACTATTGAATTATCCATTCACTAATATTTTGGTACATTTTTTGACGACACACTCCATATTTGCTGTGGTCACTTTTAGCGCAAGCACTTTGCGCCTCACTGTATATGCATTTGTCACTTTCATTATTTAGCGCTGCATTATATATCTATTAGTCTATTTGAGGATACAGGGGTTCATCCTTAATGCCAGCAGCTTGATATTAATCATGCGCTCACTTGCCATATATTTTATTAGTTCTTAGGACCCACATAAAAAGAAACAAATCAGAATAAATTAGGAAACATGTTAAAGGCAATAGGAATTCTTTTTTAAATTAAATAGTTTTTAATGTGCTTTTAAAACCAGATGATATATAATAGCAAACATTTCAAGATGCTCACAGTTGGGTTAGAATTCCTACTGTTTACCCCAAGGACTCTGAAACCAGAGTGCTCTGGTGTGCAAAACATCAACATATACAGCAAAAAATAGCTTGCCCTCAAAATTTTTCTTTTGAGAATCTGCTTTGTACTGTACTGCGCCCTGTGCAGTTTCTGTGGCTTTCTTGACTGGACAAAATCAAGTGTGAAGCCCTTTCAATTTTTCCCCAGTCACAGTCTTTGAACCTGAACAACTCATGTGCCACATATTGACCTAGAGATCCCACTAATGAGTGAGTGGACTGGACATGCAAACTGGTGGTGCCTATGCAGTTTTTCTTGCAGACTGTTTTATGTCTAGCAGCACATCTGGTGCAAACTACCAGGTTATTTGTTTTATGTAAAAACTATTGGGGCAGCACAGTGGCTAAATGGTCTGTACTTCTGCCTGGCAGTACTAGGGTCGTTGGTTCAAATCCCAACCACAGCACCACCTGCCTGTTTGCATGTTCTCCATGTGCCTCCATGGGTTTCCTCCAGGTACTCCAGTTTCTTCCCATACTCTAAAAGACATGCTGGTAGGCAGGGGAGGACTGACAACTCATGGGGCCCCTGGGCAATAGGGGATCATGGGGCCCCTGTGTCCTCGCCCACACTCAAAAAAGCCTATGAAAAAGATATGCCCGAGTGCCTGAATGGTCAGTCTGCCCTTGCTGGTAGGTGAATTGGCTCCTGTCTAAATTGGCCTAGTATGTGCATGTATGAATGTAAGTTAGGGACCTTAGATTGTATACCCCTTGAGGGTTAGGAACTGATGTGAATGTACAATATATATGTAAAGCACTGTGGAAATTGACAGTGATATATAAGCACCTGTAATAAATATATAAACTTTTGCTGCTATTTGACTGAGTGGACAAAACTAAATACAGGTTTTCTGTAAGGCTCTGTACACCTCAGCATTTGAATCCAGCAATAGCTATGGAGGGTTCCATTCTACTGGCTGTATAAGAGTATCAAGAAAGATGGTTCAATACACAGGATTGATTAAAAAATTGTTAGCTTCACATCATGCTATTGGAAGCTGAAGCTTTTGCTTCTCATTTTAACAAACTCCTGTGTTTGGGTGTCAGCAATACATTCCCTACTATTCCCTTTTCCTCAGTGTATTGATGCTATCGACACCTACAGTACATTTCACACATCTTAACTTCCTAGCACTACATGGGAAGGAACATTCATGAACAAAAAGCCTGAGGCAGTTAAATACGTTAAAACAGAAATGGAAAAAAAAATCAAGAAAGCTACCTTTCTGCGTATGCTTTTACTAGAGTATTATCAGGCACAGATGCACTTCGAAACAAAAGACAGCTTAAAAGCAGTGAGAGTTATGATAACGTGTTATTCTATACATTGCAAGTTTGAGTGCACTTTAATTCTAACCATGTAAAAATGTATTCAACAAATAATGAATATACTTTGCACGTGTGCTGAAAATAAAATGTGTTTATGTCACTATAAAAAAAAATGTATCTTTATTTAGCACACAAATGTCAATACCTATTACAGTTCTACTGCAATTAAATCATTTTAGCAAAAGCACTGATGATTTTATATAAAAGAAAAAGGTGGTGAAGTAAACTATATCAATCAATTACAGTTTAGCTTACAGTACGTTAGAGAGGGTAGACAAATGAAAGCATTATACTGATTGGTTGCTATAAATTATTGCAAATCATGGCTCATTGTACTTTGTTCTTAAATATTGACTTGACTTATATTGCTTGACGTATATGCCTTGACTTATATTCAGCCCCTCTCCACTTCTAGAAATATATATTATACTTTCTTTTACTTTTCTTCTGTTTAATAATTCATATTAGGAAAACCCATTGAGAACCAAGTCAAAACCATTTATTCATTTCATTCACTCACCTATGCAGGTAATAAAGGTATGTCTGTTGAAGAAGGTAAGATTCAGATATGGCAGCTCTGGTATTTTTTAAAATGAGATCAGTCATTTTCGCTGTTTCTGACAGTGAGTGATATTATGGAAAAGATCTCTATGATTCTATTTGCATTCAGTACAAAATTTGTACTGTACCATCCCTTCACAAACCAGTGAACACATTTTTCACACTCACAGCTTGGTATCACCAGGAAATACCAGTAGCTAAGCAATTTACAACTTTTAAAATCTATACATTACTAACCTTAGTAAACCTTTTTTGCACCCCTGCCTTGGGCTGGCTACATTTAGTATATAGTTTTGCTGTAGCTAACTGAGCTGCAATTTACTTTTCAGGTCTATTCAGGCTTTTACTACGTCTTGTGGTTGATTGCTCCTGCCTGCTGCTGAAAGAATGTTCCAGCATTAGCGTAGAAGGATCAATCCCTGGGTTATGAATAGTTATCTTACCTTAGTCAGTACCGGGGAGGCTGACCCAGAAGGTGTGGCTGGGGAAAAGATAAATGTTTTGGAGGATCTGATTAGGGTTTTCTCTCCTGGGGCTCCCTTTCTGGGAGAATGCATTTGTGTGTCTCAATGAGCTACAACTACTAGGCCTCAGCATGTGATAATAAATGAGGGCCTAAAGAAAACTTGCCTGAAGGAAACTGGTCTGTGGAAGCTTGGCTAGAGGGGTGGGTGCCTTCGCCTGAAACCCCAGG
This sequence comes from Staurois parvus, assembly GCF_062004578.1. Lineage (NCBI taxonomy): Eukaryota > Metazoa > Chordata > Amphibia > Anura > Ranidae > Staurois > Staurois parvus. The sequence goes on from NW_028318002.1 coordinate 2,614,296, forward strand.
TGTGCAAGTACTTTGTGAGGGTGAGACACCAGAAGTTGCTGCTTAAGGACTGTGACGGCTTGCATAGGGTCTCAGACTCACTGTCTGTCCCCTACCAACACCAGCATTATTTTGAGGCTGCTCTGAAGGACATAATACTCCTGGAACAAGGATTTTTTCAGAGAAGCTGTATTTTGTGCCTTGAATATCCTGCAACCCTACACCCTTTTCCCTACATTTGTTCAAGATTTGCAGTGAATCTTCAAAAGACACCCCTAGACTGAGCCTGAATTTGTCGGTGTGCTTCCAAGCCTTAACACAGGGTAGGCAGCCTCTGAACAGGTAATTGGGAGCCAATTTATTTCCAGCGGCCCCTCCAGCGCTACACTTTATTAAAGTAAAACTATGGCCTCCTTTTTAAAATATTCCCCCAGCCACTGGTCTTGGCACATCTCTTCTGTAGTTCTTTCTCTAGGAAGCAGTGATGTAATTCTTCTTCACTTGCAGTGGTGGACAGACCAAGGCTCTCAGACACATTCAACATGTACAGGCCTAGTGTATCTGCCCACATTCACTACAATTCCCTGTGGTTTATGGGAACTGTAGTTTATTTTTACTGCAGAGAGAGAAGAGAGGATATATTGTAATCCCTGCTGTTACACCTCCTCCTTGGCAGAGCAGATGCTGTTATCTTTTGAATTACAGAGATGAGGTCATGAAAATTCAATTAGACTTTTCTCCTAAATGGTAAGGATTTCTAAATTGTATTAACTGTTTAGTATTTTTTGTAGGTGGGTGTACTAATGGGTGATTTTTTTGCCTATCCAAAATTCTTCTTTAAATAACTGAAATGCAATGAATACAAAGGTTAGGCCAGGGACAGGAAGGCTGGAAAGGAAAGGACTAGGTGATGGTGGGCATCTTCCAGCCAGTAAATAATCAGGCTCACGTTGACTTGCTTCAGATTCAAATGCACATTGTGGGAAGTTTACAATGTGCAGTGAAATCTGAGCAAGCAATCAGGGACCTGTGCAACTGAGCAAAGATGGAAAGTAAGACTGGAGTTCAGCTTTAATAAAGGACACCTGTGCTGCAGACTCATTGGGGGTTGGGATGGATGTGAGTGGTTAAATTTTCACTGGAAAATTAATATTTTAATGCAGTAAAAATTAGGAAAACAAACAGTGAGAATATAAAGATTATTTAAATCCTGCCCTAGGTAATCTCAAAGTGAGCCTTTTTGATTTTAAGGGTATACCATCTCCCATGTCAAGTCAACTATCTCCCACTGGCTGGCTGCTATACCATTCTCTTCTTCATCCCATTTTTGATAAAAGCCCTGTCCCTTAAAGTGATTGTAAAGCCTCAAGGTTTTTTACCTTCATGCATTTCATGCGTTTTAAAGGAAAACTTTAGGGGGAGTTCAGGGGCTGATGAACAAAACGCTGAACAGCTCCTGAACGTCAGTTTATCAGCTGCATTGTACATGAGCCCTAAGTCCTGTAGTAAAGCCCAAACCTGTGATCTCTGTCTCTAGTAAATTTGGGTCTAGCCTTGCTTTTTAAAATTGATCACACAGCAATGTTTTATGCAGCTGTATCATCTGTGGACTCATAATTCGTAGAGTCCACAGATAGTGGACTATCCGTAGAGAGCTTGATAGTGATTGGCCAGTGACGGGATAGTTTTGCATCAGTGAGAACAGGGAAAGTAATTACTGGCCAATTTCTATACAACGGTCAAAGCGAGCCTTTTACTTTTGGATTAGAATAAGCATGTGTCCCTGCTAAAGATATCTGAAAAAAGCGCTGCATAAGAAATACTGTAAAATACAGAATTTGTGGGATTCTCTATTAGCACACAGCTCTGCTAATATGCAGCTCTCACTGCATTCTCTAAGGTAACAGACATTTTCTAATTGCGCTCTTCTATTCTCATAGCATCCTCTTTGGCAACATGCAACTCTCATATCTCTTTCCGATAAAGAGCACATTTCATTGCATTCCATCAGAGTGCAGGCATTGCATTAGGTTCTCTCTCCTAATGATAGGCTTTGAAATACTTTTTTTGTGTGCAACTCTCATAGTATGCTTGTTGGTAACATATAGTTCTCAAGGTATTGTTTCTGGTAACATGCAGCTTCCATAACATGCAATTTTCATTACAGTCTCTTTGGTAACATCCACTTTTGTTGCGGTCTCTCTACTGAACTTCACCTTTTATTCATTTTAATAACCTTTTCCCTGATAAAATGAAGTTTTATTAACACCTAGCATTCCCCAAGTTGACATAAAGCTCTCAAAGGCCTGTCTTTGGTAACATGCACAGCTCATAGCACTCCCTTTTGTAACACTCATATATATTTTTCATTACTTCTGCCACTTAACAAACTAGTAAGCTTTGCTAACATACGGAGTATAAAATTAGCATTTATCTGTACACATACACTATAGAAGCTTAATTATAACATGAGCTGTTTTAGAACCCACATGGAAAAAAAAATATTTCAAATATATTTTGAAAATATTTTTATTTATTTATTTACTTATTACAGGTTCTAAACAGCTTAGGACAGCTTATATAGCGCTGTAAATTTACACAGCGCCTTACATATATATTGTACTCCCAAATATATTGCCATATATTTGAAATGCTAAAATTTTGGCCATATTCATTATATATATATATACAGTTGTGTTCAAAATAATAGCAGTGTGTTGAAAAAAGTGAATAAAGCTCAAATTCCTTCTAATAGCTTTTATTTCCATACACACAAATGCATTGGGAACACTACACATTCTATTCCAAATCAAAACATGAAGAAAAATATATCAAATTTGTGTTGTTCCTCTAAAAAATTTGAAGAAAAGTGAATATTGGACTGTTCAAAAAATAGCAGTGTTTGTATTCTTCTTTACAAACTCAAACATTCACTATATAAACTGAAAAAGGTTTGAAGATTTTGCTTTCCTTTGAATCACTTAATTAATATTTCGTTGTATTTTGTTTGTTCTGTTTCTGAGAACTGCTATACATCTGTGTTGCATGGAGTCAACCAACTTCTGGCACCTGTGAACAGGTATTCCAGCCCAGGATGATTGGACTACATTCCACAGTTCTTCTCTATTTCTTGGTTTTGCCTCAGAAACTGCATTTTTGATGTCACCCCACAAGTTTTCTATTGGATTAAGATCCGGGGATTGGGCTGGCCACTCCATAACGTCAATCTTGTTGGTCTGGAACCAAGATTTTGCACGTTTACTGGTGTGTTTGGGGTCGTTGTCTTGTTGGAACACCCATTTCAAGGGCATTTCCTCTTCAGCATAAGGCAGCATGACCTCTTCAAGTATTCTGATGTATTCAAACTGATCCATGATCCCTGGTATATAGGCCCAACACCGTATTATGAGAATCATCCCCATATCATGATGCTTGCGCAACCATGCTTTACTGTCTTCACAGTGTACTGTGGCTTGAATTCAGTGTTTGGGGGTCGTCTGACAAACTGTCTCCAGCCACTAGACCCAAAAAGAACAATCTTACTTTCATCAGTCCACAAAATGTTGCGCCATTTCTCTTTAGGCCAGTCAATGTGCTCTTTGGCAAATTGTAACCTCTTCAGCACGTCTTTTTTTCAACAGTGGGACTTTGCGGGGCTTCTTGCAGATAGCTTGGCTTCACATAGGCGTCTTCTAATTGTAACAGTACTCACAGGTAACTTTACACCTTCTTTGATCTTCCTGGAGCTGATTGTTGGCTGTGTCCTTGCCATTTTGGCTATTCTTCTATCCATACGAATGGTAGTTTTTTACTTTTTTCCACGTCTTTCAGGTTTTGGTTGTCATTTTAAAGCATTTGCGATCATTTTAGCTGAGCAGCCTATCATTTTCTGCACTTCTTTATATGTTTTCCCCTCTCCAATCAACTTTTTAATCAAGGTACGCTGTTCTTCTGAACAATGTCTGGAACGACCCATTTTCCTCAGAATTTCAGAGAGAAATGCACTGTAACCAGCATGTACAACATTTGCTGCCTTCCTTCCTTAAATAAGGGCAATAATTGCCACCTGTTTTTCAAAGAATGAATGAGCTCACTAATAGAACTCCACACTGCTATTATTTTGAACATGCCCCTTTCAATTAGTGATTCAACTACACAGAATCAGCAGCATGCATGTCATGACTGTTGGGTCTGTTGGATTTCTATTACTCTACTACACCTGCTAGTAAATTATTTGCCATGTAGAAATATCATTTCTACCAAAAACAGTGATTGATCAGGTTAGTGATGTCTGACTGCTATTATTTTGAACACAACTGTATATATTTATTTTTTTTAATTTTTATTTATTTCAGGTACTTATATAGTGCCGTCAATTTACCCAGCGCTTTTCATATATATTGTATATTCACATCAGTCCCTAACCCTCAAGGGGCGTACAATGTAACATCCCTAACTTACATTCATACATACACATACTAGGGCCAATTTTTTTTAGACAGGAGCCAAGTAACCTACCAGCATGTCTTTGGAGTGTGCGAGGAAACCGGAGTACCCGGAGGAAACCCACGCAGGCACAGGGAGAACATGCAAACTCCATGCAGGAGGTGCCGTGGCTGGGATTCGAACCAACAACCCTAGTACAACCATTTAGCCACTGTATATATATATATATATATATATATATATATATTACTGTATATATACTGCATGTTGAAATTAGTTTTTATTACAAGTTATATAAGAAAAATATTTTTAAAAATACATTTCAAAAATACTGTATGTCTTTAAAAATACAAATCTACATTTTTGGAATGCATTTACAAATATATGTAAAGATATATGTTAAAATGACTTATTTATATGTTAAAAAAAATCTGAAGAATATATTTAAAAAATATATATTTATAAAAATATATTTTTTTAAATACATTCTTCAGATTTGTTTTAACATATAAAAAGTCATTTTAACATATATCTTTACATATATTTGTAAATGCATTCCAAAAATGTAGATTTGTATTTTTAAAGACATACAGTATTTTTGAAATGTATTTTAAAAAATATTTTCCATTTATTTTGTGATAAAATCGCATTTCAACATGCAGTATATATATATATATATATATATATATATATATATATATATATAGTTATTTTAATATATTTTAAAATATATTGAATATGGCCAAAATTGTAGCATTTCAAATATATGTCAATATATTTAGGAAGAATATTTAAAAAATATATTTCAAATATATTTTTCGTCCATATGGGAAGCTTTATCTTACCTGTAACTGTTCTAGACAGTTCCATAAGTAAAGCTGAACTTCAGGCACAAAAACTTTAAATATATTCTTTGCTGTGGGTTGGGCCAAAACAGGCTCCACCCACTACAGGATGCCTGCAGAAATCCACAGCAGGGGGTGGAGACAAGACCAGTCACCCTGTACAGAGAAGGTGAGAGAGAAAGAGAGCAGCAGTAACCAGTCTTTATTACAGGAAATTCCTTACAGAGGCAAAGTTTTACACTGGATTATTGCAGATCTGGCAGACATACACAAAGCGCAGCAAGATTCCAGTAGAAATACAGACTTTAGAGTATTTAGACAATTTTGGCTTATCCTAAAAGAGTTGTGTTTCATTCCAAAACTGAATTTACTTCTGTAAAACTGCAGTACAATCTCATAAATTGAAATTACAATATGCTTGTAAACATGTCTCTCACAAATGCTTCCCATGAACACATTTCTTACAAACGGCTACCTACAAATCAATGATGTATTTTGGTTTTGTGCTGTCATAGGCAAGACTAAAATTGGGCGCCCCCACCCCCCAAGCAAAACTAAAATCGGGCGCCCTCCACCATCTGAATTTGTCCCACACCAGCCACGGTATGCCATTTGGTGCCAAATTATGTAACCTAAAAATCTCCATAGGCAACATTTTAAAAGCCTTTACAAGTTACAAGTGTAGAGTTACACAGGAGGTCTGGTGCTAGAATTTTTACTCTCACTCTGACATTCATAGCAGTACCTCATATGTGTGGTGCGAGCTCTAGTTACATATGCGTGAGGGACCTATGTGCGTGTGAGCATGGGGGAACAAGGGGTGCTTTAATTTTTTTTTGCTATTTTATTATTTCTTTATTTACATTTTTTTTTGTACACTATAGCTTTAACTTTTTTTTTTAGCAACTTTATTTCTATTACAAGGGATGAACAACATCCCTTGTGATAGCATGGGCCATGCCAGTTTCTGTTTATGGAGAGATCTAGGGTCTAGTACCCCAAATCTCTCCTCTGGCCTCCCAATGCATGCGATCAGACACAGATCAGTCTGATCATTTGCATTGGGACTGCATGGTAGAGCCTGGTAAAGGCGTCAGTGGCAGGAGGGGGAGGGACGCCCTCCTGCCGCTTGTAAAAATAATCCAGCGGCTTGTTAGCCCCCAGATTACTTATATCTTGTGCAAAATGAGAGAGAGGGGGGGAGGAGAGAGAAAGAGAGAGCGGAAGAGAAGAGAGAGAGGGGAGAGGAGAGAGAGAGGGAGGGAGAGAGGAGAAGGGAGAGAGGAGAGAGAAAGGAGAGAAAGGAGAGGAGAGAGAGAGGGGAGGAGAGAGGAGAAGAAAGAGAGGAAAGAGAGACAGGGGGAGAGAGAGGAGAGAGAAAGGAGAGATAGGATAGAGAGAGAGGGGAAGAAAGGGGAGAGAGAGGGGGTAAGAGAGAGCGAGAGATCGGGAGGAGAAAGAGAGAATGGGAGAAGAGAGAGGAGAGAGAGAATGGGGGGAGAAGAGAGAGAGGAGAGGGTGAGAAGAGATAGGAGAGAGAGAACGGGAGGAGAGAGAGGGGAGAGGGAGAGAGGAAGAAGAGAGAGAGGGGTGGAGAAGATAGGGAGGGAGGGAGAGAGAGAGGGAGAAGAGAGAGAGAGAGTTAGGAAGAAGAGAGAGACGGAGAAGAGAGGGAGGGAGAAGAGAGATAGAGAGGGAGAAGAGAGAGATGGAGAAGAGAGAGAGGGGGGAGAAGAGAGAGAGAAGAGAGAGAGGAGGAGAAGAGAGAGATAGGGGGAAGAGAGGGAGGGAGGGAGGAAGGGAGAAGAGAGAGAGGGAGAAGATGGAGGGAGGGAGAAGAGAGAGAAAGAAGAGAGATGGAGAAGAGAGAGAGGGGGGGGAGAGAGAGAGAAGAGAGAGAGATAAAGGGAGAGAGAGGGGGAAGAGAGGGGGGTAGAGAGAGAGAGAAGAGAGAGAGAAGAGAGGGGGGAAGGAGAGAGAGATAGAAGAGAGGGGGGGGGAGAGGGAGAGAGGGAGAAGAGAGAGAGAAGGGTAAAAAAAGAGATAGAGGCTCTATTTGACAAGTAAAGGAACACTTATCTGGGGTCCGTGGTGTCTGCAGCTGCACTGATACCTGACATGCAGAGATGGTCTTCTCTCCTGCACCCCTTCTTCATGGTCAGCTGACCTCTAGGCTCCGCCCTGCGGCCCTATGCAGTGAATGGAATAGACGGCCGGCTGGCTGCAGAGAAGCCAGGTGGGCGGAGCATAGCTGCGATGGTCAGTCCGGGCCTGGGCTTTCTGCCAGATCTTAACTATGTCAGAGGGCGCAGCAGGGAATCAGCGCTCCGGGAAGGCACAGAAAGGGTAAGACAGCTGGCTTGCCATTAACTCAGGATGGCATAAGCTGAGCCCACCTTCCCTGCTCAAGACATGCTGAGCCCACCACCCTGCCTAAAACCTGCCTTCCTCCTGAGCCTGCCTCCCTTCCCGAGCCATGCCGAGCTCTCCCGACCTGCCAAGCCCTGGTCCCTTGTCCCATCTGCCTGGGGGCGGTGCCGCCCCTCCTGAAAACTGCCGCCCTAGGCAAACGCCTTGTTTGCCTTGCGGGAGATACGCCCCTGGAATACATTGAAATGCAATATAACACAAATATAGAATTTCCAGGTATATCAAAGGGAGAAGGGAGGAGACCTTCACTGGTGTTCTTCTAAAAGATGAAAAGGCTGCAGTGGTTTATGGTTATTCTTAAACAACATTAAACACTCTCCGTTCTTGTTCAAGGGAATAATAAAGACAGATGCGGTTGCAGTGAGAACCCAATAGATGGCTCCCTACTCAACAGAATGATAATATACAGATTCCAGAGTAAAATCTAGATAGAATCTTTTTAAACTTCAGTATACAATAAAGAGTTTTACAAACTCTGGAAGATGAAAAGTTTTCATGGCTTTGTTTATATGCACAACCTGCCCTTTACAAGATTTAAAAAAGAGACTTGTCACAACTTTTTCTAGGGGCTGTAATTTCCACATAATTTATGAAAGTCCTGGAAATGTTCTTGCTGACACTATGCTGTTGAGCAATGCATCAGGAACTCAGTGTTTCTCTGATGATGCATGCTACTAATACATCACAGAAGCAACAGAGCCATCATGATGCATTGGTGGAAAGGTGACCCAGCCTAAAGACAAAAAAGATTTTGTGCACTATTTGAAGACAAATAAAAACTATGTAGTAAATCTTCCTTAACTATTTTATAACTTGAAAAGCTAACATCTCTCGATATATTAAAACCCACACAAACATTGGGATAACATACAAAGTCTTTGCAGACTTTATTTACTTTGTTATGTGTTGGTTTAATGCACACATTTTAATTTGATGTTCATTCTTTGGTAATTGAAACACAAAATACAGGAATAGAATTAGAATAAAAATAGACATCAATGAATAAAATGGATTATAGCTTCTCATTCCTGTGATTTACATGCTAGATTTCTCAAGGTTCTTTATTTTATCTGATAGTCTTGACATTTTGTGCAGCACTACTGGAGATCCACTGTATGTTGCAATTTATTAACTTGAACTTCAAGGAAAATTGCACTTAGAGAAATATGGGGGTTGCCATTGCTGACATCCTTCTGGGAATGCTAGTTATCCAGCTGTGTCTAACTAAAGTACTTTCTGAGTTAGGGCTCATGTACAAGGGGGCGTTTGGAAAAAGCTTCTGAACGATGGAAACTGACTGCTGGAAAAGGTAGGTTAAAAAACATTAGTTTAACCGCATTTGCATACTGCGTTTAAGCGCGTTTATGTGCGTTTGTGTTTAGAAGCGTTTTGAAAACATAACCTCAGGAGACCTTCCCAAATGCCCAGAATGCCCTGAAAAACAGTAAAAAATTAACTATTTCAGACATTTTGAGAGAAATAGAGAGAGCAGAAGCAGAGAGAGCAGTATGTGTTGAGATCACCTGTCTTTTCTGGTTGTATTCACTATGGATCCCATCATGAGCATAATGCAGCGCGTTCTATCATTTTTTCCTTCACGTGAAACCTGGAACTGACAGCACTGGTGTACTGGGTCCATTTGAGTACCTGGAAAACACTTTCCATGCATTTCTGATGATGAAAAAAGGCTCTGGACAGCATCTGGACATGGAACAGTTAAAAAATGCTTCTAAATGCAAACGCCTATAAACGCGGTTAACCGCATTTACAAGCATTTGCACACGTTTACAAGCTTTTGGCATTTGAAACGACAGTAAAATCTACTCCTGAATGCAAGCTTGGTGCGTTCAAAAAAACGACTGTAAACTCAACTGCCTGGAAATGACTGTAAACGACTATGTGTACATGGACACAGGAAAACATTAGGGAGAGTTCAGGAGCTGCTGAAAAAAACACTGAACAGCTCCTGAATGTCAGTTTATCAGCTGCAGTGTACATGAGCCCTTAGGCAGGCCATAGATAGGCTGTTTATCGGCCGAATTTCCGGCCCATAAACAAAAAAACCGGTCGGCCCCGTTGCTGATGCTGCCACCCATGTCCACGAAAAATGGCTGTTTTTTGTGGATTTTCCAGCATGACCGATAAAAATAAATGAGGAGATCTGCGAAAAACAGTCAACGGGCTGGCCCCACTAACGGCGTGATTATCGGCCGATTTTTTGTGTGGACGAAAATTCGGCCAATAATCGACCCGTCTATGGCCTGCATAAGTGACCTAGAAGAAGAATGCAGGTTAGAAAGTCAGAATGATATCAGAACTCCTGATTTGCTATCTTTTTCTGAGATAATACAGCAAACTAGCAGAAAGCCAATGAGCATTTGCAGAAAGAGGAGTTAGTAATTGCAATCTACATATTTTTTCAGTACAGACATTCTTTATTAACCACTTGCTGCTCGCCCCTGTACATTTACAGTGGCAGGGCAGCATGGGCAGACACAGTCACGTATACGTATAAACGTGATTTGCGGCTTCCTACCTGTGTTGTAGCTTGGCGGCTGATTTCAGCCAATGATTTTGGCTGAAGTCAGCTGATAGGCTGTGTCCAATCATACACAGAGTTCTGTGTTTACAAAACACAGAACTCTGTGTAAGGGAATAGTGATCTGGCAGTTTATTCACCCTACAAAGCAGGAAGAATAAACAGCCATCCAGTAAAGTAAAAGCAGCACATACTGTATAACACACATTACCTGTTGTTAGGCACACAGTTAACCCTTTGAGTGCCCCTAGATGTTAACATCTTCCCAGCCAGTATCATTATTACAGGGACAGTGTACAGTATTAGCACTGATCTCTGTATCAGTGTCACTATTTGTGTTAGTGTCAGTTAATCAGTCAGTGTACCTCCCAGCCCGATTGCCCACCACACTATAAAAGTCCCACTGTAAGTAGCTGATCAGCAGTATAGCATCATAGCTGTGTAAATTCCAGTATATATACCATATTTCGTAGATGCTATAACTTTCACACAAACCAATTCATTTACACATATTAGGATTTTTTTTTACCAAAGACACGTAGTAATATACATTTTGGTCTAAATTTATGAAGAAAGTAGATTTTTTTAATTTTTTATTGAATGTTTTATAACAGAAAGTAGAAAATATTGTTTTGTTTTTTTTCTGTTTGTATAATTTAAAAAACCCAGTGATCAAATACTACCAAAAGAAAGCTCTATTTGTGTGAAAGAATTATATAAATTTTGTCTGCATACAGTGTTGCATGACCTCGCAATAGCCAGTTAAAGTAGCTCAGTGCTAATTAGCAAAAAAAAATACTCTGGTCATGCAGGGGGTAAAACATTCCAGAGGTCAAGTGTTTAAAACAATATTTCTATTCTTAGCAAGTGTGCCTACTCAAAATTAGAGATAAACATTGCAGAACAAATAACATAATTTCCTATGTCAGAGATGAGAAATGGAGATGAATGAAAGCTGAACTTTACCCTTAGTAACTGGCTTCAAAATGTATAGCATGCATGCACTGAATGCCTGCACACTTCTCATACTGGTTGTGTACTACAGTAAAAGTATAACACATAAAATCAATAAATCAAAAACTCTCTGTGCAGCACGATCGGTGCATCAACCTATCCAAATGAATAAATATATGAAAACAATGTGTGTGCACTAATTAGCAAATTGACTCAATGCTGCCATACACTAAAATGTGCTCCCACATATACCTGATAAATAAATAACCAAAAAGTGCTGCGCTACATTCATGTGTTCTTAAAGTATTACAAAACTCAGGACCCTGCATTCACTCTATCTGGTCTCCCACAGTACAAAGAACATGGCAATGCAATTATTTTAGTAAATATAAATTGCTAAATACCTTTTCTTATCAGCAATTAGAGCAGTCTAGTGACTTCAGCAGAGCACTGGTTAAAGCTTATAGGATGAGTTCTCTTTCTGTTCTCGGAAGATGCAAAAACCCTGACCTCTGTTTGGACAGTGCTGATTGGCCCTGTGCTGATCACATGCACTCTCCCAAGAAAAAAAAAACCTCTCTAGCAATACACACTAAACTGAGCATGTGAATGTGCCAATCTTATCAGGTGGACATTTGAACAAGAGGAGGAGCAGAGAAAAGATAAGGAGATAAGAGGGGGACACTGGAAGGGGAGGATTAGAGAAGTCAGGACCAAACAGCCGTTTTACACAATGCAGAGAATTAACCCCTTAGGTTCCACAGTGAGTATAACAAGCATGCTTTACTGCATATACAGACTGATTTTACTGTTGTGGGTTTAGTAACACTTTAAATGTGACCATTTTCTTCCATTAACCATGCTGTCAAAATTTCTCCAATTTAAATATACAGATCAAACAGAATAATATATCAAATGTAAGTGTAAAATATGAATTAAGAATTAAAAAGTGCATGTGAGAAGGTTCCACCACCACTATAACACTGCAATTGTCATGACCAGTTTATAAAGTCCAAAGCAATATCTTGATCCACAATTAAGAATGCTTCCTTTTCAGCACCGTGACCAATCTTCAGTGAATACCATCACCAATCACTCTCCATGCTCACCTTAATGCCTGGACCTAAAGCTAGGTCATCATGCGCTTTCCCCTTCAGGGGTTTGAAATGGTTGGTATTGATTTGCGAGTGTTTCCTCCAAGAATCCTCCTTCATTATTACCACTGCTGTCAACCCATCCAAGTAATCTTTCCTCCAGCAATATAATTCAAAAGGAATAGAAACTATATATAGTGTTTTATCATTTTAAATACCATCAATAATTTATTAAGATCCAGAGTAGCTTCTTCCAGTAAGTTTTCCTTTATAAGAATTCACAGGAAGTGAGGAAACGCGTCAGCGCAGGGCTGAATGACATTATCACACCTCCAGGAAGGAGAGATCTGGATACTGAAGAGTATGGCGATGCTGCGTTCTTACCCTAGAGGGGACCCATACCTGTATATTTAAGTGGTGCACTAATGGGTTATAGTACACAGACATAGTGAGTGTATTTCTTTTTAATAAATTATTGATGGCATTTTAAAACGAGAAAACACTATATATAGTTTCTATTCCTTTTCGAGTTATATTGCTGGAGGAAAGATTACCTGGATGGTTGGGACGTTATGAATTTGTCATGACAATTGCAGTGTCATAGTGGTGATGGAACCCTCTCACACGCACTTTTTAGTTTTGGATTCACATTTTACACTCATATTTTTTTTTCCATAAGCATATTTTATACATATTATTCTGTTTGATCTGCATATTTAACCACTTGCCTACAGGGCACTTATACCCCCTTCCTGCCCAGGCCAGTTTTCAGCTTTCAGTGCTGTCACACTTTGAGTGGCAATTGCGCGGTCATGCAACACTGTACCCATAATATAATTTTATCATTTTTTTAAGACAGAGCTTTCTTTTGGTGGTATTTAATCACCTCTGGGTTTTTTATTTTTTGCTAAACAAACCAAAAACAACTGAAAATTTTGAAAAATTTTTTTTTTTCGAAGTTTTTGTTATAAAATTTTGTAAATAAGTGATCTTTCTCCTTCACTGATGTGTGCTAATGAGGCTGCAGTGATGGGCACTGATAGGCTGCACTGATGGGCACTGATGAGGAGGCACTAGTAGGTGGCACTGATGGGCATTGACAGGCATCACTGATGGGCACTGAAAGGCAACACTCATATATGGCACTGACTGGCACTGATAGGCGGCACTGACTAGCACTGTTAGGTGGCACTGACTGGCACTGTTAGGCGGCACTGATGGGCACTGATAGGCGGCACTGACTGGAACTGTTAGGCAGCACTGACTGGCACTGATAGGCAGCACTGACTGGCATTGATAGGTGGCACTGATTGGCAGCACTGATAGGTGGCATTGATGGGTGACACTGAATGGCAACTCAGATGGGCACTGATATGTGGCATTGATGTGCACTGGTAGGCACTGATATGTGGCATTAATGTGGCACTGATGGGCACTGGCAGGTGGCATTGATGAGCACTGAGAGCTGGCATTGATGGGCACTGACAGGTGGCACTGCTGGGGCTACACTGATCATCAGGGCACACTGATGATCAGTGCCCTGATGATCAGTGTAGATGTCCCCTCTGAGGAGTGCCGATTACTGGCTCTCCTCTGTCAGCGTGACAGCTCGTGAGGAGAGAAATGCCGGTAACCGGCATTTCCCTATTTACATGTGATTGGACACAGCTGATCACATGACTGAGCCGACATCTTTGGCTCTTTCCATTGATTGGTGATCTGCTGTATCTGAGGGACACAGCGCACCGCCGATCGCTGAGCTATGTGCTCCCAGAGCCGCGCGCGCGCAGTTAGAATGGGAGGACCGCCTTGCACCCGTCATTACCTTATATGGCGGGTGGGAGGCGGTTAAATTAGAGTAATTTTGACAGCACAGTTGATGCAAGAAAATGGTTTAGATTTAAGAACACATGAATACAGTAAGAGTATACAATCCTGAATGCTGGCCCTTACAGTCTATATACTTGTTAATGTATAAATGCCCTTTATAAAGATGTGACTCGTTTGTTATTGTGAATAGAGATGAGCGAATTATTCAAAAATTCGATTCGGCTGATTCGCCGAATTTGCGGGAGAAATTCGATTCGATGCGAATTTATTTGCCGCGAATTTAACTTATTTAAAGGGTTTCTAGGCTTCAGAGAGCCTTTATATTAGTGCAGAACACTGTACCTTTAATTTAAATGCCCTTGGAGTCTGCTGGGGAAGAGAAATAATACTGTCAGTCAGTATGACATGCAGATGAGTGCCGTCGATCTTAGAATCACCGCACACTTCACTCATTTGGGCAGTCACGGGGCACGACGAAGAAGAAGAAGAAGAAGAAGAATGAAAAGAAGAATGAAAAGAAGAAGAAGAAGAATGAAAAGAAGAAGAAGAAGAATGAAAAGAAGAATGAAAAGAAGAAGAAGAATGAAAAGAAGAAGAATGAAAAGAAGAAGAATGAAAAGAAGAAGAAGAAGAATGAAAAGAAGAATGAAAAGAAGAAGAAGAAGAATGAAAAGAAGAAGAAGAAGAATGAAAAGAAGAATGAAAAGAAGAAGAAGAAGAATGAAAAGAAGAAGAAGAATGAAAAGAAGAAGAAGAAGAATGAAAAGAAGAAGAATGAAAAGAAGAATGAGAAGAAGAATGAAAAGAAGAATTAAAAGAAGAACGAGAAGAATGAAAAGAAGAATGAAAAGAAGAAGAAGAAGAATGAAAAGAAGAATGAAAAGAAGAAGAAGAAGAATGAAAAGAAGAAGAAGAAGAATGAAAAGAAGAAGAAGAATGAAAAGAAGAAGAAGAAGAATGAAAAGAAGAATGAAAAGAAGAAGAAGAAGAATGAGAAGAAGAAGAATAATGAAAAGAAGAATGAAAAGAAGAAGAAGAAGAATGAAAAGAAAAAGAAGAAGAATGAAAAGAAGAATGAAAAGAAGAAGAAGAAGAATGAAAAGAAGAAGAAGAAGAATGAAAAGAAGAAGAAGAAGAATGAAAAGAAGAATGAAAAGAAGAAGAAGAAGAATGAGAAGAAGAAGAATGAAAAGAAGAAGAAGAAGAATGAAAAGAAGAATGAAAAGAAGAAGAAGAATGAAAAGAAGAAGAATTCCAGTACAGCAAAAAGTGTATCTGCAGAGAGCTCCGCTATTTCTGACAGTTCTCTGACAGTTCTGACAGTTCATTTACAGCGGTTGAAACATTGTATCTATTTATTTCCGAATAAAAACATCTGTATCCTAAATGGAAACAAATAGATACAATGTTTCAACCGCTGTAAATGAACTGTCAGAATTGTCAGAGAACTGTCAGAAATAGCGGAGCTCTCTGCAGTGACACTTTTGCCGGCTGATCGGGGAAAATTCGATTCGTGCATCCGAAGTTTGCTAAAATTCGGATTCGATGCGAATCGAATTTTTCCTAAAATTCGAAACGAATTCCACTTCGCCAAGTTCAACTCGCTCATCTCTAATTGTGAACTACTGGTTTCGAATTTGCTTCAGATTTTATGTCATTGAGTTGTAGCTACCGAGTGATACACATAGTCAGGGAAATTTAATAAAGCCGTAAGGGGAGTTATGTGGTGCACCAGATAAAAAAATCCCTGTCATTTGTTTCAGCAGCTTTACCGACAGGTGCAGTTGATTCAGGTAGTTCTTACTAGTACCACTACAAAGTGTCATCACTTCTCTACCAGATTCAAATATAATTCATAGATAATGAAACTGGAGGTAATTAAGACCAGCTACAACGTGGCATAGAGAGACAGGCAGTGTGCAGAGTGCCTCTCTCTGTATGTTGTGCAGCAGGCATATGCAAGAAAATGGGGGGCCAAATCAGTACCACATTCATACTCTCATGACAATCTAAAGGCAAAAATCTATTTGGATTATACAGGTAACACACAGGGGTCTCAAAATGGCCAAAAATATTGGCACCCCTGCACTTCTGTCAGATAATGCACCACTTCACCCAGAAAATTGGTGCAATTACAAATGTTTAGGCATTCTCATGTTTATTTATTTTGTTTGTATTGGTATGACACAGAAAAGTAGAGAAACAAAAAGACAAAATTATTGGCACCTTCTCCCAGAAAATTGTAAGAAATAATTGCATTGCGTTGTGGAATTTAAATGCGGTGCAGGAAATACTGCAAATCCTGTGCGTTTCCTGCACAGCATTGCAATCACATCACATTCATGCGACCTAGTGCAGGTGTCAATGATAAATGAATGACACCTCGAAACAGATCGCAAAACGCAATTGCCAGAAATCGCATCGCATGGGTGAGAACACCCAATGCGATGCAGTTCAACTGCAGATAAAAAAAAGGGTCCTGGACCTTTTTGGTGCAGATGCGATTTGAGCCATAAAAAAATGTAAGCCTCAAATTGCACCACACAGACATTGCATGTAATTCGAACGCGGTGCAATTCCTATGCAAATTACATGCGGTGTCCTGCACCGCATTAGTGTGCACCCAGACTCCAAGTTTTTGATGCTCCTGTAATTTGTAATTAAATTCACTTGTATACATTAACTGCTGGCAATTTAGAAATCACACTGGCAACCAGTTAAAAGGATGAAAAAAATGTACTCAATCTTTCTGCTGTGTGTCTCTGTGACATGCCACATGGAGCATGGAGAAGAGGAATAATAGCAAATAATTGTCTGAGGATTTGAGAACAAAAATTGTGGAAAAGTATGGACAATCTCAAGCTTACAAGTCCATCTCCAGAGATCTTATTGTGTCCACTGTGCGCAATATTGTCAAGAAGTTTACAGCCCATGGCACTGTAGCTAATCTCCCTGGACATGGATGAAAGAGAAAAATTGATCAAAGATTGCAACGAAGAATTGTTCAAATGGTGGATAAAGAACCTCCATCAAGTTCCAGACAAATTCAAGCTGACCTTCAGGCACAGGGTACAACTGTGTCAGCTCGCACTATACGTCGCCATCTGAATGGAAATGGACGCTATGATAGGAGACCCAGGAGAACCCCACTGCTGACACAGAAAGACAAAAAAGCCAGGATGGAATCTGCCAAAACTTACCTGAGGAAGCCAAGATCCTTTTGGGAGAATGTGCTGTGGACAGATGAAACGAAAATACAGCTTTTTGGTAAAGCCCATCATTCTACTGTTTTCAGAAAAGAAACAAGGCTTTTTAAAAAAAGAATACAGTCCCTACAGTCAAACATGGTGGAGGTTCACTGATGTTTTGGGGTTGCTTTGTTGCCTCAGGCACTGGATGTCTTGACCGTGTACATGGCATTATGAAATCTGAAGACTACCAAAGAATTCTGGGGTGCAATGTAGGCCCCAGTGTCAAAAAGCACCCAGAAATGGTTTAAGACAACGTGTTGGAGAGTACTGAACTGGCCAGCAATGAGTCCAGATCTCAATCCCATAGAGCACCTGTGGAGAGATCTCAAAACAGCAGTTGGGAAAAGGAAGCCTCCCAATCAGAAAGACTTGGAGCAGTTGGTGAAAGAAGAGTGGTCCAAAATTCCAGTAGAAACTCATTAACGGTTACAGGAAGTGATTGATTTCAGATACCACCAAATATTAAATTGAGGGTGTCAATAATTTTGTCCAGTCCATTTTTGGGGTTTTGCGAATGTGTCAAATTTGGTGTTTTATTTCTCCACTTTTTGTGTCATACCAATACAAACAAAAGAAATTAAACTGAAAATGCCTTAACATTTGTAATTGTAACCATTTTATCTGACAGAAATGCAGGGGTGCCAATATTTTTGGCACTTATCAGAAATATAAAATGTTGGATTTACATATTCTTTAACCACATGCCGCCCAGCCACTGTAGAAATACGGCGGCATGGCGGCACGGCTGGGCAAAACCATGTTTTAAAATGTGTGTTTTCAAAACAAGTAGGGGGCGTGCGCGAGGTGCGCCGCCGCCCTACCTGTCCCGCCGATCACGGCCGCAGATGTCAGTTGCCGGGTCACAGCCGGTCGCTACCGGCTATGTCCCGGCAATTAGCGGCAATCACTGACAGAGAGCAGGGCTGCAGTAGCTCTGCTCTCTGTCAGTTCCCTGACATCTCCTGACACGCTGATCGGGACAGAAGAGTTTATCTGTCTGGATCAGTGTGTCTCCGTGCAGTACACACCCCCGCCCCCTAGTAAAACACTCCACTCACACAGTTAACCCTTTCACTGAATAATAAAGTTAACCCCTTCCTCCCCAGTGCCATTAGTACAGTGTCAGTGGGTTTTTTTTGCACTGATCACTGTATTGGTGTCACTGGGGATGTCAGTGACCCCAAGTCAGTTCCCCCCCAGTGTCAGAATGTCCGCAGTCCCGCCATAAGTCCCTGATCGCCGCCATAAGTCGCTGATCGCCGCCATTATTAGTAAAAAAAAAAATTAAAAATCCCAGTATCTTTCCCGCCATTTGTAAACGCTATAACTTTCACATAATTTACTACACGTATTGGGGTTTTTTTTTTAGCAAAGACATATCGCAGAATACATTTTGGCAGAAATTTATGACTAAATTTGATTTTTACATTTTTTTTTACTAGACATGTTTTATTGCAAAAAGTCCAAAATATAGTTTTTTTTCCTCAAAATTGTCAGCCTTTTTTTTATAGCGCAAAAAATAAGCGCACAGGTGATCAAATATCACCGAAAGAAAGCTCTATTTGTGTGAAAAAAGGAGGTAAATTTCATTTATGTACCATATTGCATGACCGCGCAATTGTCCGTTAAACTAGCGCAGCGCTGTATAGCAAAAAAATGCCGTAAATTGCAGTATCTATACCATAGTTTGTAGACGCTATAACTTTCACACAAAGCAATCAATATACACTTATTGGGATTTTTTTTACCAAAAACATGTAGCAGAATACATTTTGGCCTAAATTTATAACTAACTTTGAGTTTACTATATATTTTGTATAGCTGAAAGTAAAAATTATCGTTTTTCTTCAAAACTTTTGGTCTTTTTTTGTTTATAGCGTGAAAAATAAAAAGCGCACAGGTGATCAAATACCACCAAAAGAAAGCTCTATTTGTGTGAAAAAAAGGACGTAAATTGCGTTTGGGTGCAGCATTGCATGACCGCGCAATTATCAGTTGAATTAGTGCAGCGCCGAGTAGCAAAAAGAGGCCTGGTCATTAAGGGGGGTAAATCCTCAAGTTGAGGGCAAGTGGTTAAAATGGACCTCGAGACAATTTGTTGATGGAGTAGGGAAGGTTTAGATCCTTTCTCAGGTTATTTTTTTGTGTCTCTGTTTTCTCTCACAATATACAGTAGTCACTGGGACAGGATAAAGATGATATAATGTATCTCTCTAATAAGACAACAATAAAAACCTGAAAGCCATAGAATTGTACATACCATTACCACCCATTATACCAGAATAATACCTAAATAATAAAGTAAACACATGACAAAGATTGTGAGAAAACTTTAGTTTGCAGCCCATTTATTGGGTTTAAATACATTTCAATCATGAAATAAACCTTAATCTTCATTACCAAACATAACTTCCATTACTAGACCAACATACTTAGTCACCAAGGGGCTTATTTACTAAAACTGCATGGTGCAAAATCTTTCACCTGAATGCTCACCCCTGTACCAGGACAGTGTCAGAAGACCTTTGAATTGTCATCTGGACTCTGGATTATTTTATCCTTCCTTTTAGATCTATTGCTGCCCCATCTACCCTCCCCTTTGCTCTATTTGCCTTTGTCACAGTCAATCTTTATGGGGTTGCCCACTTTTTAGGTGGTCAGTGGTTGGTAAACTGTTATTTTTTTGGTGTAAGATATTGCTGCTTGACTCTTGGGGGGAGATTTACTAAAACTGGAGCACTCAAAATCTGGTGCAGCTCTGCAAAGAAGCCAGTCAGTTTCTAACTTCAGCTTGTTGCTTGTTCTAGCTTTGATGAAAAGTCCAGAAACTGATTGGCTTCTTTGCAGAGCTGCACCAGATTTTGAGTGCTCCAGTTTTAGTAAATCTCCCCCCAAGAGTTAAGCAGCAATAGCTTACACCAACAAGATACTCCAGTGCTCCAGTTACAGTAAATCTCTCCCAGTATTTTTTTATTTTACACTCTTATATGCCTTCCTATACTATTGTTTTTTGGTTTTTTTTTAAAAGCTGTCATCAAAATGTATTTAAAATGTGTTTAATAGCTCAGTGTTGGATAAACTGGTTCATAACCTCCTAACTCAATTTTATACAAACATGCAAATGACTGTGTTATATTTTCTGTCCTTTAAAACTGGAATATGATACTATTTAGACATATGAAAGAAATAAATCTAGTTTAATGTCAGTTCAAATCAAAGTATATGATACTGAGCTTCCAACCAATTGTTTCCATTTTTCCTTTCTTGTGTATATTAGTGGGTATTTTTCAAACATAGTATAGGCCTTTAGATGTCCTTAGAACTCTTTAGAATTGAATAATTTAGGTGCACATCAGGAGGCTACTAGCATATTGTTTGTCTTTTAAAACCTGGCACCATTTTTCGGGCAAACAATACATAATTGTAGGTTTACTTATACTGTTATACAATTGCCATTTGACATTTACTGGTCTCTGGGGGCCCTTATTGTTAAACAACTGGGACAGGGTTGTGAGGAAGAGGCCCTTGTCCTCATCACATGGGCATTTTTTTTATTTTGTAAATATTAGTTTTGCTGTAGTAGGTTCTATACTTCGTACAGCTGTGTCATATCACAAGCAGGTTCAGGCCATCCCCCAGGCATGTTATTTAGTTACATCAGCTTTCTGAAAGCACATAGTACATCCAGAGTCTAAAACATTTAAAACAAGCTCACAGCTGCTTCCCAGGCTGTTCTTGGGTTCTTCTGCTGTTCCCAGGCACAGAGAAACCACAATAAATACCCCCAGGATGGTGAATGTGAGGAGATGGAAGTGATCAGCTCTTAGCATTTCCAGCTTCAGAGCTGTCATTCCCCAGTTGTTGTGGCTGGGGCAGCAGCTAATAAAGCACAATCTGTGCTTGATTAGCTGCAGTTGAGGGGAAGGGGAGACCTTGGTTGTCTAATAGACCAATCATGTCTTCAAAACAGTACCTGTGACCTGTCCAATGCTATCACATAAGAGACTTGTTAGCTCCCTTGTTTTAGCAATAAAGGTTTAAAATGTTTTAAAAAAGTAAAAAACATGAACATTCTAATAACATTGCTAAAAATAAAAATAAATTAAAAGCAACCCACATATGCAAATAGGTGCATAGGGCGCACACATGTAGGTAAGCAGCAATTGTTATATATCACTGCAAATGTCAGAGTGGGAGCAATAACTCTAGGTCTCTCATTTATGGTTAACTCTAAAGTGATGAACTTTAAACATTTTAAAAATGCCCCCTAGTGATAATTTTGGGTTTTTTCCACCATTTTGCGGGTGCACAGTTTTGAGGCTTATTATATTTTATATCTATTCACTTGACATTACCTCATCTTTTATTTTCTTAAAAATAAAATGGGGATTAAAGTGTGTTTGTGTGCAATAAAATTATTATTTTTTAGCATTTTTTTCCTGTTTTGATAAACAGTTGCGCAAATATTGTGCAACATAAATTGCAACTACCATCTATTTATTATTGTTGCTACATATTTATTTTATAACAAAACTGGATATTTTAACATGTGTACGAAAAATTAAAAAAAATGCTCTAGAGGAAACCTGGTAAAGTAATTTTGCCTTTTTAATGTTTCACTTAAAGCTTTGTGTGAATCTCTTCTCCCTGTCTAACAGGATTTTAAAAAAAAATTGCCTTGGTACGTGGTTCCTGGTGCAATGTCCAGTCCTCATGCCATTTGCTCTAATTTTCTTTTTTTCATTTAGTGTAAGTTTTTTTTCATTTAGTGTGAGCTTCATCTAGCCTAAGTAGCCCAGTGCAATGTTTAAATTTTAATATAGATGTGGCAGTAGAATCTTACAGACTTCTATGGAGTTGGAAGATCAAAAGGGCATAACATGTGAAACATTTATGCCCACTTTGCAAAGTAAATGTTATCTGGGGTTAGTAAACACGTTGAAACAGTGCTCGCTTCAAATAATTGTGCTGGGCACTTAATGTGGGGCCTGTTGTGTCCTAGGACGGGCCACGAACTGTTGGGCACCTGTGAACCATAAAGTGTGAAGTGTGAAACACTCTCTGTATTTTAGCACCTGGCACTGAAATAAAGATAGCACTGTCAAATGAAGTGATCTCCTCTGATAGTAAAGGCATACTTTACAGAGTAGAAGTGGAGTGCAGTGTACTGAAATCACTCTCTGTGTTCTAGCACCAGCACTGAAACAGAGACAGTACTGTCAGGTGGAGTGATCTTCACCCAACAGTGCAAGAATATTTTGCAGAGCAGAAGTGGGTGCAGAGTGTTGAAATGTTCTCTGTGCTGTAGCATCCAGCACTGAAATAGACAGTACCACTCTGTCCACAGTACAAGCAGGGGTGGACTGACCATTTGGAAACTCGGGAACTGCCCGAGGGCCTGGGGTCAGTAGGGGCCCCATGAGATGCCCCTGGTACTTTTTTCATAGGCTTTTCTGAGTTTGGGCAAGGACACAGGGGCCCCACGATCCCCTATTGCCCGGGGGTCCCATGAGTTGTCAGTCCGCCCCTGAGTACAAGTATATTTTCAGCCTCACAGGGGATATAGAGAGCGTATGATCAGGTAAGGGGGTCCAATTTAACTGTCACTGCACAGACCACCAGTGCATTGGTAGAGGTGGGGGGGGTGGTAGTTATCACTGCACTTCAATTCAAAGTAGCAAAACAGAGTCTAGATGCAACTCACTGATACACAAAGTATCCAGCTCAGATAGCTCTGTTGGTGGAGTTATGATAAAAGCATGAATCCAATCTATCTGGGTTCGTTTACACGTGTGGGCGAGGGGCGTTAAAACCATGTAACATAAATTTCTTAGTGAAAACCGCGTGTGATACTGTGACTGAAATAATGTGTTGTGATCAACTGTACAACAATTGTTTAGTCTGGCTAAAAAAAAAAAAAGTTATAATCCTATACCTACAGTTGATCCAGAGGAAGGCAAAAAACTAAGCAGAGCATGATCCAATTTGCTTCTGCAGGGGAAAACATTCCTTTCTGATCCCCTGAGAGGCAATCGGATATTCCTTGGATCCATTTACCTATAAATGTTAGTATCCAGTTATATTCTGTGTATCTAGGAAAGAATCCAGGCCTTTTTTAAAGCAATCCACGGAGCTGGCCAGAACCAACTCCTGAGGGAGTGTATTCCACATTTTCACAGCACTTTCTGTTAAGAAACCGTTTGGAGATTAAATCTCTTTTCCTCCAGACGTAAAGAGTGACCCTTTGTCCTCTGTGATGACCTCAGGGTGAATAGCTCTACACCGAGTTCACTATATGAACCACTGATGTATTTATACATGTTGATCATATCCCCCCATAATCTCTTCTTCTCTAGAGAGAATAAATTCAGTTCCTCTAATCTTTCCTCATAGCTGAGCTCCTCCATGCCTCTTATCACTTTGGTTGCCCTTCTCTGCACTTTCTCCAGCTCCCCATTTTTTTTTTTTTGTGAATTGGTGCCCAAAGCTTCAGAAACCGCAGCTTGGCATTGCATATCATTATTAAGCTTATGATTTACCAGAACTCCCAGATCCTTCTCCACCATTGATTCCTCAAGTTGTACCCCCCTAGTATGTATGATGCATGCATATTCTTAGCCCCCAAGTGCATAACCTTACATTAATCAAGATTATACCTCATTTGCCACATAGTTGCCCAATTAAACAGTGCATTGAGGTCGGCTTGTAAGTTGAAGACATCCTGTAAGGATGTTTTTCCACTGCACAGCTTGGTGTCATCTGCAAAGACTGAAATGGGATTTATATTCCCAGATCATATATCATTTATAAATATATAAAAAAGTAAGGTTCCAACACTGAACCTTGGGGTACACCACTGACAACCCTAGACCATTCAGAGTATGATTCATTAACCACTACTCTTTGAATACAATCTTTTAGCCAGTTTTCTATCCATTTACATACAGATTTTTACAAGCCTGTAGACTTTACCTTACACATTAACCGTGTGTGGGAAACTATGTCAAATGCTGTTACAAAATCCAAGTATGCCACATCCACAGCCACCCCTCTGTCCAAGGTTTTGCTCACCTCCTCATAAAAATAAATCAGATTTGTCTGACAACTTCTGTCTTTCATGAATCCATGTTGTCTGTTGCTTAAAATATTTTTTTCAAGCAAGAACTCATCTATGTGGTCTTTTATTAAACTCTCCAGTATCTTCCCAACTATAGATGTTAAACTAACAGGTCTATAATTACTTGGTAAAGATTTTGATCCCTTTTTAAATATTGGCACCACATTGGCCTTATGCCAATCCAGTGGTACTATGCCAGTCAATAAAGAGTCCCTAAAAATTATGTAATCACAGTGTATAAACTAATATAAGTTTACACCTAAACAGACATAGTTTGAACATATAAAGGAATTAAATAGTTTCCACAAAAAGTCCCATCAACATGTGCTGACAAATAGTGTTGCGCCTCTTCTGAGAGCTTTATGTTTATAGGGCCACTAACATGCACCTTCGCCCAAAGTGATAATGGAGTACTTGCTTACCAACTTTCCATGAGCCCCTTGATTAGGAGTGGTTATAAAGCGCTCAAGCAATCACTCTGGACATTAGGGTCACTCTCCAAAACTCTTCTCTATATGCCAGGAACACTGCTGGTTAGGCAAGTATCTCCAGACTCTCTGGACATTTTTTGAAAGAAATACACTCACATGAGGTTAAAAGCAATCCACAAATAAAATAATTTCACCAAGCTGGCTTAGAACATCAACTTCCTGGAATGTGATGACATCGGTAGGAGTCTCCGCCCAATGCGTTTAGTTATAAAAAGACATTTGGGGCATTGGGTACTATCCGTTTAGGTGTAAACTTATGTTAGTCTATACATTTTGATTACATATTTCTGTGATGTATTACAATTGTTAAATAGTTGAGCACAACACATTATTTTGGTAAAGACATATAGTCATTGACACCAGTGACACCATCTTTATTGCAGTTACTGACATGAATTATCAGGGTTAATAATGCTGGTGTTAATATTACAGTCAATGACATCAGTGCTGGGAGGGGGGAGGGTTATTGCAACCACTGATGCCAATGATAACTCCAGATTTCTACTTAGTGTGCATTGTGATACTTTGTGAAAAATGCAGCAGAACTATCATTTTCAGGCAATGAGGTGGATTAAAGCCCATTCATATTGAACGGGCTACCTAGCTTGATTCAATGCACCTTGACGCAAGGGGCCCTTGAGGCCCTCAGTTATTTCCAAGTTGACATCCACTGGTGTAGTATGTCTGCTCATCCTTTATTTTGAACATTTAGGAAAAGACATTAGCTGTTCTCTGTTCTGTATAAATAGAGGTCACCTAAAAAAAATGCAGCATTCTTCCCACATCACAACTCATTGAATCATTTGGATTGAATGAAATACAGACAAATAACATTTTTTAGAAAGAGAGACCATCAATGGCAGTGTAGGTTTCCTTTAAAAAATTTTAAACAACACACGGAACATCTGATCTTGTCTACGTGAATTATATAAGACTCAAAATAGGAGGAGTTGTGCTGACTGAAAACACTCAACTGAAAATTATGCCTCTAATGCACCTTACCCTAGTGATGTTCAATCTGGAAACAAACTCAAGTCATCATTAAATAACACAGCTTTGTTCCAGATGAATAACAGACAATTCATGCAACCACTTGTACCTGTAATCTGTTTTTCAGAGTTTATACATTGCTGTCTTACGTTCTCTACAGTAATTATTAACTGAAATGGATTTATGCCCTTTTAATCCAGCCTTTCTTAAATTTACCAAAGCACATTTCAGCTTGATCTATAATGTAGGAATTTAAAATATGGCCCTGGGGCCACATGCAGCTCACTTCCTCTCCGCCTGTGCTTAGCCTTTCAGTTTATCCACTGTAGTGTGCAGGCAGATGAAAAGCTAATATTTTATATGCACTTTCTTCTAATAATGTCTGTGTGTTTTGACAAGCTCAGGGATGAGTGTTTCTACATACACATTTATTTCTGCTATGTATTTTGTATTGCTATATATATGCTGTATCCGGCCTTAAATGACAGTCATTACAATGTAATGTGGATATGCATGAAACATTACTTATAGTCTATTATTATTCTCATATATTCACAGCTTGTCAGTTTGTACAGTACCAAGCTGGCCTTGAAATGTCATAAAACACTGTACATGAAAAGCACACAAGAAATATTAGGAGGAATTTCCAGGTTCGATAAAAATCAAATTTCTTCTTGGATGCCCTCCCAGTACAATCATGGAAAAATCTCCAACCCCCCCCCCCCCCCCCCCCCACACACACACACACACACCCAGAGGTGTTCAGGACTTCTGTGCAAAAAACAATGAAAGTGCAAACATACAATAAATTGAAGATGTCCAGGTTGCAAGAAAAAAAAAATATTCAAACATCATGGTACCCATGTGCTACACCCTAGTTGGGGCCTGAGAATACATATTAGAGACTCTTATTTCAGGTACTTATATAGCGCTGTCAATTTACGCAGCGCTTTACATATATATTGTACATTCACATCAGTCTCTAACTCTCAAGGGGCGTACAATCTAAGGTCCCTAACTTCCATTCATACATACACATACTAGGGCCAATTTAGATAGGATCCATTTAACCTACCAGCATGTCTTTAAGGTGTGCGAGGAAACCGGAGTACCCAGAGGTTTATGCTTATTTGCATTCCTCCGTACCTGCAGATTACCATTGGTTAAACTGCAAGCATGCTAATGCTGATTTTAAATGGACATCTCAATAAGATTAAAACTTACAGACCACCAAAAAATTGGGAGCGTATCAAAGGAAGGTGAGAAGAGCAGTGACCAAGAGACGTTATTAGACAAACATATTTGTTTTCTAAAAAGATTAGCAGAAATAATGTCAAATCAGATGGATGGGGTTTGTGCAAGCTGGGTGCCTGGGGTAACCCAAAAATGTATTATTGTTCCATGTGAAAAGTATGCAAGATGCACCCAAATTGCCTGGAGCCCCTTCCCCTTTAGAAAACACCTAATAATAATGGGTCTAAAGCTTACTTGTAAAATAAGGTAGAATTATACTTATCTTGCATTTTACTGCAAAGTCCACTTTAAATTCCAGATTGACCATGGGGTTTAATGAAACAAGATTAATTTACTCACTGGGCTTTCTGAAATGGTGCTTATTTGTGTAATGTAACAATTAACGGGTGTCACTTTGGGTGGGGGGCCCATGGAACCCAGCTCACTTTGGAGAGGTGGGAGACCCCTGTCTGAGCTCCCCATATCCCTCTTATGTGTAAATCACCCTGTGCCTGTTAGGGGTACAGGGTGATCTAATATTGGGGTGGGGGGTTGTTGATTGTTTGATGTTATGTGGTTGAATCCCATTGTACTATTGTGTGTCTGGCTTGGAAGCAAACTATTATGGGATGTATGTGTTTATGTGTATTGGCTTGGTGGGGGGTGTCTCCAGCAGCCCTCCCTCCTGATGGGACTGTCTGTTGCTGTGCCTCTTGTTACTAAATGTAGATTGCCTCGCCCTGTGTCATTATGCAGGGAGGGGGGAATGTCCCCTTGAGTCTATATATCTTGTATCTGTGTTAAAATAAATTAGTCTACCTTCTGGCTTACTTCAAATCTGGTGTTGTCTGGATCTTGGGGTAACAATAGCCAGAGTCACTAGTCTCATGTTCCAGAGCCTGAGAAGCAGCTTCCTGACGGAGATACCCAGTCGTGGGTGTCTAGGGTCCGTTACAATTAGCGTTAAATTTCTTAAGTTTCTGTAATGAAAAGGAGAGCTTGAGCAACAGCAGAAGTGGTGCAAAGCTTATGGGTCAGGCACAGGGCACACACTAAATACTCTTTACTCTACTTCAGCAACTTGTAACAGTTTCAACTAATAGTGACAGACAACTGCCCCCTAACAACCAACGTACCTCTAAGATTCTTCCCAATGCTAGTTATTCACTGTAAGAGTTTACCGTGTGACCGGAAAGCCAACCCAGACAGCCACTGGTCACATATACACTATATTGCCAAAAGTATTGGGACCCATGCTTTTACATGCACATGAACTTTAATGGCATCCCAGTCTTAGTCTGTAGGGCTCAATACTGAGTTGGCCCACCCTTTGCAGCTATAACAGCTTCAGCTCTTCTAGGAATGCTATCCACGAGGTTTAGGAGTGTGTCTATGGGAACATTTTACCATTCTTCCACAAGCACATTTGTGAGGTCAGGCACGGATGTTGGACGAGAAGGCCTGGCTCTCAGTCTCCGCTCTAATTCATCACAAAGGTGCTCTATCGGGTTGAGGTCAGGACTCCGTGCAGGACAGTCAAGTTCCTCCACCCCATGTTTGCTCATCTATATCTTTATGGACCTTGCTTTGTACACTGGTGCGCAGTCAAGTTGGAGCAGTAAGGGGCCATCCTCAAGGGGCCGCCTTAAGAGTTCCCTTCACTGAAACCAAGGTCCAAGCCCAACTCCTGAAAAACAACCCCATACCATAATCCCCTCTCCACCAAACTTTACACTTGGCAAAATGAAGTCAGGCAAGTACCGTTCTCCTGGCAACTGCCAAACCCAGACACATCCATCGGATTGCCAGACAGAAAGAGTGATTCCTCACTCCAGAGAACAAGCCTCCACTGTTCAAGAGTCCAGTGGCAGCGTGTTTTACACCACTGCTTTGCATTGCACTTGGTGATGTAAGGCTTGGATGCAGCTGCTTGGCCTTGGAAACCCATTCCATGAAGATCTTTATGCATCATTGTTGTGCTAATCTGAAGGCCACAGGAAGTTTGGAGGTCTTTAGCTATTGACTCTCCAGACAGTTGGCGACTTCTGTGCACTGTCAGCGTGTGCTGTCCCCGCTCTGTCATTTTACGTGGCCTTCCACTTTGTCACTGAGTTGCTGTTGTTCCCAGTTGCTTCCACTTTGTTATAACACCACTAACAGTTGACCCATTCTTTCACAAATGCTTGTAGAAGCAGTCTGCATGCCTTACTGCTTGATTTTATACATCTGTGGCCATGGAGGTGATTGGAACACCTGAATCTAATGATTTGGTGGGTGTCCCAATACTTTTGGCAATATAATGTATTTGTCAATGTGCTTATTTGTCAAACATTCAGGATCCATCAAGATTTACGTCATGAATTTTTGGCCTTGGAACATAGAATAGCTGCTCTTTTAATGCAAATTATTGCAATTAGTTATTTCAAAAATCATTTTGTTTTTTCATTAATCCACAAGTCTTTGTTAAAAATGTGGTTTTCTGAGCTCAGGCCAGAACAAGTGGCAGGAGTTTATTGTGAATGCACCCTTACTCCCTTGCTGTATTAAAAATTGATCACTGCCTTGTTGATAGCATCCATTGAATGCGCTCTTACGTATGCAGGTGCATTGTCTTGACAGCACAAATGCCTGACTTGCTATATATAGATTTCCTTAATGCTCTATTTAAAATGCACATCCCCTTTCCTATGGGAAAGTGTGGAGACCATGAATATATCTGCTATGACTGCTGCACTGCATATCTAGAAAGGCACTTGTGTGTGTTGCTTTGCACAGATCTCAGGATGGAGTGCATCACTGCATAATTTTAATGGGCAGAATGGGCATTAATGGGAAGAATGGTGAGCTGCTCTATATGACAAACACTTCAAAAATGTCTTTAAAGTACCCATGTCAAGAGATATACAGTATGTAAGCAGCAAATATTGGCCTTATTCTAAAATTGCTGATTGTCTGATTGTGTCTAGTTTCAGTATTTCTGAGTATTTCTGAGTCTTCAACCCAGAAAAGCCATACAACAAATAAAAGTCAGAAAAAAAAATTAAAGTTAAATAGAGTTAGAGTTAGTGATAAAGTTTTTCATGTTTGTGAGAAATATTGAAGCCCATGCATAAACATAACAGATGCAACAAAAACAGTCCAATCTCCTGCGCTCGAGGGAAGTGTCAATCAGTGGTCTTCAGCTAATCCAGTCTTTGCACTGGCTTTGCTGCCCCCCAAACGGGCTGGGGAAACCCAGAAGAGATACTGTAAAAACAAGGAACAGAGGGTGCACCAGACTTTACCTTTGTGATAACTTTATTAGTATAACAAGTGCAGATGTATACTCACACAGACAACATCATCAATAAGGCACATCAAAGTCTAAAATTTAGTCCAAGCAGCCTGGGCCATGAGACAAGTCTCATACGTGAAATGACTTTCCAAAAGCTAAGGGCTCTGAGGAAGAGGGGATCTCCCCTTAAAAGACGCCATGCTTTTGGAAAGTCATCTCATGTACAGTATGGGACTTGTCTAGTGGACCAGGCTGTTTTAAGTACATTTTAGACTTTGATGTGCCTTTTTGATGATGTCGTTTGTGAGTATACATCTGCACTTTTTATACCAATATAGCTATCACAAAGGTAATGTGCTAGGCTGGTGCTTGTCTGTTTCTTGTTTTTACAGTACAGTTGCAAGAAAAAGTATGTGAACCCCTTGGGATTACGTGGAGTTTTGCATGAATTGGGCATAAAATGTGCTCTGAACGTCATCTAAGTCACAACAATAGAAGAACACAGTCTGCTGAACATAATACTACACAAACATTAGATGTTGCCATGGTTTAATTGCACATAACATGTAAACATTCACAGTGCAGGGAGGAAAAAGTATGTGAACCTTTGGACTTAATAACTGGTTGACCCCCCTTTGGCAGCAATAACCTCAACCAAACGTTTCCTGTAGTTGCAGATCAGACATGCACAACGATCTGGAGTAATTTTGGACCACTCCTCTTCACAAAACTGTTTCAGTGTAGCAATATTCTTGGGATGTCTGTGTGAATCGCTCTCTTAAGGTCATGCCACAGCATTTCAATGGGGTTGAGGTCAGGACTCTGACTGGGCCACTCCAGAAGGCGTATTCTGTGCTGTTGCAGCCATTGTGTTGTTGAATGACTTGTATGCTTTGGGTCATTGTCCTGTTGCATCACCCATCCTCTGCGGAGCTTCAGTTGGCGGACAGATGGTCATACGTTTTCCTGCAAAATGTCTTGATAAACTCTGGAATTCATTTTCCCATCAATGACAACAATCCGTCCAGGCCCTGGGGCAACAAAGCAGCCCCAAACCATGATGCTCCCTCCGCCATGTTTTACAGTGGGGATGAGGTTTTGATGTTGGTGTGCTGTGCCTTTTTTTCTCCACACATAGTGTTGTGTGTTCTTCCCAAACAACTCAATCTTGGTTTCATCTGTCCACAGTATATTTTGCCAGTAGTGCTGTGGAGCAACTAGGTGCTCTTTTGCAAACTTCAAACGTGCTGCAATATTCTTTTTGGACAGCAATGGCTTCCTCCGTGGTGTCCTCCCATGTACTCCATTCTTGTTTAATG
Organism: Staurois parvus; assembly: GCF_062004578.1. Classification (NCBI taxonomy): domain Eukaryota; kingdom Metazoa; phylum Chordata; class Amphibia; order Anura; family Ranidae; genus Staurois; species Staurois parvus. The sequence continues at coordinate 2,646,088 of NW_028318002.1, forward strand.
TTTTCCTTATTGTAGATGTGTCAACAAAAATGTTAGCATGTGCCAGAGATTTCTGTAGGTCTTTAGCTGACACTCTGGGATTCTTCTTTACCTCATGCAGCATTCTGTGCTGTGCTCTTGCAGTCATTTTTACAGGACAACAACGCCTAGGGAGAGTAGCAACAGTGCTAAACTTTCTCCATTTGTAGACAGTCTGTCTTACCGTGGACACATGAACATCAAGGCTCAAGGAGATACTTTTGTAACCCTTTCCAGCTTCATGCAAGTCAACAATTCTTGATGGTAGGTCTTCTGAGAGCTCTTTTCTGCGAGGCATGGTTCACATCAGACAGTGCTTCTTGAAACCAGTAAACCCAAAACAGGTGTGTGTTTTTTAAGGGCAGGACAGCTGTCAGCAACACATCCAATATCATGACACTGATTGGAGTCAAGGTTGGCTCACTCCTGGCTCCAATTAGCTCTGGGAGAAGTCATTAAGCTAGGGCCTCACATACTTTTTCCTCCCTGCACTGTGAATGTTTACATGTTATATGCAATTAAACCATGGCAACATCTAATGTTTGTGTAGTATTATGTTCAGCAGACTGTGTTCTTCTATTGTTGTGCCTTAGATGACATTCAGAGCACATTTTATGCCCAATTCATGCAAAACTCCACGTAATCCCAAGGGGTTCACATACTTTTTCTTGCAACTGTATACACATAACAGCCAGGCAATTACCCTTTTCAGAGGAAGTTGGCAGCATACGTTTCTCTCACTACAGGCTCTATTTAAGTGGCAACTCAAGTCATGGTGTTAAGAATCTATTTCTTTAAAAAGAAGAAGGTCTGATAAAAAGAGCTTGCATCAAATTTACTGTTTTATATTTTTTTTCTCAGATTCCAAAAGCTGATTTTGATACCATTTTTCCAATCAAATTTTAGGCCAAAGAGGGTCACACCTCAGCTATCCTAACTGGCTATAGATAGCTTGTTAACCTATTGGCACTGACCGTACACAAATATGCGGCCTCTTGGTGGCTGGTCCTTGACGCCAATAGGCTGCATATTTGCGTACCCAAAAAACCACACGCGTCGAGAGTGTGCGCCCTGCATGTTCCCGGTACATTTAATGGCACCTCACGGAAAGGTCCCAATCTCTACTTGCGATCGGGACTTTTCCAATCAAATGACTGCTGTGACAGCCAATCAAGGCTGTCAAATGACCCTAAATCCCACCCTGCCTCCCGTCTCACATTCCCCTTAAAGGGCCGGGAGACCCCGGCACCAAGGGGCACCAAGGGGTTAAAGCAAATTATATTCCTGATTTTGAGCAATTGCAATCATCAAGTCATTTCTGCTGTGGTAGAGGGTGATAAAGTGCACTACAGGCAGTTGATTTACAAAGAATTTTATCAACGTTTTCAAAGTTGCATAACAAAAAGGTACAAAAGGCAATACACAGAGAAGTGCAATAAAAAAATCTTAAAAAATGAGGGTACATCATTTGGCGCTAAAATTTTGCAACTAGCCCAAGCGATCACAACACTATACAAAATTCTTCACTAGCCAAGGGCAAGTCCAGAGAGTATGCAAATTCAATAACATTATGTCAGATACTGCAGATCAGTAGGGAAAGTATTGCCTATATGGTTGTACAGAGCAAAGGAAGAAAGAAAAGAAAAAGAAACACCACAGGCAGTTGAAGGAGTGGATCCTGAACCTTTGCTTTTCTATGGAGAAAAGTTAAAGACCTGATATAACTTGTAGATGGCACTACCAGTGGTAAAAGTGTACCACCATAGGTCCTGGTGTTCACTAAAGTGTGGTAAGATCAGGTATATGTCCATGAATCTCACAGAGAAATCTGCTTGTGTATGACAAGTTGAAGTCTGGGTAAAAATGTACTTAAGGAGCAAGAATAGGATACTAATAGAAAATCTGGAACTATTGTCATGGAAATTTTGTATTGTTGGTCGAACTTTAAATGTGTCATATATGAGTGTTATTCATATGTCTCTCGTGTGGCTTAATTAAAGCTCTGAAGGCTGCAATTGGGCCATGCGCATGTACAATGTATGTATTACAGTACTCAGCTTGGTAATGGATGAGATGGCAGATCTGCGCTTATAGACCGGCGTGTATACCACCACGGCATTCGATGCGAATGTCGCTGGCAGTAGACCGTGGGCCTGTATCCACATATCAGCAGCATAGTACCACATGGGCTTCATAACGCAAGGCGCCAAGCGGTGTGAACTCCACGTGTAGGCTTATGCATATCTTACAACCCATTACCAACTTGAAACTGTATCTTGGATGGATGTGTTTTAATAAAGATCGTACCGGGCCCATCCAGGTACAGACTGGTGTTTAGCTTAGGGAATACTTGTACAAAGGATTTGCATGCCAATGGGAGCTAGTAGGACAGGAAGTATGCCCTCCATAGAGGGCTCATGGGGGGAAGGGGAGGAAGTCTGCTGACCTCAGAAGGCTCATGGGGGAGGACCAGTGATAGATAATAGGAAAGGCTATGCTCCAATCGGAATGTACATCCTGTGTATAGGCACTCCCCATTGCATTGTTCGGTGGGAGGGGATTGACTTTATTCATGTGGGGGGCATGTGTGTATTTTTAATAAAACCAGGGGCTGAGTCTGAAACCAGCCTTATGTGAATTCAACCATCATCCTGAGAGTGTCGTTTGATCATTCTAGGGTAACGGAGCTCCATCATCCCCACATTTCAACAGAAGCTAAAAGTAGTTGGATGGGCAGGAATCGTGTAGTTTAGCTACAGTCGTGGTAAGCGAGATTCACACAGCTTTATGGGGGATTTCTGCGCATCCAACTGCGAGTACTCACGGTAAGGAGAAATTCGTTAAAGCGAATTTCCAAGACACTATCTGCAAACAGGAATTGCAAAACAGTTATTGGATTGTTGAAAAAAAAAAATCCTTCCTATTCTTATAGCTGTGTGTCAGGAAACATTTTTGGTTAGTTAGGAAGATTTTGCATTATTTGCTTTGCAATACAGACTATTTTACATTAGCCCCGGTGTCCAGGATTGAACAGAAGTCCTTAAAAAGATAACATCATGATGTTTTTCTGCCTGTACTGCATCTTTTTTCCTCTTCAGGGTTAAGCTTATTTTATAGCACTAAAATTCAATTCATTCTAATATAGTCAATTATCCAAAGCAATGGGCTTATGCCGCGCATCCTGGGGGGATGAGCGGCTCTATAAATGGCAGCACACGTATAAAAGCTTAAGTATGATACAATCAGGAATGCAAGCCTATGCATTAAAGCAGGCAGTGTATGGATTTAGATGGGGCAAAAAGGCTACATGCTGTAGGAAGTTGAGAAAAGGTGATGGGTCACCAGTTGCACCCAGAAATGGTCACAGCCTGGCTATACATTCTATTGCATCAACCCTATTAGCTCATAAATTGATACTGAAAAGGTGTGAATAGTATTTAATGACAAGCTCCCAGGTTCCAAGGTTATTTAGATATGCTTTCCATCTGCAGCAGGTGCAGATGCTACAAACACATTTTCTTTTTCATTTCTTCCCTCTGCCCTCTCTCATCTTGACTGATCAGCGCATTTATGCAACACCAGACCACTCAGGCAATGTGAAGAGCCCTCAGCCATTTAACTCTCTAAAGCTAGAGATTTCCTTGCATAATGGATGTACAGGTAGGTAATTCCAAGTGGTAAAATAATTATATGATCCAGATGAAACTCAGGGCCAATATATCACATGCTACAAATGATCACCAAATAGCAAGTATTCACTTTTGCTTCATATGATTTATCCTCACTTCTCTCCTTAGGATTGCTGCCTAATACGGGCTGCTAGACAGCAGACATTATCATCGGTTTCTTAACCCTTTGCTGCTGGATGCTTTATTAATTCCTTATAGCATTACTTTGACCCTGACAAATGGGACTGGTGACACAGGGAGCGATGGAGGATGTGATAGACTGAATCCTGACAGGCTCATGCTGAGACACATTTCCAAATGGAATGTCACACAACATGAAAAAACACCAGTGGGCTCCCATGGTAAAGGATGGAAGGTTATTTGATGCTCATGTTCTCTTGTCAAGCATCCGATTGTAAATAAGAAACCCATAATGTTATGCTAATGTCTCTCAGCCATGATGCCAAATACTTTATGCTTACAGTGTGATGGTCGTAAACAAATAACATGATAATATTACTGGAACTAATGACTTGTCCTCAAACACCATTTATCTGTTCCACCCTCATTATGATGCTGCTGCTGTGTGGAACATGTATGCAGATTGGTTCTACATGGATGCATGTCTGCAGGGCAGTATGGAAGGGGGGGGGATGCATTAGGAAGCTAGTCATTAGCAGTTTTGTTGTGTTTTTTTTTGTACTAATTATAATTATTTCACCAGACTACAGTGTCTGATTTTCTAAAACATTTCCAGATTTTTAGTCTTTTTTTTTCCAATGACTGCCTGTATTGTACAGTTCAGTTCATTTTGCATTTCTGGATTTGCTAGAGTTCTCAGAAACAGATTATTTTATATGCAGCTACAATTTGATGTGTATTAAAGCTGAATTTAAAAACCAGTATGAGATCAGTGAACAGGTCAGGAAAGGACTTTAATGGCCAATGGGAAAGATTGGCTTTAATAGAAAACAGATGTACTCTGCCCCTCACTTTGGCATATCAGGTGTTGCAAAGTTTTTTCTATTTATTATTTGTACTTACAGTTAGGTCCATAAATATTGGGACATCGACACAATTCTAACATTTTTGGCTCTATACACCACCACAATGGATTTGAAATGAAACGAACAAGATGTGCTTTAACTGCAGACTGTCAGCTTTAATTTGAGGGTATTTACATCCAAATCAGGTGAACGGTGTAGGCATTACAACAGTTTGCATATGTGCCTCCCACTTGTTAAGGGACCAAAAGTAATGGGACAGAATAATAATCATAAATCAAACTTTCACTTTTTAATACTTGGTTGCAAATCCTTTGCAGTCAATTACAGCCTGAAGTCTGGAACGCATAGACATCACCAGATGCTGGGTTTCATCCCTGGTGATGCTCTTCCAGGCCTCTACTGCAACTGTCCTCAGTTCCTGCTTGTTCTTGGGGCATTTTCCCTTCAGTTTTGTCTTCAGCAAGTGAAATGCATGCTCAATCGGATTCAGGTCAGGTGATTGACTTGGCCATTGCATAACATTCAACTTCTTTCCCTTAAAAAACTCTTTGGTTGCTTTTGCAGTATGCTTTGGGCCATTGTCCATCTGCATTTGGCTGAATATGAGCAGATAATATTGCCTGAAACACTTCAGAATTCATCCTGCTACTTTTGTCAGCAGTCACATCATCAATAAATACAAGAGAACCAGCCATACATGCCCACGCCATGACACTACCACCACCATGCTTCACTGATGAGGTGGTATGCTTAGGATCATGAGCAGTTCCTTTCCTTCTCCATACTCTTCTCTTCCCATCACTCTGGTACAAGTTGATCTTGGTCTCATCTGTCCATAGGATGTTGTTCCAGAACTGTGAAGGCTTTTTTAGATGTCGTTTGGCAAACTCTAATCTGGCCTTCCTGTTTTTGAGGCTCACCAATGGTTTACATCTTGTGGTGAACCCTCTGTATTCACTCTGGTGAAGTCTTCTCTTGATTGCTGACTTTAACACACATACACCTACCTCCTGGAGAGTGTTCTTGATCTGGCCAACTGTTGTGAAGGGTGTTTTCTTCACCAGGGAAAGAATTCTTCGGTCATCCACCATAGTTGTTTTCCGTGGTCTTCCGTGTCTTTTGGTGTTGCTGAGCTCACTGGTGCATTCCTTCTTTTTAAGAATGTTCCAAACAGTTGTTTTGGCCATGCCTAATGTTTTTGCTATCTCTCTGATGGGTTTGTTTTGTTTTTTTCAGCCTAATGATGGCTTGCTTCACTGATAGTGACAGCTCTTTGGATCTCATCTTGAGAATTGACAGCAACAGATTCCAAATGCAAATAGCACACTTGAAATGAACTCTGGACCTTTTATCTGCTCATTGTAATTGGGATAATGAGGGAATAACACACCTGGCCATGGAACAGCTGAGAAGCCAATTGTCCCATTACTTTTGGTCCCTTAACAAGTGGGAGGCACATATGCAAACTGTTGTAATTCCTACACCGTTCACGTGTAAATACCCTCAAATTAAAGCTGACAGTCTGCAGTTAAAGCACATCTTGTTCGTTTCATTTCAAATCCATTGTGGTGGAGTAGAGAGCCAAAAATGTTAGAATTGTGTCGATGTCTCAATATTTATGGACCTGACTGTAAATAAGTATGCCACAAAATGCTCTTAGCTTAAGGTACACTGTGTAGATAAAGAAGTTATATATTGTAACTTTGTTGCTTTGGTGAGGCCTGCCTCTTTTTCTTATGTCTATTATTCAGTACAAACCTGTTACGACAACCACAAAAACAAAGAAAAACCATCAAATGAGTTTATTTTTTATTTCGGACTGAGCAGAGAAAACTCTGTAAGGATTTTATTGCTCTCTTTGTCCATTGGGGAGATTGCATCTCACTTCCTTTCAAAGGATGCTAAATGGTTAGCACTTCAATACACTCCCAATTGTTTTTTTTTTTGGTGGTCTGTAAGTTTTAATCTTATTGAGATGTCCATTTAAAATCAGCATTAGCATGCTTGCAGTTTAACCAATGGTAATCTGCAGGTACGGAGGAATGCAAATAAGCAGTAATCAAATGTATCACAAAAATAAAATAATGGGCAGCACAGTGGCTAAGTGGTTAACACTTCTGCCTGGCAGTACTAGGGTCGTTGGTTTGAATTGCAACCACAGCACCACCTGCCTGGAGTTTGCATGTTCTCCCTCTGCCTGCTGTGTGTGGGTTTCCTCTGGGTACTCTGGTTTCCTCCCACACTCCAAAGACATGCTGGTAGGTTAATTGGATCCTATCTAAATTTGCCCTAGTATGTGTATGTATGAATGTAAGTTAGGGGCTTTAGATTGTACACCCCTTGAGGGTTAGGGATTGATGTGAATGTATAATATATATGTAGAACACTGTGTAAATTGACAGCACTATATAAGCACCTGTAATAAATAAATAATAAAGGAACCATGCAAAGGGAAATCACCCAATGGAGACACAGACCGCAATACTGATATCTGACAGAAGAGCTAAACCTTCCAAACTAAAAAAACTCTTTAAAAATGAGATCTTTATCTTCATTTCCTGCCCCAAGTATGAAAGTTCTAATCCACACTCTCTACTCAATTGAAAAGGAAAAAAATGGTTCTGCTTAAACTGGCAGTCAATGTGGGGTGGCTCCACTCTCTGCATCTGTAATGTGGGTAATGGAGGTTGTGGTATAGACTTGAACCTGAAATAAGAAAAATAAAAGTAATTCAGAATGGTACCTCTCCTCCCTGAGCTTTTTTTTCTGCATGAGCACTCTCTGTACCTGAAATCAGAGGGTGCTGTGATGTATATATACTCACCCAGATTTCAGGGTGGAGAAATTAGCTGCTCAGCCCCTACTAAATCCTCACTATTGGCTAGTAAAACTGCATGTAATAATGTAGCACAGGTTGTAGGAAAGGACAAGCTCAAGCTCTCTACCTAAGTATATGGGTTAATTTTTCTATACCAGAGCCCTGGGAATGCACAGTTGACAAACCCGTCCTGGCATGAAAGCTCCTAGACACGGGTTTAATTTAACTTGTCATAAGGGTAACATAGAGGCTTCCACTGTTCTTATAAATATACTAGTTGCCAAGCTGACATCCTGACTATAAATCAATGACTTAAAACAAGTATAATGATAAACACTAATATATTTTCTCTGCTTTACCCAATTTGTTAATCTCATCTAAGTCAGTGAGATAGAAGGCATTGAAGCCAGTTAGTAAAATAACAAACAAGCAACTGCATTTTTAGAAAGAGGACAGCATCGGCAGCCCCCACAACATATAAAATTTATATAGGCGCAAGCTTGTATTAGTTAACAATATTACTGCACACCTTGATGAAAGATAATACATTAAGGTTTTTCTGCCAGCGTACCTTCCCAAAATTCAATAACTATTTGAAAACAGTCCTTGCCAGCTCTTTTATTCAGAATACCTTTTCAAGAAGTATCCAGTACAAGTGGGTATAACAAGTTCTGTAGCTTCAGATGTAGAGAGTCCTTGATAAAGATAGCAGTTGTGCTAGGGAACAACAGAGAGTCCATGTTCAGGTTTGATTTCTAGTTGTTAGTGCACTTGTGCCTGCCTTGAGCACTTCCTTAGAAGAGCGATGACACTGTGCAATGACTATATAATTTAGCATTCTACCCCCAGACTATAAAGTTTATTGTCACTAGCCTACCCTGTCTTTTAGGGTACTCTCTGCTCAAAATACTCTACTAGTGCACAGATCTCACTGATCACTGAAGCACACCTTCTCAACCTGCATAACAGGATCTCCTCTTGGTTGCCCCTATCTTTCCCTACAGAAGAGGGAAATTGCTTCATATCACAGGGCCAGGCACAAACCAATTACTCTATAGGTGACTCTACAAATTTGTTTCACCCATGAGCCTCCTCACCTTTCTAGACCCTAGTCACAAAGTCATATAAAAAGGTACTGGCATGGCCACATATATTTGCTAGGTAGTATTTTAAAATGACAGCAAAGCAGTTCTAGCTTGTCCATTCACATTATGTGGGTGGTATGTGTCGCTTGCCAAAGAAAAGTATAGCATTCTGAAAAAATCACAGTGTTTAATTTACAGTATATGATTTATTTGCAGTTCTACCAGTTAACTTACTGTTTAAAAGTTTGTTTTAATGAAAGATACCGTCAAGTCCTCATTTACATTATGTATGTTGCATACAATTTTGAATATGTTAGTCTTTAAAACAAGGACTCTAAGGTCATTTCCAGTTCTAGTGAAAGCTAAGAGATACTTAGAAAGCATCAATCTAAACAAAGATTGTTGTAATATTAGTTTTTGCAGGTGACAGATACTCACCTTCATAGAACTAAAGATATTCTGACACTTATGTATAATCTAAACTGATATGTGCAGACTCGGCTCAAAAAGATTTGCTCAGAGGAAGGCACAAAGCAAAAATGTAAAATAGAAATAACTAGTCAGCAATAAAACTACTTTTACAAGTCCATTGTTATATTAAATATAATGATGCAGTCACCCTTTTTTAAGACAACTAAGCTTTAAATACCAGCAACATTTGGTCCATGTAATACATTGACATGAATGGTCAGCTTTAAAGGACAGATACAGCAGGGCTTTTTTCACAGAGAATAGATGGAGGAACTCCCCCTTCTGAGACACATCTTGTCTCCACTCCCCCCCACACACACCTCTAAACAACGCCCCTTGGTTCCACCCCCTACCCACCTCCCAGTACTGCTCCTTTTAGAATAGACAGAGCCGAGTATTATTTTGTGTTGCTAAGTAATTTGTTAACGATAAGCAGTAAAATAGATCCCCGCAGCCAGCAACAAAGACCCCCCCAGCAACAATAGATTCCCCCAGCAACAATGGACCCCTGTAACAAAATACCATCTTAGCAATAGTAGACCCCCAGCAGCAACAGCAGATCTCTCAGCAGTCATCATCAATAGACTCTCCAGCAGCCAGCAACAATAGACCCCTCACTTAACAGTAGATACTTTTCAGCAACAATTTCCCCCTGCAACAATAGATCCCCTCCAGTAACAATAGATCCCCCAGCAGCCAGCATCAATAGTCCTTCCAACACACCCCAGCACTCCTTGCCATTGCATACATTCAGTGCTTGAGGTGCCAGAACTGCGTTCCCCCACGTTCCCGCTGAAAAAAGCTCTGATATACAGTATATATAAATTAGCTGCTCATCTGGTTGCATTCCTTTAAATGAGAAGCTGACATGTACACCATCATTAATGGAAATATTTTAGGGTGCAGACTTTTACAGCAGTAGAAAATCTTACATGTTTATGAACAGGACCTCTTGACTTCATTCACAACAGGTAGAATCTCTGTCAGGTTATATATATATTGTTGGGGATTCACCTTACTTCCTACCGTGTCTCTCCGAAAATAAGACACTGTCTTATATTTTTTTTGGCTCAAAAAAACACACTAGGTCTTATTTTCAGGGTAGGTCTTATTTTTTAAATGTCAAGGTGTGGACAGGGGGTGCAGAGGTGAGCTGCAGGCAGTTGTGGATGAGGGTTACTATGGAGAGGGCCGGTTGATGACAGTTGTGAGCTGCAGTCAGGTGTTGCTGGGGTGACTTGACAGGTGAGTTTCAGACAGGGTGCAGATATGAGCCACAGACAGGGTGAGGGGGTGAGTTGCAGTCGGGGAGTGCAGAGGTGAGCTGTGGCTGGGGGTGCAGAGCTGAGCTGTGGCCAGGGGGCACAGAGCTGAGCTGTGGCTGGGGGTGCAAAGGTGGGTTGCAACCAGGGGTGGACTGACAACTCAGGGGGCCCCCAGGCAATAGGGGATCATGGGGCCCCTGTGTCCTTGCCCAAACTCAAAAAAAACTATGAAAAAGGTACCAGGGGCATCTCATGAGGCCCCCTACTGACCCCGGGCCCTCGGGCAGTGCCCGAGTTTCCAAATGGTCAGTCCGCCCCTGGTTGAAACTCAGCTCACCTCTGCACCCCCCCAGCCACAGCTCACCTATGCATCCTGTCTGCAACTCACCTGACTCAATTTACCTCTGCAACACCTGACTGCAGCTCACCTTTGCACATCCCTCCCTCTCCCTCCCCTGCCCTCATATGGTTAGCTAGCTTTGCAAAACACAGCTGTCAGCAGCTAGCCCCTCCCTATAGTAACTCCCATTTCCGGTTCTATCTTCCCACACAGTGCACCAAGCACACTTACTCACCACTCCGCCTCTTCCCCACTGGCCGATGATCACCCCTGGGGCATCGGCTTCCATGCATTAGGCTGCAGGAGGAGATGCCCCACCCCTAAACACACTGCATATTGCACCCGCAGATATCTGTTCCTTCCCTGTCCCACAGTGAGTACAGAGGTAGGGAGGTTCTGTGGGAGCGGATGGTGCTGTCACTTCAGCCGCGCTTTTGTGTTTATAAGAGACAGTAGATATGGGTGTGCGCAAGGCCAGTGGCGGAATGGCGTTCCGCCATGTTCCGACTGAAAAAAAGCTCTGATCACAACTAGGTCTTATTTTCGGGGTAGGTCTTATTTTAGGGGAAACAGGGTATGTGTTCATTGAAGCAGAACATGAACAGAGTATTTCCAAGAGTAACACAGCAGTAACAGCACCTTCTGAAGTATAGAAGGAAATGTAAAACCTATGTTCTTATTTTTTCTTATCTGTGTCATGATTGGCAAGAGTCTCCAGATTTTCTGTGGTCAAAGAAACAAGGTATTAAAAGAACTATCTGCAGTAAAGTTGCAGACAGCAACAAAACTTTACAGATGTTCTAACACTTCCAAAAAAAAGCCAGTGTGTTTCATGAATTTTTCCACTATCTGTTTTTATAGAGTTAAATGTTTACCTATTGGGGAAGTAGATGAAAAAATGACCCCTACTGAGTTCCTTTTTTGACTTAGACTCACATCTAGAAAGGTATTCACATGAAAATAATACAGGAAAAAGGATGATTTTGACAATTTCATTTTCTAGGTTGTTTGTAAGCATATTGAACATGTAAGATGCTGACAGTGGAAGAAAATGTTTTTATTTTATTTTTCTCAGTGGGTCAGCACACGCGCAGTGACTCTACATTCAACTTTTTTGCTAGTTGGTATGTTTTAGTTAATGAGAGTAAAATCTATGTTAATATTACGTTTTATATGGATTCTTAAAAAATTACTTTTTTGAGGCTAGTAGAAGGCAAACCATTGAGAATGTAAAAAATGCTTTATGACCTTTACTGCCTTTGAAATAGTTAAATTTAAGTAGATTTTTGTTCAGATTAGGAGTAGAGAAAAGCTGATTCACTTTTTTTTCGTTATATCCTGATCACGCTTGCTAAATGAGCTATAGTTGGAAGTGGCAGTTTCTCTGGCTAACAGTTTTTAATGAGAGTGCGATGTACTTTGGTTTATTTTTCTCATCTCTTATTCTTATAGAAAGAATCTATTCCATATTCTAAGAAAAATGCAATTATTTGCTAAATCCATATACAGTAAGTTGTGTCTTCTTTTTCCTATCACTAGAAGGTAGAAAGGACAATTTTTCTGCTTGCCCCATAAGTATATTTTCTAAGCATACAGTGTACCCATGGTGACTGTATTAAAAAGGATAAGTAAGTATTTATGTCTACAGAATGCTGTCCAAAGGGAGGGGAGAAGGGGGGAGGGAACTGTGAATCACTGTTCATAATAGTGAATCACATCTTATTTAAAATGTCTTCCCTTAGGAATATGAGTTTTCAACTTAAATATCCAGTATACTTCTTGTCTCTTAACAAAGAGTGCCAATAACCTACTTTTTTCAGACACTTAACTTATATCCCAAACTCCAAAAGTATAAGGTTTTGAAGTATGTTATTCTATAAAATGTTTTTCTACATTTGTGCACCCTAATATTTGAGAGGCAGTCTTGCAGCCAGCCACACATCTGTCTTGTTGCCCTGCCTACGCATTTTTTTTTCACTTCACACGAAAAAACATATATTACACATCTTGTTTGGCAGTTCACCAAGTTGTGTGATCTATAAAAAAGTTGCCATTGGCATATGAATATGTGAAATACATAGAAAGAAGCAGCTTGAAACAGCTGGAATGAAAGGAGCAGTGCTGCAGCCAGGACAGTGCTAGAGTGGTGACAGGAGTCAGGTAAGTTTTTAGGGATGGGTTAGGTAGGATAGATAGTAGGGAGTTTTTTTTACCTTAATGAATTAAGGTAAAAAATATTTTTACTTTATAACCTCTTTAACCATGTACCTTTTTGTTTTTAGAACAAAATAGACTAGGTGATAGAATACTACTTAATAATGGTCCATGTTTAGCTGCAAACAGCACCCTTTGAAATAGGACCTTCTTACGCCTATATCTCCTTGTAACATAGGTAAGCATCTATGTACAATCTGTTAATTTGATCCAATTTCAGACTGTAATGACTGAAAAGTGTGATAGGTTTGTGAGGAGGTGCAGCATGGTGCAGCGGTAGTGAACACACTTACCAGCTGTGGTAAATCCGAAAATTGTATTAAGCAGAATGTCAATGGTACAGACATCGTAGTGGGAGGGTGATGCTTAGGGAATAACTCACAGCTCAGTGCAGTAAAAAGATTTGACTAAGGAAAGATGCCAACAACATCTATCACGTACCTGGTGATGGAAGCCAAAGGAGAGAGGGCTTCCCTTGCGGCTAAGTTCCAGACTCCCCTGAGAGTGGGACAGCGGGAGTCAGTCCCAAAGTGGCACAGGTCGCCTGTAGGAGTGCTGGTTGGTGGTTCGCCCAGAAGCACAGCTGATGTACGGAGGTAGGTCTGCAGAGAGGTGGCGCCTGTGCATGCAATGCAAGCCCTTCCAAAATTTAGAGATTTACTGGATAGCAGGTTCAAGCCAAGGTCAGGTACCAGGTGGGAATCAGAGCAGAGGTAGTCAGATGGGATAGTTGAGGTCATACACAGAGGAGCGAGAGACAGAGTATCCGTAAGCCAAGCCGAGGTCAGATCAGGGCTTAAACAGAGTAGACAGGTCCAAGAGCAAGCCGAGTCGGTATCAGGAAATCACAGGTCACAGGAAACAGGAAGAAGGCACGGGGAGCTATAGATCATCCAGCAACTTGAGGAAGTGATGAGCCTCCTTATAAAGGCCGTCTGGCACCAAACTGAGGCTGATGTGAGCTTCTGTGGCCAAGCAAGGTACTGGCAGAAATGCCTTGATCTTCCAGAATGTCTGCCGTGGACAGGACCCTGACAGCATCTGTCCAGAGGTGGGAATGCACCCTCCAGTCTCAAGCAGAACAGCTTCCTCCTGAACAGCAAATCCCTAGTCTGTCCCTTCTCATCTGGAACCTTTGCCTACCTCCAAGTGCTTTCCCTAGCAAGTGGGGTCTCTCTCCCTACACTATCCACTCACCACAAAGAGCATGAAAACCCGAGGGCAAGGACTCATATAGACCCTACTGACCCAAGATGCCCACCAAGAGAGATATGGCTGTGGCATTGCCAACCAGCATGCTGCCCCATTGATCCAGGAAACCATAGAGAAACCATGTTTTTCTTGACTTGCTGTCCAGGCTGTGAGTCCACCCACAGTAGAGAAAACAGACTGCACCTGTCTACAGGATAAGACCTGTTACCTTTGGGCTGTCACAGTCTGTCGTAACTGGCTTATTAGTTGAGGAGCACAGCCCTGTAACTACTACTGCTAAAGGGACTTTGCTCACTCCTAAACTACTTGCTGTTATATATGTCAAAGGTACATCTGCTATCTACAGTCAGTCATCTGTCATTGGTACTGCACCCTCCTGACCCCCCTGTATTGGGCTTTTCTGACTCCCCCTGTACTATGCCCTCCTACCCCCCTTTGCTGTGCCCTCCTGACCACTGTACACTGCCCTGCAGTCTCATGTACATCACCCTACTGACCCTGTCCTTTGCCTTGCTGAACCCCTGTCCTCTGCCCTGCTGAATGCCCTGTCTGTACTGTACTGACCCCCAGTCCTCTGCTCTGCTGAGCTCTGTACACTGCAATACATCCTACTGACCTCTGTACCCATCCCTGCATCTTAACTACCTCTGTACAGTGCCCTACATACTACTGAAAACTGTCATACATACCACAACACTGGCCAGAACTCAGAGCAGACTGCCAGGCTGGAAACTAGGCAAGCAAGTCAGCCTGCAGTGCCAGTTGTTCTACCTTCATGGTGGACTCCATCAACAGATGTGTGGGGCGACCAACTACTCTCTAGACATGAAAAAAAAATTGGAAACAAATTGTGAATAAAAGTGAATTCCAAGTTTTTCACTGAAGCTAACATTAAAGGCAGGCTAAGTTTATACTTTCACAGTGAAATTAGTTTTCTTATATATGTCTAAGTGTTCTTCATGCCATCCTTATTTTTATTGGGGGTTTGCTGGTTAAAAAAGGGCACCGAACCATGGGGATCTTCGATCTCTTCTACGTTGTCTAGGTAGATCTCAATCTGTCAAAAATTGTCTACCACTGCACTAAACTCTGGGGAATATTCCCTTGCAAACTAAGCAACTGATTTGGCTTTCCGGAGTTAGTTCAGGTTTCTCTCATGGGATCCTGCAGTTTCCTAGCAGAGGCTCTCCCAGAGACTCTGTAACTAAAGGGAAGCTAATGCACAAACTTCACTACAGGGAGTCCTGTGTTCAGACAATGTCCTGGCATTTCTCACTTTCAAAAATGCTAACAGTCTTGCCTGCCACCAGGGAGGGAGCAGTCCTTACAGTTCCTCCAGGTAGAGGGAGCTTATGCTAAGGTGATCTCTAATTATATTGTCCTTTCCGAAAAGGTCCAGCAGAGAAGAACTTGTACAATATACTGGGGTTTTCTTCAACGTCCTGCACTTAGCACTTGTTACCCCAAGGGGCAGAAAGGTAATATTAGAGGGGGTTTCTAAACTAAAAGAAGCCCACTAACTCTATTATTGTTCTTCTAGATCTGTGCACTAATCTAGCATGAAACAGCTCCTGCATTTACCTGTAATATGAGACAGTCAGTGCTGCTCTCTTTCCTTGTGATGGGCGATTGGCCTCACCCACAGTTCTGTTCCCTGCTCAGGGCAGTGATGACATCATAACTACTTCACATCCACTTTTACAGAGTAATATTTGGGCTTGCAAAGATATCAGTGCACACAGAGTGAATGTATATCATGTGTGACTATTGGAGAATATGTTTAAATTAAATATAAGTGTATATCAGTCTCCATTAGGGATGAGCTCAGTGTTTATGTTTTGACTGAACACAGGCTGTTCGTCTAAACACCACATTTTTATGGCATTCCGCATGGATGAATGGTAGAGCTTTTGGCTGTCAATGGTTGCTAATAAAGCATATATGAGCCAAATATGGGCAATGATGTCACCAATATCTCTTCCCTTATATAGCTAACGATAGTTCGAGGAGCTGGCAGGTGGTTAGTGGTACCTCCTAGCAAGGTAGCCGCCCTTGTTGAGGGAATGTGGCCTGGTATGGTTTAGGTGGGAAGGGCTGCACTCTCGACCCTCCCACCAAACTCCTTTCCTGCCATAGCAGGCTGCATGCTTGGATTAATTTTCTGGTATGGATATTTGGAGGACCTTGCACTTTGGTTTTTTGGAAGTTTTTTTGTGTGAGCTTTTTCAATACCTGACTCAGAGGGTCTGGTATGTATTTTCATTCAAACTCTACTCAATTTTTCTTTTTTCATTTTAGCTGTAGGATGTGATACAGCACAAGCTATGCTTACAAATAAAAAAGCAGCATACAGACTCCTCCAAAGGTCCTTTAGATACATAGCAGACCCTTGGAGGGGGTCTGTATGCTTTTCTATTTTAAAAATTGAAGCCAGCAATAAAATGTAATTTGCCAGCATTTTCAAACACGTTTTCTTTTGTAAATGTCAGTGCTGCTAGAGCACTTTCTGTACATCACAGAGATGCACCCCCATGCAGGATTAGAACACTCTCCAGGCATGTTATTTCAAAGAACTGGGAATTTTGTAATGTTTCACCTTAACCATATAAAAATCACTTCTCCTGGTTGCTCCTACCATGTCCTTTTTTAACATCCCCTTGCTTATTAGCCCAGAAGGTGGGCATTTTTAATTTGACAGATTTGGCTCCCATTGATTTATATGTATATACAGTTGCAAGAAAAAGTATGTGAACCCCTTGGGATTACGTGGAGTTTTGCATGAATTGGGCATAAAATGTGCTCTGAACGTCATCTAAGTCACAACAATAGAAGAACACAGTCTGCTGAACATAATACTACGCAAACATTAGATGTTGCCATGGTTTAATTGCACATAACATGTAAACATTCACAGTGCAGGGAGGAAAAAGTATGTGAGGCCCTAGCTTAATGACTTCTCCCAGAGCTAATTGGAGCCAGGAGTGAGCCAACCTTGACTCCAATCAGTGTGATGATATTGGATGTGTTGCTGACAGCTGTCCTGCCCTTAAAAAACACACACCTGTTTTGGGTTTACTGGTTTCAAGAAGCACTGTCTGATGTGAACCATGCCTCGCAGAAAAGAGCTCTCAGAAGACCTACGATCAAGAATTGTTGACTTGCATAAAGCTGGAAAGGGTTACAAAAGTATCTCCAAAAGCCTTGATGTTCATGTGTCCACGGTAAGACAGACTGTCTACAAATGGAGAAAGTTTAGTACTGTTGCTACTCTCCCTAGGCGTGGTCGTCCTGTAAAAATGACTGCAAGAGCACAGCGCAGAATGCTGCATGAGGTAAAGAAGAATCCCAGAGTGTCAACTAAAGACCTACAGAAATCTCTGGCACATGCTAACATTTTTGTTGACACATCTACAATAAGGAAAACATTAAACAAGAATGGAGTACATGGGAGGACACCACGGAGGAAGCCATTTCTGTCCAAAAAGAATATTGCAGCACGTTTGAAGTTTGTAAAAGAGCACCTGGATGTTCCACAGCACTACTGGCAAAATATACTGTGGACAGATGAAACCAAGATTGAGTTGTTTGGGAAGAACACACAACACTATGTGTGGAGAAAAAAAGGCACAGCACACCAACATCAAAACCTCATCCCCACTGTAAAACATGGCGGAGGGAGCATCATGGTTTGGGGCTGCTTTGCTGCCTCAGGGCCTGGACGGATTGTTGTCATTGATGGGAAAATGAATTCCAGAGCTTATCAAGACATTTTGCAGGAAAACGTACGACCATCTGTCCGCCAACTGAAGCTCCGCAGAGGATGGGTGATGCAACAGGACAATGACCCAAAGCATACAAGTAATTCAACAAAACAATGGCTGCAACAGCACAGAATACACCTTCTGGAGTGGCCCAGTCAGAGTCCTGACCTCAACCCGATTGAAATGCTGTGGCATGACCTTAAGAGAGCGATTCACACCAGACACCCCAAGAATATTGCTACACTGAAACAGTTTTGTGAAGAGGAGTGGTCCAAAATTACTCCAGATCATTGTGCAGGTCTGATCTGCAACTACAGGAAACGTTTGGTTGAGGTTATTGCTTCCAAAGGGGGGTCAACCAGTTATTAAGTCCAAAGGTTCACATACTTTTTCCTCCCTGCACTGTGAATGTTTACATGTTATGTGCAATTAAACCATGGCAACATCTAATGTTTGTGTAGTATTATGTTCAGCAGACTGTGTTCTTCTATTGTTTTGACTTAGATGACGTTCAGAGCACATTTTATGCCCAATTCATGCAAAACTCCACATAATCCCAAGGGGTTCACATACTTTTTCTTGCAACTGTATATATACTATATTGCCCAAAGTATTGGGACACCTCTCCAACTCATTGGATTCATGTGCTCCAATCACCTCCATGGCCACAGATGTGTAAAATGAAGCACCTAGGCATGCAGACTGTTTCTACAAACATTTGTGAAAAAATGGGTCGCTCTCAAGAGCTTAGTGAATTAAATCGTGGTACCATGATAGGTTGTCACCTGTGCAATCAGTCCATCCGTGAAATTTCCTTGCTACTAAATATTCCATGGTCAACTGTTAGTGGTATTATAACAATGTGGAAGCAACTGGTAACAACAGCAACTCAGCCACAAAGTGGTAGGCCATGTGAAACGACAGATATCAACACATGCTGAAGCTCATAGTATGCAGAAGTCACCAACAGTCTGCAGAGTCAATAACTAAAGACCTCCAAACTTTGTGTGACCTTCAGATTAGCACAACAACAGTGCACAGAGCTTCATTGAATGGGTTTCCATGGCCGAGCAGCTGCTTCCATGCCTTACATCACCAAATGCAATGCAAAGTTTTAGATGCAGTGGTGTAAAGCACATCGCCACTGGACTCTAGAGCAGTAGAGATGTGTTCTCTGGAGTGACGAATCACGCTTCTCTGTCTGGCAATCCGAAAGATGTGTCTGGATTTGGCAGTTGCCAAGAGAACGGTACTTTCTTGACTGTATTGTGCCACGTGTAAAGTTTGGTGTAGGCTTGGCCCCTTAGTTATAGTGAAGGAAACTCTTAAGGCATCAGCATACCAAGACATTTTGGACAATTTCGTGTTCCCAACTTTGTGGAAACAGTTTAGGGATGGCCCCTTTATGTTCAACATGACTGCGCACCAGTGCACAAAGCAATGTCCATAAAGACATGGGTGAGTGAGTTTGGGGTGGATGAACTTGACTGGCCTGCATAGCGTCCTGACCTCAACCCGTTAGAACACCTTTGGGATGCATTAGAGTGGAGACTGCAAGTTGTGCCTTCTTGTCCGACATCAGTGCCTGACCTCACAAATGCACTTCTAGAACAATGATTAAACATTCCCATAGACACTTCTAAACCTTGTGGACAGCCTTCCCAGAAGAGTTGAAGCTGTTATAGCTGCAAAGGGTGGGCCAACTCAATATTGAACCCTACGGACTAAGACTGGGACTCCATTAAAGTTCATGTGCGTGTAAAGGCAGGCATCACATCACTTTTGGCAATATAGTGTATGTACATATGTCCCATTGATTTGTATGCTCCCATTGAGATGTATACAGGGGTGGACTGATCATTCGAGCACTCGGGCTCTGCCCGAGGGCCTGGGGTCTGTAGGGGGCCCCATGAAATGCCCCTGATACCTTTTATAGGCTTTTTTTGAGTGTGGGCGAGAACATAGGGGCCCCATGATCCCCTATTGCCCGATGGCCCCATGAGTTGTCAGTCCGCCCCTGGATATATATATATATTTATATATATATATATACACACACACAGTGTATATAGTGTGGACCCCACTGATAATGTCACCTATGCCCTAGCTAAATTCTGTATAAGAAAATACATATAGAATCCATCTAAGGCAAGGTGTTATTCTTGCTAAGCATAACAACAATCTAGGTCTGTCAAAACTGCAGCAGTGATACAGAAGAACAACCTGCTGTGCTTTGGAGATATCCCTGCTGTGTTAATTAGGACTCAAATCCTTCCCCACTCCACCCAGAACTGAAGCAGCCATTATGTTTTTTAAATCTCTTAAATTCAAACAACCTCAGTGAGAAGGAACAAAAATTAGTTTAATCAGTACAGTTGCATGCGAAGTCTTGCTTCTTTTTATAAATTTATGTTTTTTACCACTTACATTACTTATATAATTGCTACATGAACACTTATTTATTTTTAATTCTGTTTATCTGCAATTAAAATAAGCTTTCAGATATGTGTGGAAAATTACAGTAATATCTCTCTTGGTGATATGTGGCTGAAGATTTTAAATGCATTTGGTCTTCTAATGCTGATCTACAGCGAAACCACTTAATCAGTGGGATGTCTTTTGAAATATTTATTTCTCATTTCGTGCTAGACATGAGCAGAGAAATTATGAAAATGGCTGATTTTGTTTGATGCAAGGTCCCAAAGCCTCTATGTAAGTTTTTAAGAAATGTGGCAATAGGGTACCAGATTCTTTGCCCTTAGGACACAAGATGAATGTTTGAAAAAGTTTCTGAAATGTTACATATGAATATTTCATATGTAGTATTTGCAGCTATCAGGTTGTGAACTCTAAACAACAGCAGTAATCTAGCTCAGTCTATAGCTGTGCTCTGTATGTGAGTAGGTGCAAATACCATTATCCAGTAGGAGAGCACCACGCTGGGGGACACTCACAGTTCTGTATTCTTGCAGAATAGAGCGGGTAAATGCACAGACAGCTTCTGTCTCCAAGGGATGGAATGCAGCCTGCCCTGTCTGAACCCAAAGGGGAAGGCTTCTGATGTAGGATGGCGTGTATCCTTAACCTGCCGTACTCATTTGGAACCTAGCCTGCCGCTAATCAATTTCCCGGACAGACGGGTGTTCTCTGCCTACTCGCCAAAAAGTGCGCTAAAGCCTGTGGGCAGGCACCTAAAAATGTTCTGCTTGCCCAAGATGGCTGCGGGGGTCAGCTGGATGCAGCAGGACCAGGAAACTATAGAGAAACCAGGTTTCTCCTGACTTCCTCTCCAGCTTCAGCACCACTCCAGCAGAGTGTCATCCACAAAGGAGAAAGCAGACTGCACCTGCCTACCCATATCAAAAAGACCTAAGAGAGAGACTGAGAGAGATCAGATAGCACAGTTTGAAGGGTGAGTCACATAAAAGACACATGCCACTTTTCTGTCTCCTAACAGAGACAGCATCATCTAGCGTAGTCAGTTAAACTCAGGGTACTTCTAAGCATGCATTTTTTTTACATTTGTGTGTATGGATCACAGTTATTTTACTGTACTAAACAAAGAGTCATTTGGTTTATTGGTTGGCTTAAAATGAAAGTCTATATAACATTGTTGCCTAAAAGATTACTAGCCTGACCACATATGCAGGTAGGCCATTCAAGGGCGGAACCTACAATGCCCCAATAAAAAGAATTTTTTACGCTAGGGAGTGCTTCCCTTGTTTTTTACCTTTTCTCTTTGCCTTAGAAACACATTGTTCTACAGACCTTGTTGGAAATTTAGGGTGGATCATGTCCTAACAAGTACTCCTGTGGTCTCCCCAGCCTCTTCTGTGCAATTTGTCCAGCTCAGTCCTCGGTCTGCCACTGGAGGAACACAGAAAAACTGCAATGGGATGAACAGATCAGAGGGACACAAGCAACCTGCCCTTTGTGACAAACTTGTGTACATCAGGGAAATGTGAGTTTAATGCATTATTTTATGTCCTGTCCTTAATAAAATGTTTTTACACTAGGGGAGCGCTGCCCTTGTTTTTCCCTTTTCTCTTTGCCTTAGAAACACATTGCTCTGCAGAACCTGTTGGCAATTTAGGGTAAAGCAGCTGCACCTGGTGGATCATGTCCTAACAATTGGATGGATGGGATGTCTCACTAGTACAGAAGTGGATTACTTTCTGTGTTTACTAAAATGCACTAACCTCTTCTACTTGATGCTAGTCATCATTTTAGTATTAGGATCATGTGTATAGTAGACTTGATTTTATAACATGTGTGTGTTCTACCCTAGGCTACTTTGGTCATTCTAGGAGAAGGGAGTGCGCAAGGTGCTCCTGGGTCAAACAGACCTCTTTGGTATCATAATCATCTAGGCCGCCATCCAATAAATTGGCTTATCAGGTAGGAGATATCTAGTATGTACTTCAGCAGCACTTCATGAAGAGAGAAGCAGAACTCCAATGGAACATAGTAAACAAAGAAGGTGCTTCTAAGTGCAGTAAGACCAATATTTAATAAAGGTGACTGTTATTATTAACAGTTGTGAGTGCTTTTAACCATGACCTTTAATAAATATTGGTCTCACTGCACTTAGAAGCACCTTCTTTGTTTTCTACTTTGGTCATTCGTCTCTATGTATCTCTGTTGTGTAAGTGTGGTTATTAGTAAGAGTATGTTCATATATCCATCTGCAATGGTGTCAGTACATTCTAGTCAGTGTATGTTAGTCAATGAGTGCCTGTCGATCACTGTCTATTATGTATCAAAGACAGTTTTTGGGGAACCACCTTTGTGCATGTGTGTGTGTCCTTAGGGGTGGCATTTTAATTGGTTGCTTTATATTCCTTTGCCTACAGTTTCAGATACATTGTTTTTATATTAGAACTCTAAAGGACACCAGTAGCACTTTCTTACCTATAAGATGACTCTAGGCTACTTTGGCTACTTACCCTAGGCTACTTTGGTCATTCTAGGAGAAAGGAGTGCACAAGGTGCTCCTGGGTCAAACAGACCACTTGGGTATCATAATCATCTAGGCCGCCATCCAATAAATTGGCTTATCAGGTAGGGGATGTCTAGTATGTACTTCAGTAGCACTTCATGAAGAGAGAAGCAGAACTCCAATGGAACATAGTAAACAAAGAAGGTGCTTCTAAGTGCAGTAAGACCAATATTTAATAAAGGTGACTGTTATTATTAACAGTTATGAGTGCTTTTAACCATTACCTTTAATAAATATTTGTCTCACTGCACTTAGAAGTGCCCTCTTTGTTTTCTACTTTGGTTATTTGTCTGTATGTATCCCTGTTGTGTAAGTGTGGTTATTAGTAAGAGTATGTTCATATGTCCATCTGCAATGGTGTCAGTACATTCCAGTCAGTGTATGTTAGTCGATGAGTGCTTGTTGATCACTGTCTATTATGTGTCAAAGACAGTGTTTGGGGAACCACATTTGTTTGTGCATGTGTGTGTGTACTTAGGGGTGGCACTTTAATTGGTTGCTTTACATTCCTTTGCTTACAGTTTCAGGTAATTTTTTGATATTAGAACTCTACAGGACACCAGTAGCACTTTCTTACCTATAAGATGATTCTTCGCTGTCTTCAGCTTTACCTTATGGCTGACAAAGGGTAAGAATCCCCCCAAAAGTGTTCTTTACCTTGGATGCCGTAGGAGAGTGAGACAAAGCCAAGAGCTTGTGACAACAGATTTTTGCTAGCTACCCCCCAGAATGCTTACCACTGCATTCATCCATCCATCAAACCAGATTGACAGACAACAGAAGGTTCTCCCAGATACCTATGACAGACTTTGCATAAGGCCAAGTCTGTGTTTTGAGAGTGTAATACTTGTGTATTAATACATTTCCTTATTTAAAACAAACAAAACTATATCATGCCAATGTGCTTTTGTCTCCCTTTTCTTCCTGTAAAATTAGTTACCAGAAATTTAAATGGTTGTGTATGTGTGGCAGTATACTTTATCATCACTATAGCCAACGTTTTCTTGCTGGAAAATGAAAATTGCAAATTGAAAGAGTACCTTGTAGTCAGGTAACAGGATGGGTGGGGGGCAGTTGAGCACAGCAGCTGTAGAAGCAAACAGTGATGTAGGATGGTCTTCTGAAACAAACAAAATAACAACATATTTCTGTCACAGGAAAATGTTGATATATTAGGATTATTTCAGAAAGCACAATTGCCATTTTGTTGAATGTTACAGTCAGATGGCTCATTAGTGGTGTTCACTAGCTAACATAGTGGCAGCAGGCTGTGGTGGTGACAGTGGTGATAGAAAATCTGACAGTGAGGATTCATGACTTCTATGACTATGTGGATTGAATAAATTTAGAAACACAATTTAGAAATACAAAAACATTGGGAGAAAATTCAGTTTGCCTGGCTTTCAAAGTGTTTATTCCAATACAAATGGAGCTGAGAGAAGGAGTGGCAGGTACTACTAGCAGTGCTTATCTAAGGAGAAAAATATAGTGATCAGGACAGAATTTCCTATGTATCAGGGCTTCCATGAGAACTCATCAGCTAGTAAGCATATGCCTGCCAATACAGTTACTAGATTATCACCTAATCAAACCAAGAATGTCCAAATCAACGTTCATCACCATATTCAGCATTCTGTCATCGATCTCTTTAGACACGCTCTCTTCTAATTGCAATAAGAAGACAATGAAACTATAAGGTGTACCCTGCAAACATTATTAGCTTTAACTGAAGAAAATATCTCCTTTATATCAGAAATTCCTTTGTAGGGTCGGGCTGGATGTTTATCAAACATCAGCTGTTCGTGTGTTCGACGAAAACATGAACAGTAAGGTCTTTCAGCAGGCTGTTCGCTCACCGTGCCCTGACAGTGCATTACAGGTTAGGTGCAATGCTTTGGCCAATCACAGCACATGATGATGTCACAAGGGGCGGGGTGACCCCACCCCTTTGTGATTTCATCACAGTATTTAAGAACTGTCAGGCCGGCGCAACTGTCAGACGGCGTGAGCTAGCATCAAGAAAATCTCTTTTTCCGGGTCGTCGGTGGGCATCATGATTGATGTTGGATCTACTTTGACGGACTTTTTTTTATTTTTGTTTTTAATAAAGGGCTTGTCAAAGACTGTCTTATGTCATTTTTTACACTACTGAATATCGGTGAATGAATATCGGTAGCATGTACCCAATACTCATTCACAAGGGGGGGGGTGGGATCTGGGGGCCCGCTTGTTAAAGGGTGCTTTCAGATTCTGATAAGAAGGACCCCCACAACCACTGGCCATGGTGGTGGGGAAGAGGCCATTTCCTCATCAACATGGGAACAGGGTGCTTTGGGGGGGAGCCCCACTGCCTCAAAGCACCACCCCCATACTGAGGGCATGTGGCCTGGTATGGTTCAGGAGGATGGGGTGGCTCATCCCCCCTTTTCCTGACCTGCAAAACTGCATGCTCGGATAAGGGTCTGGTATGGATTTTGGGGGGGGGACCCCACGCCGTTAAATATTTAAATTACCAGGGGAATCCCACTGACAGCTAAAACATTAAATAATGCTTTCGCTACTAAAATACTGCATGACTTAATAATATAACTCATGCCATATTTTAGTAGCTACAGTGGGAATTTCCATATTTTTAGACTGGCAGGGTCTCTTTAATTTTACTTGGGAAAAAAGTGTACTAAAAAGGTGGAAAGAACAAACACAGCAAGAATTTTGCATTAGAATATGTATTTTTCCCTAAAAGCATAAGATGAGTAACAAAATCATTGTGCGTTTTTCTAAAAGCAAGTTCAGTGGGTTTTGAAGAGATGTGAAAGCAGATGGAAAGGGAAGGTGCTTTGAAAACCTATGCAATGGTGTTTTATTTCTCTGTGCCTAATCTTTTAAGAGATAGTCTGATAATGTTCCCTTTTTGAAACAGTTGAAAGCATCATTTTTTTCCTCATATAGAAACAGAAAAAAAATCTTGATTAATTAGGTCACTTTTACGGATATTTTTCCTCTTAGTCAGCATCAGTTTGATGTTGCCACCAATTTTGAAATATGACTATTTAACATTATCATTTTTATTCGTATTTAGAAATCCACTTGTGGTGTATTTACAAAATAACTATGACCTGTAGAAATGTCCAGAAATTTTCATAAAAGATCTGCACATCATCCAATGATTGAGAGAGTCTTTAAACCCTTTGAAATTACATGGATGTTTGGATGAATGGCTTCTACCATGTGGTCTGATATTTATCTAAATGTTGATAATGGACAAACACAATCTGTTTATCCAGACAAAAAAACTGCATTCTGTCAATATTTTATGGAAGACATTTAAATATGAACAGTTTAGGCTAAAAGTGACTGATAGAACCTTAATAGTAACTTCTACCAAATATTCATTATAGCAGTTGATCAAACTAAAATGTTTAGAGGGAATTTTCGATTTTCGATTATTCCGACTTTAGGATTTTGCTATTTTGGTATTCAGGTTATGCCACTTCACATTTGGGTCAACACGAGGTCTGCAGCTTGACTTAGACATTCCGGAAAAATGTTTTTTTTTTCTGTTTTTATTTACTCCTGTGTTCTTTTTGTTCATTGTCATGTTTTATCACCCAGCTTCTATAAAGCTTTAGCTGTTTTTCCTGACATGGCAAAAAATTTTGATGAACTCATTCCCGTTCTGTCCTGGCTCAGGCAAAAAAGCACCCAACTTGTATGAAGGTGAGGTTTTGGTGTTGATACACAGTGCTTGTGCGCCAAACACAACATTCCAGTGTCAGCCAAAGAGTTACATTTTCTCTTATCCATCCAAGTGTTACAGAAGCATTGTGGAACGTCTGTGTGATTTTTTGCAAGCTTGAGACAAGCAACAGTTTTGGGCTATATTGTATAGCAGAGGTATTGAATTAAAATTCACTAAAATCTTCTTCTGGCTGAGGTTGAAAAATAAATGTCCCCATTAGTGTTCCTCTTTATTTATTTATTTCAGGTACTTATATAGAGCCATCAATTTACGCAGCGCTTTTACATATATATTGTACATTCACATCAGTCCCTAACCCTCAAGGGGCATACAATCTAAGGTACTTTAGATCAGGTTCCCCCTCCAGAGTAATTTTTTACATCGGGTGCCACCATCAGACTTTCCCCACAAATCACTTGCCACCGTCAGAGTACCACCCTATATCAGGCGTCCCCATCAGAGCGCCCCCTTAAGTAATGTGTTCCCATCATTGTGCCCCCATACATCAGGCAATTTCAATCAGAGTGCCCCCTTACATTGGGCATTCCAATCAGAGTGCCCCCTTACATCAGGCTTTCCCATCAGAGTGCCCCCTTACATTAGGTTTCTGCCCCTTTACATTTGGTGTCTCCCATCAGTGTGCCTCCTTACATCAGTTGTCCCCATTAGAGAGCCCCATTATATAAGGTTCCCCCATCATGGTGATACCTTACATAGGGTACATCATGTATCCCCATCACATCAGGTGTGTCCATCAGAGTGCTGCTTTAAATCAGTTGTCCCCATCATAGTGCCCCTTTACATCAGGTATCCCCATCACAGTGCCACCTTACATCAGGTATTCCTGCCAGTGTGTCCCCTTACGCTAAAAGTACCCCTTTCCATCATATTTCCCCATCAGAGTGCCCATTTACACCATATTCCCCATTAGAGCGCCACTTTCCATCACATGTGCCCATCAGAGTGCCACTTTCCACAATATGTGCCCATATGTGTCCCCTTAACATAACGTGCCCATCAGAGTGCCCCTTAACATAAAAGTTGCCCATTAGAGTGCCCCCTAACATAAAATATGCCCATCTGAGTGACCCTTAACATAAAATGTGCCCATCAGAGTGCCCCTTAACATAAAAAAGCGACATGCTGATGGACACATTTTATGTTAAGGAGCACTCTTATGGGCACATTTTATGTTAAGGGCCACTCACTCTGATAAGAACATTTTATGCTAAGGATTTTATGCCAGGCCCAGGCATTTTAGAATGAGCAGCAAATTTCCGGAGGGGAAGGGGGTGCAAGGGCATTTGCAGGGGCAGTTGTTGATGGAATATTCACAGAGTCGGTCCTCTGCACTGTAATATAAAGAGGCATTGTGATATAAAGGAGACTGCACTGTAAAGGGGCACTGTATGGATTACGGTGCCCCTTTACAGCATAGACCCCTTTATATCACAGAGTCCCTTTACATTACAATGCCCCTAGAGATCTAATCACAGTGCCCACTTGATATTCAAAGAGATGACCCAATCCAGCAAAGAGACATCCCAATATAGCAAAGATGGAATGTTTATTTGCTAGAGAGGGATGTCTCATTGCTGGATGGGAATGTCCCTTTTTGGACTTGGCTGTCTCTCTGCTGGATTGGGATGCCTCTTTGCTGGACAGGGATGTCTCTTTGCTGGATGGGGATGTCCCTTCTTGGACTGGGATTGGGATGTCTCTTTGCTGGACCCAACTGGGCAAAAAGACAGCCCGTCCAGCAAAGAAACAGCCCATCCACCAAAGAGACAGCCCGTTTAGCAAAAAAACAGCCCATCCAGCAAAGAGACAGCCCCTCTAGCAAAGAGACAGCTCTTCCAGAAAAAAGACAGCCCCTCCAGCAAACTGACAGCTCATTCAGAAAAGAGACAGTGCCTCCAGCAAAGAGACAGCTCCTCCAGCAAAGAGACAACTCATCCAGCAAAAAGACAGCCAGTCCAGCAAATAGACAGCCCCTCCAGCAAAGAAACAGCCTCTCCAGCAAAGAGACAGCTCCTCCAGCAAAGAGACAGCCCATCCAGAAAAGAGACTGCTCCTCCAACAAAGAGACAGCCCATCCAGCAAAGAGACAGCCTCTCCAGCAAAGAGACAGTCCCTAAAGCAAAGAGACAGCTTGTCCAGCAAAGAGACAGCCAGTCCAGCAAAGAGACAGCCCCTCCAGCAAAGAGGCAGCCCCTCCAGCAAAGAGGCAGCCCCTCCAGCAAAGAGACAGCCCCTCCAGCAAAGAGACAGCTCCTCTAGTAAAGAGACAGCTCCTCCAGCAAAGAGACAGCTCCTCCAGTAAAGTGACAGCCCCATCCACCACCACTACAAATCTGTCACAGTGTGCCGGCGGCCGCAGGTGAAGAACAGAGGCTGCTGTTCTCCCTTCAGTGCAGCGGCTGGCCGAGCAGGTGTCTGTGTGTCAGCGGCGCTTCCTGCTTGTCCTCAGGAGCCATCACTGCTGGTCCTCCTGTCGGCACTGCTTTGGGCATAGCCGCACAGCAGGAGGTGATCGGAGGGTGTGGTCTGTATTAGCTTTACCCAGACCGTGGTCGCCGCTCACCTCCCGCCATGCGGCCTGGTCATCTTAAGCCCGGCGGCCCTAGCCCACCAGGCAAATGCTCAGTGTGCCCTATGGCCAGTCTGGGCCTTACCGCCACCCATCCATCCCATCACACCTTCCTATCCCAAGGCCAGCCATGAAAACACAAAGTTTGGAGTTAAAGGAAACCCATTTACTGGTGCAATCTTCATAAGATTTCTTTGACAGAACAAACATTCTGCTTTTTCCTATTTCAGAATATTTTATTAGGGAAATTCCTAATAAAATATTCTGAAATACGACATGTACATAATGTAGCTGACCTTGTTGGAGCAGGCTCTTCTACCACTTACATCATATATGGACTCTGGAGATAAGTAAGAACAGGTGGATTGGGGTACTACATTTTACTTAAAGGATAAGTTCACCTTTTTTACAAAAAAATTACAAATGCACATCTTTTTGTAAGTAAAAAAATGTGCATTTATTTTTTTACTACTTGGAGCCTGTAAAGCATTACACCAGTGATCAGCAGACCGCAGGTGCCATGCAGGACTCCTAGAGATTGTCAATGTAGCTGTCTGCTCTTTTGGACAAGCAGATACACACTGACAGGAAGAGAGAATTAACTACCAGAGCGCTCAACAGCGCTGGTCCTTCATTGAATCTACAAGCCAACAGCCACAAAGGCTGTCGGTAATTGTATTGTGCTATTCACAGAACTCTGTGAATGAACGATGAGGTTGGGTGGGTGGACTTTTTTAAAAAAGTGACAGCAAGACTACAGTGACTGAGGCAGGCTAAATATAATTAATAGACATAGAGAAACCAGTAGTTGTCATTATTTATAACCTGGATTAAAAAGAAAAAAAATGGGCTGCTCAGTCTAAAACGACTGGGCCTATATTTTGTCTCACTCCAGGCATGGCTAAGGCTATGGTATTAATAAAAAAAATGCCTCTAGTTTGCTGTTTTTTTACTCAGTGCAATTTCATCAGTGTCTAAAAGACTGATGTTCCAGATTAAAGTGTAATTAATAAGGGCAAAACAAAAATTCTATATATGGTACAGTCTGTCAAAAGCAGCAGTGGGGTTTTTTTTCTTAATCCCCTTGCAATACAGTTTTACTACCTATTGTTCCTGTCAGTAGAACAGTTATTTTTCCACTTCCTGTAATAGGCCAAGCTGTTCAGGAAAAATGGCAGTTACAGGGTTTATTACCATATTACACTTTATTCATATTGCTAACTCCCCTCCCCCACAAAAACAAAAATACTTTTAAAACTATTAGTTGGACTTTAATGTGTTTTAATTTACTAATCTTTTACTTTAGGCTCATTTAAAACCTGTCCACAGGGTGACAATGCTGCTGTACTCTTTGACAGGACGGACAGTGTTATCACCCTATTATAGTCAAACATTAACAGATATTATAGATATGAAAACCAATAACTTCTGTGTTAATGCTAGTGACAGACAGCATCATATATGCATTTTTTCATATAGTTATATTTTAAAGGTGGTGTTTCTGGGGCAGTTGTGGACAACTTGAGCCTGACCGTGAACCTAGGATCAGATATACCTTTCATGTTAGGTGCATGAATGCTATAAAATTGACAATGCTAGCTAGCTCTGATAATACCTCCATCTGACCCTATCTCCAAAAGAATGGAACCATTTTCATTCAAACATTATCTAGGGGGGAGCATTTACTTTCTAGTCTGAGATGCTTGTTCACAGATGATGTAATCTTGTACATTTTGCATTCTATGCAGGTCATTACCATAATTAAAAAAAAAACCTGAAACAATGTTACAGTCTGCTCACTGGGGAATAGGAAATGCTTCTTCCTTCTTGCAATAGACTGATGACATGATCTCAAAAGCCTACATCACATCAAAAGCCCAATATACTGTTTTTGCCTTTCCAGTAACCTGTGTCTTGAACTTTGCTGCATCCGAGCTGCTACAAACTATTGACACCTTTGTGTGGATCAGTGACATGTTCCTACCCTATTTGACACCCCATCTTTGCCTCCTCCCCCAACAATTAATATAACCATAAAGCTGGGGAATACTAATAATGGGAAGGACAAAACAGAAGATATTCTCTAGATAAGAAAAAGTGGCCCACACTTTGCAGCTATAACAGCTTCAACTCCTCTGGGAAGGCTGTCCAAGGTTTAGGAGTGTGTCTATGGGCATGTTTTACCATTGTTCTAGGAGCGCATTTTTGAGGTCAGGCACTGATTTCAGACAAGAAGGCACAACTTGCACCCTCCACTCTAATTCATCCCAAATGTGTTCCATAGGGTTGAGGCCAGGGCTCTGTGCATGCCAGTCAACTTTCTCAACCCCAAACTAGCTCATCCCTGTCTTTATGGACCTTGTTTTGTGCACTAATACGCAGTCATGTTGGAACAGAAAGGGGCCATCTCCAAACTGTTCCCACAAAGTTGGGAGCATGAAATTGTCCAAAATGTCTTGGTATGCTGACGCCTTAAGAGTTTCCTTCACTGGAACGAAGGGGCCAAGCCCAACCCCTTAAAAACAACCCCACACCATAATCCCCCCTCCACCAAACTTTACACTTGGCACAATGCAGACAGGCAAGTACCATTCTCCTGGCTTTGTCAGTTGTGGACAACTTAAGCCTGAATGTGAACCTAGGATCAGATATACTTTTCATGTTAGGTGTGTGAATGCTAAATAATTCACAGTGCTAGCCGTGATAATACCTCTATCTGCCTCTCTCCAAAAGAATGGCACCCTTTTTATTCAAACACAATCTAGGGGTGAGAATTTACTTCCTAGACTGAGATTATTTTTTTGAAGATGATGCAATCTTGTAAATTTTGGATTCTGTGCAGGTCATTACCATGATAAAAAAATCTCTGAAACAATGTTACAGTCTAATCACTGGGGCATAGGTTCCTTCCTGCAGCAGACTGATGACAAGGAAGGGTGGAACCCTGAACACTAGTCAACAGTGATACCATAAGGCAATGCTCAGCTGCACAATCAGCAGGTGCTGGTCATCCCCAAAACATGGACCTGGGGTTGGAAACTTCATCCAGCAAAGCTTCAAAACTCCAGGACCCTGACCAGGCTATACCAAACCTGGAGAAAACTGCCAAGACAGTTTTCTCCACTAAAAGAACATCTTGGAGCCCCTCAACCTGCATGAGTAAGAACACCAAAGATTCTTCATCCCTGTAAAAATGCACACAGATTACAGTTAGCTGATAGAATAATGTCATGGTGCTTTTGATGTCTGGGTTGGGCAGTGTAAGTGGTTGGCCATTGGGAACTAAATTGGAGGGTATGGGGTAAAGAATAGCAGAAAATAACACAGAAAGGGGAGGCAGTTAAAGGCTTAGTTGCCCTTTTTGAAAAAATAGCCCATGCAGTCAACTGGGTAATAAAAACTGTGTTTCTTTTAAAATAGCTGAATAATGTAAACGCAATAGCTGTAGGCCTTCTCTGCACCCTTAGAATTTTGACTGAAAAACTTCCATAACTATCTGTGCTCTGTCCTGCTGATAGGATGCTGTAGCTTTTGGATTCTCAACCCCAGTGTCATTGGAATGAGTGCACTTCCTTGTTCAAATTCTCTACATGTGTAGTGCTCTATATTGCATCAAAGCATTTTTGAGCTTAATGGTGGTGAAACAGGAGAGAACTCATTGTGCATGCTTGGGGTTTCAAACAAGGAAACAATGAAACATCTCATCAAAGACCTTCTCATTAATAACTGAAATATTAAAGCAGAACTAAAATCACAGTACTTACTTCCTTTCCAATGATCCAACATCTCAGAGGGTTCCCTCACCAACATCATCTCCCAGAGTCTTCTGGGTGCCAGTCTTCAGCCATCTTGATTGGCTAATGTCAGGGACCATACCAGCAAAGTACACTGAGATGTGCATGCAATGCTCAGAGTACATCCTAAAAAAATTGCAGAGACACTGCATGTATTTTCTGTGATAAATAGCCTGCTTGCTTGCAATTTTGTAATTTTGCATGTAGTTCCAATTTAAGGCAATATTTAAATAAGGCAATTTAAGGCAATATTGGATGAGTATTTCCTGTCTAATCAACAGTACTAGTCAACAGATTTTTGTAGAAATGGTGATCGTTCCTATTAGGTTGATCACTTTTATCCTCTTTGGTAATCTGGAAATAAAGTTATCTGGCAGCAGATCTTCCTGCACTTTTCTATTACTTAGCTTGACCAGGCTTGCATGGTCCTTATGGTTGGGATTATGCTTGCATTTCTGACTGTGCTTTAATGACTTTGGTTTTTTCCACCCAAACTGCAGGACCCAAGCAGCATCCAGTCCTCAGCAGGTGTAAAATGATATGAGTTCAACTGCTTGGTGATTCTAGATTAGGGACCCTCTTGTATGGGGCCTGGTAATGATGGATATTGCTGGATGTTATAAAATAAAAAACTGGCAGAATCAGCAGACATAGATGAAATCTGATATTCAAAGAAAGGTCAGAAAAGACAGCAAATATTGGAATTGTTTAAACAGTGCAAGTTAGTATCGTGAACAAACATGTAGGCAGGTTGCCTGTTGTATTTAGTTAGCAGCTCGGCTCTCCAAGCAGGGAGAAGGGGTTAATGTTCTGCTGCCTTCTCTGCATACATTTGTGGGCTTTTTGGGGTCCAGCCACTTTTTTCCCCGTGTTATAAAAGGGGCGAGGTTCGTGTCCCTGCGCGAACGAGAACAGGAATGACTGAAGAAGGTTGCAGAGGCCTGTGGTCCACCTCAAGAATGCCAATCCGTCAGGACACCGTAATGATGGACACTGCCATTCTGCCAAATATGGACTTCACCCACAAAGACTTTTCCTGTGCAAGCATGCTGGGGCAGCTACAGTTATGTTTAGTTGGGATAGGACATTTTGCTGTGTTGTAACTGCCATGCAAAGTCTTCAGTAAAGTTGTTTCTCCTGCTTTGAGCCTGGTCTGAAGTAATTCAAGGGGTGCATGTTGAATTTGGAATATTCCTAAAGAACCTGGGTCTGTAATGCGCTATGGGGTATGTGTAACACTACTACAAAAGGTTAAAGTGTTACTAAACCCACAACAGTAAAATCAGTCTGTATATGCAGTAAAGGATGCTTGTTATACTCACTGTGGAACCTAAGGGGTTAATCCTCTGCATTGTGTAAAAAGGATGTTTCCTGATCCTGACTTCTCTGACCCCCCCCTTCCAGTGTCCCCCTTTAATCTCCTGATAAAACAAATGGTTTGGAGACACTCTGCACAAGCTTAGTTTTATGTATATTGCTAGAGAATTTTTTTTCTTCTTGGGAGAATGCATGTGATCAGCACAGGGCCAATCAGCACTGTCCAGACAGAGGTCAGGGGTTTTGCATCCTCCTAGAGCAGAATGAAAACTCCTCCTACAAGCTTTAACCAGTGCTCTGCTGAACACTAATAGAATTTCCAAACTGCTATATATTGCTGATTAGAAAAAATGTTTAGCAGTTTATATTTACTAAAATAATTGCATTTCCATGTTCTGTGTACTGTGGGAGATCAGATATAGTGAATGCAGGGTCCTGGGTTTAGTAACACTTTAACTCACAAAGGCGAAGAAGAGGAGGCTGTTGCCATGGGTAACCGAAACGAAGAACAGCTACAGCAACCAGTTGTTTGGTGTGGTGCCTGGTTAGGTGACAGCTCTCCAGTAGGGAGGGGGTTGGTGCTCTGACTCCCTCCTTAGCTCCCTCCCTCCTTAGCTGTCCATCTCCTCCAGTTAGCAGACTAACTTCATGGAGATCTAAGGCCTGATCACGAGGTACGGAAAGGAAAGAGGTAATGACCATGCATGGGGTCCGTTATCCTATGAATTGAGGTAACAGAGGTATGCTGGACTGATGGAGTGGGCAAAGGCTCTTCATGTCCTTCCTAATGCAAAAACATTCATCAGTTACAAGTGTTTAGTTACTTGGGACAAACCATCAAACAGAAGAATTCGATACATTATTGCTGTACACAAGTGGCTCATCTCTGTGTCAAGAAAAGCCTTAATGTTTGATTCTTCACATGACCGCAGCCTCCGCCTGGTCCCGGACATTGATGAACATGTTTGGGGCGAGGTGTTAACCCATGTACATAAGCGGGGTAGACCCCACTCACTATCCTAACTTGGTGAAGTGAATTTTTTTAACTCTAGCACCAATGAAATCATGGCAGTTTGAGGTTTTTGTACATGCTATACAAAAAAAGGAAACATACCCTCCAGAGCATCATAAACAAGTATTGCAATCCTGCCTCATTGTTCAGTGAACAATCAAACTATGCCTAGATGCCCCTCAAACTTCCTTATCTTTGAAATGTTGAGGGGGTGTCATTTTGTTGAGTTCTCTGGTATAAATCCCCATTTAGTCCAGTAGTTAGAATAGACTTTCGTTTAGGGACATTATTGGATCTTATATTATCATCCCGTATGGCGCTCGGCTTTACAGTTTTCTATCCAAAACAAGGACCTCATTGACAGAGTTTTGACATTACATGGATGTATGCATACAGCTCCAGTTTGTTTAAAGGGGGCTTGTGTTGACTGCACATTCAGAATTACAGAATATTAGTGTGAATAAGATATATCTTTGAATCACATTACACAACACGTCTACATGCAGTTTCATGTACAGCCTCTTCAGGCTTATTGCTCAGTGTAAATCTCAGCAACCTGCACCTGGTGAAGGCTGTCAAAAGCCTTTATGTGTGCATTAATCCTGTTGCTGAGGATCCACTTTAGCATACTTTTGAAATTACCCTATTAACAAAAAAAAAAAAGAAAAGAAAATTCAAATGCTTCAATTTATGCTAGTCATGGTCTGGATGTTCGAGTTGAATGTAAGTTCAACTTGAACATCGGCTGTTCATGTTTGCGGCGAATAGTCCACCGAACGCCCTTACTGTTCCTGTGTTTGGCGAACACACAAATGGTAAGGGCTCTCGAAGGGCTGTTCACCCGTCGCTCTACACAAAGCACTGTGCTTTTACAGTGCATTGTGAATGGCTAAAGCAATGCACCTGACCACAATTGGGCTGAGCTAGCGATTATGTCACTGCTAGCTCCGCCCAATTATTTACATTTGACCGGCAAATGTCAGATTGTGGCGAGTGCTCGGAGCTTGCGGACAGGTCTGCAGGCGGTGGGTTGTTTTTTATCTTGGTGAGTAGGTATCGTCATGACAGCGCTGTCAAAAAATTTTTTGTCAAAAACTTGCGTTTTGTTTTTTGTTCAATAAAGGATTTTTTTCAAAAGACTGATCTCTTTATTTTTTACTACATTTAACCCTTTAGTGAATGGCAGCATTGTGGTGCCCCCTTATTTAAAGGGGTACCCTGAAGCTAATGAGCTCCCCTGCCCGCAGACCCCCACAACCACCGAGCAAGGGTTGTGGGGAAGAGGCCCTTGTCCCCATCAGCATGGGAACACCATCCCAATGCTGAAGGCACGTGTCCTGGAAAGCCATGGGAGGGGGGCTCTTTCACCCCCCCCCCTTCTGCCCTGCTAGGCCTGTGCTCGGATCAAGGGTCTGGTAGGAATTTAGGGGGGACCCCACGCTTTTTTTCTCCTATTTTTTGGGGGTGGGGTTCCCCTTAAAAGTTCCATCAGTAGGTGGGACCTCACGCTGTTTTTTTCTGTTTTGTTTTTTTCTTTATAAAAATGTAATTTAAAAAAAAACTGTCAGTCCTGCTGCAGCAGGTTCTATACATTGCACAGATGTGCAACTTTGCAGGTAGCTTAAGAGGACCCCCAGGCATGATATTTAAAGGATTTTTTTCTTTTTTTTTTACTTTAAGCTATGAAAAATTACCGCCCCTTTAAAAATGGTACTTTTTGAAAAAATTCGTTTTTCACCGAATCATGTCCCTCAGGGCAGTACCTGAGTCCCCATACCCCTTTTTTGTCCAATAACTTGTATATAAGCCTTCAAAATGGGCACTTTTGAATTGACAGGTTTTGGTCCCATAGACTTGCATTGAGTTCGAAGTTCGCGGTTGAACTTTCGTTAGGTTCGAATGTTCAACCGTGAACCTAACAGGGGGTGTTTGGCCCATTACTAGTTTTTGCTAGTGAATTCGGTTTTGACAATTTAAATGATAAGATTACCTTTGGGAACATGATATATGTTCTCTGTTTTTAGGGTGGAACATGTAGCATGTTCCCGCTTCTGCAGTGGCTCACTGATCCAAGCCTTCTGTGCGACCACAGTACGGGAAGAAGTTCCCCGTACCATCTCACTTTTTGAAAAGAACACGGCTGTGCGGGGCTCTGCCTATACAGCTGCGTCATTCATTTGAGTTCTGTGAATAAATCAACTGCAAGTACCAAAACCCTTTGCGGATGTCGGCTTGTTGTTCTCAATGAACTACCACTGTGCTGTTGAGTGCTCTGGTAGTTCATTGATTCTGCCTGTCAGTGTGAAGCTGCCTATGGGCAGACAGCAGACAGCTTACACTGACAGTCTGCAGAAGTCTTTCATAGCACCATCGATCTGTAGGCAGCACAGTGGCTTAATGGTTAGCACTTTCATGTGGCTGTACTAGAGTCGCTAGTTTGAATCCCAACCATGGCACCATCTTCCTGGAGTTTGCATGTTATCCCTGTGCTTGTGTGGATTTTCTCTGGGTACCCCAGTTTCCTCCCACACTCCAAAGACATGCTGGTAGGTTAATTGGCTCCTGTCTAAATTGGCCCTAGTATGTATGAATATGAGTTAGGGACCTTAGATTGTACACTCCTTGAGGGTTAGAGACTAATATATGTATGTAAAGCACTGCGTAAATTGATGGCGCTTTTTAAGTACCTGAAATGAATAAATAGCTGATGCAATGTTTTGCAAGCTCCTAAAAAAAAATAGTAAAACAACATTTTTTTTAACCAGCAAAAAATGTGCGTTTAATTAATTTTTTTAACAGATTAATTTATTCTTTAATTCACTAGGGGTGAAATATAGAGCAGCATTCTACTATAAATCAAAATAGTATAGAATGCTTATATTAGTTCTACTGTCATTAGAAAACATATGTGGTGGGAGAGGAGTAACTTAGTTTGTAGCACACGTACTTTAGCCTATCATATAAATTCGAACCAATCCGCTACTGACATCTAAGTGTCTTTATTGTTACGCCTGTGACAGATACACATAAAGGTGTTCATCCAGAGCCTCCCTATGAAGTGGGTGAGATCACAAGGCTGATCACTAATAAAAAGTAAAATATCTGCTAGCTGGGTTGCCTGTTATATTACTTTTTGAAAAGTAATCAGTTACAGATTACTGGCTCAGAAAATAGTCATGGGATCGGCCAGATGGCCCAGTGGTTAGTCTCCAATTGCAGCTGAGCAAAAGGCCTGACTGGCTTTGATTCACCGCTTAGCCTGCTGTTTCAAGCTCTCTCTAGGGCTGAGGGGGATGTTCAATTAGATATGATGTCCCAGAAGTGCAGCCAGTGATCGGGATGATGAAGAAGCAAAGCTCACATCCTGCACTTGTCTTTTTGCAATATAACTAATCCTAACAGAGATATCTTCCTATACCTCTTCATTTCCCATGCCACACTTGTGCTAAAATGGAGTATCTGCAGATGGCATGAGAACAGAAGAAACTAATCATTATCAAAGAAAGTCATGTATGGTGTAAGGTATGGCTTTTAACATCATGGCTCTGTCACTATTGTCATTACTGTATGCAACTACTAAAGAAGTAAATTCAAGAAAGAGAAATTAAGGATCAGAGTGAAGCACAATTGTTTTTAATATAAAGGATTGTGTAACTGATTGATAATATGCACCTTTCCCCATGCTTTGTGGGGTTTTAAAATTTGAGGATGAAAATGACAGTTTATATTTTGCATAAGGTTCTATTTAAGTGTACCCTGCTAATGGATTTTTGCTGACTATGTACGACTGAAGAAAATGTGGGAGATTCCCTTCTTAGAAAAATGATCTCCAGAACCAGTGTCCCAATTGGAAGATTTTTTTCCTTACCCTTTCTTCTGGGGACAGCTCCAGAATTTTGGATCAACATAAAAAACAGAGCTCCAAATTTCCCCAGTGGTGATACAGA
This sequence comes from Staurois parvus, assembly GCF_062004578.1. Lineage (NCBI taxonomy): Eukaryota > Metazoa > Chordata > Amphibia > Anura > Ranidae > Staurois > Staurois parvus. The sequence goes on from NW_028318002.1 coordinate 2,685,345, forward strand.
TGCGTTTAAAATCTGACAGAGAGTCTAACCTTTCCCAACTCTTAAAATAAAGGTTTTGCCTAGAGATACACTTTAATAATCACATTGGATACACATCCAATCACTGGCTAAATCCTGCCGCCTCAACCTCCAAAACATTTCCAAAATCCGCCCCTTTCTGTCCAATGTCACCACAAAACAAGTTCTCCACGCCTTGGTTATATCCCGCCTTGATTACTGCAACTCCCTCCTCACTGGTCTATCGTTACACCGGCTATCCCCTCTTCAGTCTAATATGAATGCTGCTGCTAGACTCATACACCTTACCAACCGATCAGCAACTGCTGCCCCTCTCTGGCAATCCCTTCACTGGCTTCCACTAACCCAACGTATAAAATTCAAAATACTAGCTTACAAAGCCATCCACAGCACTGCCCCTAGCTACATCGCCAACCTCATCCACAGATACTGCCCAAATTGTCCACTCTGCTCCTCCCATGATATCCTCCTCTCTAGCTTCCTCATCACCTCCTCCCACGCTCGCCTCCAGGATTTCTCCAGAGCCTCTCCCATCCTCTGGAACTCCATAACACAGCATGTCCGGTCAGCCCCCACCCTGTTTGCCTGTAGACGATCTCTGAAAACTCACTTCTTCAGGGAAGCCTACCCCACCTCCACCTAAGAACTGTACTTGAATCACCTCCGCCAGGTCATCCCCTGCAGCTATCATCTTTTGTATCACCTCCCCCTTCCTTTAGATTGTAAGCTCCACGAGCAGGGCCCTCCTATTCCTTCTGTACTGAAATGTATTGTAATTGTATTGTTTCCCTTTATATTGTAAAGTGCTGCGCAAACTGTTGGCACTATATAAATCCTGTATAATAATAATAATGTACTCAGAGCAGTGTTGCATAGTGAATATTGACAACTGATCCAAGATTTCTTTGCAACAGTTTTTTATAGCAAGACCTACAAATGCTTTTTGCAACTGGTCATAGTATGAGGTCTGTGTCTATGGCTAACCTAAGTGTTTGTATATTCTGAACCATGCATTTAAGTGCACCCTTTAAGGCATGGAAAAAAAGCACCTTCTTTTCTTTCCCATGCATATTAGGAATTCCAGGATATCTGTAATCATTTCAATGGCAGTGCAGCTGTGTTTACTGTGTGGTGACCACATGGGGAGCCACAGTCAACTGATCTAGTATGTGATAATGCATGTGGAAGTACAAACACTGCTCACATTTTTCTGTACATCCAGCAGTTCCAGAGACATAAAACACAGTAAACATAATATAAAAGGGAAATGAAAAGAACCATTGCAAACCTGTATGTTGCATTTTTCTTTCTGATACAGATGTTGACATATTTTACGTATTCCTGTTATTCATTTTTTATTTCTTATTTTAAGATAAAGATAATTTGCAAGAAAGAGCAGGCAACAAAGTTACATATAAGCTGCCTACAGATGTTAGAGGCCTGATAAGCGCACAGGCATGATCTGAATGTCCCTGGGGCAAGGTCTCAGCAGTGCAGTGTAGAGAACCCTATTAACCTATACACTTGGATTGACCAAATTACGCATACTTTATATTGAAGGGGGGAGTTTTCCCAACAGAGGCCAACCGGCTTAAGGGCCACCCACACACAACATCATCGCTGCATCTGGACAAAATCAGCAAGACCGGGAGATTGCTATCTTATATCTGTTAGTATCTATACTCCAAACTGACTACCAGATATATTAGGTCATTTTTAACATTATCCATTCAGATAATGAACAGATTAGATGAAACATTTAGTTGCACAATGGCAATATCTCCATATATGTGATGTCCTCCTGCATCTTCTTCCAGAACACCTTTGTCCATTTTCATAAATCTCATACAATTCCAGAGTTCAGAGAATAAACATATAGCTTAGTGTTTAGATGTCTAGCTGCTCAGTTTTATATGCAAAATACAACCCCAGCAATGCCACATTCATATAAAATTTCTTTAGTGTGAGTATGCTTCTGAAATTTCAAGTGGTTGTAAAGGCAGAACGTTTGTTTTACCTTACTGTATTCTATGCAGTACGGTAAAAAACATTCTGCATGCATCTTCCCCTGCAGCCCCCTCTAAGTACATACCTGTTCCCAATCTCGATCCAGTGATGTGCATGAGAGCCAAGGCCCTCTTGGCTTTCTTGCTCCTCTTTGGCTTAGATACAGCAGCAGGAACCATTGGCTCCCACTGCTTTCAATTCTAGCCAGTGAGAAGGATCGAACCATAAGACCCACAGAGCAGGGCTCGGGAGCTAGTATGCATGAGTGCCCCCAGAATAAGCAGCTTGCTCTGGAGGCACTCAGCAGGGGGTGGGGGGGATTGCCAAGAGCACTGGCAGAGGACCCCAGAAGAGAATGATCAGGGCTGCAAAACCATTGCACAGAGCAAGTAAGAGTAATATGGTTAATATAGTAAATAAAAAAAAACAAGCTTTACAATCACTTTCACATTGTATATCTGTAAATGTTACTAACATCTCATTTATTATAAACTGATTTTTCAGTTTCACTCTCACAATAACTCCCAGTGGTAAATATAGTTACAAATGCATTTAGCATTAGTTACAAACATACTTACCATTTCTCATATTTGTAAAATGCTTTTAACTTACAATTTTGTACAAAACACAGATTAAAAGCTGCCAGTTAATTCTAAACTAATGTATATTATATAAAGAGTTTAGGAGTAAATTAATCAGATAGATAGATAGATAGATAGATAGATAGATAGATAGATAGATAGACAGACAGATGCATGAAATTAGATTTGGATAAAGGAGAGAGAATGCAAGTTGCAGCTTATAAACTATTGCCTACAGATCATCCTGTAACTCACTGTAAAATATAAAATAGCTGAACTGTCTGCAGGAAGTTGACAGCCCAGTTCTAGAACCCCTGCTGACAAATGATTCATGAAATGTCAGATCCTATCAGTGGCAGACACTAGAGAATTGAGATGCCTCCCAGTTGCCCAGTGCACGCATAGTCTTAGATATAATGGCAGAAAAATGTGCAGAGAACACTTCTTGGGAAGAAGGAAACATTACAATGTCAAAAATTATAATATTATTCACGGATAAGATCATCAAACACTAGAAAATATATAACTTGCGAGAAAGAAATCTTTGTACTTACATTTGAAATTGCAGTGGGCGTGTTAGGAGTATTAGCTGGCACTGTAGGAGTACATGTAAGTGTATTAGGTTTATACTGCATAGCCGAGAGGGAATTTAAATGCATTTCAAGAGGGCAACATAGCCATTATGTTTTCTAAGATTAAATGGTTTGTAGAAACGTTGAATTTTCAGATGAAATTTAGAGATAAAAGGTAGATGACTGGGAGTAGTAAAGTCAGAAACCAAGAAAAGTAACATTTGTTTCTATCATTAGAGGTGAACACAGAGTGTTAGGGAGGAGCCTGCTGCGCTGACATCACTCACCGCCGAGGCCGCATCCTAGGCCAGCGGCCATCTTTGGTATCTTTGTATATCCAATACAATACAAGTGCTTTCCAGATGCTGTGATTTTGTATGATGCTGCGAGCTCATAATACCTTGATATATTAATGGCTCAATAAATATACTACACTATACCAGCAATTCTTGTTTGTTGGATTATTTTGAGCCATTCAAGGTGGATACTTACCGTGAAGCAAAGGAGCAGTCCCTGTATGCTGTGAGGGTCCAAGCTGAGAGCTCTGGAGTTCTTTCCTGTGTGTGTGGTGTACCAGTGGAGCCCCTTATCCCCGCTAGTTCCTTGATGACCACCAGTGCCTTTCCAGATAATACATTACATGCGCATTAATATTGTGCATCCAATGAGTGCAAGCATACCTCATTTTCCTTACCATGGAAGTCACGAGCACCTTATTTCCATGCATTACTTATGAGGACGACCCATATACCAAGATACCTGAATATTGTTACGCTATTGGTTATTTGCTTTAGCACAATTGTTCATTGGACTATTATTGCATTTATGTCATACGTTTATATGTCACTTTATTCGTCATATCTCTGACAACACACCTATTGTCACTTTATAGCGCTCTATTTGGCGCTTGATCTTATCACTGGTCACTTTTATTTATGATCTATAGATTTATCTATCTATCTATCTATCTATCTATCTATCTATCTATCTATCTATCTATCTATCAATTTGTCTATGTATATATGTATCTATTTATGTATCTATCTATCTATCTATCTATCTATCTATCTATCTATCTATCTATCAATCACAAAATGTTAGCAGTGAGGGATGGAACCCATACTATTTTGCGACAAGAGAGAATTATTTTGAAGCATTTTCTCTTTATTTTTTCTAACATGTGTTAACATAAATGCTTTATTGTAGTAGATTATTACTGTACCAAGGGGCTTTGGGCTTTTGTCCATGGAGTCAGTTTGACATGAAATATAGACTTGTATGGGAACACCTTCTTGAAGCAAACTAAATCCTGACAACACAGGCCCTACAATAGGTTCTGGTGTTTCACTTTGAGCAATACTGCTGCTGCCTAGTCTATACCGGCATTTATCTTTTTTACAGTTGTGGTATGTAAAATCTTGAGGCACCCCAATCTTAAAGTGATTGTAAATGGTCTGTGTTTTTTTTTATAACAAACATGCTATACTTACCTGCTCTGTGTAATGGTTTTGCACAGAGGATCCCTAATACTTCTTTTCTTGGGTCCCTCGTCAATGCTGTCTGTGCCTCCTCTTCAGTGTCTGCCCTCCATAGCAAGCACTTACTATGGGGCAGATATACGGGCTTGCTCCTGAGCCGGCATTGTGCATCCATAGACACACACAATGTGGCTCGGCCCCACCTCCTGCTCTCTGCTCACTGGCTTTAACTGACAGCAGCAAGGGCCAATGGCTTCTGCTGCTGTCTCTAAGCCTATGGATGCAGAGAATGCATTAAGGTTAAACACCTTTAGCCTTTACAATCACTTGAAATGTATAAAACCTAAATGTTGCTTATCATTAGGAAACCTGGGCCTGGGACAATGTACACAACCACCTTGACGAAATTAACGTCACATCAGAAACCCCACTTCACATCAGAGTCCCCTATCATTACACCATTCCCCACCACAGAGGGGGGACCCTACCACTGTCTTTGCGTATAGACTAATGTTGGATTGGTTGGGTGTTGCGGACCTTCTCCACCTTCTGCACTTTCTGCACTGCTGAAGCCAAAAGGCTGTTATGTGAAAAGGAGACTGTGTGATTGTGGGGCTTGGTCATTTGGGCAGACTGTGTGACTGGGGGGCTCTCTACTGAGGTGAATCTGTGATTGGGGGCCCAATCACACAGTTCACTCAGCACAGAGTCCCCCAATAACACAACCTCCCCGCAACCACACGGACCCCTCTTCAGATCAGAGCCAGCCCTGCCTTTTGGCTCCAAGGGAAACACTGGTCTATTCTCAAAGAAAGTGGTAGGGGCGTAGACTTCTATAATACTTGCAGTGGTATGGACCTGTAATGACGCAATAGGCCTTCTTAATTACTAACCTATAGTGGCTGTCTACTGGGGAGTGGATTTTATACTAGCATGAGAATTACCCATTTTTAGGGGGGTTTCTGGCCAAAAGCTGTGTGGGGGCTAATACTCACAGCTGAAATGTCTAGGTGCATAAAAGAAAAGAAAAATGTAGGTTTGTCAACAGAAGAGGAACTGTGATACTCTATGGCATTATGAGGTATCCTATGATATAGGCCTATTGTGGCAATACTCTGTGAGAGACATGTATGCTTTCTGTGCTGCCAATGAGTGGGTAGAGTGTGAGGGAAAAACAGTTGACATTGAACAGCCATGTAAATTGAAGCACTATGCACTTAACACTTATGCAGGCTTCCTGACACAAGCAATTCTGGTATGTAACAAAAACAGTGTGGTTAAACATCTTTCCCATCTTGTTCTTGGACAATCAACATCTACACATTTGTTGTTTAAATTGTGGGAAAAATGACAGCTCCCAGCTGGCAATCCCAGTATCATTATTGAGCATATATGGTCGTGATGCCACCCAGGGGACCCTACCCCTTTGTTAATGACAGCTGTCATCCATCAAGCCTGTTATTCAGTATTAATAAAAGATCTGTGTTGGCAGTCGGTGGGTTTTTTTCTTTCAGTGGGTCGGCAGGCATTGGACATCATGATTAATAAGGATCTACATTGCTGGATGAAGTGATTGACAGTGATTTTACATTGTGGGCCTTTTTTAAATTAACATACTTGCCAAAAAGTGTTCTGTCTTTATATTACAATTTTTTAATTTTTTTGTGAATTTGTTAATGACTGGGGATACTATGTTCCAGTTACTCATTCACATGAGGTTGGTATCTGGGTGCCTCCTTCTAAATTCCAATAAGCCCCCTATTTGCAGACCCACAACCACCAAGCCAGGGTTGTGGGGAAAAGGCCCTTGTCCTCATCAACTTGGTACCCCCCATGATGAGGGTATGTGGCCTGGTTTGGTGCAGAAATGGGGTATGCTTGCGTGTTCCACACCTTTCCTGGCATGCCAGACTGCATGCTAAGATAAGAGTCTGGTGTGGATTTTTTGGGGAACCTTACTGTTTTTTTTTTTTGTTGTTTTGCATGTGGTTCCCCCTTAAATCCATACCAGACCCAAAGGGTGATGTAAGTGGATAGGATCAGTGACGCCACTGATTGTTATGCTGTCATGTATAATAGTGGAAGTAATACCACTAATATAAATGATGTTTGGCTCCCGCCAAATGGATAAATGTTTGAACGTTCGACTGAGCCTTAAGCTCATCCCTTATGGCAGGGGTGTCAAACTTGCGGCCCTCCAGCTGTTGCAAAACTACAAGTCACATCATGCCTCTGCCTTTGGGAGTCATGCTTGTAACTGTCAATCTTGCAATGCCTCATAGGACTTGCAGTTTGGCAACAGCTGGAGGGCCGCCAGTTTGACACCCGTGACTTATGGTGACTGGATTAAGGAATTTTAAAGGGTAACTCCACTTTCATGGAAAGAAATATAGCAAATAAAAAAATAATATAGCACATACAATTACTACACAAGCCATGTAATTGAATGTTATTAAAATTACCTTTCCTTTTCAATCTGCAGCCTCTGTAATTTTCTGTAAAATTCAATGGAAAACTGGAGGTGTTCTTACACAATTGGCACAGAACGCTCCCAGAAATTTAATTTCTTGCTTGTGTAACCGGCTCAATAATTTTCCTACAAGTCTGCACTAAGATGCATGTCAGAAGAGAAGAGAAGGTTTCTGAATGCTTTCTGCAAAACCACTGCACTGAACAGGTAAATATAACATGTATGTTATTTTAATTTCGAAAAAATTCTAGACTTTACAATTACTTTAAGTAAGATACAAACAAATGAAATCCTGTCTACTTTTAACATTGTTAGAGCAAAGCTATATTATTATTATTATACAGTATTTATATAGCGCCAAAAGGTTTGCTCAGCGCTGTACATTATAGTGGGGGACAGAACATGAGACAATACAGTAACAATACAATACACGAGGGGTTCGAGGGCCCTGGTCTTTCGAGCTTACAATCTAGGAGTGGTACAGGAGGAAGTGGCTGTGGGGGATGGAGTGGTAGGAGGAGTGGAGGAGATCGGCTGTTATGTGAGGGTGGGGTAGGCTTCCCTGAAGAGATGGGTTTTCAGGGTGTGCCTAAAGGTGAGGAGGGTAGGCGACAGTCTGATGGATTTGGGTAGTGAGTTCCAGAGGATGGGGGAAGTCCTGGAGAAGTCCTGCAGTCAGGCGTGGGAGGAGGAGACCAGGGAGCTAGAAAGTAGGAGGTCTTGTGAGGAGCAGAGTACGGGTTGGACGGTATTTGGGTATCAGGTCGGTGAGGTAGTTTGGGGCAGCGTTGTAAATGGCTTTGTATGTCAGTGTTAGTATTTTGAATTTAATGCGTTGGGCAATCGGAAGCCAGTGGAGGGAATGACAGAGGGGGGTGGCAGAAGCGGAGCTGTTGGTAAGGTGGATGAGTCTGGCCGCAGAGTTCAGGATAGACTGAAGTGGGGATAGCCTGTGTTGGGGTAGGCCAGTGAGAAGGGAGTTGCAGTAGTCCAGGCGTGCCTGTTGCCTGTTATTTTGGAATGGAATGTCCAGCACACCAATATAAATGTGATAGTCAGATGTGCATAATCTTTTGGATATGCAGTGTATTTTATATGTAACTAATAAAATGGCAGTAGGTCATGACATATAGTCCTTCCTCCTATTATTATGCAATCTCCTCCTCCTTTAGATTGTAAGCTCCACGAGCAGGGCCCTCCTATTCCTTCTGTACTGAAATGCATTGTAATTGTACTGTCTCCCTTATATTGTAAAGTGCTGTGCAAACTGTTAGCGCTATATTAATCTTGTATAATAATAATAATAACATGGGTTGATTTAGAAAAGACCCACGTAGGGGGTTGATTTACAAAAGACAAGAAGGCTGTTCACTTTGCACTTGAAAGTTTCCTTAGTTTAGTGAATGCAATGAAAATTCACTAGGAAAAGAATACACAATCATGTACAAGGAAAATATTATTTTAGCTTGCACATGACTGAATGATGGAAGCCAGCAGAGATTTACATCATTCATTAAGCAAAGGGAAATTTCCCTTGAAAGGTTTACATTTCTTTGCAAACGGAACAGCCTATTTGCCTCTATTAAATCAACCCCTATGTGTTGTACTAATTTTTTTTTACTTTAATCTGTAAACACTTTAAAGTAGCTGGATTCTTTAATTTCATTGTAAATCTGAAGGTATCATACATCTTTTCCTCTCTCTTATCTTTTCATTTTCTTCACACTGGGACTGTAAATATTATCTAAAATGATTTCTACTGAGCATCGTACTTATTGTAATATGAAGGATTATGATTTAATTGCAGTTTCTATCTTAATTTGAGCCTTATCCTGACTATTTGTTTATTAGCCTATTGTAAGATTTTTTCTTTGTTGTAATGTTCAGCAACTTTAATAAAAACAGATTATGAAAAAAATTACAAAAATAACTACTGTGCCTTAATGGGTTTCCATCATTTCAGAAGGCAGAGCCGTTGTTTTAGGACCAACATTGTAACCAATACATAACTGATGCATAAGCACCAATCCTTATGTGTGAATATTAGGTAGTCCACTGTAACCAAAGATGTCATATTACTAAGTAAAAATGGATCATTTTTACAGAGTCATTTTTACAGAGTTTTTTTAATCATGGAGAGCTACCTGGGCTTCCAAGAGATTGTACCCAGTTGTGTCTATAATAGGGCAAACACAGAATTATAGAATTAATTAAAACAGCAGTTTTTTCAACATAATTCAATAATTAGTTATCAAACGGATAGCTAATCAACTAATCAGTTAAGCTATGTTTATAAAAACAATTTTCAACTGAAAATGTGCGCCAAAGAAAACACAACAATGGGTTCAAATGTTTGTGATTGCCTACTAGATTAGTAGAATAGGAATTAAATAGGAACAGAGGCGGACATTTACTAAAACTGGAGAACTCCAAAACTGGTGCAGCTGTGCATGGCAGCCAATCAGTTTCTAACTTCAGCTTGTTTAATTTATCTTTGACATTAAAACCTGGAAGCTGATAGGTTTCTATGCAGAGCTGCCCCATGCAGCATGCAAATTTTGCACCATGCAGTTTTAGTAAATAACCCCCTAAATGACTACGTTTTGTAGCAAAGGCTCCAATGTCATCCTGTAATGCAATGATTTTCTCATTTCAATAGTCAAGTAATCGTCTGTTCTCTGTCAAATACTAATACTACTTTTATTTGATATTACACACATAGATTCTTTAAGCCTGCACACAGGTATCAGGTCTACCTACATTTCTACTCTCTGATTCTCAACAAATACAGTGCAGTTTAAATGTTTCAGATGGTTGGCAAAATGCTTCCTATAATGAGTTTCCACATGAACTGAGGGACAACAGAAAATAAGAAAAAAAAACAGAATATTTGAGGCAATTGTCCACTTTTAGGCTCCATGAACACTGGGCGTTTTGATAACATTAGCTGTGTAAAGTCGTGTTAAAAACATGAGTTTTTCACCTTTCTTTATCTTTTATGCATTAGCGTTTAGCAGCGTTTTCCCATGTTTTTCCCGCTTTTACATTTTTTAGAGGTTTTTTTTTTTCCAAGATTTTTGTTTTGGTCAAAAAAACCTCCAAAAATGCTGGTTTGTGGCAGTTTACCACATTTTACCACATTTTTCAGCGTTAGAGCATTTTTACAGCTAAAAAACTCTAGAAACCCACTAGTCCTGGGTTTTTTCCTAGCCAAGAAATATGCCAGCCAAAAAACGTTGATTACAATCTACGTGTGCATGGACACACGGGGGATTTACTGGCTGTAGAAAAATACGTCAAAAGCCAAAAACAGCAGCCAAATGGCAAGTGTGCATGAGGACTCAGGTTCCTGCTTTGCAGCAGGGTGTTGATCATGGCCTAGATCAATCACATTGATTGCAGCCAAAAACACAGCTAAATTCTTTACTTGCATCCATGATTTGTGCTCTGACCTGTGACCTATAGTTTCGTAGTACTCAAAATTCAGGTTAGACCGAATGACCGAGATGAGCAAAACTGAGAGTTTTTTTCTTTCCCCAGAAATTGGTGTGAATTTGAGTAAATTGCCAAAAGGTAACTATTTTGGATAAATGCATCAAAGTCAATTGGAGGGGTTAATTTTTACTAGTCTTTAATCTGTACTGAGCATTAAATGGCTTTTGGTGGTTACAGAAGCCTCTTTCAGATATTCAGATATCTTGGACCTTTTCTTGTTATGCAGTAGGCCTCTTATTTTAGTTTTTTAAAGTAAAGAAAAAAACACACACAATTAAAAAAACTAAAATTTAAAGCAAATACAAAGAAGGTTGAATTAAATAAATGAAACCATCCAAATATACCCCCTAAAAACACACCTGCTAAAAAAAAGAAAAATAACTAATTTCACCTAAGCAGCTTTCAAGTGAAAATAAAGTGGAACTAAAGCCGGAAAATTAAGTCCTTCTAGATCCCTTCAGGTTGGCCCTTTTTGCAGATACTGTATAGCTGTGTGAACATTAAAAATATATGCCTATACAGTTTAAAATCCAGTAATACTGGCTTTATTTACTAAAGCTGGAGGGTGCAAAATCAGTCTCACTTCTGCATAGAAACCAATCAGCCTCCAGGTTTTATTGCCAAAGCTTAATTGAACAAGCTGAGGTTAGAGGCTGATTGGTTTCTACACAGAAGTGAGCCTGAGTTTGCACTCTCCAGCTTTACTAAATAAACCTCATAATTTCACCCTGCACTGCATCAGCTCAACTACTCTCCATTTTTGGCATTGTGACAAAAATAAGAACCACTAGAAGCCAATCTGCTTCATCCTAGGTTCACACCTAAACGTTTTCTGCGGCGTTTTACAGAAACGCACTACAGTCCATTTAAAATTATTTCCTATGGGACGCGTTCACATCTCCGCGTTTTCACCCGGTGTGTTTTTTTTAAATGAGTCAGGGACATTTTTAAACGCAAAAAGTTGCGTTTTTGGTTCTATAGACTTCAATGGAAATGCTGCAGATAACCATGTAGTGCATTTTTGCTGCGTTTTTGATGTGTTTTGTGGTTAATATCTGCTTAGCAACAAGAAAAAAAAACAATAAAACATGTAAATAACGCATGGGCAGTTGTGATTGTTATTTTGCAATTCTCTTTAAAAGTTTCGGGCAGCACAGTGGCTAAGTGGTTAGCACTTCTGCCTGGCAGTACTAGGGTCATTGGCTCGAATCCCAGCCATGGCACCACCTACCTGGAGTTTGCATATTCTCCCCGTGCCTGCATGGGTTTCCTCCAAGTACTCAGGTTTCCTGCCACACTGCAAAGACATGCTGGTAGGTGAATTGGCTCCTGTCTAAATTGGCCCTAGTATGTGTATGTATGAATGTGAGTTAGGGACCTTAGATTGTACACCCCATGAGGGTTAGGGACTGATGTGAATGCACAATATATATATGTAAAGCGCTGTGTAAATTGACAGCGCTATACAAGTACCTGTAATAAATAAAGAATAATAATAAAAGTTAATAAAAAGTAAATTATAAATAAAAAAAACACATATGCAGAAATGCAAAACACACTACAGAAACGGATCAAACACAAACTGCATAGGTGTGAACCTAGCCAAAGATTTACTGCTGCTCAGGGGCTCTGAGCGTCAGTAAAATGGCAGTCTCCAGGAAAAAGAAACAGGAAAAATACTGGAGGCAATTTACAGCACAAACTAATTTTGATAGCATAGTTATTATTGCGAAATGTATGTTCCTTGCTAAAGAACATTATTTTTTTTATCAAGTTGGTTTGGGTAAACTTCCACTTTAAGAGTTTCCACTTCTGCGAAATTTTGCAGATGGTGAAATCAGTCATTTGTCTGCCAAATCAATCAATTCATCTCAATGCAAAGTCTTTCGGTGAGACTGCCCTTTTCTTAATGTATAGCGGATCATGAGGTTATGTAATAAATGCTTATCCTTAACATTGTGCTCAGACTAGAGTCTGAACAGGATAATTAGGCAACATTTCTCTTCCAAATTAAATTTCAATAAAAATAAAGCTGTGAAATTATTTAAATTTAAAATAATTTATAGTAACAGCAGGGAAAAATATGAGTAAGATGTTTAACAGAAAATAAATATATAGAAAAAATAAATCTGACAATGAAAAAGCCTTCACACGTCAGCTGTAATATCTGGAAGTGTGTTCAGAAGTCTCTGGGGATCCTCTGCAGGTAACAGCTCATATAAGAGAACTGGCTGTGTTGTGCAGTTACAGTATACTCCTGGTGAAAATAATGTGATATATTCAGGATGGAAAGGCTGTGTCTGACCTGTTATATAATGCTTTATTGCTATCAATGAAGGTTTCTTTCCACATACACCTTAGAAAGAGAAAAACATATTTTTTTTTGGGCCGGCTTAGTTGATTGAGCCATTTAGAGAACTGGAAATCAAAATCTGAGACATAGTTGTTGCATCAGACTTGTCATATTATATAACCATGTACCTGTAAACCACAGGACCACATCATAAAAGTGAAAAGGTATGTTTCAGACTTCTAGGTTGTATTTGATCCAGGGCTATTCCCGAGGGTCCTATGTTATCTGTCACTAAGAAAATCTAACAGGGATTTGGAAAAATGTAGCCCTATTTCAACACGACTATATATTGAGGTATTTTCCTGCATGGTGGGGGTCTGTTTGCAATTCACACAGGGCTATGGCTCTTAGTCTGGAAGGCCTGGTCAAAACGGGTTGCAGCAATACAGTAGCTTACACAGCATAAAGACAGTGCTTCATTGTGCTCAGTCGTCTCTCTCTCGCCGTAAGCTGCCCCACACCTACACTACTGTATCTAGTGAGATATCCTGGCAGTTAATGAGCGATCCATAAATGCAGAAATACTAGACGTGCAATTTTTAACGCTTTCATTTCTAGCTAAACTCATGATCACCTACGAAGGTCACGTTCCTAAAAGGACAGAGTATTTCTGGAAACGAGCTGCATTTTACTGGTTGTCGCACTGTGGTCTTCTTGAATACACAAATAGGTGGACTAACAGATAGTTCCTGTCAAATGGGAAATTCTTGTGAAGGTTGGTATGTCAGTGCCAGAAAAAACGTTCATTTCCAAGGATATCTTTAGCAGCAACTGTCAAAATGATGCGTTAGTCATCTATTGGCAATGGGATCTCATGTGTGAACACTGTCGACTTTTTTCCAGCCAGAGTGAAAAGGAAAGTGAAACTTGACTTTTTATTTTGTTTTCCAATTCGCAAACAACAGCTTTCTCAAGCCCGGGTTCACACTGATTCGGAGCGGCACATCGCATGTGATTCGCACAGGAACCGCAACCGCATTCCTGTGCAAATCAAAGGCGATTTCTGTGCGGTGCAGTTTTAGCATTCTGACACTGGGGGGAACTGACTTGGTGTCACTGACATCCCCAGTGACACAAATACAGTGATCAGTGCTAAACAAAACACTGACACCGTACTAATGGCACTGAGCAGGAAGGGCTTAACATGAGGGGCAATCAAAGGGTAAACTGTGTGCTGTTTTACTTTGGGCTGTGTGTCTGTACTTCAATGTAATCACACTGCTTTGGATGGCTGTGCTCTGCAAAGCCATCCAAAGCAGTGTGCATGAGCTGACAGGGAGGAGAACTGTATTATTTACATACTGTTCGCCTCCCTGTCGGAGATCATCGGCAATCTTCGGGCGCCGGCGAGCAATCACCAGCTGGGACCTAATGATTGACAGCCACGACCGTGAATGGAGGCGTGGATAGGGCAGACGCGTGCCTTGCGCACGCCCCCCTACCCAGGACTGCAAAATCATGTATATCTGCTATAGGGTGGTCGGGAAGCGGTTAAGTCTTAAAATCCAGGGTAAACAAATACTGTCTAAATACAAGAACCATGTGTATTTCATCCAGATCTGTGCAATAATCCAGCAGTAACCTATTGCTGTACTTTGCCACTGTGAAGGAGTTTCCTTTAATGTAGACTGATCATTGCTCTTCCCTCTCCTCCTGACTGGTCTTGTCTCCACCCCCGATGCGATTTCTCCTGCACTCAAGGACCCAGGCCGGTGGCGAGTAGATGGCACCATAACCAGAAAAAAGCGACCACCAGTGCATACAAGGTTGTGCAGCTCAAAACAAGGTTGGGGAAGCCCGACCAATACTGCAAAGTGAAACTAAAACGAGAAGCGCACCTACCTTGCGCATTACCTCATCAACCAAATTTTATTAATTAAAGAATGGTACTCACAAACAGAGAATAAAATCAGGCATGTAGTCCTCAAAGGGACTTCAGAGATAAGGAGCCAGCACGAATCCCATCATGGGGGTCACTCAGTACAGTTGACACGTTTCGAAGGCCATACCTTCTTCATCAGAGCTAACTGGACTGAGAGTGTTTGCTCCCTTTTAAGCCCACAGACTAACATTTGGCCCTCCCCACTGGGTTGGGCAGTCCCAGGCTGGGAGGAGGGGCTAGATTGTCAACAAGGTAGTTTTACTGCTAAACTCGTAGCATTAATACAACTAATGCTGAAATACATGCAAGAGAAGGAAGAGGAAGAAAAACTCATAGATGGATGATCAATACATGACAAGTGTTCTGCAGCAGAGGGAGATCTTGTGTCATTCACTATGGCTGCAGACTGGTTCTGACTGTGGAACGACTGTGGTAGTAAGTGCGCTTGCGCGGTCTGGCACACGCATGTGCAATAGAAAAGGACCTGGTCCATCGGCGCGATTTCATAAGCTCATATCAGATGGCCAATGCGCACGCGTGAATGCGGCGCCGCTTCATCTAAACAGGGTCCTAGTTTCTCTGCCAGTCCGCACACTAACAGGGCTCAGGCTGCGAATATCCAGGAGAGCTCACTCAATTCTGAAGGCTTTTTTTATATACAAATCACTTGTCATGTATTGATCATCCATCTATCAGTTTTTCTTCCTTTTCCTTCTCTTGCATGTATTTCACCATTAGTTGTATTACTGCTACGAGTTTATGCATTCATATTGAACATGCTTTGCAATTTTTATCTGTTTTTTATCTGTCTTTTGATGGCTGGCTAATGAGATATTGTACCTTGTTGACAACCTAGCCCCTCCTCCCATCCTGAGACTGCCCAACCCAGTGGGGAGGGCCAAATGTTAGTCTGTGGGCTTAAAAGGGAGCAAACACTCTCAGTGCAGTTAGCTCTGATGAAGAAGGCATGTCCTTCGAAACGTGTCAGCTGTACTGAGTGTCTACCCCCATGATGGGATTCGCGCTGGCTCCTTATCTCTGAAGTCCCTTTGAGGACTACATGCCTGATTTCATTCACTGTTTGTGAGTACCATTCTTTAATTAATAAAATTTAGTTGCTGAGGTAATGCGCAAGGTTGGTGCGCTTCTCGTTTTTGTTTCACTTGTCTCCACCCCCTGCAGATTTCTGTAAGTAGCCTGTAGTGACTAGTTCTACTGGGTACAATTTTACTCCAATATTCTTCAGGTGATTCTTTTAACTACTTGACCTCTGGAAAAGTTTTACCCCCTTCATGACCAGGGCATTTTTTTTGCTATTCAGCACTCTGCTACTTTAACTGGCAATTGCTTGGCCACACTGTACCCAAATGAAATTTTTCTCATTTTCTTCTCTCAAATAGAGCTTCCCTTTTGGTGGTATTTAACCTCCCTGGCGGTATTCCCAAGTGTAGCTCGGGGTAAAGTTTCAGTACCACAAGCGGTAACCCCGAGCTACACTCGGGCTTACCATGCGGCGCTGCTCCGGGATCCCTCGATCACTTACCTTGTACTGCGCTCCCGCGATGTCCCTCCTGCAGTGTCCCCGGCAATGTAATCCGGCGGATGCCGGCATCTGTCATCTGGGTTCTGTCCCCTGCGAGCGTCGGGACGTACAGGGGACAGAATGGCGGGAAAATTGAAAATGACAAAAAGTGACATTCACTAAAATGACACAGTAAAACATTACTATATCAAACCATTTCACATACATTTTGTCCCGAGTGCTTTGTCCTGTGCCCTGCCTGCATTTTTACTGTTCTTTCTGACTGGAAACTGAGAAAAGTCCGTGGCGTCCAAAAAGCGTCCCTTTAGGTCAAAAGTGGTTTTAGACCAGCTAGAAAACAGCGATAGTAAATTAGAACCACTTGCAGAATTCAGTGATAATGATTCGTGGGGAAATTCGTCATCAGGCACTGAAGACGATTTTGCGACTTTGCTCAGTGATGTGCGAACTTGGCGCTATATTTCAAATTTCAGTGTTTTTGGTTTGATTATATTATTGAATTAAATTTATTATTATATTATTATTTTTTATGATTATTTATTAAATTATAATTTATGATTTTGTGTTTCAAGTTTAATCCTACCCGGGATGTTTACTAGACTCTTGTTCGGACAGATTTCAGTGAGTTATTCCTAAAAATTACAGGCCTACAATAAAAAAAAAACATATTTCCATGCAAAGAAATGTACCACTTTGAGCACAGAAATATGGACATAATCAGACCGCTAGGGAGGTTAATCACCACTGTTTTTTTATTCTTTTGCTATATAAATGAACAAAATACTTTTTTTTTCTTCATTTCTGGTATATAATTTTGCAAACAAATAATCTTTCTTCATAAATTTAGGCCAAAATGTAGTCTGCTACACTGCTATTAATAGAAACAACCAAAATCAGTGTATATTATTTAGTTTGTGTCAACGTTACAAAGCTGTGATATATGTATTTGGAAATTGATCCATCCTGATGTCCTGATGGCCTGTCTCATTTCCTGAGGCCCTAAAATGCCAGGATATTATAAACACCCTCCAAAGGACCCATTTGGGAAAGTAGACCGTCCAAGATATTTAGTAATATCATACTAGGCATAACAGGTTTTTTGAAGTTTTTTGTCACAATTTTCTGGAAAATGAAGAAATTAAGTACATTTTTTTTTCCACATACTCTCACCAGTATGCAGTGTCCATTCTTTGGAGACTGGAGAAGAGGCTAGAGGAGTTTGATCCCTATAAAAGAACCAGGGTCTCCATATTTGCCAATACTCATATTACTCACGTAATGCCATAGTGGAAGCAAAGGGCTAGGAGGAGGTGATAGCGCAAATATCACACGTAGAGTTTGCAACATTGTGGAGATTAAGGAATGTTTAGATGTTGACTCAAGGTCAGGGGGGTTGGGGAGCCATGGGAATCCTGGCAGTGGGGAGTCTATCAAAGATTGCTCCAATCTAACATAGGGTTTGTGCTCTAATTGAGTGCACCTGTTGAGCAGTCTTTTTAGCTGTATAGCTTCACATTTGATTGGCACAGGAAAACCCATGCCTCCCCTTGTTTTTAGTAGAGTTAGAATGATACTTTTAATGCGTGTGTGCTTACCTGTATATATAATATGAAGAAACTTTGTTCTCAAGCCTCTTAAAAAGTTAGAAGGTAATGGAATTAGAAAGGTTTGCAACAAATATGAAACACTAAGGAGATTGTTCATCTTAATAATACTATTATGTCCAAACCAAGTAAAGACCTCTTTGTCCCAGAGTCAAAATAGTTGCATACTAGATGAGGGGCAATCAAAGGGTTAACTGTGTGCTGTTTTACTTTGGGCTGTGTGTCTGTGCTTCACTGTAATCACACTGCTTTGTTCTCAAGCCTCTTAAAAAGTTAGAAGGTAATGGAATTAGAAGGGTTTGCAACAAATATGAAACACTAAGGAGAATGTTCATCTTAATAATACTATTATGTCCAAACCAAGTAAAGGCCTCTTTGTCCCAGAGTCAAAATAGTTGCATACTAGATTTCACTAAGGGGCTGAGGTTTAATTCAAAAACGCGCCGAAGGATAATAGGGATGTTTGTACCAAGGTAGGGTATGTGTCATGTCAGCCATTTCAATTGCTAAAGAAGGGGAGTTAGAGTAATTTGAAATTAGACAGGGACCCATACTGAGTAAGTTCCTCCAGTAAATTGGGAAGAGATGTTAAATGTGCAGTTATAAAGAAAATAAGGTAATCCACGTATGCTGCCAATTTATGAGTATCAAGGTTAGTGTGAAACCTGTGTCTGTCTGCTCTCAATTTGATTGTTTGCAGGAAGGACTCCAAGACCAATATAAATATCAGGGGGGACAGCAGGCAACCTTGAAGTGTTCCATTACATATATTGAATGGTTCAGAGCCAAAAGGGTAGAATATAAAGCAGATAGCTATTTGCACATCCACTCGCACAAACAATATATTCCAAAGTAGACCATTCTGTCTACTGCCTTTTTAGAATCAAGAGGACTAGGGGAGTATGCTTCATTTGGGCATAGTGGATCACATTTAGGACCCTCTGGGGTTGATTTACTAAAACTGGAGAATTCAAAATCTGGTGCTGTGTGCATGGTAGCCAATCAGCTTCTAACTTTAGCTTGTTGGATTAAACTATGACAAAAAAAACCTGGAAGCTGACTGATTTTGCACTCTTTAGTTTTAATGAATCAATCCCTCTGTGTATTATCTCTATCTTCTCTACCTGGTGTGAATCCTACCTGATCAGGGTGAATTGATTTAGCAATGAGAACATGGTGAGTTTTTTAGGTTGTCATTTTTTGACACAATTTTTTGGAAAATGAAGAAAGTTAATAAAATATAGTTTTTTTTTCTCACAGCCAATTGATGTGTGAGGGGAAACAGAGTGATGGCTGCAAAATGCAGCCTTGATTTCTAATTGTGATCATGATCGCTTTGATTGGTCACAGTGATCACATTGTACAGACCCAATTTAATTACTCTGTACCCTGCTTTGTGATCTACAGTGTGCTTTGTAATCTGCAGTATCTAGTGTGCACACAAGCATCACACAGCAGTCGCCCAGACATTTTTATATAATGGCCAGATGGAAGGATAGGGTCCCTTGCTCTCTGTGGGGTAGCACTGACAGACATGTCAGTCCGCCCCTGCTAGAGGGTTAACTGCCAGAAGGGGAAGTAGATAAAACTGGAAGAGTAAGGCTGTCTTGTTAAACCCTAAGATAAAATCCATAAGATGAAACATCAGGGCGTAACTATACGGGAATAGTAAGTGACATCAGAGTGATGACTGGATGTGACATGAATCCTGGTGATGCGGTAAGACACAGTGGGGTTTATTTACTAAAGCTGGAGAGTCCAAAATCAGACTCCCTTCTGCATAGAAACCAATCAGCTTCTAACCTCAGCTTGTTCAATGAAGCTTTGGCAATGAAACCTGGAAGCTGATTGGTTTCTATGCAGAAGGGAGTCTGATTTTGGACTCTCCAGCTTTAGTAAATAAACCCCAGTATGTCACTGTTACTTTGGCCAGAACGTAACTCTGAATTTAATGAGCTATACGTTGTTTTATCGCTGCGAGTGTATTTTTAACATTTTAATAAATGTATTTATATTGGATCACACTATGAGGAGCGTTTTGTGTCCTCTATGCTTGAGTTTCTAGTGAAATTGAAGACCAGTTTAATGGGGACTGCTGACTAGTGCTGGATCCTCTGCTACCATAAAAAGTTTGAGCGCATTGAGCCAATCAGTAATGAGAGGCAATAATTAGCGGTGAGTGCGGTGGTAAGAGGGGAATGTGTTTCACCTAAAGCACAATGGTGGCGTGAACCTCCCAAGGAATCCAGAAGCTAATGTTTATGGACTTTTGATGAAGGACATTTTCATTGCCTACTTTTTAGTTGCACATTTTCTTTGTTGTTCATTCTTGCTTGATTGTATTAACTTTTACTATTGTATACAGAACACAGTTTTGCTAGGTGTAGGTAGCATTTTGCTGGTTACAGGTATATCTGTCAGTCTTGTATTGTATTCCTATAATTGTAATTGTATGTACAGAATTTTTGTTTAGTAAAAGAATGTTAAAATACCACAGAGGTCTAAGTTTCCTTGCTTATAACGCAAAGTAACCTTACTAGACACCATAGCAAAACAGCAATATAGGAGGATCTTCACCAGGTCATTATGCCTGAGCCATCAAAGATGCTATGAAAAGAGTTGGCAGAAGATTATTGGGAAGAGACACAGCTTCCCAAATGTATATTTGTCGAGTGTGGGAATCATGTGAAAGTCAAGATGCTATATGCTGTATTATAAAAAAAATTTCTCCTTCATTCTACTCGGTTTGGTAGATGCCCATCTTTGCTTCATCATCATTGACTTGGGGCAGAAAGTCAGAGACATTGCTGCATTTTTAGGAAGTCCACGATGGGCCATAGGCTGTATGAGGAACGCCTAAAAATCCCACCTAGAAGAGCACTGTCTGGAACTGCTGAGCCACGTTTGATATTTGTCATTGTGTGGGATGAGGCTTTTGGCTTGTATGAAAATTTGATGTATCATTACAGTGGTTGTGTAATTACAGAATACCTACAGATCCTTAAATACCAACCTAGCCCGGCTTGTCATGTGGTGGAGTGTACATTTGGAGTCCTGACTTCTGAGTGGTGTATACGCCTCTCAACTAAAATTAGATATGTAATTAAATTTGTATTTGCACGCACCATACTCTACCACTTTGTCAACTTTGTCTTGCAACAAGAAAGGATATTTGCATCCCAAGACCACAGATCCTAGGTCAGGATGTTCAGTTTACAGATTTGCAACCCCCTATGTATGCTATGAGCATTCAAAATTATTTTGCTGACTACTTTATGTCCCCAGAGGGACAAGTTTCATGATTTCATATAATTTGTTTTTGTAACCAGTGGACTCGTGAACTGCCTGCAATTTCTTTTGCAGATTGCTTTTTTCCCACAGAGGGACAAGTGTCTTGAGAGAAGGAATACATACGTTTAATATGTTGAATATGTGCATTTCCCTCAATATTAAAAAAGCTTTTAGTAACATAGTTCTTGTGTTGTGTTTTTTGTTTATATTAGTTTTTATCCATTATGCTGTCCAAGATAAAATGATTGCCATGAACTGGCAACAATGACAGTTTGGCAAGAATAATGGTTAGTGTATGTTATATGATGGTTTTCAATCTTGTGGGGTCTTTGATGTTCCAAATTGAAGGCGATGAGATCAGTCTGTGTGAAGCTTCTTGCCATCCTTGCAGCATGTCACGGTAAGTGCACCGTTACTCACGGGGAACCACTCCAAGAGACTGGAGGCTTCTTGTATAGTCAGCCTCTGGACAGCATGTCCTGCTTAGTTATTTATATATGCATGTGTGTGTATGTATGTATATATATATATATATATATATATATATATATATATATATTTATATAGTATGTTGTATATATTGTAAAAAATATTGGGACACCCCTGCAAGTCATTGGATTCAGG
Source organism: Staurois parvus (assembly GCF_062004578.1). Lineage (NCBI taxonomy): Eukaryota > Metazoa > Chordata > Amphibia > Anura > Ranidae > Staurois > Staurois parvus. Next base: position 2,707,263 of record NW_028318002.1, read on the forward strand.
TGTATAAATTCAAGCACCTAGGCATACAGACTACTTCTACCAACTGAATGGGTCACTCTCAGGTGCTTAGTGAATTCAAGCGTGGTACCGTAATAGGTTGCCACCTGTGCATTAAGTCCATCCATGAAATTTCCTTGCTACTAAATGTTCCATGGTACTGTTAGTGGTATTATAACAAAGTAAAGCAACTGGGAACAACATCCACTCAGCCACGAAATGGTAGGCTACATAAAATGACAGAGCGGGGTCAGCGCATGCTGAAGTGCACAGTGCGCAGAAGTCACCAACTGTCTGCTAAAGACCTCCAAATTTCCTGTGGCTTTCAGATTAGCACAACAACAGTGTGTAGAGAGTTTCATGAAATGGGTTTCCATGGCCGAGCAGCTGCATCCAAGCCTTGCATCTCCAAATGCAATGCAAAGCGTTGGATGTAGTGGCATAAAGCACGCTGCCACTGTACTCTAGAGCAGTGGAGACGTGTTCTCTGGAGTGACCAATCATGCTTCTCTGGCAGTCTGGCAATCTGATGGACATGTCTAGGTTTGGTGGTTGCCAGGAGAACGGTACTTGTCTGACTGCATTGTGCCAATGTAAAGTTTGGTGGAGGGGAAAATGTGGTGTTGTTTTTCAGACGGTGACGTAACGCGTAGGTACGCGAGTTCGTAGTTCCGGTGCGTGGTGACGCATTTCCGGCGGGAGACGCCATTTTGCTACACCCAAGAGGTCCCAGCCACATGCAGTACACCCACACATCAGTGAGGAGGGAGATTGTCTGTAATGTGAGTGAAACCTTTTTTTACTCTTTAAAATAAAACCGAGTTAATTGAATACTGCACTTAGAGGCTTTTTTTTGTGGCTCACTGGATTGTGAGCTATTACTCTTCCGGACCGCCCTGGCTGAATAGGGGAAATAGGAGCCCCTCTAAGGAGATCCAGGGAAGGAAGGAAGCTGCTGACCATGATCTATTAAGGATCCAGGGTGATCCTGCAAGCCTGTTGGCCCCCAGGGGTCAGTAGGAGGAGGTGAGGAGGCAATTTAGCTGCTCACGAGGAGGAGTTTGGCACAGTCACGTGTTGCATTTAATATCACTATTGCACGTCGCATGATTTATTGTCATTTTTTCACTAAAAGGACATTGGTCTGGATACGTTTATTTATAAAAATTTTTTTTTTTTTTTTTTTTTTTTTTGCACTATGTGAGCACTGCTAAGATTTATGCCATTTTTTCACTATAAGGATATTGCTTTGGATACATTTATTCATGTTCATTTTTTTGTGGCACTATGTGAGCACTGCTAAGATTTATGTCATTTTTTCACTATAAGGACATTGCTTTGGATGCATTTATTCATGTTCATTTTTTTGTGGCACTATGTGAGCACTGCTAAGTTTTCTTACATTGGATGGTTTCTTTTGGAGTGTGATTTATTATTATCAATTGTGTACACACCATTTATTTTTATGGTTTGACACCTTGTCTTTATTTCTATTATGGTTTGGCACTAATTTTTTATGTCTTTTGGCACTATTATTTTATTCATATTTATTTTATTTTATTGATTTATTATTATTTAATTCTTAGAGCGCTGCACTGTTTTATGATTTATTGACACTGTGGATTGGTATCAGTTTAGAGTGCTGGCAGCTAGTCAATAGGTTTTATACTTTCACTCTCATAGCGCAGGAGGACCTTGAATTATTTTAATATATATATATATATATATAAAGTATGTAAGCATATACATTTTTTTTTACACAAGATATGAGTGTACACATGTACATGCATTTGCATGCATATACATGTAAAAAGCACTCTAATGATGGCCTCAAATGCATCTTAGTTCCATCCTTTCACACCTCTATATGGAACATATCATTACAACCCTAGATTGATTTGATTGGCTCATAGATTTCAGATACCTACAGAAATAGACATTTAGGGGTTTATTTACTAAAGCTGGAGAGTCCAAAATCAGACTCCCTTCTGCATAGAAACCAATCAGCTTCCAGGTTTCATTGCCAAAGCTTCATTGAACAAGCTGAGGTTAGAAGCTGATTGGTTTCTATGCAGAAGGGAGTCTGATTTTGGACTCTCCAGCTTTAGTAAATAAACCCCTTAATGTGTCTGAACGTGATGTTTTTCACACTTGTGTGAATGAGGCCTTATTCTTTATATCACCAGTTCTCTTTATTTTTTTTTAATCTGGTGGCTGAGCTGTGGTTTTACTGCCCACTGGCCTCCCACCAAAATCCTGACTTTATAGTCTGAGAGGGCTGAACACATGCTGCTGCTACCATGCTTTGTTTTGCGGCCTCAGTGTTTTTAAGTGGAGCTGCAAAGTTTGACAGGTGGCTATCAAACTTACCCATTGAGGTTGATGGGACCACACTGTAACCACAAGCCACATGCTTGGCTTGCAGTCCTGTTATGAAAATTTGCCATTTAATAATTTAAAACAAGTAAAAGTGAAAGTTTAAAAACAAAGGAATCAGGAGACAACAGTTGCTCCTCCCAAACACCTGCCAGCTGCCGCTATACCACCCTCTAAAAAGTGATCCACTGTGGACTATCTTTTAGAGAGCAACAAACTTCACCACCAGTGTAAAAGAGCCCTTTATGTCTTTGTTTTTCTTTCTCAGTGATTGTGTCTCTTGCAGACTTCTGCAGATTTATTTTTCCAGAAAAGGCAAATGGTCTCAAAAGCTTGTCGGTCAGTACTCAAGTTATTATTACAGGTACTTTACACATATATTGTACATTCACATCAGTCCCTGTCCTCAAAGAGCATACAATCTAAGGTCCCTAACACACATACTAGGGTCAATTTAAACAGGAGCCAATTAATCTACCAGCATTTCTTTGGAGTGTGGGAGGAAACTGGAGGAAACCCACGCAGACACAAGGAGAACATGCAAACTCCAGGCAGGTGGTGCCGGGGTTGGGATTCAAACCAATGACCCTAGTACTGCCAGGTGGAAGTGCTAACCACTTAGTCACTGTACTGCCCAAGTTGTTGTAAGTGCACCAATATGGCAACAATCACTCTTACTTGTCAGAAATGTATGTTTATTTTTAGTATGTCAATCTGAAATATTGGAATTATGTCTTAGTACTGAGATTTTGTAAGGTTTTCTTCACAGGGAAAAAAGCAGAGAGCATGAGATGGGTGTGTTTGAGCAGACACCGCGGTCTTTTAGATTAATAGATTACAACAAGTAGTTGGTGGTCTGGTGTCATATATTAATGTGTGGATGAAAAACACTAATCACTAGAAAATGAGGTTGTACTTGCGTTGTGGGCATTTGTCCTTGAACATGCAAGACCCTAAAAGCAAGTATAGCTCAGTACAGCATTCAGCCCTGTCCAGCCACAGCAGCTTTCAGCCTGCCATATACTTTTACAGGTTGCAGGCAATTCACCTGTGCATCCCAAGTACACTAAAATGCTGGGATTGGCCACACACTGGCTAAACGCCTAGTGTGCATGTGGTCTTATGTATCTCAAACATATAGTTTCTGTTTAGGCTGGACTGTGCCTTTAAATGTTTGTAATACATTTACATTACCAGGAATAATTTTTATTATTCTAACGTAATAACATCCTAGTGCTGCATTTCAGCATTATATATATACAATATCTTACACTGCAGGTATTAACGTGTCTTTTCTATTAAAGTACATTTCCTGAAAACCATTGATATATGAAGATGAAAATACCTCTTTGAATATACTCCTTGTTGGCTATCAGAAGTAATTAGACTTTTCTAATTAGAGGAATGTCTTGATGTGGGTTAACAGCGGACATTTGCTTAAGCCTGAAAAAAAAGTAAATAAATAAATACCCATTAAGATGATCATTAACACAGAACGTAAATTAAAAATCAATATAATTATTTTTAATGGCAGTAATTTCTGTTACATGAAAAAAAAACTTGCTGATGAACTAGTAGCCGACCAAAACACTCAGCTTATTACTAGATAATTGCCCTCTTCAGTGCTGCATGCTTGCACCACCTAGAGATTTGCATATGGTGGAGATAATTTTGCCATGATCACTGTTCCACTAATTTGCAAAAGCTATTCATTATTCAGCATGAAGTAATTGTGGGTTAGTGTGAAACCAATAACTCTAGAAATATCATATTGCAGGCATGTAACTTAATAGGTTTACTATTTAGAAAATAGAGCAGTTCTAATTGTGGTATAGAAGGAACTCATCTGATGACATAATGAAAATTTTCTTCCTACAGGCTAGATTCAGGCTATTGATGAATTTCTTTGGAAATTAACTGTATATGCTAAAAATTATTATGCAACAATAAATTTATTATAATAAAAATCTTTTGTAGGCAAATTTTTAATAGGTTTGCCAAGGTAATACCTTAACAAGAGAAGAAAACACTGATCCTTACTTCATATATTGGTTTCCAAGTATAAATAAGCAATATTGTTATTGCCCTATGGCATTTGCCCTATATTTACTGCTTGGTGTCCTGGGTCAGCAATACCCACACAAGTGTTTTAGCCTTAGCATTATGTAGGCATCTCCGCAAAGCCTCTATCATGTAACCTGCATATTGTTAAAGTCCCTATGCAGACCTTAACCACTTGCCCTCCTGAGGATTTACCCCCCTTCCTGACCAGGCCATTTTTTGCGTTACGGTGCTACGTTACTTTAACTGACAATTATGCGGTCATGCAAAGCTGCACCCAAATAAAATGTACATCCTTTTTTCCCACAAATTGAGCTTTCTTTTGGTGGTATTTGATCACCTGTGAGTTTTTAATTTTTGCGCTATAAAAAAAAAAGTCCGATAATTTTGAGAAAAAAATAAAAAAAATCAAATTTCATCATAAATTTAGGCCAAACTGTATTCTGCTACATGTCTTTGCTAAAGCAAATCCCAATACATGTAGATGAATTGGTTTGTATGAAAGTTATAGTGTTTACAAATGGTGGTATAGATACTGGAATTTAATTTTTTACTACGATTTATAGCGGGACTGTGGGACTGCGGCGGACATTCTGACACTGGGAGAAACTAACTTGATATCACTGAAACCAATACAGTGATCAGTGCTAAAAAACCCCCACTGATACTGTACTAATGCCACTGGACAGGAAGGGGTTAACATGAGGGGTGCTCAAAGGGTTAACTGTGTGCAGAGAGTGTATTACTGGGGGGGCGGTGTCTGTGTGCTTCACTGTAATCACACTGTTCTGCACAGCACAGCCATCCAGAGAAGTGTGCCCAAGCTGACAAGGAGGAGGACTGTTAGTAAACAAAACAGTCCTCCTTCCCGTCGGAGATGCTCGATAATCACCGGGCGCCAGTGGGTAATCAACGGCCTGGTGATTGACAGCTGCAGCAGAGAATGTCGGTGCATGTGGGGCGCGCGTGCGCCTCCTACCCGGGAATGCAAAATCACATATGTATAAGTGATTTGTGCACCCCTGCCACCCTATAGCTGTATATCTGCAATAGGGTGGTGGGAAAGCTGTTAAAGGATAAGTTCACCTTTGGAAATATGTTACTTGTTCCAACCGTTTTTAGGGTGGAACATGTAACATGTTCCATTGCTGCAGCCACCACCTGCTGCGGGAATATTTATGTTGCTCAGGGAAGTTTTTTCTAGTAAATTCACAGGATAGATGAGATTGCAGGATGGATGAACTGTGCTGTACAATTTCTTCTTCTAACAACTGTATTCTAAGTTGTGTTTTACTTCTCATGTTCTCATGTATGTTATATATTGTTGACTGCTGCAGTCTGTATGCTGGTTTTACTTATATACTTATGACAAATACAGTCACTATGCTCTGTTGTACATTATATAATATGCTCTTCAAAAGCTGTGCTGTAAGGTACATATTAATGACTAAAGCGTTTGTTGTCTCAACAGCTGATGTTAGTTCTTCCTTAGCCACTTAAAGTCTGGACACTTTCATCCCTTTCTAGTCCGGGCTAATTTTCAGCTTTCAGCCTTCAGCACTATCACACTTTGAGAGACAATTACTCAGTCATGCAACACTGTACCAATATGAAATCATCTTTTTTTCAGACAGATAGAGCTTTCTTTTGGTGGTATTTGATCACCTCTGGGTTTTTGTTTTTTGCTACATAAATGAAAATTCATGTAAATGTATTTTGTTTGCAAATAAATAATTTTTCTTCAGAAATTTAGGCCAAAATGTATTCTGCTACATTTTTTAGGTAAAAATAACCCAAAAAAGTGTATATTATTTAGTCTTTGTGAAAGGTATAGTCTACAAACTATGGGATATATATTTGAAAATTGTTGAGACCCTAAAATGCCAGATGCTGGTATAACATATGGCAGTGATCAGGAATCTTGGTATGGGGTGTGGCAGTGATCAGGACATTAGCATGAGGTATGGCAGTGATCAGGACACTGGTATGGCGGTGATCAGGAGGCTGGTATGGGGTATGGGGGTGATCAGGATGCTGGTATGGCATATGGGGTGATCAGGATGCTGGTATGGGGCATGGCGGTGATCAGGATGCTGGTATGGAGCATGGTGGTGATCAGGATGCTGGTATGGAGCATGGTTGTGATCAGGATGCTGGTATGGGGTATAGCGGTGATCAGGACACTGGTATGGTGCATGGTGGTGTTTATGTGTTTACTGGGACAGGTGAAAAGTGCTGACCGCATTATTTATTGTCCCTACACTGGGGCACTGATGGCTGCCTTGCACAGCAGTCTGTAGTGTACAAGCAGGCTACCAGGCTGCTGTACGCTCACAAGCTGCAGGATCACTTCTTTCTGCTTTTACACAGAGAGCAGAGAGAAACGATCTTTTGTTTCACTTTCTAGTGTTTACTATGTGATTGCTGTGATTGGACACAGCAATCACATGGTAAAACACCATGTGATTGCCCGGACACAGTGTTAATGTTATCCACTGTGTCTGAGCGATATACTGTTTGCTAGGTTCCCGTGTGAGCGCTTGTGAGCTGTGCAGGAGCCGCAAATGCGGCAAACCCTACTGTCCGCAGTCTACAGACTATGGGTGGATGGGAAAAGGTTAAAGTACGTTCAGATCTGGTACTGGCTATATGTGTATACTCTATCTGAAGGCAAATGTGTAATGGAAAAGTTTCACAATTTACAAACAATTCTTTGTGTTAACCTCTTGTTAAAGAATATTTAAACTCAACATTTCATGTTCTTGATATGTGCCTGCTGTACCATGTACTTGTATGAAAAGGTATCCTGTTCTCTTTGTATTACTTTCTATGTTTGAACTCTCTGGTGTCCCTGCCAGTCCCTCCACTTTCCTAGTAAAAACAGATTATACTAGGCAGGAGAGCACAGTTTGGTCAGTTCTCAAGCTGTGCTGGAACTCAGTCTGCTCTCTTCCAGTGAACAGACGTCTGTTGACACACCCTCATGCATAGCCATTCACTGGGAAGATCTGTGTTGTTCTGTTTCTCCTACCCTAGCTCTGATGCAGCAGAGAACAGAGGGTATGTGGTCACCTATAAAAGAGGGGGAAAAATGCATTTATAATGTTTATATATATATATATACAGTTGCAAGAAAAAGTATGTGAACCCCTTGGGATTACGTGGAGTTTTGCATGAATTGGGCATAAAATGTGCTCTGAACGTTATCTAAGTCACAACAATAGAAGAACACAGTCTGCTGAACATAATACTACACAAACATTAGATGTTGCCATGGTTTAATTACACATAACATGTAAACATTCACAGTGCAGGGAGGAAAAAGTATGTGAACCTTTGGACTTAATAACTGGTTGACCCTCCTTTGGCAGCAATAACCTCAACCAAATGTTTCCTGTAGTTGTAGATCAGACCTGCACAACGATCTGGAGTAATTTTGGACCACTCCTCTTCACAAAACTGTTTCAGTGTAGCAATATTCTTGGGATGTCTGGTGTGAATCGCTCTCTTAAGGTCATGCCACAGCATTTCAATCGGGTTGAGGTCAGGACACTGACTGGGCCACTCCAAAAGGCGTATTCTGTGCTGTTGCAGCCATTGTTTTGTTGAATTACTTGTATGCTTTGGGTCATTGTCCTGTTGCATCGCCCATCCTCTGCAGAGCTTCAGTTGGCGGACAGATGGTCGTACGTTTTCCTGCAAAATGTCTTGATAAACTCTGGAATTCATTTTCCCATCAATGACAACAATCCATCTAGGCCCTGAGGCAGCAAAGCAGCCCCAAACCATAATGCTCCCTCCGCCATGTTTTACAGCGGAGATGAGGTTTTGATGTTGGTGTGCTGTGCCTTTTTTTCACCACACAGTGTTGTGTGTTCTTCCCAAACAACTCAATCTTGGTTTCATCTGTCCACAGTATATTTTGCCAGTAGTGCTGTGGAACATCCAGGTGCTCTTTTGCAAACTTCAAACATGCTGCAATATTCTTTTTGGACAGCAATGGCTTCCTCCGTGGTGTCCTCCCATGTACTCCATTCTTGTTTAATGTTTTCCTTATTGTAGATGTGTCAACAAAAATGTTAGCATGTGCCAGAGATTTCTGTAGGTCTTTAGCTGACACTCTGGGATTCTTCTTTACCTCATGCAGCATTCTGCGCTGTGCTCTTGCAGTCATTTTTACAGGACGACCACGCCTAGGGAGAGTAGCAACAGTGCTAAACTTTCTCCATTTGTAGACAGTCTGTCTTACCGTGGACACATGAACATCAAGCCTTTTGGAGATACTTTTGTAACCCTTTCCAGCTTCATGCAAGTCAACAATTCTTGATCGTAGGTCTTCTGAGAGCTCTTTTCTGCGAGGCATGGTTCACATCAGACAGTGCTTCTTGAAACCAATAAACCCAAAACAGGTGTGTGTTTTTTAAGGGCAGGACAGCTGTCAGCAACACATCCAATATCATCACACTGATTGGAGTCAAGGTTGGCTCACTCCTGACTCCAATTAGCTCTGGGAGAAGTCATTAAGCTAGGGACTCACATACTTTTTCCTCCCTGCATTGTGAATGTTTACATGTTATGTGCAATTAAACCATGGCAACATCTAATGTTTGTGTAGTATTATGTGCAGCAGACTGTGTTCTTCTATTGTTGTGACTTAGATGACGTTCAGAGCACATTTTATGCCCAATTCATGCAAAACTCCACGTATTCCCAAGGGGTTCACATACTTTTTCTTGCAACTGTATATATATATATATATATATATATATGCACTTACATAACACTTCTATATTCATTTCTATTTTAAACTGAAAGTGTTGTTTTATAAAGTGAGGGTTTACATATACTTTAAGGCACATTGTTGTGCTGAACAAGGACTGTATACAGTTTATAAAAATAGTGGGCTCAGGATATATTTTTACTAGCACTTTATAAGCCAAATTCATGGTTCAGTTCAATTTTTCTTTTTTTCTTAGGTTATTATGTATGTGTTGCCATGTCTTCAGCAATATGGGTATCTGCTTGCAGCTCGTGTAGCACCATGGCAACATACAAACAATAATAAACTGCATCAGGTCTTGTACAATACTTGCGCAAGGTCTGGAGCAGATGTCACCAGTGGGCCGTCACAGAGAGCTAGCAACAAGAAGCTGGCCACTGATTACTTTTTAAAAATGGCAGCACAGGTTTTGGAGCAAGGGTTGGATGGACCAGGGGGCTTAAGGAAAAGCAAGACTAAAGTGGGTTTAAAGAATTTTATATGTATATTTAGTTAGTGCTGGAAGTTTATGCAGACGGGAGGTCCAGTTTATGAATACCAGTTTTGCCAGTTCCTTCATGTACAGTATATCGCCAATATCTAGTTTCACAATGTCACATTAGGTATGGAGGTGATAGTTTAGGTTGATAATGAGTTCAAAGCAAACCCAATTCTTTCGTAGTTTGTGGGAAATGCTGTACTTGAGTGCAACTTCACAGACATAGCAACAAACCACCAATAGTCCTCTTCCTGGCCTTTATGATATCTTATGGCTTAAAAGGATCACCTCTCACTATAAAAAGTTGGGTTCCCAGCAGCCATTTGTTAATATGCTTTGAAATAGATAGGGGGAACTGACTAGGGAGAGATAATTGCTGCTTTTCCATACTGTATTGTGGTTCATTACTCTAAACTGCAGTGTGGTGGGCTACATATTATTGTGGCTGAAAAGCCTTCCACTTCTTCTTCCTCCCTGGTACAGAGCAACTGGTTGTCTGCAGCTGCTGCTAATGCACCCTCTTTTTTCTCCACCTTCTCTTCTGTTAATCCCACCAAACCCCCCAAACTGGCATAGAGAAATCAACAGAATTATTTCACCACACAAAGGAGTTTATTTACTAAAACTGGTTCACTCAGAATCTGGTGCACCTGTGCATGGTAGCCAATCTGCTTCTAACCTCAGCTTGTTCAATTAAGTTTTAACAATAAAACCTGTAAGCTTATTGGTTTCTGTTTCAGTATATTTATTAGAAAGATATTTTTGAACAATATAACAGGCTCATGATATGCCCACGCAGGGGCAGAGCTGAGCAAACACATACAAAAACAGATACAGATCAGTAGTATGCATTAATCAGTCAATGCAATGCCAAACATAACTAAAGAGGATCAGCAGGAAAATCAAAACCAAAGATATCAACATCACTAAGCCGTCCTTTTGAAAGCAAAGATCCCTACTGAGAAGTATCAACTTGGAAAAAAGAAAATGAAAGACATAGATTGAAAAGGAAAGAATGAGAATTATAGGAAAATAGAGAGAGATGAAAAAGGAAAAATCAGGGAAAGGAAAAACAAAAAAACACAGATCCAGGGCCAGCATGGGCAACGACTATAGGAGGTCATAACTAGTGGGAGGTAAGGATGGAAAGGAATAATTTAGCCAGGGTTCCCAAAACTGTAAGGAATTTCGGATATGAATCTTTGAGAATGCTGGACATCTGTTCATTAATCCTCATGGCATTCATCCGGGTCTTCACACCCTGGAAGGTAAACGCAGAGGTCCTCCAGGCTTGAGCTATAGTACGTTTGGCCAAGATAAATGTGTATGAAGCCAATTTCTGCTGGGGCAATGCAGGAGGGCCAATCTGGCATCCTTACGGACTGTTACATGAAACAATGCAGCAAGCCAAAAACCCTAGACCAGAAGCCTGTCAAACATGGGCACGACCACCAAATATGCAGGGCATCCCCACGCTGAGCACAGTTCCTAAAACACCTATCTCTACCACTCAGGTAGATGTGAGCCGGGACCCAGTACCACCACAGGAGAACGTTGTAGGTGGCCTCAAGGGTAGCGTTATTGAAAGAACATTTATCTATCATCTTCCAGGCCTTGCTCCAGTCCTCCACCATAATAGATGAACCAATTTCTCGCTCCCATTGAGGCACATAAGGTAGGAATGTTAAAGAAGACCTATTGTTAAGGGAGGCATAGATAGTAGAGCTGAGACTAGGGAACCCTGGGAAATGTTAGCAAGTGTGTTCAAAGGACGTTTTGCGATAAGGATATGTGGAAGTATGACGTAGGGACATAATCCAATGTTGTAATTGCAGATAGTTGTAATGTTGACACGATGAGGCCTCCCGTGTATCCTGGAGGGCCTCCCAGGATGGAAATGAATGAGTGGTTAGGAAACTGTGTGTGTTTACAAAGCCGTGAGAGGTCCACCAAGAGAAAGAGGGGGATGTTCTAATCCAGGGGGAAAGAGAGAGTTGTGAGTGATTGGCAAAAGAGGCAGGAAAGGTGACATTAAGTTACCCGAATATCGAACAGAGTACCATGTTCATAGATTGTGAAGCATAATGGGGCTCAGGTCTGGGGGCACCATTTATGTGGAAGCCAAAGCAATGCATACAAAGAGATCGGGGCACAGTTGGGCAAATCAAGAAGTATCCATAATGGGATATCAGCCATGGCGTGGAGCATGGACAGCTGGGAGATTTGAGCCGCCAAGTAATATCTGGAAACATGAGGAACTCCCAAACCACCCTGCAGTTTAAGAGTATATAGAGTAGATTTGGGAACCCTGTGGCGCTGGTGAGCCCAGATAAAGTGGAGAATCCGGTTCTGTAACAGACAGAGGAAAAACGCAGGGACGTGAATAGGTAGGGTGCGAAAAAAGTATAGGACTTTAGGTAAGATTGTCATTTTGACAGCATGTATCTGACCAATCCATGACAGAGAAGGGAACTGCCATGAATTAAGGAGGGAAGTCGCAGATCATAATAAAGGATAATAATTGGCCGAAAATAAGGTAGAATAGGAATTAGTGAGTTTAATGCCAAGGTAATCTAAGGAGTGAGACTCCCAACAGTATGCGAATTGTACCTGCAAACGTTAGCTGATTGGTTTCTATGCAGAAGTGTACAGAATTCTGAGTGAAGCAGCTTTAGTAAATAAACCCCAATGAGGCACTTGCTGCAAGAGGAGTATCTTGGTCATGTGCAAGAAATCCTGGTTTTATATATTGAGGATGTGTAAGATAGCACAAGGACCATAGAGTGAAGGGACATCAGTCAGGGACAAGTGATGTTCTTGCAGCTTATTCCCAAGTGGGCTATCGTGATGAGGAGGTGGTGGATAATGAGGTGGCAGATCATAAGTGTGTGAAGAAAGTGAGGGAGAAGCAGAACAGCAGCTAGGGAGGATTTTGTCCATGGGCTGGAACAGCTTGCAGAGGATTGAAAGGAGTAGCTGCCATATTTCGCCGGACAAGTCATTGCTGTCCCAAGGGCTGTTCCACAGAACTCTGCCCCCAACAGGAGTTAAAAGAAACATATTGACTGCGTTATCATTGGAATGTCTAGCCATATGTACCCATTGTTGACAAGTTAACATCTACAGTAAGTGTAACTCACGATCATCCTGTCTGGATTATAGTATTTAATAAAAAAATGACAATTTTTATGAAAGAACAACCACTCAAGTCTAACCTACACCAGCACCCATTATTGCAATATCTCAATAGATCCACAGTGCATGCTCACTGACCACATGCTTCCCAAAAGTATTCCAGATTCTTCCACTTGCTTTTACTGGAAGTTATGATTGGTTTGCTGACTGCTTATTGTGATTTTCAGAAGGGCAGTGTCGTAACATAAGCCTCCCTCTGTCTTCCTGAGGAAGCTAGATTGTGAGAGGCTGTGAGGAAAGGACTAGTGAAAGGCAAATTTATGCCTGAAAACAAGCTTTAATATGTAATACGGGTAATAGTCATAGAGAGGTTATCTTTAGACATGTGCCCACCAGAAATATTCTTCTTTCTTTAGTTTGGATGCATTTGTTAATTGAAGGATTTCATTTCATCATATTCGTTTTGTGAACCCAGATTTGTCTTCAGAATTCGTTTTGCATCTTCATTGATCTGGGTGGCTTTGAAAACTATATTAAAACTATTCGAAGGATTGAATATTTTAGGACACAATGTATGTGAAAGAGCAGACCCTTTGGGGTTTATTTACTAAAGCTGGAGAGTCCAAAATTAGACTCCCTTCTGCATAGAAACCAATCAGCTTCCAGGTTTCATTGCCAAAGCTTCATTGAACAAGCTGAGGTTAGAAGCTGAGGTTGGTTTCTATGCAGAAGGGAGTCTGATTTTGGACTCTCCAGCTTTAGTAAATAAACCTCTTTGAGTCTGTTAAGGATTTTGATGGGAACTCTAAGCCAAATCTTTTTTTAAAAATGGCATGGGGTCCCCCCTAAAATCCATAGCAGGCCCGAATCCAAGCATGCAGGCTGGAAGGCCAGGAAAGGGGGGGGAATGAGCAAGCATTCCCCCTTTTTGACCCCCCCCCAAAGTACCTTGTCCTCATATTGATGAGGACAAAGGCTTCTTCCCCACTACCCTGGCCCGGTGGTTGTGGGGGTGCAGAGGAGTGATATAGTGACCCTACACATTCACCAAATAAAAGTAAATAAAAACACAGAGACTTTTTTTGACAAGTCATTTTTTAAAAAGATAAATAAAAATATGTCCCCCAATGTAAATCCAGCATCAATCACGATGAATGCCAAAAAAAAAATGCTGCCCGCAGAACACAACCAATCTCATCTAGAGACACTCCCTGAATGACAGGTAAATATGGGGGCACAGTCACCAGGTTAAGTTGCAGGGTGACCCCTCCCCCATGTTTACCTGTCATTCGGGACCGGTCGTGTTTAGTGGGAAGCAGGGCTATTTGGTATGAATTTTAAGGAAAACCCCACATTTTTTTTTCATTTTGTCATGGGGCTACCACCAAAGTCCATACCAGACCCAAAGAGCCTGGTATGGATTTGAGGGGGACTCCAATACTGTTTTTTATAAAAATGTTTTAATGCTGGAACTTGCTGTTTGACAGCAGATGAGTCATGGTTGCTAAGGACGTGACGGCTGCCCGCTCCTTAACAACCAGCTATTTACAATGAATTTGGATCATTTGTTATGTTATTGAATGAATTTGAAAATGTAATTAATTTCCCCACGGGCCTAAACTACTATCTCATCATGTGTCGTCATCTGAATGAAATTAATGCATTCCTTATTTTTATTATAGCTTTTTTTGGATTCGTTGCCATTCATTTATATATTCATTCGGATACATCTGAATCTCTAAAAATTTTATTTTCTTCTGCCAAACGAATCATACATGTCAAGTTATCTTGCACAATGTCAGAGAAAATATGCCTGATGTATAAATTGTGTCCTTTCGAATTGTAATATATTAATTCTGTTGTTTTACTTAACTAATAAATAAAGATTGTAACTTTTATCAATGTATCAGACTAATGTTCGGTGCCTTAAAAGTCCCCAGCCATATAGGTGTTTTGATCAAAGCTTTTCTATACCTAGATTTGTTCTAGCTTCTACTTCCACAATTCAAGACCTTTTACCACTGGATAAAAAAATAAGCACTTGCAGCAAAAACTACTAAAAAAAGCAGTTTTTTCATGTTGTAATGAAACAGGTTGCAGTGCTGGTCTATTTAAGCCACACAATTACAATGGATAATTTAAAGGTATTTTAACATTGTGTTTTTGTTTTTTTTTTACATTGGTTCTTCTCCACCATGGAAATTCCCAGCAATACGTGCATTTGACAATTCCTTGTACATTAGCCTTCAAAATGGGCAGAATTTTTTATGAAGATTCACAACCCCCCCATCCTCCATAGATTTTAGTATGGTTTGATTTTACAGAAAAACGTCATGCACAAAAATCTGCTGTGAAAAAAGTTACCTCTGATGAGGTATATGCCACATCCAGGATTGTTGCCTTTTCTTTAAAGTGTACACTTCATTTATGCTGGATTGTATAACTCTTACTACACTTTTGGCTCACTACAGCTAAGAGAGTTGTGACTCTCATGCACAGAAGCTTTAGTGCTGTTTAACCACCCCTCTCCCCTTAGCCATTCACAGAATGCCTTGTTTTTTGTTAAAAGTTCACAGGATACAAAGCATTCTGTGATTGGCCAAGGGGAGAAGGGGATGGATAAATAAACTAGGGTCTCTGTTTATTCGACTCAGAGAGAGTTATTCTATTCAGCATGAATGAGAGTTTTAATTTTTTAAAAAATGTTTACAGATTTTTGACTGCTAGTTTTGCTTTAACAGCAGGGGCGAACTGACCATTTGGAAACTCGGGCACTGGGGTCAGTAGGGGGCCCCTGGTACCTTTTTCATAGGCTTTTTTGAGTTTTATGAGTTTGGGCAAGGACACAGGGGCCCCATGATCCCCTATTGTCCGGGGGCCCCATGAGTTGTCAGTCCGCCCCTGTTTAACAGATAACAGAGCTGCATGTGCTCAGGTCAGTGTACAGTGTGGACAGGTAGGTAAGAAGCTTTACTATAAAAAAAAAACTGCCTGTTCACATTTATTTTTAACTACAGTTCCATTTTAACATGAAAGAATTAGCTTTAAAAATTTAAAAGTTGTATTAGGGCTTGGTTCACACTAGCCGACTCCAAAGTTGATCAGTTTTCAATGTGACTTTGAAGTCTGACTTTGATATGACTTTGATGTGATTTTGCACTCTCTGGCGCTGAAGCCGTATCAAAATTGCATCAAAGTATTGCAGGAACCTTTTCTGAAGTCGCAGCTGCTTCAGTAGTGCCAATTGGACCGTCTCTCAGTGGAGATACATGGTATTTCACATGTCCTGAGACTTTGGTTCTCACAAGTCCGATCTTAAGTTGCAGGAGTGTGAACCGAGCCTAAGCCATGGTTCACACTGGATCCGACTTTGAAATTGTGCGATTTCAAAGCTGGATGTCAGTGCGACTTTGGGTTCGACATCATAGACATGTGTGCGACTTCATGTACAGATGTCTATACAAATTGTCAAAAGTAGTGAAGGAACTGTTCCATTGCCGATCATTGAATGCGATTTGAATTGTCAAATCGCATGACAATTCGCATCAGTGTGAACCAGGACCTAAAGTTACATTGACAGAAACACTGCAAAATAACTCAAAATATGGGTTCACTGAAAATATGCTACACTTCCCCCTAAAGCCTTCACAACTGCTAAAAGTGCTAAAAGCTGAACATGCAACACTTAAATACTCAGTGTATAGGCATGTACTGTATATGAACTTGCCTACCCTAGAACATGCAGTTCTGTTCAGTCAGTCTTGTGGTCCAGACACCTAACAGACACCATAGCCAATTCAGTGACTTCAGTTTTTTCCACTGTATTTAAGAAATGCAGCTTGGTCACATCAACACACCAGTGAGGTCATCCTTGTGCTCTTCCCTCCTGGAAACATAGTCACATTTTTGAGACTGGAAGGACTGTGCAAAAAAATAAAGCCCTCATTTATGTTCGGAGTGCTAAACATTCCTGAATGCTGTTGTACAGGGGTTACAAGGAAAATAATTACAGAAATCAGATTTTTATTTTAGCTATTCTAAAAAATAACATTAACAATTATTCCATAAATGCATAACCAGAATGGTGTTTTTTTATCTGCCTGTAGGTCAACCTTAGTCATACCTAAATATTTTAATTGAGAATAAGGAAATAAAAACACAATGCTGCAGTATTGCAGTAGCATTATTATATCATAAATATTATTATAATTTATTAGCATAAAAAACTCACAAACATATACAGGATTCATTTGAAATTAAAGGATAAGTTCACCTTTTGGACAAAAATATTAAAGGCACATTTTTTTGCAGGTAGAAAAATGCGCATTTATTATTTTTGTCTACAGGAGCCTGTAAAGCATTGCACTAGCAAACAGTAGATCTCCGACACCATGCAGGTCTCCTGTAGACCTGTCAGAATATCTGCTTGCTGTATGGGATGTACGGTCAAGCTGATATTCTGACAGGAAGCTTCAATGAACTACCATAGCACCATGATAGTTAATTGAAAACTATAAGCTGACAGCCGCTAAGGCTGCCGGAACTTGTAGACACTCATTCACAGAACACTGAATGAGTGACATGGCCGTGCGGGCCGTACAGAGTTTTCAAATCTGATATAGTACGGGGAAACTTCTCCCCATACTATCTGTCGAAGAAGGGGGTTGGCGGGCGCGGCTGCAACTATGGGAACATGTTACATGTTCCACTCTAAAAACAAGTGGATCATGTAACATGTTCCAAAGGTTAACTTATCCTTTAACACAATTTCTAACTAAAGGGGAATCACCATCACTCAAAACTTACACATACTGTATGCTGTTTCACAGTGTTTTATATCCCAAAAGTATGTTAATAAATAAGCCAGTTATAAAAGCAATATCTACAAGCAGCGCTACCCTCTCAAGGGCCGCTGAGTTTTTGGGTCCCATTTAAGCTCTGCACAGCCAGGCAACACAAGCATTTTCCAACACTCTCATCTGATGTCAGTAAAATAGTCCTTGAGCTTGGTTATGTTGTTTTTATGAGGGGTTAACAACTTGAATGGGGTCTAGGGATATATGGGATGCCCAAGGAACTATACAACGTTGAGGATGAACTTCTCCATAAAAAATGGACAAAAATCAGCTATCTCTGCAAGGAGCACTGGGCACTGGGCTATGAACCTCCTCAGACCCCACATGAAAATTTCCTCATCCACCAGCTGTCCTGAGGGTTTCCCTGAGCAAGGGATTCTGAGATCTACAATTAAGTAGTCCCAGGGAGAACTAGTTGGGTATTGCACCTGACCACCCTCACCCTTATTTGGCCCAGGGGGTGTAGAAGTACTCACACTGTCCTGTTTATATAGCTTAATGAGTCACAGCTGCTTTCAGGCCTTGCACTGGGTTGGCTCCTTCCATGCTGACAGTCTGTCTTTCTTAGTAGACTGTGTGACAGTGGAGATCCTTCTGTCCAGCTTCAGCCTGAGCCCAAGCTCCACACACCAGCACCTTCCTTAACTCCATCTTGCACCAGACCCCCTTGCTGTGCAGGCTCTCCCATATTTAAGGGCTGTCCTAGCCACCATGCCAGGCCTCCTGCCTGGGGATTAGCCAGTTTCCCTCAAACATTCCGATCCAGGCCTCCTACCCTCCTCCGCCCCGCTTTAAAAAGTGCCAGAAGCCCTGACCTGCAGAGCCTCCCAGCTTGACTTGAGGTAACCTCACTGCCTCACTCCCAGGTTTCTAGAAAGCCTCTGACTAACAGACCAAAATCCTACCTAAACTAGAGGGCCCTACACACATAAAAGGTTACATTAACTCACTATTGTGCAATCAAACATATAATTTTATTTACAGGGTAGCCCATGGAGGTCAGCCCTGCATCCACTCTGTTTTCATTAACCCTTGAGGTCAAATTGCAGAATGCAAGTGCACGAGTGCATCCACGAAAGTCCAGGAATTAGTCTTTAATATATATTGGTCCTAACTAATCTTTCCCCATCTCTTCAAGTGGTGGAACCAGCATAAATGGCCAGAATAGATGCAGGTGGCACTAGGTGCTAACTGCCAACCAAAGCAAAATAGAATATTGTGAAAGCATAGAGCAGTAGGACAAAGTTAAGAATATCAATGACTGCAAAGGATAACATGTACTTGTGATGCTCTGAATGATTAAACATGCCAAAGTAAGCTACAATCCACAGGGACACTTGGATGGAGATGAACAATGGGAACAACACACAATAGAAAATGGTTCCAGTAACACAATTTTTATTAAATAAAACATATTATGAATAAAACAAAAAAGCCAATCTAACAATCCTTGGAAACAAAATCCGGTTGCCTGTTTGTCCTGTGGCCAGTTATCTAATAGCAGTGACCAGCCTAGTTATTGCTCAACAACCTGCGGTGATTATGACACAACTTAAAATGTTATCCTGATCATAAGGATGAAAAGATCATTCTACTGTGATACCACAGCCTGCCATAAAGTTTTTAAGTTAGATGAAAAGATAATTTCAGTGCGATACAACCACCTGCCATAAAGTTTTGAAGTTATGATCTTCAGGTCTAAGATTTCTGCACCATGGCCCCGATTACCTTCGCTAGATATTTTTTAACATGTCAGTGTTAAAATCACAGAAGTCACAACATCCAACATTTTAATTTAGAAAGAACCAACCATTGCTTATTACATGGATTTAGTGAAATACACAAAAGTTAGAGCAAGAGGAAGAAAATCACATGACATATGATATAAAGCTTTTCAAACCTTTGTGTAATTTTGGGCTGAGCCCGCAATTTGGGTATTTAAATATTGTATTTTGGAATTCTCCTAAACCTTGACACTTCAACAATCTCAAAATAAAACTTATTTTTTTAGCTAGGGTGTGTTAATGGGTGTGGCAAGGGATGATGTAATTTATAATTAGGGGACCCATACATCAGAAGCTTCTTCAGGGATAAGCGCTACATTTATCTGCTGTTCTGACTGCTCTCCAGGACCAGAGCCATGGCACAGACTCTTGTTTGACCCAGTCTTTGAATGCTCACATGGTGAATAAGCCTCTGATCATGCCAATCCTAACCTAGAATGTGACCATCATGCACTGGGCTCTGCATTGTGGCATTTTTCAGACCTTTGTGTAGTGTGTTTATTAGCCACAGAGCACTTTCCAGGTCCAGAGTTGTGGCACAGAATGTGGTGTGACCCATTCTGTGAAGAATTCATAAAGAGAGTAAGGTCAGTTGGACTGAAGCACTGGAAATTATTGCACAGTTGGTACCATCGGGTGCCATTTAAAATTTCCCTCCATTTTGTGGTTATGTCTGTTAAGGCTGAGGGAACTTTACACTGTCATCCATCTAAGCTGAATTCACCATTTTCAGCCCAGAGAAAGGGATTACTTACTGCTGCTCTATTCTTTGCAATGCTTTGTGTATCCACTGTTCTCTGATCTCACTAGACTGCTTGCCTTCTGTGACTCAATCACATCCAGACATCTATGAACCTCCTCAGCATCATTTGTTGGGGACTGCAAGTAAGAGAGGGCTTATCTCTCCTTGGGCCTAGTGATGGTTTTACTTTTAGGGTCTTCATTACCTATCAGTTAGATTTCCTACTTGGCTCTCAGTTTGAGTTTTCTGGTATAGCATTCCTTCCATTATTGGCAGTGACTCACATTTGTGAATTCATGTCAGTATGGATCCGCTTTCTTAAATGGGACTGCTCCATCCCAAGGTTAAGCCCTCACATCCTGGAGCTTTTGGATCAATTGTCTGGAGTCCTGTAGTTCATCACAATGGTCTCTTGGAAGCAACTAAGCGGGTCTCTTGCATTGGTGTGTTCTCTGTTCAGATACCTAGGGCACTTTGACTTTGTGCTTGACATGCCAAGGTTTCACAAAAGTAAGCTATGATTTACTCACCCTTTAAAGGTAAGTTCCTCTGTGGTTCTGCTCTTGGAACATTTACTCCTGATGCCTTTAAAGTTTGGACTGTGTACCTGCCCTAACACAGAAGATATTGGGAAAGGGCAGATGATAATACCTCTTCTTCTACTATTACAGTAGTACCTCTTGATGACCACATTCTACCTACAAAAGTCCTCTGATTCATTTATGAGCCCTCTGTATACATTTACCTTTCCATTTTTACAAGTCAAAAGTTATTTGTTTTTACTCCTGGATTCCTTGCTGATTCATCTCCTGGTAGTTTGGAGTTTTAGTATCCCCTTGTAGTTCCGCTTTTTTTAATGCATCTTTATTATTTGCTTCTGGCACTACTGCACTCCCAGTGCTTTTTCCAGAACTGTTTCCATTCCCTGCTCCCTGTGGTCTTTGATCCCTATGTTAGTAGAAATCTATAATCTGTGCATAGGAGACTTCCTCTTTTCCATTATTCTGAACTGTATTCTTACTATTCTATCCCACTTAGGGGATTTTGTGACTTGCTGGATTACCATGAGGATCTCGACATTTCTAGATTTTGTTGCTGATGATCTTAAAAATCTTGAGTGGAAAATGCCAATTGGTGACAATCTTACTAAAAAAGAAAGAAAAGCCCTCAAAGAATTAAAAGAGACTAAGAATATTGTAATTAAGAGAAGTGACAAAGGGGGTAATGTAGTGATTTTAAATGAACAAAAGTATGTCAGGGAGGTGAAGCGCCTATTAAGTGATTCATCTACCTATAGGAAAGTAGCCTCTAATCCTTTTCATGTGGTGGCAAAAAAATTAAATTCCATCCTAACACTGGGAAAAGAAGTGGGTTTGTTAACTAAAAAAGAGTATGAATATCTGAGAACTGAAGAATTTAATCACCCTACTTTTTATATTATCCCTAAAATACACAAAAATCAAGAAAATCCTCCGGGTAGACCCATTGTTTCTGCCATCAATGGTCCCCTAGATAAAACAGGGAAATATATAGATCTGTTTCTTAAAGATATGGTTCCTAATCTCCCCTCTTATGTAAGGGATACCAAAGATGTGTTGGCTAGGAATGAGAATATGATTATTAATGAAAATTCCATTTTAGTGGGAATAGATGTGGAATCACTTTACACCTCTATCCCACATGAATGTGGTGTGAGATCGGCTTCTTACTTCCTTGATAAAACATATCCTGCTTTGGGAGGACAGAATGAGTTTATTAGTGAGTTGTTGGATTTTGCATTACGACATAACTTTTTTCAATTTAATAATACCTTTTATCAACAGACTAGAGGTACTAGCATGGGAGCACCGTGGGCTCCGGCCTACGCATGTCTTCATTTAGGTTTTTGGGAGGAGCAGGTTGTCTTTAGATCATCAAGATTTCTTGTCAATGTCCAGATTTGGTTAAGATATATAGATGATGTGTTCCTTGTATGGCGAGGAACATCTGAGGAATTAAAACTTTTCATGGAGGAGTTAAATCAAAACTCCTTCAATATTGGACTTACATATATATCTGATGAAAGATGCATTTCCTTTCTGGATCTGGAAATTAGACTTGAGAACGGAAGACTCCTCACAAAGACATATAGGAAACCAACTGCTGCCAATACCCTATTAGAGGCTAGGAGCTACCACCCACGTTCACTGGTTTCAGGGATTCCAGTGGGACAGTTTTTGAGATGTCGGAGAAATTGTTCAAACATCAATGACTTTAGGATGGAGGCTTAGGACCTCTATAGAAGATTTAGGGAAAGGGGATACTCTCACTCTCAAATTAGAAAGGTTCGGAGACGGGCATATCAAACTGACCGGAAGGATCTATTATCTCCCAAAAAGGATGAGAAGGCCAAATTAAGTGATCAACCTGTCAGAATGATAACCCAATTTGGAGCCCAATGGCAAGATGTAAAATTAATATTAGAAAAACATTGGAAGATTTTAACTCAATGTCCCAAATTGAATAAGATTGTAGGTGAACGTCCTCAGATGGTAGCAAGAAGAGCACCAAATCTTGGTGATCTCCTTATCCATTCTGATTATCAACCGTTAAAACAAACAACATGGTTAAAATCACGTACTAAGGGGATGTTTAAATGTGGAAAATGTCAAATCTGTAAATATGTGGATCGTACGGATTCTTTTTCTGACTCAGGAAACAACACTCACTATAAAATTCAAAGTCTCATTAATTGCTCTACAGTGAGAGTGTTATATATCTTAACCTGTCCCTGTAAAAAGATGTATATAGGTAAGACCAAAAGACAACTTAAAGTACGAATAGGTGAACATCTTAGAGATATTAGATCAAATGTTCCTGAAAGCAATCTTGCACAACATTATGCTAAATATCATGGAGGTAAACTGGATGGTACAAAAGTGAAAGGTTTCTATGCATTGCACTTTCCACAAAGGAGAGGTGATTTTGACAGGGAACTGCTTAAAAAGGAGAAATATTGGATATATAAGCTTAACACATTATACCCAAAGGGGTTAAATGTGGAATGTGATCTCCAAGTATTTTTGGATAAATAGATCTACATAGTTATGTACCCTTATTTTTCCATATGTTGACTAACCTATGGCATTTTCCTGTCTTCATTAATAGTTGGATTATATGCTAAATAATTAAGGTTAACCTTTTTTCGCATTTGGGAACAATATTGATGATCTCATGATATAAGTTTGAGTATATTTTCTCCAACAATAACTATAACATAAATGGGTATTTGAAATCTGGGTATTTTTGATAAAATAATTCATAATGAGATCCCTTAGTCAATATTGCCATCTTGTGGTGGCTTTGTGGTAACTTATATTGTACTCTTAGGAACTTGATTTAATGAATAGGCCTGGTAATTCTGTTACTAATATTGCCATCTTCTGGTGAGAATGTGGTAATGTCTTAACTGATCATTATATTTTATCTATGGTCTTTCGATTTATATATGTATTGTTAAAATTGCTAAGCCTTTCCTTTCTCTGATACTTCTAGTCGCCTGCTTTTTAATTGTATTCAATAATGACCAGCAGCTGTGCTAAGTATTTAGCCCCCCTTTTTTTCTCCATTGGGAATAGCTGCAAGCTTGTTTTTGCATAAATGGGTGGGTCTTAACCCACTATAAATAGGAAATTGAAATGCAGTTGTCTCATTGGTCCTGACGAAGCTGAGTGAGATACGCCCATCGGCGAAACGCGTTGACGTCATACGTCAGATACGTCACTTCCGGTCATGCGCATTAGGTGGAACGCACGCTGACCTACAAGGAGGAAGCCATTTTCACATGCCATGAGGCAAGCCTAGGCAGCACAGGCGCCGAGAAGAGGCTGGAACCCGCGGTATATCGGCGGATGTCAGCGGTGGTTCCGTGGCCTCTCTGGCCTTGTATGGCAGTACCTATGAAGGACATCTTTTCCTCTCCTATTATCCATTGCACAGGTGGTGAGTGGACTGTTGCAGGACACTAGATATATGGTCCTATGTGACCTATATGACCTATATATCTTATATAGAGTGAAAGCTCTTTCAGTGACTTTCCACATATTGTTTGTTTCACTACAGGATGGGGACATCATGGTGCTTTATATAGGAAACAAGATATACCACATGTATTTCAACAGACAGAAGATCCATTGGGATGTGTCTTGTTTTTCTTACAGAAAGTGGTGTGTAGTCCACATGCAGTGGTGAAGAAACCATTTCAAGCAGTGCGCTGCCATATGCATCTATCCTTCCATCCTGGTAAAAAATGGGGCATATTATTATTCAAGAGCCCTAGGAAACAGCTGGTAATATCACAGATGAATGGGCCCCAACCACTTGTGCCGGCATAGGAATGTACTGCATCAATTATATGACATTTATGTTTTGTCTCCTATAGGCCTAGAGGCATGCCTTCTTTTTGACGCATACTGTGCTTGCTGTATTGCATACATGTGATACTTATATCCATGGTATAATTTTTTGAAACTCCCTGTTGGGATATAACCATTCTGGTAGTAGCATAATCTACACATTTATAACATGTTTTATGGTATACCTATGGTATAATTTCTGTATACACCTCCTTTGGGAAGTGTTCACCTATGCGCCAGTGCTACAGGGACTTTAGACTCTTGTAGTCATTGTCCTTGTTGCACGTGCATTTAGACCGGTCTTGGTGTTATTTTAAATGGTTTTAGGTCTGTGTGTATTGTCTCATACTGAGGTGATGGTAAACCAGGGCGATTGCCCATATGTCAAATTTGTATGTGTAATAAAGCATAATTTTTGGAAATTTTTCTGAGTATCACATTCTGTTCATAATGTAGCCCCTTTTTTGTGAATCTCTTTTCACAACCCCCCCTTTTTTTGCATGCCTTTTTTTGGCTACTGAATGGAGACCATTTACTGGGTGATACGGTAATTTATCCTACAACCTCTTAATAACTACCTTTAACAAATTAGTTTCCACTACGCCCTTGTCCTGTAAGAACCTGAATGTTCTGAGAACTCCTGATCACAGCCTACCAAAGGCACATACAGATATACCTACCATTGTGCCAAGTTATGTTCTTAGCTTACCCATTGAGGAATGCCCTGAAGACCTTCACCAAAAAGTGTCAGTGTCCTAGCTTTTTTCACTTTTCCTACTCAGCCACAAATCCTGTCACCTATCCTCTTTGGGTATATTGTAGCTCTTTTTCATTTACCTTGTTTTGCAAATGTACTCCTTTTTACACATTCTCTCTTCCCATGTTGTTCCTCAGTGCTTTCCATTCTCACCCTGTGTGGAAGACTCTTGTATTTTGACTATTCTCTGAGTTTTGGATTCTCTGGGTCAATCATGTCTGCTAAATTTTACCTGTAATCTGATCAAGGCGGGTTTTATCCCCTATTATTTTTTGTCTTCCTGTTGGAATTATTTTAAATGTATCCATTCCACCACTTTTGGAGACTAGTACATTGTAACAGTCAAGTTTTCATGTTCGAAGATTCTCTTTGTTGGGTATTTTCTGAGAAACTATCTCTGCTTATCCTCACCTGATGGATGCAAAATTTTTGAGCTTCAGAAAAAAAATTGATTACTCATCTTGTAAGTGAACAGATGACTAAAGCAGAGTGTACAGTACAAGGACCAAAAATCAGGATGATTTAACAGGATCCAACCAACTGTGTCTGTGTATACTGCTGTCTTTTCATTTGAGTTTTCTTTCTTGTCATATTCTTCCTGTATACTATGGACCTACCTGTCTTTGAACCTAGGGGTCAAGGGTGTTCTGCTAAGCCTCCAGTTTTGTACTGCTTACTTGTTTAACTTGGACAGCAGTATCTAAGAAAATCTAACCCTCAATGAAAGATAAAGAAAATAAGATGTTTGTACTTACCTTAAATCTTTTTCTTGAAGCTCATTGAGGGACACATCATCTACCCCTCTACATTATGGTATGTACTGCTTGCTCATAAAACTAAGACATAATAGTTGGAGAAATAGTTTATGGAGGCTGGCTTAAATTATTTTTTTTTTTGCCAGTATCCAAGCCTCTTGAAGGCATATAACCTGAATGTCTACTATCTTCCTGTGTTTGCTTATACTCCAAGATTGTGTATCAAATTAACTGACAATTTCATACACAAAAAAACTTCCACTAAAATGATATATTAAATTCTTAATTGAGAGGATGTCTAAAAGCAAGTATTGTCTACATTAAGGCTTTATTCACATGGCCATAAAAATGTTACTGATGCCATTACACAAGTGTTTTCTAGGAGAAAAGTTCCTATGTAATGATCAGCAAAATACTTGCATATAGATGCATTTAAATGCGTAAAGACATACATATTATGTTTTGTATGATAATTTATTTTTCCCCTTTTTGTAGACTTAATTTACATGCTTACAAATGCATATACATGTGTTTATAGGCCTAAACGCATGTTCTTTTTGAATTCTGTGGTATGGATCTGAAAGCAGCTCATATTTACACACCTTTGTGAATGTCTTAATTGAAAACAATGAAGCTGCATTCAGATCCATAATTAAAAAAACACTTGTATATGCGTATTTGTATGGCCATGTGAATAAAGCCTAATAAATGCTCTGAAAACACTGAATTTAAACTAACTGAAGCATGTGAATGATCAGAAGCACAATATATTGTAAATCCCACTGAATACAATAAACGCAATAGATTAAACCTACACACTTTACATTGAGAAACAAATCCAGAAAAAAGCTGGTATATCTGGTCAAACAGATCCAATATGATAATTAAGAATAAAGCACAAGACCATTCAATCATCACTTCTCAGCTGTTGGATCAGTTTCTTTCTGTGCTGAGACTAGTATATTTCTACAATCAGTACAAGAAGTTGTACTTTTGGCACTAATACTTTCAGCATTGTACAAGATAAACACTTTATTTAGGGGTTTATTTAGTGTTAAAAGTTGAGTTAGGGTTAAGATTATATTGTTAAAGAAGAATTGCAGGTATGGCATTTTTTACATACAGTTGCAAGAAAAAGTATTTGAACCCCTTGGGATTACGTGGAGTTTTGCATGAATTGGGCATAAAATGTGCTCTGAACGTCATCTAAGTCACAACAATAGAAGAACACAGTCTGCTGAACATAATACTACACAAACATTAGATGTTGCCATGGTTTAATTACACATAACATGTAAACATTCACAGTGCAGGGAGGAAAAAGTATGTGAGGCCCTAGCTTAATGACTTCTCCCAGAGCTAATTGGAGCCAGGAGTGAGCCAACCTTGACTCCAATCAGTGTGATGATATTGGATGTGTTGCTGACAGCTGTCCTGCCCTTAAAAAACACACACCTGTTTTGGGTTTACTGGTTTCAAGAAGCATTGTCTGATGTGAACCATGCCTCGCAGAAAAGAGCTCTCAGTAGACCTACGATCAAGAATTGTTGACTTGCATGAAGCTGGAAAGGGTTACAAAAGTATCTCCAAAAGCCTTGATGTTCATGTGTCCACGGTAAGACAGACTGTCCACAAATAGAGAAAGTTTAGCACTGTTGCTACTCTCCCTAGGCGTGGTCATCCTGTAAAAATGACTGCAAGAGCACAGCGCAGAATGCTGCATGAGGTAAAGAAGAATCCCAGAGTGTCAGCTAAAGACCTACAGAAATCTCTGGCACATGCTAACATTTTTGTTGACACATCTACAATAAGGAAAACATTAAACAAGAATGGAGTACATGGGAGGACACCACAGAGGAAGCCATTGCTGTCCAAAAAGAATATTGCAGCACGTTTGAAGTTTGCAAAAGAGCACCTGGATGTTCCACAGCACTACTGGCAAAATATACTGTGGACAGATGAAACCAAGATTGAGTTGTTTGGGAAGAACACACAACACTATGTGTGGAGAAAAAAAGGCACAGCACACCAACATCAAAACCTCATCCCCACTGTAAAACATGGCGGAGGGAGCATCATGGTTTGGGGCTGCTTTGCTGCCTCAGGGCCTGGACGGATTGTTGTCATTGATGGGAAAATGAATTCCAGAGTTTATCAAAACATTTTGCAGGAAAATGTACGACCATCTGTCCGCCAATTGAAGCTCCGCAGAGGATGGGTGATGCAACAGGACAATGACCCAAAGCATACAAGTAATTCAACAAAATAATGGCTGCAACAGCACAGAATACGCCTTCTGGAGTGGCCCAGTCAGAGTCCTGACCTCAACCCGATTGAAATGCTGTGGCATGACCTTAAGAGAGCGATTCACACCAGACATCCCAAGAATATTGCTACACTGAAACAGTTTTGTGAAGAGGAGTGGTCCAAAATGACTCCAGATCGTTGTGCAGGTCTGATCTGCAACTACAGGAAATGTTTGGTTGAGGTTATTGCTGCCAAAGGAGGGTCAACCAGTTATTATGTCCAAAGGTTCACATACTTTTTCCTCCCTGCACTGTGAATGTTTACATGTTATGTGCAATTAAACCATGGCAACATCTAATGTTTGTTAGTATTATGTTCAGCAGACTGTGTTCTTCTATTGTTGTGACTTAGATGACGTTCAGAGCACATTTTATGCCCAATTCATGCAAAACTCCACGTAATCCCAAGGGGTTCACATACTTTTTCTTGCAACTGTAGTTATGTTGATCCAGCTTGGCGCAATGTAAGTACACATATACTGTACCATACCTATGGGATCCTGCTAGAAGCATAGAAATCACTGCTCTAGTGATCTCCACTAGTTACCAGGTGCCATGCTGAGCAGAAGCCCTGCTACATTTTTAACACAACAGGTTGGTCAGTCGGCACAGGTGCCATTTAGAGAATTCTTTGTGTTTTCACAATGAATGCAAAGCATTTTCTGATTTGACAAGGTAGACAGTGGGACATCACTGCCACATCTCTCCACCTTGTCCAATCAATTAATGTTTTGTATTCACTGAGAAAATGAAAAGCATTCTTTGATTGGTGCCTGTGCCAAGTGGCTGATTTCCTGTGTTCGTAATGCAGCAGGGCAGCCACTCAGTACGCAATGCAGAAGCTAGTGGAGATCATTGTAGTAGCAGTGTCTACGACAGTGATTTCCAACTTCAAGAGAGATCTCACAGATATGGTATATGCATAGTAACATTAGTCCATGCTGGACCAATGTAACTATGTGAACAATGCCATAATTGGAATTCTTCTAAAGCTAAAGCTTAGCAATAGGGTATATGGGGAATTTCAATGTGTAGTGATGATTACTTTTCGGGCTATGTCACACTGGTGATTCTGCTGTTGGCTACAACTTACAAGCAGCAGAATAATGCAGCTGACACTTTCTCTAATAGCAATTGCTCCCTCAGTGGTATAAATGCTGCAAAATCTCAATCAGTGAAGAGGGAGCAGCAACTCAGTGATACCATACTGGTCTGAGTAATGAGATTACTATGTTGTAAGGGAAGGAGTGATATTTAAGGGTTAGACTAAGTGTTGGGGTTGGGTTAAAGGATAGAGTAAACGTTTGAGGTAGGGTGAGGGCAATGGTTAAATATAGTTTAATATGGTTGCTGTGAAGGGTTAGGGTTAATCTGAAACATTCACTTGAAATTAAGGGTTTTTTATGATTAGTTACATGTCGGATTAAATTTTAGGTTAAAATGTAATTCTAGCCAACATGTTTTACTTCTAGTTTTGAACAGACTGGGAAAGGGTAAAAACCTCTAACTGATTTTTTACTGTGTGTCTAGCCTTGTGGCATCATAGGATTTATCTGTATCCTTGGTGGACTTCCTTTTCTCATAATGTTGGCTAATATAATAGACTGGCTAAAGATACACATTAAGCAAAGGTTTGGGGATAACTTAAATGTCAGGAATATTTTGTGTAAGGTCAATTGTGGCAATTATTTTTAGTGGGGAATGTTCTGTACCAGTAATTAGCAGTGTCAGGATCCAGAAGTCAAAACAGAATTGTTGGCTATTGTCCACTGTTTTTAAGAAGCACTGATCAGTAACGACATAGAGCCATTTGTGCCCTGTTCCTTCAAATTTTTAGCAGCCAGTTGTTAGTCACAGTAGTCTATTTTACAGTATGTGTCCCTTTATATTTATCTTACCACAATTACTTCTAAATTTTCAGAGCAAGATTAGGTCACAGACTTTGCTTTTCCAAGTGTTATCCCACTGCAGTGAAGTATTTTCTTTGAAGAGAGATTAGCCTCAATGTGTTTATTTTCATTATTTAACCTTGCAAATGTTGCTTTGGAGATCTCCCCAAAGGGAATATGTTTTTAAACATTAGAGCTCATCTGTGATGGCTTAGAACAGCAGTCACACCGAAACAATTTCCTTCCACAAAATTCAAAAATGTTGTTAAATTAGTAAAGGAATAAGATATGTCAAGTGAAGAAGCGACACTTCTAACAATTGAAGTCATGAAAATGATTACTTGAAATGAAGATATGTTGAAATATTCAGTTCTAATGTTACTTTTATTCACTTTGACGGGTAAATCCAAAATGTTAATGGATATAGAGGTGTAGTATAGAGATCAGAGGTAGTGACTAATGGACATACAGTTCTTCAGTTTCTTCCTGGTCTCTGGACTAGGCAAAAATTATGTCATACTTCCCAGGAGTCTTCATTGGCATTTTTTTTTCTCATCTGGGGGATGGTAGCAGGTGCATTTTCAGCTAAAAATGTTATCCTGCCTGTACACCTGAATTAAGGGCAGATGGATTTCAGGATGTAAATGCTAAATGAATCATCTGCCTTACTTGAGATGGCCTGCAGCTAGAAATACTAGGAGTGTTTTCAAAGAGATTTCTCAACAAAATAAAGCATGGAGACACAGACTAATGGGCAAGTTTGCTTTGAAAATTAAAAATGAATAAAATAGTGTTTTTGGCTTGTGGTGTTCCACATTAACCTTAAAGTGTCAGTAAACTCCCCCCCAACAAAAAAGCAAAACTATCCTAATAATGTCTTTCATGTCTCTATGAATTCTTTGTTTATTAAAATTTTCCTCATAGATAAATTATGTTTTCATTCTGCCAGTCACTCATGTTCTTCATTCTTGGTGGCAATAGAGCCTCTGCAGTGCTGTCACCACAGCGTGCATGCTCACCTCCTACTAAGTAAGTTATATCTACTCCTACTCTACTCCTTACTGTGGTGCGTAATCCTTCTAGCTGCTTACGTCAGTACGGCCCTAAGATACAGCGCGTCACATGTCTTTGGACCTTGCTTCAGCTTAGCCCAGCCCCTGATTTAGGCCATGCTGATGTAAAAAAAAAAATATAAAAAAAACTTTTAAAAAAGTTATTTATTGCTTAATTTTTAAATTGTTTCCTCTTAAAATGAGTTGTTGGTGTATACCATCTTTTAGAAGTGGGAAAAATATCTGGTTTTATAATCACTTTAACATTTCACTTAACATAATCTATATCCAATCCCTTAATCTCAGTCATAAACCTAACTCTTAACTAATGTGGTTTTGCAATTAATGGTATAATCAGATTATTCCAGGAAGTCACCTTGAGAGATTCCTGCACTCTAAAAACTATTGTCTGGAGGGATCTTCTCATTCCCCAACCAGAGGCTGGAGTGTGAGAAGCAGTTTGCTCAGCCACTTTTCTGTATACACTGCTGAGGTTCCGGAGCTTAGCAGGGTTAGACATTTTGTTTTAATTCAAATGGAATGTTAACAAAAGTTTGAATATGCAGACTTATCCCCCCTCAAGCACAGGCTGATTGGAAAAAACATGTATATTTTTTTTTTCTTTTAGATCTGAACTTTCTAGAATTTTTCTTTTGTTTTCTAGCTGTAAGTTGTTCCACAAGTTTTATTTACCTAACTTGGCTAAGCAGGTCACCATAAATAAGGGGGTATGCAAATTTTGGAGCAGGTTGCTGTAAGCATCTATGTATATAATATGCTTTTTTAACTGTTTTGATAGCCCTTCAGTTTTTGAACCTAATAGGTGAGTTAGTGGAATCTGTTGTATTGGGGGAATCTGAGATCATAGAAAGAAGCTCATTAATATCTCATCAGAAAGAGGCAAAGTCTGGGCAGGTCATGGTAGAAAGAGCCCACCTGGAATTTGAATCTCCAGCAGAGATGGCTAGCAGTGGGTTTTAGCTCATGGAGTTTTTCTGGCGTGTAATACCAATGCTTCCAAATGAATTTTTTATTTGCATACAGTGCAATAAGGAGCTTTTGCAGACCTGTGTGCACAGCATCCTCAGACTCTCCAGTGGGAGTCTCCTACCTAGAACTATTACTCTTCGCTTCACATAAGATTGTTTTAGAAATAGATTTTCTGGTTGTAGACTCAATATCGTAAGATTGATGGAGATGGAAAGTTTCCTAGATGGACCATCAACACAGGATCATTCAAATGTTCTGTTTTAATTCTATCCTTTCTAAATGATCATAAAAGATCCCACCTAGCTATTACGGAATTCCCTGTAACCACACAAACCACTCTTTCCAAACAATAAAGAATAAGGCAGGACCTAAACAGTGATAACCAACTATCCATTAGCAGGTTTTATTTAAACATATGGGGGGTGGGAGATGGGGTTGTTTTCCAAAACAGCCTTGCTGTTTTAGTGTTTGCTTTATATTTTTGTAAGGACTCTTGTAGAGAGACTCTTTTGCCTCTTGAGAACGTCAGGAAGACAAAATGCCACGTCGGGGCATAACAGGAAGGGACATCATCCCACACAGTGACACTGGAAGTGGTTAATACAGGAGAAGGTGGCAGTGAGAGAACCTAGAGCCAGGTCTGTGTTATCCCTATCGTTATGATGTAACATGCGGTTTAATCCTGGTGCAAGGGTATGCACCTAATAATGTGAGTTGGCATTGTAAAAATGATTTTTAATAAATAAAATGCTTTAAAGATTTCACACTATGGTAGTTTCCCTCCATCTCTCCCTACATGTTGCGTGAGACATTTAAAAGGAAAGAGTGCACCTGGCCCAAGAAGGAGAAGGCTGTTGGTGGTTATCTATGATCCTAAGCACTGTATAACTCACCTGTGATAGGTAGACATATAAATCTGGTGAGTGTTCTGTGTTTATGGTGGAGGATTTCAGAAACACTATGGCACTAATTGGAAATGGAGCACTTTTTTGAGCATGGACACTTAAAATAAGTTTGAAGACCTTGTGCATTATACTGTGAATAACTGAAAACACTCGGGCACTTTATATGCACAGAGAGACTTTATTGAAGCACAAAGGACACTTTATTAAATCATGTTTAATTTTTATTTGAGGATATGAACAGTGTAGATAATATGCTTGTTTATTGCACATGTAAGCAGCAAATAATAGCGCTATATAAAAGACAGAGTATATATAAGGGCTGATATGATTAATATAGCACTTGGTACAGCAGCTGTCATGAATTAAGAGATCTCATCCAAAGTGCTGGTTTACATTATTTAAGTTTCCTAGAGTCACTTGCAGTGAGGATTGCTAGGCATAGGCCGTACTTTGTGAC
Organism: Staurois parvus; assembly: GCF_062004578.1. Lineage (NCBI taxonomy): Eukaryota > Metazoa > Chordata > Amphibia > Anura > Ranidae > Staurois > Staurois parvus. Next base: position 2,740,977 of record NW_028318002.1, read on the forward strand.
TTCAAAATATCAACAAACTATGAATTATGCACTATAACAAGAAACTCTATTGCAGTCTGTAAAGTGAGTCTTCTGCCAGCTTAGTTGGGGCCCTTGAAGACATTGGCAGGAAATATATCTGCAAACAGCAGGTCAGTTCACAGAGCACTGATCTCCTAGGAACACTGCATTGGGTATGACTAATGAAGAGATAACACTCTGGAATACAATGGTAGATATTCAGACTATACTCCACCATTGATGTTTAGTGGCATTCAAGGATTGTATTTTCTATCACATGCTCTACTCACACTAAGATTAGTACTGTGCAGGGGCGGACTGACAACTCATGGGGCCCCCAGGCAATAGGGGATCATGGGGCCCCTGTGTCCTTGCCCAAACTCAAAAAAGCCTATGAAAAAGGTACCAGGGGCATCTCATGGGTTTCCAAATGGTCAGTCCACCCCTGATACTGTGCTGATTGTCCAGTTATGTATTTTCAATAATGGTGAATATTTCACATGTATTTATAGGTGAGCAAACCGTTGGCGCTATATAAATCCTGTATAATAATAATAATAGGTATACACTCTAGGCAAAAGGGGCAATGGGGGGGGGGGGGGTGGGGGTGTCAATAAGAAGGGTAGGATAGTAGTGTTCTCAGATTGATTTGATTCCAAGTAAACTACTGGGTCACAAAGGAATAATATCCCAGTCATTAACTCCACTGATTTGTAAATCACACAAATGGGGGCCCCCTTTAAGTTGTAGATGACTCCAGGTGTACTTATGCAATTATCAGTTGAAGGACAGGTTCTGCAGCAGCAGTCTCTAGCTAGGTTCTGTAATGCTGCAACAGTGATCAGCAAGTCTGGATGTGGTGTTCTGGATTCCCAGATAGTTCCAGCAGTAGGTCTCTGTGCGGAATCAAACTGTGACACTTTGACTCTGTCCAAGGGCATAAGTCTTCAGCCTGCCTTCCTGCACTCTGAAACCTTCTCGTCTATGTTCTTATGTAGCACACAGTCATTGAGTGATCTCCGCAGCCCTCACCTGCAATGGTCCTACTTATACCTCGGCCACTGTCTCCCAACTGCCCCACGCTTTCCCGGCTGTTCTGTTTATCGGACCCCTCCTGCATTCAGGCACTCTGATGTCTCAGTAGTCTCAGATGTCTGTATTAATAAGGACATCCCTTCATCTTCATCTACATGTACCAGGGTTCAGCTCTCTAACTGGGAATGAGTCAGCAAAGATCCGTCTTGTGATAGGAAAAGGGAGCTTCTTGCAAGAATGTTCCTATGACAATACATTATAAAACCTGCACATTTCCGTTACAACTTGTTATAGACACAAATTAATTCAGACCTGTATTCATTAATACCTCATTACATTTATTTTCTTTAAAGCAGAGTTCAGTCCCCGCCACATCCCAAATAAAAATATTTAAAGTCAGTAGCTACAAATACGTTGGCTGCTGATTTTTAATAGTAGAGCACTTACCTGTCCATGCATCCAGCGGTGTCCTCACCCCGCTTCAATCGGCTATTGGGTGCTTGCGCCTCCATCTTTACTAAGAGAAACTGACAGTGAAGCCTTGCAGCTTCACCACTAGATCCCTACTGCACATGCGCGAAGCATGTTGCACTTTGTGAATGGGATGCAGTCCACTGGGACCTTGGAAGTGTCCCAGAGGGCTGCGGGGCGGGTGCCAAACTTCCGAATCAGTTCACTGAGGCAAACTCAGCCGGAAGTGGGAGAAATACCTATCAAAAACCAGGTACCTGCTCCCCCCACCCCCCAAAGGTGCCAAGTGTGGCAGTGGAGGGGTTGGGGGCAAAAAAGCATTTTTGGGTGGAACTCTGCTTTAATGTAACAAGGTAAGTACTTTTAATTTGACTTGGTATCAGCTTCTTGCAATACAATGCACAACAAAGCTGACAGGGAAGAGGGTGAAGCAGCACAAGGAGTCAACCAGTTTATGTGCTGATACAGAGCATGCTAATAGGAGGACAAAGTAGGGTGATAGAAAAATTAGGTCACCTTTGTAGCATGTCGTGACATTTTATATTGTAAGATCATACATAATATAGACAAGTAGGAGGCTATGTCATAGGATAAGCAATCATTTACATGATATAAAATCAGGCAGAAATACCAATGTGATTAGGCACCAGTGTGATGAGACAACCCCATAATTCTAAAATTTTCCTCTGCCTTTTATTGTGTGCTGGTGAAAACTCTACAATTTTGGATATCCCCTCACTTTCTGTCTTGGTTAGAATGGTCACCAGTACAAATAGATATGTGACTCTCCCCAGTGGGGAAACAGCAATAATAACTTGACTGTGTCCAACCCTACTCACTCAGTACAAAGCTAAAAAAAAGTTTAGCTAGTAATATCCTTTATACTCCTGGTTTCATCTTGTCCCTAGTCACTTAGACTCCTTGATTACAGAAAAGGATTGGAATATGAATTGATTGGAAAACCATGATGTTTTTAAAAAATCATCTGTGTGTATATATATATATATATATATATATATATACTGTATATATATATATATATATATATATATATATATATATACACAGTATATTTGTATATATATACTGTGTGTGTGTATATATATATATAATACTACATTGCCAAAAGTATTGGGACACCTCTCCAAATCATTGGTTTCAGTTGTTCCAATCACCTACATGGCCACAGGTATATAAAATCAAGCACCTAGGCATGCAATCTGCCTCTACGAAGATTTGTGAAAGAATGGGTCGCTCCCAGGAGCTCAGTGAATTCAAGTGTGGTACCATGATAGGTTGCCACCTGTGCAATAAGTCAAGCTGTGAAATTTCCTTGCTACTAAATATTCCACGGTCAACTGTTAGTGGAATTATAACAGTGGTATTATAACAGTGGAAGCAACTGGGAACAACATCCACGTAAAATAACAGAGCAGGGTCAGGACATGCTGAAGTGCACATTGTGCAGAAGTCACCAACTGTCTGCAGAGTCAATAGCTAAAGACCTCCAAACTTTGCGTGGCCTTCAGATTAGCAAAACAACAGTGCATAGAGAGTTTCATGGAATGGGTTTCCTTACATCATTAAGTGCAATGTAAACCATCAGATGCAGTGGTGTAAAGCATGCCGCCACTGGACTCTAGAGCAGTGGAGACGTGTTCTCTGAAGTGACCAATCACACTTCTCTGTCTGGCAATCTGATGGATGTGTCTGGGTTTGGCAGTTGCCAGGAGAACGGTACTCACCTGACTGCATTGTGCCAAGTATAAAATTTGGTGGAGGGGGATTATGGTGTGGGGTTGTTTTTCAGGGGTTGGGCTTGGCCCCTTAGATCCAGTGAAGGGTACTCTTAAGGCTTCAGCAAGACATTTAGACAATTTCATGCTCCCAACTTTGTGGGAACAGTTTGGGGATGGGCCCTTCCTGTTCCAACATGACTGCGCACCAGTGCACAAAGAGAGGTCCATAAAGACCTCAACCCGATAGAACACCTTTGGGATGAATTAGAGCAGAGACTGCGAGCTGGGCCTTCTCGTCTGACATCAAAGCCTGACCTCACAAATGCACTTCTGGAAGAATGGTCAAACATTCCCATAGACACACTCCTAAACCTTGTGGACTGTTATAGCTGCAAAGGGTGGTCCAACTCAATATTGAACCCTATGGACAAAGATTAAAGTTCATGCGTGTGTAAAGGCAGGTGGCTGAATACATTTGGCAATATAGTGTATATATACACAACAACTGCAGGAATGAAGATGAACGTTGCTTTAGTAAAGTTGAGGTATATATGTTACAGAGCTGTTGTCCTTTAAAACTAAGAGCCTGCTTTCTGAATAGACTCAGCCTAAAAGTGTTGTAGAAAAAAAATGTTAGCCTGGTCATCATCAGATTTCTCCTTATTTTTTTATTCAAAGCAGTTTACTAAAAATGTAATCAACATTCTGAAACACATTTTTTTCTTAGCATGAAACCTGACCTGTAGCTGAAACCCAGTAAGCATCATTTTACAAGGATTTCCAAGCTCTGTGCGCCTTATGCTTTGCTATACAGCAATATTTTTCTAAACCTCTCTAGTGCCTCAAGGACTTGCAGGTGGTAAAAGATGCTTAAAAACATGTCTACATTATTTACATGATGATTGGAGAATACCATATCCTGAATTTAAAGAAATCCAAAGGAAACAAAAAAAAAAAATAATACATAAAGAATCTGGTTGGTAGAAATTCTACTCTTCCATTCCAGTTTTTGACACATAAGAGCTTCAAAAGTCACATTGCTTGACCAGCTAATGATTGAAAATAATACAGTATATACGATAAAGCAGCAAATGCTACGATTATAAACATCTGGTAAGAACTATTTCTTAACTGCTAGCCTAAGGATATCTAAAAGCATGTAACATTTAAATTAACATCATTGTCAATCTTCATCATCTTCTTCATCAACATCATAAAGGACAAGAGGTAGTAGATTATATAAAAAATAACACAAAGCTGTCTATTTGTCTAATTAGGCCCCAGATTTTAAGACAACCCTGACAGTAGGTATAACTTATGGGATAGCAAGTTCTCAGTAATTACCTGAAAATGCTATTAAATTGTTTTAATAAATTCATCAGAAAATACCCTACAGTTTAAAATTACTGATTGATGTTTTATGAATTATGCATAGAGTTTCTGACTGATGTTTTATGCATTATTATTCTAACAATATTATTTTCTGTTCCCTGTGTTGATGCTGTTTATCAAAACTCTTTGAAAAAAAGAGCTGGAATGTTGAATTTATTTTTTTGTGCTGAGAAGGGAAGTGGCTGTACCGGTGGTCTTTTTGGCCATGAAAATGTTAAGCAGTTTCCTGATACATGACTTTATCGGGTAATTAAAGACAGACAGGAAGCCTATCCATTGGCTTTGAAACTTTTTTTTAATGTTAGCCTTTCTTTTGAAACTTAAGCAGTCAAAGCAGAAAATGTAAAATAACCCATAACCTTTAAACTTTTGAACAATAGCACATCTGGAGCAGGCATACTATTAGAGGCTTTATACAATTACATTACTAAATCCTTCTTCATTTCATTGTAATGCCCTGCCATTTCTTCAAGTAACAATACTAAGTTTAGTAGCTATTAAAATCGATGGAGTTTGAAAAGCGCCTACTCTGCCCTAAGCTACCAATAGCGCTCTATTAATTGTAGCACAGCTAGATTGTTAACAGCCAGCCCAAACTGACCACAGAGTTCTATTTTCTGCTGCTTACAAGTAAATGTCCTGTAGATTTCTGGAATGACTTCTCCATAGAATAGCTTACCATTAATGACATCTTTGTGTTATGTGGATAATGAAATCTGAAATAACTAGATTTGGGACAGTCACTAAAAGTTGAGAGGTCACAGCATAGTAATAACACTCCTGTAATTAAATAAAGAAAATATTTGTGTTTTCATGTCGACATAATATTATACACTGCTCAAAAAATTAAAGGAACACTTTTTAATCAGAGCATAGCATCAAGTCAATTAAACTCCTGGGATATTGATCTGCTCAGTTAAGTAGCAGAGGGGATTGTTAATCAGTTTCAGCTGCTTTGGTGTTAATGAAATTAACAACAGGTGCACCAGATTGGCAACAATGAGACAACCCCCAAAACAGGAATGGTTTTACAGGTGGAGGCCACTGACATTTTTTTCCCTACTCATCTCTTCTGACTGTTTTTCACTAGTTTTGCATTTGGCTAGGGTCAGTGTCACTACTGGTAGCATGAGGCAATACCTGGACCCTACAGAGGTTGCACAGGCAGTCCAAATCCTCCAGGATGGCACATTAATATTTGCCATTGCCAGAAGGTTTGCTGCGTCTCCCAACACAGTCTCAAGAGCATGGAGGAGATTCCAGGAGACAGGAAGTTACTCTATGAGAGCTGGACAGGGTCGTAGAAGATCATTAACCCATCAGCAGGACTGGTATCTGCTCCTTTGTGAAAGGAGAAACAGGATGAGCACTGCCAGAGCCCTACAAAATAAACTTCAGCAGGCCAGTGGAGTGAATGTCTCTGACCAAACAATCAGAAACAGAATTCATGAGGGTGGCTTGAGGGCCTGACGTCCTCTAGTGGGCTCTGAACTCACTGCCCGGAACCATAGAGCTTGATTGCTATTTGCCATTGAACACCAATATTAGCAGGTCCGCCACTGGCACCCTGTGCTTTCCCAGATGAGAGCAGGTTCACCCTGAGCTCATCTGAGATACGTGAAAGGGTCTGGAGAAGTCGTGGACAACATTATGCTGCCTGTAACATCGTTCAGCATGACCATTTTGGTGGTGGGTCAGTGATGGTCTGGGGAGACATATCCATGGAGGGACACACAGACCTCTACATGCTAGACAATCGCACTCTGACTACCATTAGATATCGGGATGAAATCCTTGGACCCATTGTCAGACACTACGCTGGTGCAGTGGGTCCTGGGTTCCTCCTGGTGCACGACAATGCCCGGCCTCATGTGGCGAGAGTATGCAGGCAGTTCCTGGAGGATGAAGGAATTCATACCACTGAATGGCCCCCATGCTCGCCTGACCTAAATCCAATAGAACACCTCTGGGATATCATGTTTCCGTCCATTCAACGCCACCAGGTTGCACCTCAGACTGTCCAGGAGCTCAGTGATGCCCTGGTCCAGATCTGGAAGGAAATACCCCAGGACACCATCCGTCATCTCATTAGGAGCATGCCCTGACATTGTCAGGCATGCTTACAAGCACGTGGGGGCCATACAAACTACTGAGTACCATTTTGAGTTGCTGCGATTACATTTCAGCAAAGTGGACTAGCCTGCTGCATCATTTTTTTCACTTTGATTTTCAGGGTGTCTTTGAATGCAGTCCTCTGTAGGTAGATAATTTTAATTTCCATCAAACGATGGGGCATCCTTATGTTCCTAACACATTAGCCAGTCCATATCAGTATAGATATCCAGCATGATATTTTTCTCCATTGAGATCTGATGTATTTTCAAAGTGTTCCTTTAATTTTTTTGAGCAGTGCATATTTATTATTTTGAAAATAGGCATATTTAGTACTCCTCCTCTTGGGGTGAGGTAGAATGACCCCTTGTATAATGTGGCAGGCTAGCATTTGCATTTTAGCATCTACTTCTACCTGTATGTTGGGTTGAAAAGCAAGGCATTCCCCAGTCACTTTAGTCTTTTTCCTTTGAACTTCATTCTAGGAGAGAGGGCTTAGGAGTCTAGGACAGGTTGCCTGACAGTAGCAGGCCAGTTATAGATGATTTATTTTTATACATGGTAGTGAATGAGAGCAGAATATTTGCAAATTCAACAATACAAAATATCTCAAAACAGCAATACAGTTCATACCACATTTACATCTTGGTAGTCAACTTCGACTAATAGGCAAAAAACATTGTCATCATACATTCTTTCTTGCTTGTCCAAATGGGGGCATCACAGTACACCTTACCCACTTAAAGAAACATTGTTTTCTTTTTATTACCCACATTTAAAATTTACTTATGTAGGAAAAACTAAATAACAGTAAACCAAAAATGAAATGCCCTCTTCTGTTATATTATTATTATACAGTTTTTATAAAGCGCCAATAGTTCGCTCAGCGCTGTACATTAGGGGGACAGAACATGTGACAGAACAATACCAATACAATGCAAAACATGAGGGGATCGAGGGCCCTGCTCTTTTGAGCTTACAATCTAGGAGGGAGGGGATAGTGGTACAGGAGGAGATAGCTGTGGGGGATGGAGTGGTAGGAAGAGTGGAGGAGGTCGGCAGGTTAGCAGGGGGTGGGGTAGGCCTCCCTGAAGAGATGGGTTTTCAGGTTGCGCCTAAAGGAGAGGAGAGTAGGTGATAATCTGATGGGTTGGGGCAGGGAGTTCCAGAGGATCTGTTTAAAAAAACATGTCTGGGTAAGAAGGTGGGAGTAAAGATGAAAAAGGATAAAAAAAATGGTAGAGGGGTAAATTTTGGTAAAAAGTGAATTGGGAAGAAGAAGAAACAGCATTGGTAAGGAGAGGAAAAGGGAAGAGCCATCTAGCCCCATAACATTCAACAGGCAATCCCATTCCAGAGATATTAACGTGGGTTAGAAGAGATTAGTGTCAGCTGCTTTACCCAAGGCCGTGATTTCCATGTATTCTGTTGTGGTTGTGAAAACATTACAATAGAAGCACTTCTTACAATGAGATTCTTAGAAGTAGACCATTTAATACAGGCACTAGATAATTACTGTCCATGTGAGAGCAGCTAGACAGATCTATAGTCATAGTCTTTCCTAAGTTGCAGTGGATCTCTCTCTTTCAATTTGATCCTTTATCCTCTGATAGCAGTCAAAGATGCCTTGATTTATGGGTAATGGACCCTAGCTGTAATGTTCAGCAGTAGCTACTGTAATGATTGTGCACAATAGGGACATGGAAGCTGTAGGCGACAGCCATCTTGTTAAGGTCTCAGCTATTTTGTTTTCATGAGCAGTGATCCTACTTCCTCCCTCCCCCTGCAAACTATGGAATTTGTAGCCATAGCTTTTAAACTTCAGTAGAGCCTCTTATCTCAATCAGGGACAACAGAATGCAGCAAACAGACGTAGTCAGAGCTGTGAAACATTAATGGAGGTCTGCAGGATGTCTGCTTCCATGAAGCATGAAAAAGTCTTCTCTCTGACCTATCATAAAACAATAATAATTCAGTCAAGCCTGTGACACATGACCTGAAAGGTCATTAAAGCATAAAACGTCTATTCAACACATTAATTACACACACAATTTGTAAAATCGAACAGGAACAGGACACATTAATATAAGGTACATATTTAAATGGGCAATGTCATACCAAACAATTCAAGGTCATACAAGACTATCTTAGCACATACGAAAAGGGAGAAAGTAGTCTCCTCCCTCCTAGGTGACAGGTCTGTCCAAGGTACGATGTGTTTGGTATCCCTAGATACAAAATATAATTCTGAATATTAATTTGCCAGTTTCTAGAATACCACCTGCACATATTGGAAGTTATTAATATTATACTAATATTAATATTAATATTAGTATAAAACTGTAGTTGGGACTTGGTCATAAACTGGGTGACCTCCCAGAAACCATCCCTTAAACCGGATGATTGGTCAGAGGGTCCCTGTCCACACCCCTTTGATATCACAGAAAAGGGGATGACAGGACCTGGTAACGTAGCTCAGGATAACGTCAACCAAGGAACACCCAAGAGAGCCATGGCAATGTTTTTGCTTGGACAGTTGGACTCTGCTAAAACCAAGGACTGCAAGTATTCTCCATTTTCACCTCCTTTTATTTCTCTTTTTTTTTTTTTTAATTTAAATATTTATTACATTTTTCATGTTAATACAAAAACCCATAAAGGGGAAAAGATTCTCATACACATAAATATTTATAACATTTCTACCTTTCCCTTTCTAAAAACTCTTTACTTTCCCATCCCACTGCCCCCCCCTTTCCCCCCCTCCTCTTCCCTCCTCCCCCTCTGCAGACTCTAGCCCATTTTACTCTCTTGAGGTTTATTAATTTTTTACTAACATCCTAGTTCATATTTTCCTATATTTTTTCTTTCAATCCTGCTCTTTCCCATTTTTCCCATCTCCTGAAATAAACTCTCAAAACTTGGGTATCAACCCCTTTGCCGCATTCAGAAAGTACCATATACCTGAATCTTTATGTTTATTTACAGATGTCTCCACATTGTGTAGGAGGCACATCATTGGGTCTAACCCTATGTCAATTTCAGTTATATCTTTGATCAATTTGACTATTATCTTCCAGAAAGCTTGGATTTTCGGACATTCCCACCATATGTGGAACATCGTGCCTATCTCTCCACATCCTCTCCAACACAGATTTGAATTTTCACCACTCATCCTGTCCTCTACACTCGGTGTAATGTGCCAACGTGTCACGCATTTATAATTAACCTCAACCTCTCTCATACTAACATTATCGTGTATCAATCTAAACATCTTTCTCTGTCTATCTTCATCAATCTCCACTCCCATATCTCTTTCCCATTTTGTTATGAAGATTAACTTTGTGTTTGTGTCCAATTCTGTGAGTATTCTATACACTTTTGAGACACCGTGCTTCCCATCCCTTCGTGTCTCTAACAACCTTTCAAACATATTCCACTCCTCTTTTGATCTCAGGGGTTTCGGTAGATTTCCAATAAAACGTTTCAGTTGATGATGTTTCCACTCATCTAATCTAATAAAAATATCTCCCTTCTTCTCTATTAAATCTTTTAGTGATCTCAATTCCCCCTCCACCAAAACATCTCTCAGTTGAGTATCTTCCTTTCTAAACCATCTCCCTGATATCTTAATCTTTCCCGGGGGAAAGTACTCAGTGTTTGTGAGAGGCATTAATATAGAATTAAAATCCCATTTCATGCTTTTGTGTAAATTATCCCATACCCTAAAAACATTTAAAGTGTAGATACTTGTGCTTTCTTTAATTCCCCTGAACTGTGGTGGAACCCATATCATCTGACTCAATCTAATGCCACTAAGATCATTTTCAATTGTTACCCAGCTTTTCCCCTTATGGTTAAATGTCCAGTCATATATTCTTGCTAAAACCACTGCTTTATAATATCTCTTGACATCTGGTAGACCCAATCCCCCTTTCTCTTTAGTCCTACTCAATGTTTCATATGCTATTCTAGGTTTTTTATTTTTCCATATGTATCTTGTTAGTATTTTTTTTATTGTCTTGAAGAAGGCTTCTGGAATTTTAATTGGTACCATTTGAAATCTATACAGTATTTTAGGCAGGATTACCATTTTAACTAGGTTTATACGTCCTATCCAGGATGGGTTTCCTCCTTCTAGTCTTTTTAAATCTTCTCTAATCTCATTTATCAAAGAGATATAGTTTAATCTATACAAATGCTTAGATGAGGTAGTGAGTTTTATTCCTAGGTATTTTATCTCTTTTTCTCTCCATATAAAGGGGAATTCTTTTTGTAGTTTTTCTTTTTCATTCTTCGACATATTAATATTCAAGATCTCTGTTTTTGTTGGATTAATTTTTAAATTTGATAGTTCACCGTACTCCTTCAGAATCTTCATTATATTTGGGAGAGTTATTCGGGGATTCCCCACATAGAACAATAAGTCGTCCGCAAAGGCCGCAACTCTATGTTCTATGGATTCTATCTGAATTCCCTTTACCGCTCCACTATTTCTTATTGTTGACAGCAGAGGTTCAAGTGACAATACATATAGCAGAGGGGACAATGGACATCCCTGCCTTGTACCATTAGACATTCCAATGGGCTCTGATCTTTCCCCATTTACCGTGATAATTGCAGTGGGCTCCCTATATAATTTACTTATCCACTCTCGCATTCTATCGCCTATTCCCAGCACTTTTAAGTTGTCCATCATAAAACCCCAGTCCACTCTATCAAATGCCTTCTCTGCATCAATTGACAAGAGCACCACCGGGGTCTTCCCTTTCCTACTTTTCTGAATTAGCATCAGGGTTCTCAGGCCATTATCTCTACCTTCTCTTCCCGGTACAAAGCCCACCTGGTCTCCATGGATCCATTCAGGCATAAGATCTCTCAACCTGTTTGCTAACACCTTTGCATACAGTTTAGTATCTGTGTTCAATAATGAGATAGGTCTATAGCTGGAGCACTGAGACGGATCTTTTCCCTCCTTGTGGATAAGTACTACATGGGCCTGTAGGGATTCTCTCCTCAATTCCATCCCACCTCCCAGGGCATTCATATATTTCTCCAACTTGGGTAACAGTACTTCACTAAATTTCTTATAGTATTTAACTGTATAGCCATCCGGACCTGGGCTTTTCCCCCCCACTGTGCCTTTTAATGCTATTTTAATTTCTTCCCGGGAGATTTCTGCATCTAGGGTATTCAACTGTGCTTTACTTAGTTTTGGTAATCCCGCATTTTTTAAGTATGTCATCTTTTTTTCATTGATTTCCTCTTGAGCTTCTTTTAGGGGGCCTTGGGGACTAATATTATATAACTGTTTGTAATACTCCGTAAACACTTTAATAATCTCTTTATTTGAATGGACCAGCTCCCCCTTTGAACTTTTTATCTTTTCTATATAGTTCCTATTTTTCTTTTTATTCAGGGCTCTCATTAAATATCTTCCTGGTCTATCTCCCCATCTATACAGTATCTCTCGTTTAAAACCCTATTGTATACTCTTCTCTTCTCCTCATCCATCAACCTCTCTAGTTCATCTTTTTTATCCATTAACTTCTGTCTCGTATCTTTTGTTATTTTTTTCTTATGAATCTGCTCCAAGTCCAATATTTCTTTTTAAAGCCCACTGACCCTCTCTCTTCTTTCCTTTTTCTTCCTTGCTCCTGCCGCTATCAAGATTCCTCTTATAAATACCTTGTGGCTTTCCCAGACTGTAGCTATCGATACCTCCTCTGTTTCGTTCTCCATAAAGTATAACTTTATCTCTTTCTCGATTTTCTGAACTAAGTCCTCATCCAAAAGAAGAACCTCATTTAACCTCCACCCTAATCCTCCAGTCCACCTTCTTCCCCATCCCATTTTCATTACTACCGGAGCATGATCCGAGAGCGTCCTTGTCTCTATGTCAATTTTAACTAGATGGTCTATAAGTTGGTGATCTATTAAGATGTAATCTAATCTCGAGTATACAGTTGTGACCAAAATTATTCAACCCCCAATGCTGTAAAGGGGTTTAGGGACTATAGTGTACATTTGGAATTGTATTCAGAATCAAATCCTACAAGGACGTTGTAACTACCCAAATGCAACTAAAATGACATCAATTGTTTATGTAATACAGTAGTAAATGGTTCTTATGTGGTTTCTTCATTGCCACAATTATTCAACCCCTTAAAGACTACCACTCTGAAGAACAGAGGTTCATACAGGTGCTTTCCATCAGGTATTGAAAACACCTGTGGATGTCACCGAGCAGCAATCAAGCATAATAAGCACCAATTAGGCAGCTTTAAAATGACTGTGATACTCAGCTCCTTCTAGACATTTACTGGTGTGGTTACAAACATGGTGAAGGCAAGAGAATGGTCCAGGAAGACAAGAGAAGAGGTGATTTCTCTTCACAGGAAGGGCAATGGCTATAAGAAGATTGCAAAGATGTTAAACATACCAAGAGACACCTTAGGAAGCATCATTCGCAAATTCAAGGCAAAGGGCACTGTTGAAACGCTACCTGGTCGTGGCAGAAAGAAGATGCTGACTTCGACTGCTGTGCGCTACCTGAAGCGTAGAGTGGAGAGAAGTCCCCGTGTGACTGCTGAGGAACTGAGAAAAGATTTGTCAGATGTGGGTACAGAAGTTTCAGCCCAGACAATAAGACGCACACTGCGTAATGAAGGCCTCCGTGCCAGAACTCCCAGGCGTACCCCCTTGCTGTCTCCAAAGAATAAGAAGAGTCGACTGCAGTATGCCAAAAGCCATGTGGACAAACCACAAAAGTTGTGGGATAGTGTTCTGTGGACTGATGAAACAAAATTAGAACTGTTTGGGCCCATGGATCAACGCTATGTTTGGAGGAGGAAGAACAAGGCCTATGATGAAAAGAACACCTTGCCTACTGTGAAGCATGGTGGAGGGTCAATCATGCTTTGGGGCTGTTTTGCTTCTGCAGGTACAGGGAAGCTTCAGCGTGTGCAAGGTACCATGAATTCTCTTCAGTACCAGGAGATATTGGATGGAAACGTGATGCAGTCCGTCACACACCTGAGGCTTGGGAGACGTTGGACCTTTCAACAGGACAATGATCCCAAGCATACCTCCAAGTCCACTAGAGCATGGTTGCAGAGGAAAGGCTGGAACATTTTGGAGTGGCCATCGCAGTCACCAGACTTAAATCCGATTGAGAACCTCTGGTGGGACTTAAAGAAAGCAGTTGCAGTGCGCAAGCCTAAGAATGTGACTGAACTGGAGGCCTTTGCCCATGAAGAATGGGCGAAGATACCCGTAGATCGCTGCAAGACACTTGTGTCAAGCTATGCTTCACGTTTAAAAGCTGTTATAACTGTAAAAGGATGCTGTACTAAGTACTAAGATTGAATGTCACTTGGGGGTTGAATAAAACTGATAATGCTGTGAGCACAGAAAAGACATTTGTGGTTATTTCATTATAACTGTTATGTTATATTTGTCTGACCTACAAGTGCCTCTTTAATGTAAATGTAAGCAAGATGACTGAATGATCAAAAGCAATGTCAAACTGGCCAAAACACTCAATTTCAGTGGGGGTTGAATAATTTTGGTCACAACTGTATCTCATGTGCATTAGAGAAGAAGGTATAGTCTCTGTCCTTCATATGCTTTATTCTCCAGCTGTCCACCAGTTGATATTCATGCATCACTTTTTTCAAAGCTCTCAGAGACCTACTCCCCTCTCTTTGCACGGAAGAGGTATTATCCTTTTGTGGGTCCATACAGAAATTTAGGTCTCCAGCTACTATCAGGCACCCTTTTTTAAATTCCATTAATTTTTTCAAGAAACTTTTCATATACATCTCCGGTTTTTTATTAGGGCAGTATATGTTGGCTAAAGTACACTCAATCCCCTGAAGTTTGCCCTTTAAAAATAAAAACCTCCCCTCCGGATCAGTTCTTCTATCTTCCAACTCAAATCTCATATTCTTTTCCAGACCTATTGCAACCCCTTTTGCTCTTTTAATTGGGGAATCTGCATAATACCATGTTGGGTAGTATTTAGATTTCAACCTCACGTTTGTCTCTATCTCAAAATGTGTCTCCTGTAAATATACCACTGACGTAGCTCTATGGTGTAACTCATTAAATAGCCTAAATCTCTTCCCTGGACCACTCAGTCCGTTCACATTATAGGTTATAAACTGTATTTCTTCCATCATTCCCAATTAAATCCATCTCTCTTCCAGATTGCCTCTTCCTCTTTATCCCATCTGTCATGCAGAGTATTAATCCAATACCTCCTCCCCTCCCTCCCACCCCACTCCTATCCCCTCCTCCCTCCTTCCCGTTCCCCCCTCCCACCCCTACCTCCCCCCAACCCCCCCTCTCCCTCCCCTCCTGCCATCGCTTCCCCCCCCTCCCTCCCGCCTTCCCACCCCCCCTAGGCCTCCTATGCCTTTGGATCATATTCCACTTTTGATCCCTCTATAGGGGTTCGACTCTACCCATGACCGCTTACCGTCCCCCCCTCCTCCCCGATATTCCCTTATCTATTGTTTCTCTATTTCCTCTTTTAACCAGCTGCCACTTTCCTGTCCCACAAATATCCAACTCTCCCTCCTCCCCTTCCCAGCCAGATATTACTTGTCTCTGCAGTCCAAATTTGTCACAAAATTCTTCCATATCCTCCGGGAATCTTAAGATAGCTGTTATTCCATCCCTCCACCCAATTAAGCTTAAGTCACGACCCCATCTGTATTTCACTCCTTGTTTTTTCATCGTTTCCAATAGGGGTTTCAATGCTCTCTTCCTTCTCAAAGTTTCTGCTGTCAAATCTGCAAAAATTTGGATATTTTTCCCACCATATGTAATATTTGATCTTCCTTTGATCTTTTTCCATATCTTTTCTCTATCTCCATAGTTGTGAAATTTAACAATTATGTCTCTTGGTTTTTCTACCCCATTTCCTTGTTGGTACTTCCCAATCCTGTATACTTCATCCAGTTTAAACATCTCCTCATCCGATTTATCCAATTTATTTCTCTTTTGTGCTATTGTTCTTTTTATGTCTTTGTAACCTACTTTTCTGTAAATATTTTAATTGCACCATTTGACCTTATCATTAATAAACCCTATTTTGAAAAGTGTAAAAACTACAGTTGCAAGAAAAAGTATTTGAACCCCTTGGGATTACGTGGAGTTTTGCATGAATTGGGCATAAAATGTGCTCTGAACGTCATCTAAGTCACAACAATAGAAGAACACAGTCTGCTGAACATAATACTACACAAACATTAGATGTTGCCATGGTTTAATTACACATAACATGTAAACATTCACAGTGCAGGGAGGAAAAAGTATGTGAGGCCCTAGCTTAATGACTTCTCCCAGAGCTAATTGGAGCCAGGAGTGAGCCAACCTTGACTCCAATCAGTGTGATGATATTGGATGTGTTGCTGACAGCTGTCCTGCCCTTAAAAAACACACACCTGTTTTGGGTTTACTGGTTTCAAGAAGCATTGTCTGATGTGAACCATGCCTCGCAGAAAAGAGCTCTCAGTAGACCTACGATCAAGAATTGTTGACTTGCATGAAGCTGGAAAGGGTTACAAAAGTATCTCCAAAAGCCTTGATGTTCAGGTGTCCACGGTAAGACAGACTGTCCACAAATCTCCCTAGGCGTGGTCATCCTGTAAAAATGACTGCAAGAGCACAGCGCAGAATGCTGCATGAGGTAAAGAAGAATCCCAGAGTGTCAGCTAAAGACCTACAGAAATCTCTGGCACATGCTAACATTTTTGTTGACACATCTACAATAAGGAAAACATTAAACAAGAATGGAGTACATGGGAGGACACCACGGAGGAAGCCATTGCTGTCCAAAAAGAATATTGCAGCACGTTTGAAGTTTGCAAAAGAGCACCTGGATGTTCCACAGCACTACTGGCAAAATATACTGTGGACAGATGAAACCAAGATTGAGTTGTTTGGGAAAAACACACAACACTATGTGTGGAGAAAAAAAGGCACAGCACACCAACATCAAAACCTCATCCCCACTGTAAAACATGGCGGAGGGAGCATCATGGTTTGGGGCTGCTTTGCTGCCTCAGGGCCTGGACGGATTGTTGTCATTGATGGGAAAATGAATTCCAGAGTTTATCAAGACATTTTGCAGGAAAATGTACGACCATCTGTCCGCCAATTGAAGCTCCGCAGAGGATGGGTGATGCAACAGGACAATGACCCAAAGCATACAAGTAATTCAACAAAATAATGGCTGCAACAGCACAGAATACGCCTTCTGGAGTGGCCCAGTCAGAGTCCTGACCTCAACCCGATTGAAATGCTGTGGCATGACCTTAAGAGAGCGATTCACACCAGACATCCCAAGAATATTGCTACACTGAAACAGTTTTGTGAAGAGGAGTGGTCCAAAATGACTCCAGATCGTTGTGCAGGTCTGATCTGCAACTACAGGAAATGTTTGGTTGAGGTTATTGCTGCCAAAGGAGGGTCAACCAGTTATTATGTCCAAAGGTTCACATACTTTTTCCTCCCTGCACTGTGAATGTTTACATGTTATGTGCAATTAAACCATGGCAACATCTAATGTTTGTTAGTATTATGTTCAGCAGACTGTGTTCTTCTATTGTTGTGACTTAGATGACGTTCAGAGCACATTTTATGCCCAATTCATGCAAAACTCCACGTAATCCCAAGGGGTTCACATACTTTTTCTTGCAACTGTATATGTAATGCAAACTAAAGAATCCCTGTCTCTCTATACTACTGTATATAATAATCCTCTGAATATACCTGTCTGTGGAGACAGTGTGTGTTGCAGATGTTTATGTGTGTTGCAGATGTTTATGCTAAATACATAGTGTTATTGCTAGGATTGTGATTTTCCTCCTTCTAGGTAAAAAGATGGTGGTGGTAGTTTAAAGAGTTAATTGCTTAATTAACCACTTGCCCTCCTGAGGATTTACCCCCCTTAATGACCAGGCCTATTTTTGTTCCTCGGGCTGCACTAATTCAACTGATAATTGCGCGGTCATGCAACGCTGCACCCAAACAAAATTTACGTCCTTTTTTCACACAAATAGAGCTTTCTTTCGGTGGTATTTGATCACCTGTGCGCTTTTTATTTTTCACGCAATAAACAAAAAAAGACCAAAAATTTTGAAGAAAAACGATATTTTTTACTTTCAGCTATAAAAAATATATAGGAATTTCAAAATTAGTTATAAATTTAGGCCAAAATGTATTCTGCTACATGTTTTTGGTAAAAAAAAATCCCAATAAGTGTATATTGATTGCTTTTTGTGAACGTTATAGCGTCTACAAACTATGGTATAGCTACTGCAATTTACGCCATTTTTTTGCTATACAGCGCTGCACTAGTTTAACGGACAATTGCGCAGTCATGCAATACGGTACATAAATGAAACTTATGTCTTTTTTTTCACACAAATAGAGCTTTCTTTCGGTGGTATTTGATCGCCTGTGCATTTTTTATTTTTTGCGCTATAAAAAAAAAAGGCTGACAATTTTGAGAAAAAAAACAATATTTTGTACTTTTTGCTATAAAACATGTCCAGTAAAAAAAATGTAAAAATCAAATTTCATCATAAGATTCGGCCAAAATGCATTCTGCAACATGACATGTAGGCGCGCCCCCTACCTGTTTTGAAACAGCACGTTTTAAAACGTGCTTTTGCCCAGCCGTGCCGCCCTGCCACCGTTTTTATACAGTGGCTGTGCGGCTAGTGGTTAATTAACCAAGTGACAATCACTCTCAGGCTGTTTGCACATAGATTGTGGTCCTGTGAGCTGGAAAATATTTGTGCTGGATGAAGCTGAGAGTGGCATTGTTACACAAGTGACAGTGCGGTGTCAGATCAGCGGATCCTTTGTCACAAGTTGGTGAGAAGGGCAGGGGTCGGACGCCGCGTCGATCACAGCTTTTATTTGGCTCCTTTGCAACACTCTATAGCTAAAAAGCTCCTTACAGATAAATTGTTCCTTCCAGACAGGCATCATTTAACCCAACTCCCTCCAAAACATGCCCTTGACTGAGACAAGGCTCATGTGGAGATCCCACTATGCAGGCATCCTCCCCAGGAAAAAGAAGAACTCTCTGGAAAGATGCTTTAACCATTAGCCGCCCGGCCAATGGCCGTTTGGCGGCTTGAAAAGCGCTGCAGCTTTCCGGGTGCACGCCATTTGGCGTGCTCCCACACATGCGCGGTTTGCGCGGTTGCAGAGCGACGCAGCAGTGCGATCTGTCACTGCCCGTGCACCTCGAACACGGCCGATGACAGATCCGAGTACCGGCTCCCGTTGCCGGTACCATGTGACCTGCTGTGACTAATCACAGCAGGTCACATGACAGTTGTATACAATGGATGGCTTCATTCATGATGCCATCCATTGTATACTAGTGCCTAGCTGTGAATGTCATGTGATTAGCTGTGACCAAATCACAGCTAAGCACGAAAAAAAAAAAAAAAAAAAAAAGCTGAATGAATTGATTTCATTCAGGTAAATGCTTGCTTATAGCAAAGTAATTCTTTGCTATAAGCAAATTGTGTAAAAAAAAAAAAAAAAAAAAATACTGATCACTTCCCCAAAGTAGTACAGTGTTACTATGGTAACATTGTACTATTTTGGTCATAGTAAAATATGAAAACAAATCTTAAAAAAAATTTAAAAAAATGTAATAAAAAATTAAATATAAAAAAAAAAAAAAAAAAATATATATTTTTTTTTTTCATACTGTCACCAGTCAGTGTCGCTGTTCACCGCCATGCCAGTTATATGATGATGCTGTACTGCACTGGTGACAGTATGTAAAAAAAAAATAGTGAAAATAATTTTTTTAATTTTTTCATTTTCCGAAAAATTATGACAAAAAAATACAACTTCAAAAAACTCGCCATGCCTCTTATGAAGTACGTCGGACTGTCTACTCTGCAAAAAGGGGTCATTTGGGGGATATCTGTACTGTTCTGACATTCTTGGACCTCAAGATATTAGATTGGCTGTCAGTACTTCAGGATTGATCAATATTCAGATCTATACCATAGTTTGTGAACTCTATAATTTTCCTACAAACTAAAAAATACATCCTAATTTGGGTTATTTTCACCAAAGACATGTAGCAGAATACATCTTGGCCTAAATTTATGAAGAACAATTATTTATTTGTAAACTTTTATAACAGAAACAAAGAAAAATGTGTTTTTTTTTCAAAATTTTTGGTCTTTTTTTGTTAATTTAGCAAATAATAAAAACCCCAGCAGTGATTAAATACCACCAAAAGAAAGCTCTAGTTGTGTGAAGAAAATGATCAAATTTTAGTTTGGGTACAATGTTGTATGACCGCGCAATTGTCATTCAAAGTGTGAGAGCGCTGAAACCTGAAAACTGGCCTGGGCAGGAAGGTGTAAAATTGCACGGTATTGAAACGGTTAAATATGTATCACCTCCTCAAAAAATACCTCTGAACAAATACCTCAGGGATTTTTTGGGTCAGGCAAATATTCAAGGATTACTAGAGCCTCCTCAACAGTAACAGACAAAAGCAATCAACACACTTAGGCTGGACATACATTATACAGTTTTCTTTTACAATTTTCCTTTAGATTTACCAAAACCCATATAATATGAGGTCAAACCTAAATGACACTTTCAATTTGTATCCAGTCAGGCAGTCCCTTGCACTACATAGTTGAAGGTAAGTTCAAAGGAAATTGTACAGAAATTTTACACAAAAAATGTATAACGTATGACCAGCTTACGTTTCAGAGTACCAACTCAGTGACTTAGTGGTTAGCAGCACTTGCACCACTGGGATCCCCAGTTCAAATCTTGGCCAAGACCCCATCTGCAAGGAGTTTGCATGTTCTTCCTCTGCATGTGTGGGTTTCCTCTCACATTCCAAAGAGATGCTGGTAGGTGAGCTGGCTCCTGTCTTATATGACCCTAGCTTGTGTTTTTGTATGCATATGATTTAGGGATCTTAGATTGTAAGTTTCTTAAGGGCAGAGACTGATACAGTTTGAATGTACAGTATGTGAAGCACTGTATAAATATCTGTAATAAAAAAAACATAATTTAGGCAGGCTACAGCCTAGTTTCAAAACAAATTAACTTATTAAAGTAGAACTACACTGCACCTGAGCACCACGAAACAAAAATGCTATTTAATTCATTTTTAACATTCAAACCAAACTCCCCCATACATTTCCCCATGCTTTGTTTTAATGAAAAATAAAGAAAAACACCTCCTAGCATTTCTGGATGTGGCCATCTTTAACCCCTTGGCACCGGCACCTCCCGTTAAGAGTTTCAGAAGCCGGGAGGCGGGGCAGGGTTTTAGGATCATGTGACCGCCGTGATTGGGAAAGGTCCCGATCGAAAGAGGAGATTGGGACCTTTCTGTGAGTTTCAGACATGTGTGCTGGGAGCGAGCAGGCACACGCTCTCAGCACATATGTTTCTTTTAATTGCACACAAATGTTCGTGCGCTCGGCGTCTAGGCCCAGACGCCGGGAGGCCACACATTTGTGTGTGGCCGGCGTGAAGAGGTTAATAAGGGCAGATGCTTCATGTAGCATTTACTTCCTGGAATCCATCTGCCCTTAGCTTAGACATGCAGGCAGGAGGGTGTGCTTAGCTGGGAAAACACCTTTTCCCCTCCTGAAGACTCGTGGGAGTCATGGAAGGCAAGAAGTAATGGAAGAAATGTAAAAAAAAAAGTTAAAAACAAGCAACTATGATATCATTTCTTATCTATTTACTAATGCTAGCAGCATAAGGATTAAAAATAGTCAATGTTGATTAAGAGAGTAAAGTTGAGATTTAAGGATACTCCAATTTAAGGCAGGGTCCCTAACTAGGAGTTAAATTCTCAATGAATTCTCAAGGTGCTCATCTGATATTTTGGTTCTACTTTTGTCCTTCGTGTGCTTCATCCTTGAAAATAATTGCTCACAAACAAAAAGGTGCGGACAGAAACTGATGACATGAGTAATGACATGAGGTTTCTTTGGGAAGATAAAACTTATAAAAGTCCAGTAAAGAGACACTGTCAAATTTGTCTTTGGCCAAATGTACTCACTAAGTGTAAATGCATTTTTACCAAAATTTCCCCCCCCAAAAAATCTACATTTTTAAGTAAGTTTATGATTTTGTCTTTGGCCTGTGGGCCGCAGGTTGAACATACTTGCTTTATACTATGACAGATCTGATACCCTCATACCCAAAGAACGTGTGAACATTTGAGAACCATATGACAGATAGTGTATATTAAGATCACGAGAATCATACTGAATATTCACACTGAAAACTCTTCACCAGAAATCATAAAACAATAAAGGATATGTATATTAGACAAAAACTTTCCACCGTCCCCTTTATACCTTGCTCTTGTTTAGCCCTTTTAGTGTTCAGCTGAATAAATGAATGAATTATTGAACCCACTGTAGTATTACAGAAGACTTGCAACTATCATTTTATACCAATCCTATTCTGGGAATTACACTCAAGGTATACTCCATGTACAAGGCTTAGACAAAAAAATGGAAGCACTACATGATTTGCAGGTGTGAAAGTGACAACATGTTTCGTGTTGAAATTGAAAGTGATGTAACTTTTTTTGCTTCTGCTGTGCGATAAGACACCTAGCTAAGAGGTGGGAAGCCTCACTTTCGTCATTCACTGTGTGAGCTGCTAGTAATATGGAGTCATTTCAGAGCTTCCTGAGCTTTAACCACTTGCCCTCCTGAGGATTTACCCCCCTTCCTGACCAGGCCATTTTTATGGTGCTGCGTTACTTTAACTGATTACTCGGTCGTGCAAAGCTGCATCCAAATGATGATCTTTTGGTGGTATTTGATTGCATCTGTGGTTTTTTTTTTTTGTGCTATAAAAAAAAGCCCACAACTTTGTGAAAAAAAAAACTATATTTTTGGCTTTCTGCTTGTAAACATGTCCAGTAAAAAATGTAAAAAATCTAATTTCGTCATAAATTTAGGCCAAAATGTATTCTGCTACATGTCTTTGCTAAAAAAAATCCCAATACGTGTAAAATAATTTCTTTACATGAAAGTTATAGCATTTACAAATGGCGGTATAGATACTGGAATTTTTTTTTTTATTATTAGTAATGGTGGTGATCAGCGACTTATAGCGGGACTGCAGCGGGCATTCTGACACTGGGGGGAACTGACTTGGTGTCACTGACATCTCCATTGACACCAATACAGTGAACAGTGCTAAAGAAAAGCACTGACACTGTACTAATAGCACTGGGCAGGAAGAGGTTAACATCAGGGGTGATCAAAGGGTTAACTGTGTGCTGGGAATGTTTTACTGGGGGGCGGTGTGTTGTTGCTTCACTGTAACACTGTGCATAGCCATCCAGAGCAGTGTGTCCAAGCCAACAGGGAGAAGCACTGTTAGCAAACAAAGCAGCCCTCCTTCCCATCAGAGATCCTCAGTAATCACCTGGTGCTGGAGGAGAATCACCGGCTGGGACCCTGTGATTGACAGCCACGAATGGTGGCGCGTGGCTCGCGTGTGCCCCCCTACCTGGAAATGCAAAATCACGTATATATATATATATATATATATATATATATATATATATATGTGTGATTTTGAGCACCCCTGTCGTCCTGTAGCAGTATATCTGCTATAGGGCAGCGGGTAAACTGTTAAAGAGAGCAAATTATTGGTGCTGCTTAGCTGATGCCTCTGTGACTTAAGTTGCCAATTTATTTACAACACACAAGCAGTGCAGCTTTCTAAAAAAAGGCAAGCCCCAGTGGAGGAACTTCTCTTCAAGTTTACTGCCTTCTCCACATTTCTTCCTCATTTTCCACAAAATTATGACAAAAATTGACAACTTCAAAAAACTCACCATGCCTCTTACTAAATACCTCAGACTGTCTACTTCCGAAAAGTGGTAATTTGGGGGGTATTTGTACTATCCTTGCATTTTTGGACCTCAAGAAATGAGATAGACCTTCAGTACATCAGGACTGATTGATTTTCAGATATATACCATAAATAAGAACGAAAAAAAAAAAAACGCACTACGGCTATGTTTACTTCTGCCTGGCAGTACTAGTGTTGTCGGTTCGAATCCCAACCACTGTGATACCTGCCTGGAGTTTGCATGTTCTCCCTGTGCCTGTGTGGGGTTTCTCCAGTTTCCTCGCACACTCCAAAGACATGCTGGTAGGTTAATTGGATCCTGTCTAAATTGGTCCTAGTATGTGTATGTATGAATGTGAGTTAGGGACCTTAGATTGTATGCCCCTTGAGGGTTAGGGACTGATGTGAATGTACAATATATATGTAAAGTGCTGTGTAAATTGACAGCGCTATATAAGTACCTGTAATAAATAAAATAACATAGTTTGTGGACTCTATAACTGTCCTACAGACTGAATAGTAAACATTGATTTGGGTTATTTTCACCAAAGAAATATAGTAGAATACATTTTGGCCTACATTTCTGTAGAAAGATTATTTATATGCAAAATTTTGTAACAGAAATGAAGAAAAATGAGAAAGGAAAGTGTTTTTTTCCCCAAAATGTTCAGTCTTTTTTCATTTATAGCGCAAAAAATAAAAACCCCAGTGGTGATTAAATACCTTAAAAAAAATCTTTATTTGTGTGAAAAAATTGTAAAAATGTCATATGGGTACAATGTGGCATGACAGCACAATTGTCATTCAAAGTGCAACAGCGCTGAAAGCTGAAAATTAGCCTGGGTAGGAAGGGGGTAAAAGTGCCTGGTACTTAAGTAGTTAAAAGTACACTCTAACCAGAATACGTTTTACTGTTTCAGGCACCATTTGACTTCATAGGGACACACACCTACTATATGGGCATATTTATTGTTCTAATTTATGGGTTAAGTTAGCATCAAATTGATTTTTATTCTATTATATTCTACTACACTTTCTATTCATTAGGAGTCTCAATCTATGCCTGACTGCTCTTATATATGTAAATAATTAACATCAAATGAATAAATAGATCTCTTCATATCTTGTCGTTGTCCAACAATCAATGAACCATTATCACTTCATCGTTAAAGTGGTTGTAAACCTCAAACATGGATATGAAAAAGCATATCCTTCTATAGTGTGTGCTTGTCTCAGTCCAGAGCACTAAGGCTTCACATTTAGGCATTTTAACTTGCAGGCAGAATTGCCGCGATTCTGCCCTCAACTTGAAATCGTGCTGGGAAAATGTGAAATTGTGCATTTGTGTGTTCTCTAAAAGAGGCAGTATTGGGTGGTGGGGGGGGGGGGGGGGAGGCAAGTGGTGGCTCAGAAGGGAGGAATACCAGCACCTATATGTCTGAGAAAAAAGTTGTGGTTATCACCCTCGACTGTTCTCCTGGCATGGACTGCAAAAATGTTTGTATTTCTTATTCTCCATTACTTAGGGGACAGGGTATTTGGTAGTTTACAGAAGGTTGCTAGAAGATAGCTTGGAAGGAAGATATTCTTCAGTGCAGCTCACAGGAAGTGACAAGGACACTGCATTTCTAGAGGTTTTTGTCTGTATCTGCTGAAAAAAATGAAAACTAATGCAGCCTACCCATCTACAGCAAAGATGGTAAGCTGCATTATCCCTTACGGATAAGGAACATTCTTATGAGGACAGAGAGGTGCACATTTTAGGCAGAAATGACAACTGGTTCACAAGAGGCATAAAAGAAGCCATCTAGTTAAACATTATTTGCCATATTTTCAGATGAAAGATCCAGTGTGTACTACCAAACATAGTTCACTTCAATACTCACTTTAACCAAAAACTTTCATTGTAATCTTTACCTAACCTTAGGAAATTTAAACAAAGGGATAGACTTAACACTGTGGGTTCCCCCCTAAAACTCGGGCCCTTCAGATTAAGTATGGAGTTTAAGGGAGAACCAACAGAAAATAGGCATTTGCACCCCCCCCCCTCCCCATTCCATTCCAGACCCTTTGGGTCTGATAAGGTTCATAAAGCAGAACCCTATGTAAAAAACAAGAGAAAAGCATGGGGTCCCCCCAAAAAATCATTGCAGACCCTGGTATGCAGTATGCATCCTGACTTGCTGGCCATCCCCTCCTGAACCATATCAGGTCATATTCCCTCAACAGGCTTCTTTTGTACACTATTCCTCTGTTTACCTTCATCTGTCACCCAGTCATCCTCAGACTGTGCCAGGCAGGGATGAGCCACTGGTTTTAAGGTAGCTGGTGGATGCCTGCTCCCCAGTAACCAGAATCCCTTAACCACATGCCGCCCACAGAGAGCTGAATGCCAGCTTCACTGTGGCCGACCAGTTCTGGAAGGGTGTCATGTGACGTCCTCCCAGAACGCACCCTCCTGCACACCCCAGGAGGTGCGCCCCCGGCGATCTCTGTGATCGCTGTGTGCTACAGACACAGCTGATCACGTGATGTGGTAAAAGGCCAATCATAGCGGCCTTTTACCACGTGATCAGCCGTGTCCAATGACACAGAAGATCAACGGTAAATGCAGTTGCCTGTTATTGGCTGCACTTTCCTCACGCTGTGACAGCGTGAGGAAAGTACTGCCGATAACCAACAATTGTCAGAGGAGGGATTGGCACCGATGATCAGTGCACTGACGATCAGTGCTCAGCAGTACCACCCACCTGTGCCCAGCAGTGCCGCTCACAAGTGCCCAGCAGTGCCACCCACATGTGCTCATCAGTGCCACCCACATGTGCCCATTAGTGCCACCCACCTGTGCCCAGCAGTGTCACCCACCTGTGCCCAGCATTACCACCCATCAGTGCCCAGCAGTGCCACCCATCAGTGCTGCCCATCAGTGCTGCCCAGCAGTGCCACTTATCAGTGCCCAGCAGTGCTGCCAGTCAGTGCCATCAGTCAGTGCCACCTATCAGTGCCCATCAGTGCCGCCTATCATTGCCCACCATTGTTGCATATCAGTGCCAGCGCATCAGTGCTGCCTATCAGTGCCCATCAGTGCAGCCTAGCAGTGCCCATCATTGTTTCATATCAGTGCCCGCTCTTCAGTGTCGCCTATCAGTGCCCATCAGTGCTGCCTATCAGTGTCTATCAGTGCTGCCTATAGTTCCCATCATGGTTGCATATCAGTGTCCATCATTGTTGCATATCAGTGCCAGCTCATCAGTGCCACCGATCAGTGCAGCCTCATCAACACACATCAGTGAATGAGAAAAATTACCTGTTTGCTAAATCTTATAATAGAAACAAAGAAATTTTTATAATAATAAAATAATAATAAAATAATAATCTTATAATAGAAACAAATTTTTCAAAATTTTTGCTCTTTTTTTGTTTATAGCACAAAAAATAAACCACCCAGCAGCAAATACATAACACCAAAAGAAAGCTCTATTTGTGTGAAAAAAATTAAACAAATTTCATATAGGTGCAGTGTTGCATGACCGCACAATTGTCACTCATAGTGCGACAGAGCTAAAAGCTGAAAATTGGCGTGGGCATGAAGGGGGTATAAGTGCCCTGTAGTCAAGTGGTTAAGCAGGAGGCTGTCACATTTAGCATGTGGCAGTAGTACTGCTGGTAAATGTTCTACTTTACACTGCAGCTGGAGGGTCACTAGGCTGAAAACCCATTTTTTTCAGCCATTCTCATTCACACAAGAATCTCCATAGACTGTGTGCACAGTACAGAGGTCTCCGTCATATTATTTCCCATTCAGGTTGAATGTTCTTATCCTAAAGTGTTAGGCTATGTTCTCTTTTGGTCAAATGTTCTGTGAAGGAGAAGTACAGCCAAAGCTCTTTTGGATCACATGAGTGCAGTTCATTCTGTACTCCTGTGACATATTTTCAGCCAACAACGGAGTAAAGCTTGCTGTCAACTTATATCACTCAGCTGATCCAGGCTGGGGAAAGATCCCGACTTTAAAGTCGGGATCCACCTCAGAGAGTCTGAGCCAGCTGCTTCCTCCAGTGAGCGCTGGGGGTGGGCAGAGCAGGCAGCAGTGACTGACAGTCACCACTCTCTGCTCAGAGCAGCTGTGAGAACTCAACTATCAGCAATCAGGTGATCGCTGAGTTCTCACACTTGAAGTCAGTGGGGACCAGATGCAGCATCGGACGGATTCTGCATCCGCCTAAGTAAGTATAAATTGGGGAAAAGAAAAAGTCCATACTTCTCTGTTAACTCTTATGGACAACTGTTTTTATTGCTATTTATGAATGTAGTAAATGTTACAAGGCAACAATTAGAAATTGAAATTGTACAGATATTACAAACATTACGGGTAATATTCCTTATTTTTGTGTGAATGATGAGACATTTGCAAAGTAAACATTTTTATACCCTTAACCACTTGCCTACAGGGCACTTATACCCCCTTCCTGCCCAGGCCATATTCCAGCTCTCAGCGCTGTTGCACTTTGAATGACAATTGCGCAGTCATGCAACACTGTACCCATATGAAAATTGTATCATTTTTTTGTGACAGATAGAGCTTTCTTTTGGTGGTATTTAATCACCTCTGGGTTTTTTCTTTTTTCTTAAACAAACCAAAAACCACTGAAAATTTTGAAAAAAAAATTTTTTTCTTAGTTTTTGTTATAAAATTTTGTAAATAAGTGATTTTTCTCCTTCACTGATGTGCACTAATAAGGCTGCAGTGATGGGCACTGATAGGTGGCACTGATGGGCACTGATGGGCACTGATGAGGAGGCACTGGCAGGTGGCACTGATGGGCATTGACAGGCATCACTGATGGGCACTGAAAGGCAGCACTCATATATGGCACTGATAGGCA
Source organism: Staurois parvus (assembly GCF_062004578.1). Classification (NCBI taxonomy): domain Eukaryota; kingdom Metazoa; phylum Chordata; class Amphibia; order Anura; family Ranidae; genus Staurois; species Staurois parvus. The sequence continues at coordinate 2,769,520 of NW_028318002.1, forward strand.
GCACTGATAGGCGGCACTGACTGACACTGATAGGCGGCACTGACTGGCGCTATTAGGTGGCACTGATAGGAAGCACTGACGGGCACTGATAGGCGGCACTGATGCACACTGATAGGCGACACTGACTGGCACTGATAGACGGCACTGACTGGCACTGATAGGTGGCACTGATTGGCAGCACTGATAGGTGGCACTGACTGGCATTGATAGGTGGCACAGACTGGCACTGATGGGTGACACTGACTGGCACTGATGGGTGACACTGAAAGGCAGCTCAGATGGGCACTGATATGTGGCATTGATGTGGCACTGATGGTCACTGATATGTGGCATTGATGTGGCACTGATGGGCACTGGCAGGTGGCATGGATGAGTACTGAGAACTGGCACGGATGGACACTGACAGGAGGCACTGCTGGGGCTACACAGATCATCAGGGCACACTGATCATCAGCTAATACTGCAGTCATACAAGCAGTTACTGCAACAGCTTTTAACTTTTGAGATAAAAGGTTTTACACCAATAAAGATAAACTGATCATTGTAGCCACCTCTCTCAGTGGTAAATTGTTTGTCTCAACACTCTAAACTGATACATTTGTAGAAGAGCTTGCTCTGTTGAGAAACAACAGACTTGCTAGCTAGATCACCAGGTAAAAATAAAGAGAAAAAAGTCTAAAAAATAAAACTAATGCAGCCACTACATCTATGGATTGATAATCTGCAATAAAAGAAATGTCTGCTTTTGGGTTTATAAATCTCAAAAGAAACAGCGCTGTGAGAGTGAATACATTTAAACCTCACATCGAGGTGTACCTTTATTACAATCAAGGATCAAAATATAAGGTGGCATGGGCAAGGTAGAGGACCCGTTCGCTCCTTGGGTGTAGCAATGCAGGGCAGAGAAAAGTGCTCCTGTGCACAGATGGTAAGCCACAAGACCGTGGCATCCCGGAACGGATGTCATGGCAATCTTGGAGGAAGTGGAAGGGAAGATCCTGCCTTGGAAATTTATTTCAGGTACTTATATAGCACTGTCAATTTATGCAGCACTTTAAATATATATTTTACATTCACATCAGTCCCTAACCCTCAAGGGGCGTACAATTTAAAGTCCCTAACTTACATTCATACATACATGTACTAGGGCCAATTTAGACAGAAGCCAATTAACCTCCCAACATGTCTTTGGAGTGTGTGATTCAACTGGAGTACCTGGAGGAAACCCACACATGCACAGGGAGAGCATGTAAACTCCAGGCAGGTGGTGCCGTGGTTGAGATTTGAACCAATGACCCTAGTGCTGCCAGGTGGAAGTGTTAACCATTTATCCACTGTGCTGTCTCAATACAGCCCCATCTCCTAACCATAGCCCTCACTCTAATTAATTCTTAACATGAGCCTTAATATATTTATTATCATGTACTATATATATTTATATTTTCTTCTCACAAACAGGTGTGTACTCATCACAGTGGCATGCTCTGGTTAAATATCTGATTAAAGAGTCATTTAGTTTAACTATTTGGTCAAAAATGACATACTCTCAAGATAAATGATTCTAATTCTCAGTCTAAGTCACATTTTGTTCTAAATGATTGTATGCCTGCTCAGTCAAGAAGGGCTCCACTACATTACCCTATATTACACATCAATAAAAGCTTCTACTAATGCTAGTCATTAATCTAGTGTTGGAAGTATGTTTGTACTAGACCTTGTGCTATGTTGTACCCTACCCTTCGTGGGTTGACTGTCTGTGTATGTCTCTAGGGAAGCTCTGTCATTAAGAATATGTCCATCTTTGTTAAATTTTAAATGAGGATGAAGCTTCTTGAATGCACCAGGGATGTCACAGTGTCTCATCTTTGCTTCCTGGGAGGGTTGTGTACAGGGGCGGACTGACCATTTGGAAACTCAAGCACTGCCCGAGGGCCGGGGGTCAGTAGGGGGCCCCATGAGATGCCCCTGGTACCTTTTTCATAGGCTTTTTTGAGTTGGGGCAAGGACACAGGGGCCCCATGATCCCCTATTGCCCAGGGGCCCCATGAGTTGTCAGTACGCCCCTGGTTGAGTACCCCAAATACCAGCAGTATGCACTCCAGCACTGTGCAGGAACTTACCATCACAGGGTTTGGAGTATTCAACTTGCCGAGAAAGCAGTGCTGACACCACTGGTGCCTATAGTAAGCAAATGAAAACCCAGGTCCAGAGTAAGTATTTTTGAATCAGCTTGACGCGATCATGCAACTGAAAATCAGCTGTGTGCTCCCAGCCTAATCTCTAAGGCTTCATGTACACAAGCAGCTGCTAAACTCGACAGGCATTTTTTTGCCAAAGCTCCTAAACGCAACTCCATAACAGCCTATGTGTCCATGTATACATAGGCTTTTAGCAGAGTTTACGAGCTGCTGCGTTTAGGTGAGGTTAACCATCCTCTCCTGAATGCAAAAGAATCAGGGTAGGAAGGCTTTGACCACTGGCCGTGAAAAACCCCAAAACATAGTGAAAACACAACAAAAATGCTGTACTGTGGTCGCCACGCTTCTACTGCGTTTTGCGTTTCCCAGTGGCCGGAGGTTAGAGTAGGCTCGTGTACATGAAGCCTAACAAAGGGACAGTGTCTGTACTGTCTAATACAAAGTTAGCCTCTAGAAGGAGTATCCACAAATTCACATATAAGTCCTCATGAACACAGGACATTTTTACAGCTGCTGTTTTTGGCTTCTGGTGTTTTCTTCCTCCCCAGCATGTTGTCCTGCACACATAGGCATTAATCAGCGGTTTTTGGCAAGAGCATTTTCTGGCTGGAAAAAAACCCAGAACTGGGTTTCAAGAAGAGTTTATTAGCTGTAAAAATGCTCTAACACTGATAAAAGCTGAAAAATGGTAAAAAAAAAAAAGGTGGCTATCCAGCAATTATAAGTGTTTTTGGACCTGAAGAATTTGTGGGAGTATAACTTTGCTAAAAGACGCAAATGCTGAAAAACACTGAAAAAAGGTAATGCCAAAACGTTTTTATTGCAGCATTCTACAGCTACTGGTGTTTTTATAATGTCCAGTGTGCATGAGGCCTAAAACGCATTCATTAAAATATACAACACAAAGCAAACACAATGTTAAAGTCACACCAAAAATTACTTTTTAAACAGGTCCAGGTCCAGCTTTATATCTCCCACCAACCCTGCCCAAATGGCTACAGTTGACTGTCCTTTCTCCTGACTGAACAGGGCTTGTGTAATGGTTGTGAGCACCTCTGAGCCCGGAAGTACTTTCAGCTGTAGCTGCATAATTACACGTACCAAGTGGGACTGTCCTTGACAGCCTGGGTCCACATGATGTTGGTTGGATGTTGCTGGTTAGCATTCAACCCAAAAGACATGGACACTTTAGCCCAAAGTAGTATTTCTATAAAGAGGGATGGGGATAGTATGTGCACTGAAGTTAAAGCTGCATTTTTAATTTTAAAATAAATGAAAACTTGTATTTAAAGATGTTTACCCACTGAAAGCATACAATGAATTCCCATGGGCACATGTGGGTTAAATGTCAATTTATTGTCCACTGCTTTCGCCTATTATAATCTCACACTTACTGACAGAGACGTGAGACTTCTGGGAGCCACCACTATATTAAATTAAATAACACATTAAGTGCTTTATGGAATGTGGTATTATCCATTATTTCTATCTTCAGAAATAAAATGACTTATCCTATAGGGATTTATTATCATAATACATTTGTTGAGAATACAATTTTCTTCTTATACTGTTGAAAAAAGGTAGTTAAATGTGTGACAAGGCAAATTAGATCTTCTAGTCAAATGTTTGCAGTCAGAAATATATTCCCATAAAGTAAGAACGGCACTGAAAATGCTTTCAATTAATTTAGAGCTAGTCATCTATGAATGTTGTACTAAAAAAGGCAAATATATAAAAGTATTAACCATGCACAGCATATCACAATCTATAACACTCCCGCTACAAAGCGTTACCTTCCAGTATAATTAAAAAATTGAAATAGTATGATAATTAAAATAAAAACATTTATTGAAAGCCTTTTTATTTTAAAAATAGGCTCTTAGTCACTCAGATATAAAATAGATTATGTAAAAATTTGAATTAATACATTACAAAAATAGAAAAGCAACAAGCAAAGAATTTTTAAGAAAAAAATAAGTTAATATTGAAATAACCTTTTCTTTTTCAGTTCAGTTTTGAAAGATGCTATTCAGTAAACTCTCCTAAATGTGGCCATGACATCTGGGAACAGCTGTGAAAGCACAGTTCCACTTTCCAGAGATATATTTTGTCTGATTTTTAATCAATATATGTAAGTTTAGGTGATATTGTGTTGAGGAGATGCAGACAGGTATCTTTTGGTAGCCACCTTATCTCAGGAAAATGACTATTCAGAGGTGTCTTCCTTTGCTCATACATATCAGGTTGTCATCCATCGGGACCCTATATTTCTTATTTCTCTCAGGAATTTAGCCATTTAGATCTCCAGGCTTGAGTTTCCAGGTCAGTATAGTTGCTCAGACAATAATAAGGCAATACCAATCTTTCTGGATTTTTAATTAAATGATTTACATTTCTAATTACAGTTTGAGAACTTGTAGTGCTCCAGGAATACTTTATTATGGGTGCATATATAAAAGTATAAAGTTACTTATAAAAGGTCCTATACAAAAGTATTATTTTTAGAACAAAATCGCAGTAAAAAATATACAACATATTTAACTTTAAGTATGAATTAAAATAAAATGAACCCATAGCTTTCCTCTGATGGTAAGAGAAAGTCTATGCCTTCTTTAGGCTAGGGCCATTGCGGCATGTTTCTGTTACTTTGTACTTGCATCCACATGCACATTGCCATGTGCCAGGTTGTTTTAAAACTCTGCTTGCATGAACACCGAAAGAGGGTTTCATGGCAATTACTACTACATCTTCTTTAAGGTAACTTTTAGGAACTTGGAGCACAACTTGCAGCACAAGTGAACCAAATATTTAACAATTCAATGATAGTTCTAACCTAGATTTAGTTGCAACTTAAACAGTGAGAACAATTACTGCATAGATTTCATGTTACAAATTCATGTGTTAGTCCAATATAACACCAGACAGTAGCCAAAGGGCACCAATAATCAACTTAGAAATATGTGTCTTTTGTGAGGCTGTAAAGGAGGATAATGTGAGAGAGTGTAAAGATGGAGACCCAGCAAGAGGGAGGTTTAGTAATGGAGCCTTGGTCCAAAATTACACATAGACTCATCAATCTGAAGTTACCTTTTCCTGTAAAATCACTTCCCTTTACTTGTCTTTAAATAGCAGACTTCTTTTGCATAAGCACCTAATGATAATAAAGTTTTAGTTGAAAGACAAAATACTACTTTTAATAAAATTAAATATACTAGCTGATGCAGAATGCTCTCATTTCAAAGGATTATAGCAGCATCAGTGATGACGAAATACCCAGAGAAGTTTTAATTGCTATTCTACCACCTGCATAGAAAATGAATAAATTATTTTACACATTTTATTGGAAATGTTAAGTAGAAATAGTGTTTATTTTTATTCTTATAGCATTGAATATACAGTACATTACCATTCTTAATTTTCCTAAATTCGTGAAACATAGTTTTGTTCCTAATTCTCCTAATGAATATCACACATACTGTACAAAAAGTCTTCTAGATCAATTGAATTGTATGTTGCATTCTCTTTAAAGTTAAGATAAGCATTAATATAGCGCCATATCCTCACACCTCTTTGTTGGGAAATGTCTTTCCATCGATTTGAAAATGAAAAGTCATAAAGAATTGACTTCTCTATTCTCTTTCTTGGCAGGAGCATTCAGTGGCCTAATAATTTGTAGGGTAGAAACATGGCCCTAGAGTCACATAAAGGAAGAAAGGATTTGTAAAACAGAATGATTATCTTAATATCATCAGTGGCATTCTATTCTTCATATTCCATAGATCATCACCCAACAGCAGTGTGCTTAGTGATGGTGACCTTCCTATGAAAGGTGAATGGACAGAGCCATTTCTGCAGAACAAAACATGTCATCCCTCTGACAAGTTCATAGAAACTGAAAAGCAATAAATGTGATTATTTCCTCTATGCTTTAAAATGACTAATACCTCACTCTGTGAGCACCTAGATAGAAAGGAATGATTTGATAGCTCAGAAGAAATGTTACGCATGTCTTTCACTTTGAAGTTTAAGTAACAAATTATAAAAGTTGTTTTGTTAATAGAGACCTAAACACAAATCTTAAAGCTGAACTAATGTTGTTAATACTAACCTGTCTAAGGGTCCCTTACTGGTGCCAGCATCTTCTGAGTGCTTGTCTTCAGGCATCTTCATTGGCCAGTGCATGGTGATGTCACACCTGCACATGCGCAGGAGCCAGTCATGCCGGAACTCAGAGACCAGCATGGAGCTGTAAGCAGAGCTGTGCCTGCTCAGCCTACTTTACAGCATCATAGAAGACAACAAGATACAGTTTTCATAAGCAAAATGCACGCTAACCTCCATCTGTCATGCTGATCTTCTGGCTTTCAAACTTTAGAAATTTAGTGTGCAGCTTAGAAGTTAAAACGCATTAATCAGTACAGCACAGTCAATCCAAATATTTAAAAAAAATCATATGTAGAAAAAAGGCAAATAATATATCCAATGTGAATATGAAACCAAAATCACTGAACAAAAATAATTATGAAAATATGTGCCCCAACGGGAACAGATACTAAAGTCCTGTGCATTCTCTGTGACCATAAACTGTGCAATCTATGTAAACGTTCAATAAAGTCCAATGTGTAATTCATACAGACACACTCTTTTCATGAAGAAAACAATCCTCAGGTGGTGCACTCCTCTCTCACACAGGTGTATCTCAATAAATTAGAATATCATCAAAAAGTTTATTTATTTCAGTAATTCAATTCAAAAAGTGAAACTCGTATATTATATAGATTCATTACACACAGAGAAATATATTTCAAGCATTTCTTTCTTTTAATTTTGATGATTATTGCTAACAGCTAGCGAAAACCCCAAATTTTGCATCTCAGAAAATTGGAATATTACATAAGACCAATAAAAAAAAGGATTTTTAATACAGAAATGTTGGCTAACTGAAAAGTATATCCGTGTACTGTATAATATGCACAATACTTGGTTGGGGCTCATTTTGCATGAATTACTTCATCAATGCAGTGTGGCATAGAGGCTATCAGCCTGTGGGCACTGCTGTGGTGTTAAGGAAGCCCAGGTTGTTTTGATAGCGGCCTTCAGCTCGTCTGCATTGTTGGGTCTGGTGTCTCTCAACTTCCTCTTGACAATACCCCACAGATTCTCTATGGGGTTTAGGTTAGGCAAGTTTGCTGGCCAATCAAGCACAGTGATACCATGATCATTAAACCAGGTATTGATATTTTTGGCAGTGTGGGCAAGTGCCAAGTCCTGCTAGAAAATGAAATCAGCATCCCCATAAAGCCGTTCAGCAGAGGGAATCATGAAGTGCTTTAGAATTTCCTGGTAGAGGGCTGTGCTGACTTTGGATTTGATAAAACACAGTGAACAAACACCAGCAGATGACATGGCTCCCCAAATCATCAGTGACTGTGGAAACTTCACACTGGACCTCATGCAACTTGGATTTTGTGCCTCTGCACTCTTCCTCCAGACTCTGGGACCTTGATTTCCAAATGAAATGGAAAATTTACTTTCATCTGAAAAGAGGACTTTGGACCACTGAGCAACAGTCCAGTCCTTTTTTTCCTTAGTCTAGGTAATACGCTTCTGACATTGTCTCTGGTTCAGGAGTGGCTTGACACAAGGAATGTGACAGTTGTAGCCCATGTCCTGGATACACCTGTCTGTGGTGGCTGTTGAAGCACTTACACAGCTGTAGTCCACTCCTTGTGAATCTCCCCCAAATTCTTGAATGGCTTTTGCTTCACAATCCTCTCAAAGCTACGTTTATCCCTGCTGCTTATGCACCTTTTTCTACCACACGTTTTCCTTCCACTCCATTAATATGCTTGGATACAGCACTCTGTGAACAGCCAGCTTCTTTAGCAATGACCTTTTGTGACTTACCCTCCTCGACGAGGGTGCCAATGACTGTCTTCTGGACAACTGTCAATTCAGCAGTCCTTCCCATGATTGTGTAACCTACTGAACCAGACTGAGAGACCATTTAAAGGCTCAGGAAACCTTTACATGTGTTTTGAGTTAATTAGCTGATTAAAGTATGACACCATGAGCCTACAATATTGAACTTTTTCACAATCTTAAAATTTTCTGAGATACTGAATTTTGGGTTATCACTAGCTGTAAGCCATAATCATCAAAATTAAAAGAAAGAAATGCTTGAAATATATCACTCTGTATGTAATGAATCTATATAATATATGAGTTTCACTATTTTAACTGAATTACTGAAATAAATTAACTTTTTGATGATATTCTAATTTATTGAGATGCACCTGTATTACTTCGAACTGCTCACCTTGTGGTGCTGACCGCAAAGCTACACAGAGGGCAGCAAATGCATGTATCTTCTCCTGAGTTCATAAAATGATAATGATCTTCTCCACAAAACTCCCACAAGGAAAGCAACTGTCAGGGGTGCCTCATCCAACTAAAGTCCTCCGTGCATTCAGTGTAACCATGCAATAAAATTACTGTGCAATTTCTGTAAGCACTAAATAAAGTCCATTATGTAATTTGTGCACAAACTCTCATCTCTTGAGCAAAACAATCTTCTGGACAATTGTATCCGTTATCACTCTGAATGGCTCACCTTGTGGTGTTGACCTCAAACGTATACAGAGGTCAGCAAATGCATGTATCCCCTCCTAGGATCATGAATTGATTATAATCTTCTCCACGGAAGGTAAGAAAGGTCTTACCTTTCTGAAGTCTGGCACTGGACAATATTCGTGAAGGGTGGAGCTTCTGGCCAATGAAGTCATCACTCTTTAATTGAGCATAGAGAGTGACGTAATTAGTTAGCTGCGGCATGGCAACCCTGGATTGAGCCCAGCAAGTGCTGAGCCAACCTAGTGTCATAATGTGGCAGCTTTTCATTTATTCATGATTTTAATGAACTGATGCAAGTGTTATACCCGATTCCTTTAACCACTTGTGCTCCGGAAGGTCTTACCCCCTTCATGACCAGGACATTTTTAGCTATTTAGCACTGCCCTACTTTAACTGGTAATTGCGTGGTCATGGAATGCTGCACCTAAATGAAATTTATGTAGTTTTACACACAAATAGAGCTTTCTTTTGGTGGTATTTGATCACCACTGGGTATTTTATTTTTTATTATATAAACAAAAAATACAGAAAAACTTGAAAAAAAAACAATATTTTTACTTTCTGCTATTAAACATATCCAATAAAACTATTTTTAAAAATCTAATCTAATTTCTTCATAAATTTAGATCAAAATGTATTCCATTACTAGATATTTATTTTTTTGTACTAGTAAAAGCAGTGATCAGCGACTTATAGTAGGACTGTGATGGTGCAGTCTGACACTAACTAACACTGGGTGGGAGATAGACTAACTCATTGACTGACATCACCAGTGACACTAATACAATGATCAGTCATAATACTATACACTGTCACTGTACTAATGACACTGGCTGGGAAGGGATTAACATCTCGGGGTAATCAAGGGGTTAAATATGTGCCTAACAAGTGTTAATGCATGTAATATGTGCTGTTTATTACTGCTCTGAACCCAGCAGAACAGGGATGACAGGTACGTCACTATGCCTGTACGAGCCGCCCGCCTGCATTGTACTGTAAATGGCTAATAAAAACTGTCATTGAGCACTATAAGAGGCTTATTTCTTACATGACTTCTGAGTGGATGAGGCACCCCTGAGAGATGCTTTCCCTGTGGGAGTTCTGTGGAGGAGATCATTAACAAGGTTTGAAACCTTTTGGAAAAAAAAAGCAGCAAGGCTGTCTAGCAAACGTCTCTTTAAAACTGCATTGAAAAATTAATAATAAAATCAAAAACTACTCAAGCTCGATCTTGTATGTCTTAACATTTTCCACAGTTTGCATCTACCCTCCGACTTGAAATATGAGCAAAGCATGTCCCTCTATATTGTGTACTTGTCTCAGTTAAGAGCACTAAATGTAATTTCTGTTTGGTACTCTGTAACTCTGCTATCAGCATGAATCACTTCTGACACGTTTTCCTGAAACCAAAAGAAAAATGGTGATAGGGGAGGGCACAACTTGTGATTGACAGGCTCAGCTATGTTCCTGTAAGCTGTGTGGAGGGAGGGTGTCCCTTCCCTCCAATCAGCTCTCAGAGCTCTCCTAACTGATCTCTGAAGTGTGTAATTTCAGCTTTCTGCCCCCTGTTTTTTCTGGCAAGCTTTATATATTCAGCACTTTGAATGGATGTAGAGAAGAGAAGACTGCAGGCAGAAAGGTGCAATATATGTAAGAGGATTCATTTTATCTCTGTGTATCCCCTGAGGCAAGTCACTTCCCATGGTATATGTCAGGGTTTATAACCACTGTAAAGCATCTTCCTGGATATTTTTTTTTCGTTCCTCTCTCTATATCCTTTTTCCAAGGGCCTATTCTTCAAAACCAGTACAGCCCTTCCAAACTGGATGAATTGACCTTTAGAAACATTACAGACCCAAAGGGAATGATGACAAATGGAAGTTTGGATATGGATAGCATGTAATGATTCATACATGGTTATTATATTGCACATATTATATGTATTCTGGGGGTTAGTTCAAGTGGGGATCACCTTCCCTAGAAAAAGGCAATGCAAACGGCAGCTCTTTTCCTAAAATTCTGACTTGTAGTCAGTATTACTTAAAAGGTTGCATTCAAACAAAACAGAAAATACATTCTTGCCATCCAGGTACTAGCTTAACAATACAGATTCCTCTCTCACAGACAAAGGGCTTCTCTTAGTCACCAACCAAAAAAAAAACATGAGTTAGCTTTTCTCTTTTAGTGCAATTTCCACATGTAGGTCTATCTCAGGGTAGCTTCCCAGGCCAGAGCAACCTCTTGCTCCAGTCCTATCTTATTTATGTAACCTGCTGCTGGTCAAAAGTGGGAAACCAAAACCCGGTTTGGTTCCCATTCTTGAGGTATAAATGTAAACCTATTTTTATGATCCTATAATGAATAATGTAAAGTGCAACCATGTTATAAAGCACTTTGTATGAATATGGACCACACATATGCAAATGTGAATTTGTTATATATGCCTTAGGTTAATCAGTGCTATGTAAAATCTACATTAAAACAGAATGCAGTGACTTGCAAATCTCATAAACCCATATTTTATTCACAAATGAAAAGAGAAAACCAGTTCAAATGCTTGAACTGAGAAAATGACTTGTTTTAAACAAAAAATAAAGTAATTTTGAGATTGATGGCAGCAACACGTCTCAAACAAATTGGGAGAGGGCCATGTTTATCATGGTGTATCATCCCCTCTTCTTTTAACAACACTCTGTAAACATCTGGGAACTGAGAGGAACAGTTGCTGGAGTTTTGCGAGAGTAATGTTGTCCCATTTTTGCCTGATATAGCATTCTAACTGCCCAACAGCCCCGGGTCTTCTTTGTCAAATGTTTTGTTTCAAGATGCACCATATATTTTCAATTGATGATAGGTCTCTACTGCAGACAGGCTAGTGAAACACCTGGACTCTTCTACTATGAAGCCATATTTCAGCATTGATGGTGCTTTTCATGATGTGCCAGCTGATCATTCCATATGCATTAATGCACCCCCATATTATCAGGCTTTTAAACCGAGCATTAATAACTAGCTGGAAGGTCACTCTTCCCTTTAGTTTGGAGGATGCAGCACCCATGATTGCTAAAAAGAATGTCAAATTTTGCTTAGGCTGTCAACGGAGCAGTTTTCCAATTTGTGACAGACCATTTTATGAGGTTTTGCACAGAGAAGATAGCGACGTTTCTGCATCATATTCAGATATGGCTTCTTCTTTGCATGATAGAGCTTTAACTTGCATTTTGAGATGGCATGGCAAACTGTGTTCACAGACAGTGATTTTTGGAAGTATTGCCCAATGCCCATGCAGTGATGTCCATCAGAGAATCATGTCTTTAATGCACTGCAGTCTGAGGGCCTGAAGATCACAGGCATCTAATATTGCGTTTTGGCCTTGTCTCTTGCGCACAGAGATTTCTCCAGATCCTTTGAATATTTTCATGAGATTTTGTACTGTTAATGATATATTTAAAGTCTTTGCACATTTACATTGAGGTACATTATTCTGAAATTGTTTGATGACTTGTAGACTCAGCTTTTCACAGATTGGTGAACCTCTGCCCATCTTTACTTCTGAGACACTTAGACTCTCTAAGGTGCTCTTTTTATACCCAATCATGTTACAGACCTATTACCAATTAACCTAATTTGTTGCAAAATGTTCTACCAGCTGTTCCTTTTTCAGTAACACTTACCAGCTTTTTGTTGGCCTGTCCCAACTTCTTTGAGACATGTTGCTGCCATCAATATCAAAATTACCTTATTTTTATTCTTAATATGGTAAATCTTCTCAGTTTTAACATGTGATATACTTTCAATTTTCTATTATGAATAGAATATGTGTTTATGCGATTTTCAAATCATTGTATTCTGTTTTAATTTAGATTTTAAACAGCATCCCAACTTTTTTGGAATTGAGGATGTATAATATTTTATATTATGAATCTTCCCATGTATGTTATACTTAAAGAATATGTCAACCCAAAATTTCATATTCTTGATATGTGCCTGCTGTACCATGTAATTGTATGAAAAAGTATCCTCACTTCTCTTTGTATTGCTTTCTTTGTGTGCCACCTGCTTTCCTATTAAAAACTGACTACACTAAGCAGGAGAACACACCATGGTCAGTGTGCTCTGCTCCAATGATCAAACTTGTCTCGACACCCCTCCATCCCCCCACCGCACAGCCTTTCACTGGGAAAGTGACTGTGATCACTTATAAAAAGGGGGAAAAAGGTATTTATAATGTTTTTTATACCTATACACAAATGTTTTGCCTTTCATCTCTATTTTAAACTGAATGTGTTGTTTTGCAAGGTGAGGGTTTACAATCACTTTAATACAAATTAAATATAGTGCAAATTTGGCTAAAAGTACATCAACAAAATAAGTGCTGAACATATGCCCATATACTTTATAGGCAAAATATGTGCAAAAGTCCTGAGTGAATTAGTCAAACTCAGCAAACAATGCTCCATTCCTAAAACCAAAGTCCCTCCCTATGCGTTTCATCAATCCAGGATCAACAGAAAGCCAAGGGAACTAGGACTTCAGCTGTTATGTCACTTTCGCTCAGTGGAATGCACGCTCCCACCCTGTGCTTAGCAGATGGAGTGGCATTCAAAGCTGGTCATTCTAGGTGCAGGCTAGGCACTAATAAATGTAGTGGACTTTTGCACATATTTTTGCCTATGAAAGGCATTTAAGCACTTGAGCATTAATTCATTTAAATAGCCAAAATACAAGTGTGAAGCGTTTTTTCTGGCAAAACGCTGCTGCCAGGAGAAAAGGTGTCTGGGGAAATGGACAAACATCCAGTGTATCTTAGACGTTAATATTGAGCTCAGGAGAGTTGCCAACAGTGTCTTATGCCAGCATTTATGTGACCATTTTAATAAATCTCTTTGTACACTAGCACACTATTTCTACACTAGCACACTATTTTTGCATCTACATTACACTGGAGAGTACCTGTGAACCTTTTTAAAAAGCGAGCAGCAGATGATTTACAATGGAGTAGTACAACATAAATGCATATTGACCTCTTAAATGCTTAAGTGTTTTGGATGTTACAGCTCACAATGGAGCATATTTATTTTGCTGTGGAGGTGGACAATTTGATTATAGTTAGCTATCTGCAATCGGCTGGTTTCATTCTTAACATTGCAATTAATTTTACTGATTCAAATATTGTGGATGCAGATGGTTATTATAATCAATTAGTACCATTCCTAGCATTGCAATTTATAAACTTTAGTAATAAAAATCTGACAGAGTTTCTAGACTTCTATTCTACAAAAATGGCATTTTATATGTCTCTGTGTTGCTGCTGGAGATTTCCCGTTCACTTCCACTGTTGTGACTGGGAAGTTAAGTGATGGAAAATCTCTCTAATGGATTGCTGGATAGCCATAAAAAACAAATGTTTTAATTAAAAAAAGAATCCACCCAAAACAATAACATTTTGCTTAAATTGGTAAAAAAAAAAACATTACTCAAAATAATGAAATGAGGAGTGCTACCCATAACAACAACATTTTAGCTTAAGTTCTGCTTAAAAATGAACAATGAATAGATCATTCATCACAACAACCTTTTTTGTTCCACTGGGTCTAATTCAACCCAACAATGTTAAAGCTGAACTCCGAGTAAACTAAAAGTCCTCCAATACAATGGGGCTGCTGATTGACTGCATTTTAATGGGTACCAGGTACAGCAGTTTTACGTGCTCGATCATCCACTCCCACAGGCTACTCTGTGCTCTTAGACCAGTCCCTGAAGCCTCTTCTTCCCCATACTTGGGAAGTCTATAGTCCTCTGCATTCAAAGTGTGGACATCGAGGTACAGTCCACTACCAAATGTTAGGAGAACACTCTCTGCCAGGGAGGATGAGGATTGGTAAGGAAAACTGCTTTTCCTGTCTCCTAGACAGGACATTAACCATTGCAGTTTGCGTAAAACCCCCTGCTAGGGAAGGATTTGACATTTTCCCTGAGATTGGCTTTAAGCGATTGAAAAAAAAAAAAAAACAACATCTAGCATGATAAAAGTTGTAAGAAAAACTGTTGAATTATTCCTATAATTGAATTTTTACTAATTTGTTTTAAGAATACGAAAAATATTGTGATATATATATATATATATATATACACACAGGTGAAACTCGAAAAAATTAGAATATCGTGCATTTATTTCAGTAATGCAACTTAAAAGGTGAAACTAATATATGAGATAGACTCATTACAGACTCAGCCGTGATTTGTCATAATTGTGATGATTATGGCTTACAGCTCATGAAAACCCCAAATCCACAATCTCAGAAAATTAGAATATTACATGCAATCAATAAAACAAGGATTGTACATAGAACAATATTGGACCTCTGAAAAGTATGAGCATGCATATGTACTCAGTACTTGGTTTGGGCCCCTTTTGCAGCAATTACTGCCTCAATGCGGCGTGGCATGGAAGCTATCAGCCTGTGGCACTGCTGAGGTGTTATGGAAGACCAGGATGCTTCAATAGCGGCCTTCAGCTCTTCTGCATTGTTCGGTCTCATGTCTCTCATCTTTCTCTTGGCAATGCCCCATAGATTCTCTATGGGGTTCAGGTCAGGCGAGTTTGCTGGCCAATAAAGCACAGTAATCCCACGGTCATTGAACCAGGTTTTGGTGCTTTTGGCAGTGTGGGCAGGTGCCAAGTCCTGCTGAAAAATGAAGTCAGCATCCCCATAAAGCTCGTCTGTGGAAGGAAGCATGAAGTGCTCCAAAATCTCCTGGTAGACGGCTGCGTTGACCCTGGACTTAATGAAGCACAGTGGACCAGTAAATGACATGGCTCCCCAAATCCACACAGACTGTGGAAACTTCACACTGGACTTCAAGCATCTTGCAGTGTCCTTGGTTTCCAAATGAGATGCGAAAGTTGCTGTCATCAGAAAAGAGGACTTTGGACTACTGAGCAACAGACCAGGTCTGTTTTTCTTTAGCCCAGGTAAGACGCTTCTGGCGTTGTTTGTTCAGGAGCGGCTTGACAAGAGGAATATGACATTTGAAGCCCATGTCCAGGATCCGTGTGTGTGTGGTGGCTCTTGATGCACTGACTCCAGCCTCAGTCCACTCCTTGTGAAAGTCCCCAACACTTTTGAATGGCCTTTTCCTGACAATCCTCTCCAGGCTGCGGTCATCCCTGCTGCTTCCACACTTTTGCCTTCCACATTACTTTCTATTAATGTGCTTTGATACAGCACTTTGGGAACATCCAGCTTCTTTTGCAATTACCTTTTGAGGCTTTCCCTCCTTATAGAGGGTGTCAATGATGGTTTTCTGCACAACTGTCAGGTCAGCAGTCTTTCCCATGATTGTGATTCCTACTGAACCAGACTGAGAGACCATTTAAAGGCTCAGGAACCCTTTGCAGGTGTTATGGCTTAATTAGCCGATTAGAGTGGGACACTTTGAGCCTAGAATATTGCACCTTTTCACAATATTCTAATTTTCTGAGATTGTGGATTTGGGGTTTTCATGAGCTGTAAGCCATAATCATCACAATTATGACACATCACGGCTTGAACTATCTTGCTTTGCATGTAATGAGTCTATCTCATATATTAGTTTCACCTTTTAAGTTACATTACTGAAATAAATGAACTTTTGCACAAAATTCTAATTTTTTGAGTTTCACCTGTATATATATGGTGTATAGATTACTGTTGCTGTACTAGCATTCCCAAATTAATATCTGTAAAACAAACAACAGAAGTCTATGGGATTTTAAATTCAGTAGAGCATTACTTCATAAAACACCATACAATGGTTTGTACAAAAATAAAGTTTTATTTAAAAAAAATGAAAAATGTTTTCAGAATTCATATACTTGATATACGTTGTAAAATCAACACTGCAAACTATAAGCTTGCATGACAATACTATAGCAAATTATTGCATCCTTTTTGTAACTTAAGTGATACATACTGTAACAACAGCTGTCTTGGTCCATTTTGGAACCAATGATAGAACACATGGAAGGTGGAGGCTTCTCTTAAGAATCAATTTAAAGAACTAGGCTGCAAGTTGAACGGAAGGACCTCCAATGTGATATTCTCTGAAATAGTACCTGTGCCATGCGAAATTTAGGAAAGACAGTGGGATATCAGTGAACTCAATGGCTAAAAACCTGGTTTAAGAGGCAAGGATTTGGGTTTCTAGAGCACTGGGCTGACTTTTCATTGGGGTGCAACCTATATGCTAGAGATGGTTTGCACCTAAATGGAAGGGGGTCTGCTGTGCTAGGGGAGAGGTTTATGGTAAGGATTGAGGAGTATTTAAACTAGGATCGAGTGGGGGGAGCATTAGATTATAATGGGGTAGACAGATCAGACAGGAGGAAGTACTTATTGGTGTGTGGAATGGGGAAAGATGGGGGGAGGGCTATTGCAGATAAGAAGGTTCCCATGTTACAAACAACCAGTGGAATTGGTACCATTTGTATGAAAATAAAAAATATGCAAAATACGTGTGCACAAATTGTCAATGAATTAAAGTGTTTGTTCTTCAATGCCAGAAATCTGCCAAGCAAAATAGGTGAGTTGGAAGCTTTGGTGCATGAACAGAACTATGATTTAATTGGTATTGCTGAATCTTGGCTTCATTCTTCGCATGACTGAGCCATTAATATTCCATGTTCTCTTTCGGAGAGACAGAGGAAGTAGGTAAAGTGGTAATGTCTGTCTCTGTATGAGAAGTGATCTCAAAGAGAGTGTGAAGAGAACCTAGTTGATGGAGAATGTGATGAGGCTGAAGTATAATGGGTGGAACTGCACATGGGGGTGCGTACTACAAAGGTAATCATTGGAGTTTGTTATAGGCCTCCCAGTGTTAATGAGGAGGTGGAGACTCAGCTCCTTGCACAGATCGAAAGGGCTGCAAAGGCTGGGTCAGTGATAATAATGGGGGATTTTAACTACCTGGAAATTGACTGGAGTAATGGTACTGCAGGAACTGTTAAAGGGCAAACATGATTAAACCTACTACAGGACAATTTTATGGTACAGTTCACAGAGGCCCCAACTAGGAATGATGCTCTGCTGGACCTGGTAATCTCAAACCATGCAGAGCTTATTATGAATGTCCATATAAAAGCACATCTGGGTAGCAGTGACCATAACATGCTTTCATTTATTGTTAGCTGTAAACAGCAAGCACATACGGGAAAAATAAAAACGCTCAATTTTAAGAGAGCTAATTTTCCAGGGCTGAGAGCTGCTCTCCAAGACTTAGACTGGGAGGGAATTTTGGCATGAATTAACACAACACAGAAATGGGAGTTCTTCAAAAAGTCTGCATGCGAACACACTGCAAAATATATTCCCATGGGCAAAGGCTAACAATCAAACCTATGTGGCTTACGGCCAAAGTTAAAAAAGCTTTAGATAATAAGAAAAGAGCTTTTATTAAATATAAAGTGAAGGAATGCTATTGTTGTTTTAAACATTACAAAGAATATCACAGAATATGGAAAAAGGAAATAAATGCAACAAAAATTAAAAACAAACAAATGATTTCAAAAGATAGCAGGACCAAACCCAAAAAATCCTTCAAATATATTAATAGTAAAAAGGTCCGGTCCGAGCATGTAGGCCCTTTACAAAATAATCTAGAGCGGGTGACTGGGGACAAAGAGAAGGCAAATGTATTAAATACCTTCTTCAGCTCTGTGTATATAAAGGAGTATGGGGGAGCTCTTGTCCATAATGGGCATGGTATTGACACAGCTCCAGATGATCCACATTGCCTCACAGTTGATATGATACAAAAATATTTAAACAGAATAAAGGTGAATAAAGGACATGGACCAAATGGCATACACTCACGGGTCTTTTAAAGAATTGAGCTCTGTCATTTCAAAGCCATTGCTTCTCATTTTTAGGGACTCTTTATTGACTGGCATAGTACCACTGGATTGGTGTAAGTCCAATGTGATGCCAATATTTAAAAAGGGGTCAAAATCTTTACCAACTAATTATAGACCTGTTAGTTTAACTTCTGTAGTTGAGAAGATACTGGAGAGTTTAATAACAGACCACATAGATGAGTTCTTGCTGGAAAAAAAATATGTTAGGTAACAGACAGCATGGATTCATGAAAGACAGAACTTGTCAAACAAATCTGATTTCTTTTTATGAGGAGGTGAGCCAAACCTTGGACAGAGGAGTGGCGGTGGAAGTGGTATACTTGGATTTAGCAAAAGTGTTTGACACAGCTCCCCACACACAGCTAATGTGTAAGGAAAAGTCTACAGGCTTGGAAAAATCTGTATGTAAATGGATAGAAAACTGGCTAAAAGATCGTATTCAGAGAGTAATGATTAATGATTCATACTCTGAATGCTCTATGGTTGTCAGTGGTGTACCAAAAGGTTCAGTGTTAGGACCCTTACTTTTTAATATATTTATAAACGATACAGGGTCTGGGATTATAAATACTATTTCAGTCTTTGCAGATGACAACAAGCTGTGCAGTGGAATAACGTCCTTACAGGATGTCTCCAACTTACAAGCCGACCTCAATGCACTGTGTAATTGGGCAACTATGTGGCAAATGAGGTTTAATGTTGATAAATGTAAGGTTATGCACTTGGAGGCTAAGAATTTGCATGCATCATACATACTAGGGGGGTACAACTGGGGGAATCAATGGTGGAGAAGGACCTGGGGGTTCTGGTAGATCACAAGCTTAATAATGGCATGCAATGCCAAGCTGCAGTTTCTAAAGCGAGCCAAATCCTCTCTTATAATAATACAGGTATAGACTCCAGAGAGAGAGAAATATCATATTACCCCTGTACAAATCATTAGTAACACCTCATTTGGAATATGCAGTTTAATTTTGGGCACCAATTCACAAAACGAACATTGGGGAACTGGAGAAAGTGCAGAGAAGGTCAACCAAACTGATAAGAGGCATGGATGAGCTCAGCTATGAGGAAAGATTTTGAGGAAGTGAATTTATTCACATGTATAAATACATCAGTGGTTCATATAGTGAACTCGGTGTAGAGTTATTCACCCTGAGGTCATCACAAAGGACAAGGGGGCACTCTTTACATCTGGAGGAAAAGAAATTTTATCTCCAAACCCTGAAAGGTTTCTTCACAGTAAGAGCTGTGAAAAATGTGGAATAGACTCCCTCAAGAGTTGGTTCTGGCCAGCTCAGTGGGTTGCTTTAAAAAGGCCTGGAATCTTTCTTGGATACACAGAATATAACTGGTTACTGTTTACAGGTAAAGTTGATCCAGGGAATATCCGATTGCCTCTCGGGGGATCAGGAAGGAATTTTTTCCCCTGCAGGAGCAAATTGGATCACAATTTCTGAGTTTTCTGCCTTCCTCTGGATGAACTGTGGGTGTAGGATTATAACTTTTTTTTTTTTTTTTTTTTATGGTTGAACTGGACGGACTTTTGTCTTTTTTCAGCCAGTGATAGAGTGTGGGTTTTCTGATGTCTGTACACACTGTGGTGTTATATAATCATGTAACTGTGTAGAATGCAACGTTCAACTGGTGGGGAGCCACTACATTCCATGGACTGAATGTAACATCACTGGGAAGTGAAAACTTACAAGCCCAGAAGTGGGGGTAGCATGGATTTTAAGGATGATAGGGCGGGGCATGGATTCAAGTGGCCAGCCTGTCTGAGACATCTTTGTGGTTCTCAGACACCATTACACATGTGCTTCTGTGGTGAGTGTTGGATCCTTCTCAATAGCTGGATTTGGGGTGTATGGGGCTGTCCCTAGGGAAACTTTAAAATGTTCTAGTCTTTGGTTTTTTGTTCTTCAAATCCTTCCACATATCTATTTCTAGGAGGGCAGACTTTCTGTCTCTATTGACACACAAAGTGTGACTCAGCCCATTCCCCTGCTCCCTCCTCACAGGACCTGATTGACAGCAGCATGAGCCAATGACTCCCGCTGCTACCTCCATGTCCTGTGAGGGAAGAGAGAGAAAGAGCAGTGCCACTGCTCTCAAGCACATCACTGGATCAAGATTGGGCACAGTTAAGTAGTTGGGGAAGGGGAGAGCTGGGGGGAACTGATCACGGAAGGTTTTTTACCCTAATACAGAAAAATCACTGAGGTAAAAAAAAGTAAAAACCTTAAGCCTTTACAACTAGCTATTTTGAGAGGATGAGTCAATGCTACAGGTCAAGTAAAAAACTTTTCTGGGACAGAAGAGTTCCAGCTGGTTGAGCTGCTACTGAAAGCTTGTTGAGAGAATCAAGATGTTAGAATGCAAATGCAAATAACACCATAGGCCTCCTTATTGCCTGGAAACCTGCCCAATTGTGTCTGAAAACACTAGGGAGAACCACTAAGGTTCCTTTGCCTTTTGTTTTGTACACATTTATAGGAAGTGTGAGGGAGAACGTGCTAACAGAGTTGACCCGATGCAGGGCTCTGGATTCTGCACTCTTTCAAAGAATGGTATCACTTGAGTCTGACCAAACCATGCTCCACAAAAGTGGGTAATTTAAATATGTATCATATATATGCATTGTCTACATAATGAAAGGTACTTTATTTCTTCAGATAAATGATCCTATAAAATATATGATTTAATAGTCACCACAAAATAGCAATAAACAAACCCAAACAATGCAGTGACTGCAGATAGGAAATATGTACAGAATATACATGACTTGTACCTTTATACTTCTGAAATAAGTCTCGTATTTAATTTAAATCACATCAGTAGATGTATTCCTTCTGCACAGTATGATGTGTCACTGTCACTTGTCGCTGGGATCTCTCTGGTACAAATGTCAATGTGTAATCATGTCCCTGTCAACAGCTCCACGCTCCTCCAAATTGTCAAGGGTATGACTGCTTGGATTCACACAAAGGGGGTAATCCTACTGAAAATAAGCATGAATTCAGGCTCATAATAAGTTAACAGGTAAACACTATAAATACTACCGTTATTTTATTTTTATTTTTTTTTTAGCTTATGATCACCTACTATAATGTGTATTATGCATAATATGTGTTGAAAGTTGAATTTAATGTAAATAGTTCTTTTTAATCCTGAAGCTTTAGAGAAAGCACCCTGTATTGTGATATCTTGTGCACCCGTCACCTAAATATTTGAAGCAGAAAATATGTCACCAGCACACCTAGGATTCTCCATATGGGTCCAAAGCTTTATTCAGTGGTCACACATATCAATAAAGGCAAGGTTTCGCAGGGTCTCTTCACAGGCAAGTGACGATGGACCCATTCGGAGAATCCCCGGTGTGCTGGTGACATATATTCTGCTTCAAATGTCTACGGTTTCCAGCCGATTGTTGCTACAGCACCCACTAACATCGAACAGTCATTTTCAGGTATGTGTGCTTTGGGAATATCATGATCATACACGTCACCTGAATATGACACAGTAGCTCTCAAAATAACCGAACTTCAGGGGAAAAAGCAAGTGTATTCACTCCTTCCCAATCCTAAAATGCAGTGCACTATTCCTGAGCATTCATCTATCACTATGTCCAAGCATAGTCACAAAAAAAGTGTTCAGATAGATACACAAATACCGACTGCAGCAATAGCAGATAGGAAGTCAAAGATGTGGCTTCACCAAGTTTCAGGATAAGTCTGGTGATTTAAAACTGGCTGTTTAGTATCCAATTTTACATTATTCAATAGGAAAAGAAGTTGGACTGAGTGAAAGACAGGATAGGCTTCCACCCAAGTGATGTGCTTGGGGGAGGGAGAGCAGCTGGAAGTCGCTCCTGGCTCTGCATACTCCCAGGAATATGCAGCACTGGGCTGTCAAACTGACAGCATAGTCCTGCAGATTACACTGGAAGATTGCATCATTCCTAATGTAGCAAGCAGAGCTTTGCTGTCAATACGACAGTTACCCATTTTGTATCTGCAGCATTAACAGTACTCTTAATAAAAAGACCAAGTTCAACAGCTGTCAAACAATGTTTTATATTACTTTAGGAGATGCCTTTAAGCAGTATGTGTTGCTAACAGAATAGAACAATTTTCACACAGAGCCTCAAACACACTGTATTCTAGTTTCACATATTTTGGATGGATATTGATTTTTGAATTCTTACATTTAGCTTGGCTTACAGCAGCACCGTAATTTCATTCATTTCAATTTGAATAAAATACTTTTATAGGTAGTTTTGACTGCAACACCTGATTTTTTTAAGCAATAATAGCCATGAATTAACTGGTAGAAGTAGCAATGGATCTAAAAGCTGTGGGAGAGTTATCTATTTACTCTTTAAAAAATACAGCTAAAGCCCCTAACTTCAGTTCAATGGTTTAATACTATAGTTTGTGAGTTTCTTTCATCACAGTACCACACTACCTTATACATTTAGCACAATGTCAAAACAGAGCACACAAAAACACTTCAAAGATAAAATTCCACATTCCCCAGACACCCTTCCATCCCTGTATCCCCAAGTGTTTCCAAAATGTTCAAAATAATGACTTCAGGTATGCATTTTGAAATTGGCTAGCTTCGGGACAATCACTAGCACTTCAATAGGCAGAAAATAGAAAAAGTCAAAGCAGGTTTTATCTAGCAACAAATGTTGTTTAGTGGCTGGACAGTATCAGTTAAACTTCCATATAGGAGGGAGAAACAGGGCAGGTTTTATCTTGCAATAAACAGATTCTAATATCTGCGGACAGTAGCCACAAATATTTTTCAGTGACTGGACAGTATGTAAGCAGCTTATTTAGACCACAATATGCGTATAATTTGAGAGACAATAGTCACAAATATTGTGAGACACTTGGTTAGGTCACAATGTAGGAAGGAGAGAAGAGACAGGTTTTTTTAAATAAGCATTGTGAGTGTATTACTTGAGAGACAATAGCCACAAATATTGTTCAGTGGCTGGGCAGTATGTAAGCAGCTTGGTTAGATGCAAAGATGAGGTAGGTTTTATCCTGAAATAGAAATTAGGGTGTTATATTTGAATGACAAAAGCCACAAATATTGTACAGTGGCTGGACATTATCTAAGAAGGTTGGTTAGATCGCCAGATGGAGAGACAAGACTGACTGTATCTTGAAATAACCATTATAGTGTATTATTTGAGAAACAATAGCCACAAATATTGTTCAGTGGCTGGGAAGTATGCAAACAGCCTTTAAATAATTTTTTATTGAACCGTATTACAATATGATTCTCCTGTCTCATGTTCTAATCAGGTCCCTGAATGTCGATGTGGGAATGAAGTCTCATGCTTTGTACCAGCATAGAAGTGTCATCTTTCTGAGGTGGTTTGTGGAGGCATTATACACAACAATGCTTGATTAATCTCCAGGTTGTGACATCTCTAAAGCTGGTAAGCTGCTTGGTTTGGCACGGGAGCTCTGGAGCACCTTTACTAATATATCTCTCAGCACAAGGAGCACTTTATTATCACGGCAGAGGTCATATCACTCTAATAGTTGCTAATTTCCATGGCTGTGTTGGACTTTCTTCTATGAATAGCTACAAATATTGTACAGTGGCTGTACAGTATATAAGCAACTTAGTTAGGACATAATATAAGAAGGAGAGATGAAGCATGTTTTATCTGGACATTACATTTGCACCGTATGTCCCACCTATACGTATTTTTTCACTTTCTGTTCTGTTCACATCTAGTGGGCCACTACAACATGATTACTTAAACAATTAGGTCTTCTGTTTAGTGCTAGTTAGTTCGGTCCTAGTTAGACCCTCCTTGTTTCTTCCATGTTCCCACAGCCCGAGTTAGTTCATCACAGAGGCTTAAGAAAGTCACTGTCTTATTACACTTCAAAAGATTGGAAAGCCATTCTCTGTGTTGCACTTATGTGCAGCAAGATTGCTTGAGTCCAACTTTTGTGCTATTTTGAAGAGTTAAGCTGCCTGTGGATGGTGCCAAATCAGCAGGTGACCATGCATAAAGTGGCATTTGAAAGAGAACAGTAAGAATACAGTATTGTAAAGCCTTTATACTATCAGTAGTGGTCTTGTCTGCACTCTGTGTGAGTATATGCTGCATTGCTGACTCTGGTTAAAATAAGAACTGGTTAGAAGCAACAGATGATCAGAATACAGTTTCCTGCATTAACCTCATGTGACTGATCTCACTCATAGGAAGCAAATCTTTCAACAACTGGGAAAGCTGTGCATACATTGGCATTTTCTATGTATTGAGTCAGCCCTGCTGCTGGAACTGCTGTGCTGTGATAGACTATGTTTGAGTTCTGCTCTGCACTAGCATCTGCTTTCTGGATAATTTCACACGTTTAGAGCTACACTGCTCACATTTGTAGCAACATGTCTCAGCAAGGATCTGTGCACTCACTAAACATAAACCTGCAAGATAAAGATAAAGCTGATTTGCAATAGGTAGAGATATATGCTACACCCAAATTCAGAGGAGTAGAACAGCCATCAAAGCACAAACTGTCTAAGCCCATGCCCAGGCAGAAGCACAAGCTGCCCAAGCTCATGACTAGGTATAGATGCAAGCTGCTCAAGCTCTTGCACATAAAAAGATAGTAAGCAGCAGCCTTAGCCAAGCTCAGAGCCTGGGAACAACCTGCCAAGGAAAAAAAACCTGTAGTCTCTTTTTTTTTTTGTTTATTTAGATTTTAAATTATTTAGTATGTATAAAAACATTTGTATGTGATATGTTACACTTACCGAGTTATGGTAGAGAGAAAAGGCATACAACATAGGAAAGATAATGCATGTCATTGATACATGCGTCATTCACTGCATATGGCTATGTGGTCGACCTGGATTGCCATTTAATGAAGAATAATAATTTTAAACAATTTCAGTGATGTACTATGTAGATTTGTTAACCCTGTGCTAGAAAAAAACCTCTCAAACTCCTACCTGCAACAGCTGGAAAAAAGTTTGCCTGAGGTATGTGGGCCAATAAAGCAGAAATACTTGAAATACCCCCTTATGGAAGAAGTGATAAGGTGATGGTGGTGAGCGTGGCCAAGTAGTTCTTAGAAAGGCCTTTGACATACCTGGTATAAAGTCCAGGTTTTGTCGGAGTGGGGTGAATGGGCCCAGCACTGATGAGATCCCATGTATTGTGCATGCCAACTGAAAGCTTTGCAAAGTGGCAGAGATAAGCGGGTGCTTTGCAAGTGTAAGTTTACATCTTTCAGGCATGCTGACATCAGAAAGAGCACATTGAGAAAGTTTGTTCCAGGTCAACCCAGTCTTTGTGTGCAGAATGAATTAACAAGTCCATGATCCTGGCTAGATGGCTGGCCCAAGAATATTTTCATATGTTCTGCAGACCTATCCCTTCTTTGGCTTTTGGCAAAGACAGGTTGGAGAGGCTAATCCTTGGGGCTTGTTATTCCACAGAAAAGCTCTAAACATTCTTCTAATGGATGAAAAGAACAACTTATAAAGAAATATCAAAATTGTCTGCATGACATACAGAAAACATAGAAGAATATTGGTAAATCTCTTTTATCATACTCAATAAAAAATGTATAGCTAAATAACTGTAAATCATCAAATAAAAACATAAGCATCCAAGGTACATAAAAAAATAGGAAAATTGCTTTCAAAACCATACAATCTTAACATACCATCAACATGTACAGTTTATCAGGGAGGGAAGAAATTCATATTTCACTGATCTCTGCAAACATAACAAAAGGCTAAAATAAAATTACGTTTGATTATCTCATAGACATTAATACAAAATATCTGAGTACTCTTTCATTGTTCTCCCTGGTTAAGATAAAGGTAGTCTAAAGCTGGCCAGCAGCACTCACCACTATCAGAGTACACTGATTGACAAACGTTTTCTAGCATGTCCCTTTAACAGAAGCCAATCAGCTTCTGTTGAGCAGTAATTGACACACACACGTGTCCGAATTGTGTTCAGTGTGTGGCCAGCATAAATTATATATATATATATATATATATATATATACGGTATATATATATATATTGACATTATGGAAAAGCTTTTCTGTTCGAATGAATGTGGATTTGAAGCAAACTTAAGCCATTCACAGCTCACTATAAAAGGGGTCACAGAGCACCCATAGTGTACTGGAAGCTGCTGTAGGGAAAAACTACAGTAAGGAAAGCTGTCAAAATGCATATGGAACATATGGCCAGTCAGGAAATTGTACATTAATTCTGACTGCTAGCTTTTTGGGCAACCAACTAATCTGATACTTTTGCTGTCAATTTATTTTATTTTTTGCTCACTTTGTTTCCAAATACATAGCAATCTTTTTTCTCTGCTGAAAGCCTTTAAGTGAAACTGCAATTTTTCTACAGTAAAGTTTTAAAAAAAGAAGTGGGCTTTTGTTTCAGGGGTGTTATTTGGGGTAATTTTATTTATTTTGAGATATACTGATTTTCTTTATGTTGATAGTGGCTTTTTCAACTTTTTTTCCCGTTTTTGTTTTTTGGGGTTTTTTTTGGATGGGGGGGTTTTTGATTCTTGTTTTTAGGGATGAGGCATTTTTTTAATTAAGGGGTGTTCAAAACACAGCATTTGACTTGTACCTTACCATATTTTCTTGCAGCTGCCTTTTGTTCACAGAACGCATTGTTGTAAAGAAAAGTAATGGTCAGTGGAAAAACATCTCACATTATACCACTCACATTCATTACACTCCCCTATCCCCATAGATAAAATAAAAGTTAGACATACACCAGTTAGACCTATCGTCCCTTAAAACTGTCCAACTGCTGACCAATTTGCTGACCAATTTTACAGTTCTGTATTGTCTGCAGTCTCTTCATTCTTCCATTAAAACTCTACTTGTCCTCTTTATCTCCATTACTCATGGCATTAAAATGCTATTTATTATTGTTTGGATGCTGGAGTATTCCCCCTGCTGTATCCTCTGTGGTCTCTTCATTCTTGCAATGAAATCCCTAAATGTGCCTTCTCCAATGTTATGCCTACAATTTCTTTTTACAATTTTGCTGTTGCTGTTGCTGTTGCTGCTGCTGGATTACTTCCACTGCTGTATCATATGCAATTTCTTCATTCTTCAATTAAAACATCCAAACGTGCTCTTTTCCTCTTTGACCTTTGGCCTAAAATTGCCATTTAAAATTGCTCTGCTGCTAGCCTACATTTCACTGCTGTACACTCTGCGGGCTCTTTATTCTTGCATTAAAACTCTGTGTTTTTTGTCTCTAGCAACTGTGGGCTTTAAAATTCTTTAAAATTGTTATTCTGCTAGCCTATTTACCACGTCTGCATCATCTGCTGTCTCTTCATCTTTAATCAGAGGTTTATAGAAACTCCTTTCTAGTGACATATGTAAATAGTGTAAAAAATATTAAACATCAAGTTTAATTCCAGAAGCAGATAAGGTTTAAAAATTAAAGTGATATAAAACATTTATTTAGAAAAAGATTTTAACAGTAACATATGGCAGGGAGAGGGACTTTTCATGTGGCTTAAAGCGCAACATTGAAAGTAGACAATTCATTTAAATAACATGCTTGGATGATGACCAAAAGCTCCATTGCTGTCATTGAATAGTACAGGTTAATCCTAAAAATTAAAAACACTGTAAAAAGGTGTGGTGTTTCCCTTAAAAGCATCCAACACTGTTGAAGGACATGTGGATATTCCCCCACATCCTGGGTGATGTCAATGACCGAATACAGTCAATGATCACTCAGGATCCCCGGCCATTCTAAACAAAAATGCACAAAAGTATAGAAATAAATCACCTATATTTCATTTGTAAATAGCTTTATAATGCTTTACACTGGTAACATGAGTCCAGTGATCAATGGGATGACCATACAGCAGAAAAATGTGTAGACTGACCATATACTTCTAGAATTTTGTTTGAAAATTTTAATTTCATGAACGTTCACATGTCCCTTGTGCTCAAAGGGATGAGTGAGCAGGCCCCAGTTCAGTTTGCAAGAGGATCTGAAAAACCAGCGTAAAATAAGTAAAACCCCAATTTCAGCCTCAAACCCATCTGCAGTCTGCGGAAGGTAGACTTTTCCTTTTATTGCCATTTTAAGGCTAATATGCAAGCTATTGTGAAAAAAGAGCATTAGGATCTGTGAACTGACATGGGAGACATGTACCAATGTACAAAAAATACCATGGAAAGATCTTTCACGTGGTCAGAAGGACAACAGTAAAGATAAACAAATCCTTTAAATAACATGCCTGGGGAATACCTCAAACCTACATTTAGTGTTACTGAACAGTACAGTGTAGTCATTTATACATTTATAAATGGACTGGTTAGAAAATTATGGAGAACACCATGTTGTTTTATCCCTTTTGTTAAAGTGGTTCTAAAGGCTCAAGGTTCTTTTACCTTCATGCATTCTATGCATGAAGGTAAAAAACCTTCTGTATGCAGCATCACCCCCAGCCCCCCCCCCATTACTCACCTAAGCCCCCTCTCAATCCAGCGATGTGCACTGGAGTCTCGGCTATTCCAGGATTCCCTCTTCTCATTAGCTGAGACAGAAGTGGGAGCCATTGGCTCCAACTGCTGTCAATCACAGCCAGTGAGCCAATGAGAAGGGAGAGGGGGCGGGCCGAGCCACGGCTCTGTGTGTGAATGGACCCACGGAGCAGCGGGTGCCACCATAGGAATCTGCTTGCCCATTTCCAGATGTGCTTTTTTTCAACAAAAGCTTGCATATTAGCTTTGAAAATGGCACAGATGGAAACATTCTCCTCTGAAAGGGGTTTAGCTCTAAGCTTGGGGACTTCAGGCTTGTTTCATGAACTGAATTTGGCTCCATTCACTCATCCCTAAGTGACACTAGATAGTGATATCTATAGTGATACCAAGGTTAATTAACTAAAGATTTTAACCACAACAGCTCTTGCACATGCTTACCATGATACTAAACACACACTTTAATTTACATTGTTCCTGCTATTTCTGTATGTGGATGATGGCACTTTAATTATTTTAATAACAAAAAACATCCAAGTACCTTTTTCCTAATCAATATATAGCTGTGACATGACCCAGATCTTTCCCAGCTTGTCTGCAGGAAAACATAGGCAGGAGGAGCTTCTAGTCCTCTGTTGCTGGTCACATCAATAAAAAAAGGCCTGAGTAAAAATAAATAAATAATATCAATAAACTATTTTAAATTGGCATACAAATATATATTTGAAATTAAATCTTTACTGTTTTGTGGAAATAACATGGTGTTAGAATAAGAATGAAGTAAATCCCCCTTTAATCTGCATGTAATATTCCACCCCTATTGTGTTTAGCTGGTTAGTGGACATGGAGGAGGAGGGAGAGAGTAGACTGCCATTTACTAATGTGTATACGCCCACATGTGTGACTCTATAGTCACATGGGCTGCTTAGATGGGAAAAGGAGGAGATGTTCAGCATAGAAACTCACTGAAAACTGAGCATGTGCAGAGTTGCCACTACAGCTGCAAAATCTCTAGCTGAATTGGGGACATGAACATAAGGTGGCGATAGAAAGCAGCAGGGTGAACCAGGTTTTTTTTCAGAATACAGAAAATGAATCCCATAGTGTCTGAGTTAGTATGAACAGTATGTAATACAGGCACTTTAAGTAATTATTTTTCTATTTATTCTAAAGATATAAAAAAAATAAACAACTTTCCAGTTTGACTATTTATTGTATCTACAGAAACATCAGTTGTTTTAAAACTACTTACACATTTTAATATAATCATCCCACTGATCAATAAATTCATGTTTGTGATGCAAAATATTGTGAAGTTTTTTCAAATTAAATGAAGGATTTTTTTTAATTTTTTATAATTTTGTGCATTTTATTTTTAGGATGCTGCTACAAAAACAGAGAACAAAAATCTTATTAGGAAGAGAAGGGGTAGGAAGGAATTAATTAGGAATAATTAGGTTAACTAGTGTTTGAATAGGTTTCTGATTTTAGGTTTCTCTAGCTGGTAAACAGAGCAGATCATGAGAAAAGCCTGTTATTTGCATATATTAATTGCAGCCAATTACAATGAAATAATGTACTTATTTTACAGTGACCACTGGAGATGGAATTACTCATTTTCAAGGAATTAGAATTATCATGCTGCAGTTCTTGACTGTGAATGTATTTTGCCTTATGACAGTATTTTGAAAAACTTTGAAACAATCTTTTTCAAAATGTGACTAATAATCAAAAACACTTGAGGATCACATGTGTGGTGTTTTCTTGAGCTCATCAATATTCTAACCTGCCCCAGCTTACCTAATTCAGCTAATATCACCAGGAACAGGTGACATTTATCTTATATCTCTGTGTAATAATAGTTGAACACTAGCTTGTAGCCAAGAAAGGAGTACTCAGGGCAATCATTATCCTGATCCTGAGTTTCCTGCTTCTCTAACTGTCATGGAAAACCTAAGCATCCATTCAATTTGGTACATTTGCCTACCAGAATTCAATCAAAAGTAAAAGCCATTAGTAAGGACCAATTCACACTATGTGCAGTGACTGGCGTTTACTGCACTGTAAAATGGCAGTCACTGCTAGGTTACACAGAAAACAATTGTTTTTTGTGTGTCATATTGAAATTGCAATGCAGCTTGAAGCTGCTCTAGTGAGCTGTGATAAAATGCAGACATACTGCATGCTATACAGAATTGTGTGTCACTGTATAGCAGCACAGCACATTGTGCTGCTGTATAGTGATATGAATGAAATGTCAGTTTTGTACACTTCAAATAAAGTTCATTGTAAAAGGAAAAAAAAGGGAGCTGCGTGATGCTCTGAATCACGCACCACACCGTCACCTACTGCAGTCGGAAAGGTCACCTGCAGGACCGGTAGCTCTCTGGCAGTTGTGAACAGGCCCTAATGGCTTTTGAAAATATATTGCAATCAGAATAAATTGCTTTTAAGACTAAAGAAAATACTACAATGTCAGGAATTTAATTATATTGCTACCTATTCATGACATATGAAAAATCTGACTCGTATAAAAAGAACACCTATAAAGTATACACAAGTAGAATATTTGTTTAGGTAGACTAAATTGAGAGGAGTGATGAAGCTGTAGCAGTCATTCTATGTGGAATAGAGTCATCATCAAACATGGTATGGCTATTCATGGATGAAGACATCAATATTATATGCTTTTTATAACCTAATTATGCATCAGTGCATCTACTTATTGTTTGATAGCTGGATGTTGTTTGTACTGCTCTGTAACATAACAGGACTGCAGGGAAAAATGAAAAGCACATAGCCAAGGATGTTTGATTGAAGAATGGTAAAAACATTTCCTAATGTTCCTGAAGCAGTAATATTAAAGGTAAGCCATCAAAAGAAACTTGTGCTTGCCTTTACATTTGAGCATATGCTGACAAGTGTCAAATAGTATTGCTTCTTGTTGCCTGTGACTGCTTGAAAGGAAACATATTTATTTTAGAGAAACCTTTGCTTATGAAGAAAAGCTGACAATGAAAGGACATTAGCAAGTACAGTTAGGGAACTATATATGCCAGTGCCGTAGCGTTTTTATTCATTCCCATAGGGAACTTATACACATCAGAATAATGAATAGTATATTTTATTCATTTGGAGAATGCTTTTAGGCATTAAAATGCCACAATATTGACTTTCCAATTAAAGAAAAACTTTTATATAAAATGTAATAAACTAAAACATATAATAAAGCATCAGTTACATTGAGACTCATGAAGTTCAGAACTGAATAATGATTGGTAAATATTCATAGACTCTATACATTGTGACTGATCTGTCCATTTTCTTGCTTCTTCTCTCTTGTATACGTACTGCAAAGTAGTGGTAGTGTTAATTAGCTAGCATCAGGTTGTATACACTCCTGTATATCTGTACAGCAAATTTTATTTAAATTTTTTTAACAAATATTTATTTGTATGTACGGTATATTTATCCCCATCTCCCAGTGTGTACCCTTTTTCCCCCTTCCCACTTTTCTGTATGGGATGCCCTGCTACTGGGCTCAGGAGCCATTTTCTGCATTTTTGCCCCCCCCCCCCCGCCAATGAGGACATGGCTGTTTTTAATGGGGGATCAATGTAGCACCCTCCTAAATAGCTAGGGTGAGCTAAAGTCTAATTGTTAGAGAGGGTGGTTGAGTAGAAGCCTGGGTGTGATAGCTAGCAGGGTCAAATTTAGGTCAGAGATGAGAGGCTCTGCAGATTGGCTCTCTGAGGTTTCCCCCTGCACTGGAACTTTGGAGAAAGTTCTAGAAGCAGTGGGCGGATGTAAGGAGTGGCTAGTCTGCACTCTCAAGGGATTCTGGCCAATCCCCAACACGAGGCTTGGCAAGGGGCCAAGAATGACTGAGCATGCCCAGCAGGAAGAGAGTTTGGGTGGAGCGAAGCTGGAGAGCAGGAGCCTGTGAAGGGGCCCAGATGGGAAAAGGTTCACCTCCAGGCAGGCACACTGAAAAGGAGGAAACCTCAGCACCTCGGCCCCCAGAGAGAAAACCACTTGTGTAGCAGGGAAGGAGAGGACCAGCTAGAAGACCTGGTAGTAGCCACCAACCCATCCAATCACAGATGGAAGACTGAGTGAGTAGACATTCACCCTCTGGGCCAGTAAGGGGAAGGAGCACTCTAGTGGGGAACTGGATTAGCTGCCTGCCCAGGACTGTCTTACAGTTAAAGTAACAAGCACTAGATGCCCTTTCCAGAGATTCCTCCAGGCAGACAGATAAAGGAGTATCTGGGGTCTGGGGTGGTACATCTGGAGAGGCTGACTAGCTCTCCAAGAAGAGGATTTTTGTATAGAAACTTGTATATAGTTCCAGGAAGTTGTCCTCACTTACTATACCCTTGGGCATCCCGTATTATTATTATTATTATTATTACTACGAGTTTATATAGCGCCAAAGGGTTTGCTCAGCGCTGTACAATAGGGGGGGACAATACATGGCACAGTACAACAAAGACAGACAGCGTACGAGGGGTAAGAGGGCCCTACTCTTACGAGCTTACAATCTCTACAATCCGTATACCTCTTACCCCATCCAAGTTCAGTCCCCTAATAAAACTTCAAAACATAGCTCAAGGATTGGTCTCCTGGATGCAAGTCTCTGTGAAGGAAATGCATATTGCCTGTGCAGGACTATAGGGGGACCCACACATCACCAACTCCTAAGGGGATAGTGTTACACACAGACTTGTAATCAGGTCCAGTTTGTTGCTGTTCTCCAACTTAGGTCAACTCGGTAGTCTTACTTAAAAGCATAGTGTTAAGTGTATAAGGTATAGTATACATTGTACACTTGAATCTTTTAAAATTTAAAGCTAGTGAAAGCCAAGCAAACAAGGGAACCCACCATGGTGTGGATGGTTACAACATTGTAATATTGCAATTTAATTTATAAAAAGCATTGCTGGTTTGTCTTATGCTGAGAATTAGCTTCCAACTTGCACATACCAATAAAATAGCGACATGGTGGGGAACAATTATTTTATCGCTGAAATTGATGTTTTGTTGAGATATGTGTTTTTAACATAATTTTTTTTTTACTTCATATTATGTGCCCAATTGCTAAACTTACGTTCCATGATGCTTTCCTTGCTGTTGCCAGAGCCTGTCAACTTTTTTCTTCAGCATTTTTCTCTTCAACAGTTGTGAAGT
This sequence comes from Staurois parvus, assembly GCF_062004578.1. Taxonomy (NCBI): domain Eukaryota; kingdom Metazoa; phylum Chordata; class Amphibia; order Anura; family Ranidae; genus Staurois; species Staurois parvus. The sequence continues at coordinate 2,803,974 of NW_028318002.1, forward strand.
TTTTTCCCTGGTTCCCTGATGTTTTGGCAGTCTTCCACAGTATGGAACTTCTTGATGCCTCCCTTCAGTGCTGCTATTCTGTCAATGGTCATTTATTCTAGAAAAAAAATTATTTTTCTAAAGGTTTTGGGCCTCTTAGCTCAATGTCCCAGGTTGCAATCTGTGGTGCTTGCCTCTTGTTTTGCTACACACACTCAAAGCATCTTTTTTATCTTAATTTGGATGCCTCATTACATCCTTCCAAGGTTTAATGCTGTGATTCTTCTGCATCCTTTCAAAATAGACCTACCCAAACAAAACAATCATTTCACAACAATTCCTTTATAATACAAACATGAATAACCACAAACCTCAGTTTGTAGAATTCGTTATGTAGCATGAAAAGTAAAGTAACTGTTACCTGTAGCATTTCAATACTGCTTTAAAGGGTAACTATATATTCATAATATTTTCAGGCTACCCCTTTGCCCCCAGAATCCCATTCCCATGAAGTCTTATGCTCAACTAATCATGCTCCTGCCAGATCTATGGCCCATGGGGAGCCACACTGCTTATATTGTAAGCTCTCTTGGCCAGTCCCTTGCTTCTCCTGCACAAGGGTGAAAAATCCCAAGGCAGTCTATTAAAACAGCAGGAGGTGTTATACTTTTACCTAATAGTGATGTCATGTCCTAAGATGGTGATGTAGAAATATGTGTACATTAGAATGTAGAATGCCAGTGGGGCTACAAAGTGCGTCTGTCTGTTTATTCACAATAGAATGTGAAAGTTATAATAAATGTATTACCTGTTTATGATGCCAGAAATATAAGTTAAAAGATTGAAGTCTAATTGGATTGGGAATATCTTTTATAAATATAATAAGACAATAAAACCTACATGTAACAAAACAGAGTGGAACTAAAAAAGCATAAATGAAAATGACACTGTTATAGAAAGCAGAAATGAAATCTGAAGTTTTGTTTTAGTGTCTAACACAAGTGGAAGAAATTAATGGACTATCCTTGTGGAACAAAGGATTAGTTCTACTCCTACATACTAAAGGCCAGTTTAGAAATCTTTTATAAAAAAAAAAAAACAATAAACACCCCATTAAGCCCATCACTTACTTGCTTAGATATCTCAGTCTATCATGGAACATGCAATGATTTGATGTATATTTAATGAAAAGCTATGTTGTATCCTGAATGTTATTGACAGTCAGAATGCATCAGGACTCTCCATAGCTGTTAGATTTAACTATAATTGTAGACTGACATATATGTAGCATAAACATCTTTATCATTCATACAGATACTTGTTACCTGCCCAAAACAGCATATTCCAAGAGAAGCTTAACTACTTTTTTACTTGAAAAAGTTCCTAGCCTCATGCTTCAGACTATATGACAACTCTGACTTTCTTTTTAAATACTATCAGAAAACACTCATATAATACCTTATATCTGCATAAGCATATTAGCATTCCATATTATTAAAAACATTACTTTTATAAAGTAGATATTTGTGATAACAGAAAATATAGTTTCATTAACTCAATTGAACCATTTGAAACCATCTGTCTACAGAATACTAGAAACAGTTTTAGAATGATACTAAAACAAAAAACACAGTCTAGTCAAAAATTAAATGTTGGTATATCAACTTACACAGTGGACACTGCACTTGGCAATCTTTACAAGACCAAAGTGGGAGAGGAAACAAAAAGCTGCATAAGCCAAGTGTCATAGAGGTAGTGCACCTTTGGTGTCTCCAGGCATATGTAGGCCATAAGGAGGGCTGAGGTGCAGGGTCTAATGGACTGTCTGGTGTTCACCAGAGCACCCCACAAGGAATGATGGGCTTTGTTGCAGATGGCTCCTACACTATGAGTGGTAATAGCTAACAGCAGGCAATAATGAAGAATAATATCAAATTGGCAGGCAAGGTTTTGATCAAACTGGCAAAGAGTCAAAACAGATGGACAACAAGGATTGTGAAGAAACAGGCAGCGTTCAATAAAGAGGAAAATACAAAAACATGTGGGACTTTTGAGATGCCATCAAATAGGCCAGAAAATTCACTATGTGCAGTTTTGAAGCATTTTATAAGTATTTGACAAGCATTAAAACCACACAACAAACTAAATAAACTGTAATGTTATTAACGCTACGCAACCGCACCACAAATGCCTCGCAAATGCCTGCCAATGCGTTTGAGGAGCGTCACCATAGACTTCAATGGGAGGCATTGAAAGGCTTCACTCCTCCTGACTCAACATGAGGCTTACATTCTGAGAACACCTCAAACACCTGCTTTCAAAGCCTAGGAGTCAACAAGTAGACCCAGGTGGACAGAAAGAGCATCACTAATAAACAGAAATTGTCAACTGAAGGACATATCAATGTCAATCCCCCCACCAGCCAAGCCTCTCACTACTTATCACAGATGGAGTAGCAGGTCTTTAATGGCCCGGCAAATATTCAGCTAGGTGCAACCACCACAGGAGGATCCCAATTTCTGTATTACAATCTCTTTATTGTAATTGTAAAACAGCACACTCCCACAGAGAGGAGCAACAAATAGATACACTTTACAGTTAAATCACTTAAAGAAGAATAATCAATCATAGCGCTCATCTAGGTCACAATGAGAGTTATGCTGGTACTATCACATTTTATCGATAATAAAGAAACAATATATGACAAATAAAGTTGCCCTTCAACAAAATGGTAATCATCTGCACACAGACACTGACTCCTTGTTGCATAAATGTAATGAGATGGGAAAAAGATAGCTTCAGCCCATGTTCTCCATCTATAGACAACTCCTCTATGATAAAGCTCTGAACAGGGTGAAACACAGCAGGGGCTGAAGCCATCTTTCACCCATCTCATTTCAATTATGCAAGAGGGAGTCAGTGTCAGTGTGTAGAAGATCAATTTATTTAGGGGTATCAATATCTACTTTTTCAAAAAGAGCTATGTCTACTGTTCTCAGTATGGTCACTACAGTTACCCAGCATGAAAAGTTGAAAAGTCTGATCCAGAATTTGGTGACCTTAGGACATTTCCACCAAATGTGAAACATAGTTCCCATCTGGCCACAATGCCTGAAGCAAGAAGAAGATGCTTGTGGGCATATTTTAGCAACTCTGGTGGCAACCATGTGCCAACCTAGTAATGTTGTACAGCAGAATCTAATATATAGGTGAGCTCTGGCGATATCTGGGGAGCAGCTAGCACAGTAGGTAAAGGTAACAATCCCCTACAATAGTGTATGTAAGAAAGTGCAGCGCTAATATATATATATATATTGCGAAATGGTATTGTGCAGCACATAAAAGTGCAAAAGACATTAGTAAATGCGAAATCTTAAAATCAAACAATATGGTAAAGTGCATCATGAATGTAATGAGCTGAGTGAAACAGTAAAGTGCATCACGTAAAAGCATCAAAATATCAGCTAAACAGCTCAAAAAGCAAATGCCAAACAATAAAGTGTATCACGGGCAGAATCTAAATACAATAATGTCCGTGGTGATCCGTGAAGTAAAGTGCAGTAAAGTAATTAAGGTGAAGAGTGCAAATGTGCTGATGATCACACAAAAGAATACACCACCACTCTCGGATGTACATTCACCAGATGAAAACTGGTAACAGGTAATCAAGCATTAAGAATGGGAGGCGGCCTAAGGGTTAAACCGGACCAAATTTGTCCTGGGCACTCGGATGGGAAGTCAGCCCTTGTCCTAGAGGGAATAGCTCACAACAGGAGCCAATAAGGTTGCATATAGTGTAGTATTTATTAGAACATTAAAAAGTGACCACATGGAGACAGAAATCAAAAAGCATAAAATGTGTAATATGATGGCCACCGCTTCGACCATTGGCAGAGGCGGCATGACGTCAACAAATGGCGGCTCCATTGAGTGTATTATTGTATTTAGATTCTGCCCGTGATACACAAATCATATATAATTTTTTTTCAATAACATGTCTTTGTCCCTGATGTTACTGGTCTCCTGAAAATTCTTTTTAAAATGATTACAAACTTTATATGCTATAATCCATGTTTTTTATTTTGGTACTACCTTACTATACATGGAGATGCTCTGCACATACTTTCCTTGTTTTGTGAAAACCAGTTTCAATATTGATTTTCAGTTACGAAACATCAATGTTCATGTAAGTCTGGAATGAAATAACTGCAAGGAAATAGAACATGTTAAAAACACAGTATATTCAATATCCACTGTAAACATTTGTGTATGTTGTCAGCACTTTCTTTATAGGGTTCTGTACACTCTCTGTATTTTGTACAATGCCATCTGGGGGTGGGGAGGATGTAATGCCTATATAATTAATTTATTTTTTTTCAGGGGAATATTTTTTTTTAATTCTCTCTTTTTTGAGGAATAATTAAAAATCTATTTTGCTACAAAAATACTAAATCATTGTACTGCAACTTTATACAGTCAATTTCCAAAAATGAGAACTTTAGTACTAAAAGTAGAATACAGTAAAGATTCCCAATTGTGTTTTACAGCAAGTAATAGAAAAATGCTTTTGTTCTGTGTGCAGTGACTCAAAACTACAGCATTTGGCTTTCATATATTTAAGGGTATTGTTAAATCTTTCATTTGCCATTTACTGTCACAACTTTTGCTTCCCACCAAGGGTTCTACTTGGAGTTCGCAAGAACAGATTAGTACCTGTATCTAACCTGCTATGTTGACAGCAAACTACTGCAGCCTTCAGAAATTGTCCTTTATAGTGACACGGATATTCATTTATACTGAGTTATGTGAGAACATTTCAGCCTGTATTTTTTCAGTGTAAGTATTTGTTTTTTGTAAACTATGCAAATACTGTACAGTAGGTTTTTCCCAAATATAATGAAATATATATTGGTTAAAGGTGTGTCCCATCATATACACACTGAAACATATACTGTACTTCCTGATATTGTCATGCTCATATTTTTCTGCAATATTGCCTATTATTTTTTATTACAAAAAAGATTTGTTATATAAAAACAAGTGCAATACATACTGTAAGGTTACAATGCTGGTGAGGTATGTGCAACATAATAACAATAAATCAACAATTGTGAAAAGCAAAATAAACCACTATTTTGAAAGATAAAGCAGCCTATCTTAAAGGTAGTTTTCACTTATGACATTCCGACTCTAGGGGTTGTTCTGCCAGTCATCTAGTGAATGACTCCTTATATAGGGAGAGCAGTTTGGTGCATGCGGCATTATGCTGAAGCACCCCTGAGGTTGAGAAAGATTAGAAGAGCTGCTTCCATGTTATATATAGCATTTATAGTACTGTATTGTGTATTGTATTGTATTGTTACTGTACTGTCTCGTGTACTGTCTCCCATTATAATGTACAGCGCTGAGCAAACCGTTGGCACTATATAAATACTGTATAATAATAATAATTTATCATCACTCTCACTGTACAATGGAAATGAGATTGTGATATTTGGCAGACATTTGAAAGTGCTTCTAAAATGCCCAGGTGTAAATTTTGAGAGATTATCTTGGGATATATGGATCAATTCTTCCATCTCAGATATATTGGCAATTTTCTTGAGCCACTCTCTTACTTTGGCTTCCAGTGCATCAGCCCCCCAAAGTCTAGCCACATTATTCATATGCATTGCTAGAGACTTGTGATAAATACGGGAAGAGACTACCGTGTGATGAAGAAGGTAAGACGCAGGAGAATAATCCACTGGGAGAGTAGACACCTCCGACAGTGTCATAGACTGCCTTCTTCTCTCTTCCTTTTTGCATCTTTGGTACATTTGAGAGTTCAACGAGAAGATTTTATGGCGCAAGGTTGGCATTTTGTACCACCTTGACCTTAGTTTTTAGCGATTCTCTTGAACCATGACATTCAAAGACCCTTTGTGAACTCTGTCATTGATGGCAGACCAATCTTCCTCCGATAGATCCCTGCCTATGTCCCTTCCCCAAGAATTGAATGGTGGCCAGGAAATGCATAATTTGAAATTTCGAATGTAAGACCATAGTGGGAAAATCTTTGTGTTCGAGGCCTCAGGAAGTGTTGCAAGATCCAAAAATCGTCCTTTGTGAAAGAACTTCTTTGCAAGCATTGTAGAGTGAGGCCATTTCATAGGCAAGAATACTTGGGACATGCCAGGTCATAACGCGGGGTTGCCCTTAACCAGAGTAAGGTGACTGAAAAAAAACACAGGCTTTTTTACATCAGACTAAAAAAATGCATGCGGTCACCCAGGAAAACCATACCAGGTCCTTCAAGTCTGATAAGGATTTTAAGAGGGACCTCACACACACACACACACACACACACACACATAAAAATGCTTGGGGGTGGAAGGGTCCTCCAAAAAATCCATACCAGACCCTTAATCAGAGCATGCCTAGCTGGCTAGGAAAGGGGGGGCAGTGTGCACCACCCATCCTGGACCATAACAGGCCATATGCCCTCAGCATGGAGGGGTAATGTGCACCTTGTCTCTATGCTGATGAGGACAAGAGCCTCCTCTCCACACCTTAGCCTGGTGGTTGTGCGGGTCTGCAAGTGGGACTTATCGAAATCTAGAAACACCCTTATTTGATTCTGAAATCCCTCTTTTGCATGGGGTAAAATCCATATCACACTCAAAGGGTCTGGTATGCCTTTTGGGGGAACAATAGTCTTTTTCATTGTTGCCATAGCATGTACTACAGCAAAAGTGTCTTTTACTAAGAGAAAAAAGTATGCAGTTTAAATTGCTGGTACATGACATCTCAGCTAAGAAAAAAAAAAAAAAAAAGTACACGGACCCCTCTAAAGGTCCTTCAAAATACACAGCAAAACCTTGGAGAGGTATGTGTGTTGTTTGTTGTTAAAACAAAGAAGCTGCCAATGAGATGTCATTTGTCTGTAAATTTAAACACTTTTTTCCCTTTATAAATGTCAGTGCTGCTGCAGCATTTTCTGTATATCAGAGATATGCCCCTTCACAAGCAGGATTAGGGCAGGTTACTTAACTACTTTTCACCTGCAGAATGTTATATGACGTCCTGGACTTTGAGTGGAGATACTGGGATAATGCCTGCAGCTACAGGTATCATCTTTTTTTTGTCAGCTAATCTTCTGTAATGTAAAAGCAATTCTAGTGGCTAATTAGCTGCTGGATTGCTTTTACAAGCGACAGGAGGGGTGCCACCCTCCACTTTATGATGCTTTCCTGGACTCTCTTGTCACATTGGGGAGCCCGAGGCAGAAGCCAGTGCTGCCGCTGGCTTACCAGAGACCTGAACAGGGCTTGGGATGTCCCTCTAGAAACCAGAAAAAACAAGCATCTTGTCTCTTCCGGTTTCACCGAATGTAAACAAAGCCATTTTTGTCTTGGGAAACTTCTGACCATACTGATCTTGGTGTTTTTAGACGTTTTTAAGGGCAGAGGAGAGATCTGAGGTCTAATAGATGTTTATATTCCTTGTAACAGCAATAAAAGTGGTAAAAAAATGTAAAGGGACAGTGTAAGAATAGAAAATAAAAAAATAATAATACATATTTTAAAGCTCCCCTATCCCCCTGTGCTCGAGGGCAAAAGCGAACACACGCGTAAGTCGTGCATGCACATTTAAACTGTGTTCGCACCACACATGTGAGGTATCACTGTGAAAGTTATAGCAAAAGCAATGCTCTCCTTTGTAACTCTAAATTGGTAACCTGTAAAGGCTATTTAAAGCATCTCCTATGTAGATTTTTAGGTACCGTAGTTTGGCGCTGTTTTACAAGTGTATGCAATTTGAAAGCATGCCATCTTAGGTATCTATTTATTCAGCATAATATTTTGGTAAATTTTACCAAAAATGGGTATTATATTGTTTTTGTGTGCACTAAAATTCATTAAATTGTATTTTTTCCAAAAAATGTGCATTTGAAAAAACAAAGCTCAAATACTGTGCGAAATAAAAAAAACTCTTCATTTTTTTCTCTACGGCAGAAGTACTGAATTAAAATTCACAGAGGTCTAATTTGTAAAATATTCCTCCAGCAGAAGTCCAGATTCCACATTTGTGACTTAGATCCTTTACATCACAACCCCCTTCTCCACTTAGGCTAGGTTTATACTGTATCTCTGTGGCTGGAGAACTGTGCAGGAAAATGTGCTGCACTTTAGCAGATGTGTGAGGGTGCCATTCATTTTTAAAGGCTCCCCACACATCGCTACCTATCGCACATTTTCGCATGCACCAGCGCAATTTTAAAACGGGGTCAGGGACTTATTTCCCTGCCTTTCATGTGGGTAGGGCAGCCTTTTAAAATGGATTGGCTGCCTTACCTATGACGTGTGTGCGCAAATGCACATGCACAGATCTGAACTGAGCCTCATATCACAGTCTCTCTCTTTACATCACAGTTCCCTCCCCTTCACATCAAAATCCCCTCTTCACATTACTGTCCTCAGCCAGCCCCCTCACATTACTGTCCTGAGCACCCCTGTTACTGTCCTCAGCCCCCATATTTGTCCTCAGTGCCTCATTATTGTCCTCAGCCCCCCCATTACTGTCCTAAGATCCCAACATATTGTCCTCAGCCCCATAATTGCCTTTAGCTCCCCCATTACAGTCCTCAGCCCCCCATTACTGTCCTTAGCGCCCCTACATTTTTGTCCCTAGCCTCCTATAATTATCCTCAGTCCCCCCCTTACAGTCCCCAACCCCTCATTATTGTCCTATGCTCCCCCTTACTGTACTCAGCTCCCTCTTTTTGTCCTTAACTCCTCCCCATTACTGTCCTCAGCCCCCCTATAATTGTCCTCAGCCTCTTGTCCTCAGCCTCTTGTCCTCAGCCTCCTATAATTGTCCTCAGTCCCCACTTACTGTTCTCAGCCGTCCCATAATTGTCCTCAGCTCCCCTCATACTGTCCTAAGCTCCCTCCTGCTGTCCTCAGACCCCCATAAATGTCCTCAGTCCCTGTTACTATCCTTAGTTCCCCTTCCTGTCCTTATCCTCCCATAATTGTCCTCAACTCCCCCTTAGTGTTCTTTGCCCCCCCATAATTGTCCTCAGCTCCCCTGTTCCTTATCCTCAGCATTCCATAATTGTTCTCTGCTCCCCCTTTACTATCCTGAACCCCCCATAATTATCCTCAGCTCCCCCTTTACCGACCTTAGCCTCCATTATTGTCTTAGGGCCCCCCATTACAGTCATGAGCCCCATAATTGTCCTCAGCCCCCACCCGTTACTGTCCTCAACCCCCCCATAATTGTCCTCTGCTCTCTCATTAATGTCTTGAGCCCCCTCATAATTGTTCTGAGCCCCCCATTAGTGTCTTAAGACCCCCATTACTGTCCTCAGCACCCCCATAATTGTCCTCAGTTCCCATTACTGTCTAAAACAGCATTTCTTCACATTGCCTTTCCTCCCCTCCTCTTGACAGCTGGTGTTTGGTAGCTAGGACCACATTAGAAACCAATTACCTGCCTGTTAACTTGGGAAGCAAACCCTCTGTCCAGAACTATCCTGCCTCCCACTGTGGGCTACAAGGATGGCAACAGTGAAGGCTTTAAGACACTACAGGCTTCTAAATGGGGGGACCATGGTGGTTCAGACAGGACTGTGAGACGGCCTAGATGCAAACCTCAGTCTGCCATTTAGTGATGCCTGCTCTAGGGCCTCTAATAAATATATATAAAATTTTGGGGGGTTCTAAGTAATTTAAGTAAGAATTTATACTCTGCAGAGCTCACTGAGGAGAGCTTTAAGAGCTGATTGGAGGGAAGAGACACACAAACCCCTCCACACAGCTTACATCAGGCATGTCCAAAGTCCGTCCCGCAGGCCATTTACGGCCCGGGGGTCGGTTTAATACGGCCCTCCAACAGCCCTCCTTGCTCTGTGTAATGTGGCCCTCCCACAGCCCTCCCTTCTATGGCAGACAGTCTTCTGCTTGAGAGCAGAGGGCAGTGCGCATGCCTGACTGCGGCGCGTTCTCCCTGGTCTGTGTAAATGCGGCTGTCGCTCCCTTCTGTGGCAGACAGTCTTCTGCTTGAGAGCAGTGCGCATGTGTGACTGCGCCGCGCTGGGAGCGACAGAGGGCGGTGACGTCAGGGCCGGGCTTCCAGCGTGAAGTGTGTTTCTCTTCCCCTCCCGGCTGCCGAGCAGAGACTTCAGCTCCAGCTACCTTTTTCACCCTTCACATTAGTGCAGGTAAGTTTTTTTTTAATTTATTTTCAATACATTGTGAAAACTCAGCTGTCAGTTGATCTTAATGTTATGAAATGAAAAGTATGTCGTTTGCAATTAACTTGGCATAAAATAATTTATTTGAATTTAATTGTAATGGTTCAAAGAATGTTCGGAAAAATGTTCGGCCCTCCACCATGTTCACTTCATCCAATCTGGCCCTCTTTGAAAAAAGTTTGGACACCCCTGGCTTACAGGAACAGAGCTGAGGCTGTCAATTTGCTGGAGGTCCCTCCCTGTCACCATTCTTCTCTTGGTGTCAAGAAAACTTGTCAGAAGTGATTCATGCTGATAGCAGACGAACGAAGCAGAGGACAGAAATTACACTTAGTGCTCTTAGTGCTATAGAGGAATATGCTTTGTTTATATTTTGTGTCTGTTTACATCCACCCTACTTTAGTTAATAATGCTAAACAAAGTTAAAGTCTTCAGCATAAGCATTACAAAGGGGTTTCCCAACACAGGTTCAAGCTAGCCGGCAGAAAAACCCCCCAAAAAAACACAACTTAACACAAAAGTTTTAGTTGCATACATCTGCAAATACATGTGACAGTGACACTGCCATGTCATTCATTCTAAGATATTTGTGGTTCCTAACTGTATGAGTTTCCCAGCTATGGTACCACACTCTTTGACGCACCTGGCAAGTGAGGAATATTTATTGCATAAGTCTGGATATACACCCAAACGTAAGGTGTATAGGCACCCAAAAGAATATAGTAAATTGTCAACAAAAGTGAGGAGGGAATTACAACCAGATGAGCAACAGGAAAAAATTTACATGTATATGTATATACTGTATATTGTGGGGTTAGCTGATATGGGGATCAGCTTCCCTAGGAAAAGGGCAGTCCAAACTGCAGGTCTTTTCTTAAAATTCTGACTCATAGTCAGTTTTATTTAAAAAAGTTTCACACAAAATGAACAAAACAGAAAATAAATCCTTGCCATCCTGGAACTAACTAAACAGTACAGATTCCTCTCTCACAGGTGAAGGGCTTCTCCCGGTCACCAAAAAAAAAAAGTTTGCAAACGTTTTTAATTCTCTTACAGAGCGATTTCCACATGTCCACAGGCCTATTTCAGGGTAGCTTCCTGAGTCCCAGGCCAGAGTAACCTCTTGCTCCAGTCCTTCCTTATTTATCCCACCTGCTACTGGTCACAAGTAAGAAGCAAATCCCAGTTCAGATCCAGGATTTATTGGGGGTCTGGGGTGGTACACCAGGAGAGGCTGGCTAACTCTCTAAGAAGAGGATTTCTCTGTAAAGACTTGTAATATAGTACAGGCAGTTTTGTCCTTGTCACCAGTACCCTTGAGCATCTCATACACCCCTTACCCTATCCAAGTTTTACATCCCCAATAAAACTTCAAAACAAAACTCAGGGGCTGGTTTTCTGTCTCCTGAAGCAAGTCTGAATGGAAAATGTGCAATGCCTGGCTGTACAGGACTATAGGGGGACCACATTCATCATCAAATCCTGAGAGGGTAGTGCTACATAATGAATATGACGAAACAAAATTATTTACTTAAAAATTTATCTGAAATGAGACATATTATTTCATTGTGTACACCTCTATCCCAGAGTCCTTTAAACCTCTTCTCAGAATCTGCAGCAACCCTTCTTGTTGAGCCACCTGAGATGCTGGACAGCTCCCTTCTGATAGACAATCTTGCCTTGTACCTTTTTTTTTGTGAACCTTGAACTCTTTGTTCCTCCCATGAAATTCCCAATTTAAGCCATGTCTCTGCACTTACTGTTTGTCATATTATTGTGCTCTATCCAGCCAATATCTCGCTCTTGTCAAGCCTGCTGCCACTCACTATCACTCATTACCGATCTTTGACTTGCTCAGTGACTACACTTTTACGTGAACCCAACCTGCAAATACTTGTTACCGACATTTGGCTTGTTTACTGATTATGCTTCTGCTTAATCCCTACCTGATATATTTGCCACTGGACCCCAGCTTGCTCACCTTCTTGTGGGGCTATCTTGAGGACCGCAACCTGGTGCTAACATGCAGCAAAACCTATCAGGAGCTCTAGTGCATACTGGTTAGTACTTAGACCCAACACCTCCGAGCCTGATTCCAGACCGTGACTTTCTCCTGAGGACTCTTCGGCAAATTCAGGGGGTAGCTGGAGGATGTGTGTTTTCTCTTCATTTAGTAAAATGGGAGAAACCTCATGGCTTCCTGCCTCATGAGTCTGAGGCATAAATTTAGGGGATTCAGACCTAAGGGTCCATGGGTTTGCTATAGTAGAGGAAATAGATGGAGTGGCATGCGGGGACACAGATGGCCACAACTAGTCCATGCAGACGTTTTCCTCTTCACTGTCTTCTTACTCTTTGACAGTTGGTAGAGAAGACTGTGATCGGGCAACTGGTCTTTGCATTGAAGAGACTGTCTGAGAGTACTGAGTAGGGGATGGATCGGTCTGTTGAGGCATTCAGACAGCTTCTCCCAGAGGTAGAAGATGGTTACAGGGTCAGACTGTCAGTGCACCTGTCTTCCCCATCTGGTACACTGGCAAACCAGATAGTTGCTTGCACATGATGTAGATTTGGGATTTCCACCAGTTGCCTAGCTTGTGCTTTCCGGGGACTCACAAATTTCTCTGAAGTACCCAATCACCTGGCTGTAGATCCTCAACTCCAACTCATAAGTTAAAGTTCCTTTTATTCCCCTGAGCTCGGGCATTTGATGCAGCTTATGCCTCTAGTCACATGCCGAAAGCTAAGTCTACAGGCAGTCGAGGTTCTCTGACAAGAGCGTGTATAAAGAATAGCTTGTGGTACCATTCTCCATGCTGTTCTAAGCGCAGCCACCGAGATATTCCTTCTCCAGTGTTGTTTCTCTTCCATCAATAGAGTTCCAAGCATGCTTAGAAGGGTGTGGTTGAACTTCTCAGGCTGCAAATCCCCTTGTGGGTGATAGGAGGTCATTCTGGTTGCCTAATAAATCCAGCAGTCTCTTATTGAGTCGACTCTTAAAGTCTCTTTCTTGATCAGAATGGATTAATTGGGGCAATCTATAGTGAATGAAGAATGTCTTCACCATCTTTTGTCAGAATCTTTTGCAGGAAATGCCTGGGCATAATGGGTGAAATGGTCTGTCACCATCAGGGAATTTAATGCCCCCTTGAGTCGGGTTTTAAGCAAGAAGTCAATGCACACGATCATCGGGTCCTGGCCGGTGATTACCCGCCAGTGCCCCGTGATTACCAAGAATCTCCGAGGGGGAGGAGGGCTGTTTTGTTTATTAATAGTATAGTGCTCTGGATGGCTGTGCACAGCACAGCCATCCAGAGCAGTGTCCTTACAGTGAAGCACCAACACACCGCCCCCCAGTAAATCACTCTCAGCACACAGTTAACCCTTTGATCGCCCCTCATGTTAACCCCTTCCTGCCCAGTGCCATTAGTACAGTGTCAGTGCTTTATTTTAGAACTGATCACTGTATTGGTGTCACTGGGGATGACACCAAGTCAGTTCCCCCCAGTGTCAGAATGCCCACTGCAGTACCGCAGTCCCACTATAAGTTGCTGATTGCTGCCATTATTAGTAAAAAATAATTAATTTACACGTACTGGGATTTTGTTTAGCAAAGACGTAGCAGAACATATTTTGGCCTAAATTTATGACGAAATTTGATTTTTTTACTTTTTTTACTGGACATGTTTAATAGCAAAAAGTCAAAAATATAGTTTTTTTTTCTCAAACTTGTTGGTCTTTTTTTTTTATAGCTCAAAAAATAAAAAACACACAGGTGATCAAATACCACCAAAAGAAAGCTCAATTCGTACCAAAAAAGGACGTAAATTGCATTTGGGTGCGGCATTGCATGACCGCACAATTGTCAGTTAAAATAACGCAGTACTGTAATGCAAAAAATGGCCTGGTGATGAAGGAGGTAATCCTCAGGAGGGCAAGTGGTTAATATTGGTGCTGGTGGCATCTTATGGCACTTATTTTTGCAAAATTAAAAGAAATTTAGCAATATCATGTTTTGTTGATTTAATATTTTCAACTGTTAAAATTTTTTTTTTGGGGGGGGGGTAAATAGCTGGTCTTGTCTAGGGAGCAAAATAGTCTGACACCGGCCCTGCTCAACTGAATAATACGCCAGGCTGAAACAGAAGCCAGATAGGGCAGCCAACCATTTATATCCTGTGGCATCTAGCCTGGCTGTAGTGATTGTGTAGGTGAATGGATTTTCATCTGTCCTGACCTTGAAGTCTGCACTACACAGATAGTCTTTCAACTTGTCCACCACTGCCCATTAAAAGGCTAGGAAATCCAGGGTGAGGCTCTGTCTCATGTAGGCAGTGTCAGGACAAGGTCATTTTGGGCCCAGGAAGAAGATGGAAAATGTGCCCCCTTCCCCAGATGTTATGAACAAAGCGATCGTTCCCTATGTTCCGAGCCCTGTCTTTATTTTCTACACAGGGCTCTGGGTTGTGGTTCAAAACAGTCAAACAGCAGGTCCCAGCCAAGAATCAAATCAACCAAGAGTCAAATCACAGGGGAGTAGGCGAGCAGGGGGTGCACACGTGCATGAAATCCTGAATGCACGGGCATGTCGCGGTGCCTACAGCTGCTGCCCCATCGAGAGATATGTACTGCAGTGTGTTGGCAAGTAGGTAATTTACAATGTTATTTGTAATATGCAGCATGAAGGGGGTTAATGTACTGTCACTGGTCACTGATGTATTAGTGGCCAGTGGCAGATAATTAATTCCTATGTGCTGCATTAGCAGCACCAGTGTCAACTTAAAGGGGTTAATTAACACTGACACTGTTGCCACTAATGCAGCACACAGGGAATAATTATCTGCCACTGGTCACTAATGCATCAGTGACCAGTGGCAGCATAGTAACCTCCTTCATGCTGCATGTTACAAATACCATTGGTAGTAAATTAGTAAATAACACCCCCCTCCCCAGAGTTAACCAGTCCAGTCAGAGCCAGTTCATGCTGACACAAGTGACATAAAATAGGTACATTCATCTGCAGATGCCCATCTGCTTACATGTTCAACACACACTGGTTCCTCTAGAGCACAGCGCCGGCAGCACTCAAGTATTCTCTCCCATACCACCTCTCGGCCTCTCAATGACATCTCACTGGGATTAGGAAGCACCTGTTGGGCGGAGATCACTCTGCCTGACAGGGAAGTAAATAACTGGTCCTAGCCTCTGCAAGTATTGAAACTTCCTAGGCCCTTTGGCTTGACTGGAAGGTCTCAGCTAGTCTGACTCATCTTCATCCTCACTCCTCAGCAACCTATTGAAGGGTCAAGCTATCTTGGTGAATACCTGTATAATCTTTGATAGTAGGAGCACAACCCCAGAAATGACATTAGTACAGGCACTTAGCTCGGTCTTGGCCAGGAGGTGACAGCTTCTAATTTCTTAGGGGTCAGAGGGCACTCCTTTAGCAGAGAAATTATGCCCAAGATAACCGACAGAAAGCTGATAGAACTGACACTTGTCAAAGGACAAGTTCAACTCCTCATCATGAAGTCCCATCAAAACCTTCTCCAAGCACTCTTCATGTTCTTCAGGGTTCAGCCGAAGATGATGTTGTCCAAGTACATGAGCAGTTCGATTAGGTTCTTGTTTCCCAACGTCTGTTCCATAAGTCATTAGAAGGTTACAGGGGCTCCCAACAGAGCTTGTGGCACCCTGTTAAACTCATAGAATCCCAGCAGGCAGATAAAGGCTGACTTCTCTCGATTTTATGCATGCTTGGGGAATATCCACTTGTTAGGTCCAACATATTTAATAACTTCCCCCTGACAGGTATTGTTGAGCATCTTCTATTCGTGGAGTGGTGTGCTGGTCAAAAATAATCCTTCTGTTGGAGGTTTAGTAGTCAATGCACATCCTCAGGGAACATCACCAAGTACAAGGGACATATCAGGGTGTATTTACTATGCAACTCTTCTCACAAGAGTGTGTTTGTTTAGCTACAATAGCTTCCATGTACCTGTGGTCATATTTTTCCTTAAGGAGAGCTGTGGCTGGGTGACAAAGCTGCCCCTTGCATCCCCGTGTCTGCCCTATGCAAGATGTCCTGCTGTAGCCTAAATATTCAGTTTCCTGATTCTAATTTGTCTTACAGCCTGTTGTGGCTCTCAACCACTAGTTTATGTACCTGGCTATGTGTCTAAATCACTTATCTAGCTTTTTGTTTTTAGATTTTCTCACCCTAGCCATAGTAGATATGGTACCTTTGAGTTCTGCAACTGACTATGTAATCGCAAGGTATCTTTTTTTTTTAATTTTAATGCATGCAGAGAAACATACAATATGGAAATATGCCCTGTGGCTCTCATGACTTTCATGAGTCAGTTCTACAGTTTCAAAGAGGCGAACAGTAGTCACAAACATTCTGTTGATGATAACATTGCAATAAAAGAATGTTAAGTGTATTATTGGAGTGGTACTCTATTTCTCAGCTGGAATAAATAAAACCAAAATATGGATTAATAACTACGATTGAAAATATGTGTTTCCAACATCCTAGTGTGTGTCTAATTTTTATGTTATGAATTTTATCACACAGATTATCATGTGTTTATTATATGGGCTTCAGGGCAGAAAGCCCATTGTACTGTGTGAATCTCTCAGTTTCATTCTTCGGGAAGTGATACAGGCCCTGGCAAAAATAAGGAAACATGTGGATGTAAAATGTAAATCACTGTTCAGGGGCTCATGTTCCTGACCTCATATCCCATAATGTTGCAATTAGAAGCCTTGGTGACTCACTTTGCCATATGGATCACATAACATCAATACACAGCCATATGCAAGAGGAGTAAAGCTGCTACAATGCTCAACAGGTCATTCTCTGGCAAATGCAGCTTTTCTTGTAGAGGAATAAAAGTTCAAAAGGCTTGGGTTTAGAGTGTGGCTACAAACATTTTAAATCTACAAAGCCCAGGCTGGACATGGTATTGCAAATAGAACAGAGTAGTCTGAATATCTATGTCACTATAGAACAACGTGGTAATGTTGGGGTCTCTATGTTTTCAAATGGACACAAAAATAACACAAAAATAATTCAGTTATTTGTTCCTTTCTTACCATTATTATTTAATCTGCAATTAATTATGGACTTTTTTTGAAGCGGAATAACACATTAAAAAGGATCGATCAGTGGAACCATTAAATCTCTAGATTTAGACAGTCACATATCACAAGGGGATGAAAGGGGCAGCTTTGTCACCCAGCCACAGCTCTCCTTAAGGAAAAATATGACCACAGGTACATGGAAGCTATTGTAGCTAAACAAACACACTCTTGTGAGAAGAGTTGCATAGTAAATACACCCTGATATGTCCCTTGTACTTGGTGATGTTCCCTGAGGATGTGCATTGACTACTAAACCTCCAACAGAAGGATTATTTTTGACCAGCACACCACTCCACGAATAGAAAATGCTCAACAATACCTGTCAGGGGGAAGTTATTAAATATGTTGGACCTAACAAGTGGATATTCCCCAAGCATGCATAAAATCGAGAGAAGTCAGCCTTTATCTGCCTGCTGGGATTCTATGAGTTTAACAGGGTGCCACAAGCTCTGTTGGGAGCCCCTGTAACCTTCTAATGACTTATGGAACAGACAGTGGGAAACATGAACCTAATCGAACTGCTGGTGTACTTGGACAACATCATCTACGGCTGAACCCTCGAAGAACATGAAGAGCGCTTGGAGAACTCAAAACTTGCACACAGGACACACCCTATATTTGAAAGCACTCAGGCTTAAGAATTGCCCACCTAGGTTCCAAGCACTTAATTATGGCTCAACAGAAAATTACCCCTTATCTTAAAAAGGACCAATATGGTGGAGTGTAAATATCTCACACCATATAGAAAGGATTATAAAAGAGATGTGGCTACTGCCATTACAAACAGCATGTTCCTATAGCACTATAAAGTATTACTTTATCCCACATTGAAACTGGAGTGATAGGCTTCATTTAGATGTGCGTTTGGGGGAGCCAGCACAAATGTGCAGTTGAGAAGTGTTTTGTTGTCCACAATAAGCAGCAGACAAGGGTGTTTGCATGCCATGATCATGATGCTTAGCTTTATACCCACAACAAAGTTTACCCAACATGTAGAGATCAGTGGGTGGCAGGCCAAAACACTACACACAATGGGGAAGTACCACAAACACCCCACAACCACAAAAATGGGGTTAAAAAGGCAACGGAGAGGCCTCACATCACTTCCACACCACCTTTCAGTAACCTTTGAAGTGTGATTCACAAGCAACTGCATGATAGATTAAATAGATGAATTATGGCAAGGCAGTTAAACAATGCATGAATCGGTCACCTGAACACATTTATAGATGCTGCACTAGATAATGTGAATACTGAACTGTAAGATGGCAATCAACTGAACTGTAATAATGTTAAACAAAATTTTAACTGATGCAAACAGTGTTTAAAGTATCGGCATAAACAAACCCAAACATAAAGGTTCTTTATTTTACAGCCCCAATAGTGGGTGGGAGTATAAGTTCCTGACAAAGGGGCAGCCCAGGAAGTGGCTATAAAGTATTTGGAGCCCAACTGTCAATATTAGCCATCTATCACTGGGGCCCTTCTGTATGGTGGTGCATATAAAGCTGTCCCTTTCAATGGATGGTTGATAGGCTGCTAAGTAGGGTGACAGTCTCTACTGGCATTCGCTGTGTGTGGAAAGGGATTAAGCTAGGTAGTTCTGCTCACCACTTTTGGCTCACAACAGGTCCAGTCCAGATCACTAGGCAGTCTGCTGCCTCAAAAGTCATAGTCCTCACGATCAGGTCTTCCCAATCAGGTCCTCACAGATCAGGTCTGCACTGAAGTAGGCACACATGGCAATGGGTCTTCCTAGCTCTGGTACCAAATACTCTCTCTGTGGCTCAGTTTGTCACTCTGGTCCTCACAGGCTCTGTCCTCTGGCTCTAAGAACACAGCAAGGATATCCAGCTCTGATTCTCGCACACCAGTCTCTGCTCTCTTTGTAGACATGGACAACAACAGGTCCACACACACTGGTATTCCTGCTTTGTCCACTTAGATCTCTGGTAGATTGCCTGGGAAAATGCTGTACTCTCCTTCTTTTGTAAGCAAGGAATCCTGGGTGTTGAAATCCAAGACCCCATAGCCTCCATTGTACAGTGCTACTTTAGGGTTTACATTTCACAGTGTCCTTTGTGGCAAGTCTAAGTCCTCACAGCTGCTGATTGGCTGAAGGACACTGCTGCCAGGGTGAAAAGAACAGGCGCAAGTGGGGAAAGGACACACAGCCCGCTCTGCAGCACAACAGAGAAGTGAGGGGAGAGAGGTCAGCTAGAAGACACAGCCCAATTCTCTCACAAAACCGGTGGCAGTACCTGGCTACATAATTCATAATACTAAATAAAAATGTTTAAAAGTTGCTTTTAAGCCTTCATTTACATATGGACCCGTATCTCTGTGCAGAGGGTTCTGTTTACATGCTGAGAGATTCAGCAGCTATATGGATCTACCCACACATTCCAGTGTGTACTTCTGTATAGGGATGGATGCACAGCTCTGGTCACAGATTATTTCCTGTGCAACACTTAAATTAAAATAAAGTCATAAGACATCAGAGCAGAAGAGGAAGCATCATGGGAGAGAGGGAGCATCTCAGGAGTGGGTACTGAAGTATGGTAAACCACTGAACATTAATACTGGGGATTTTGTATTGCACTGAATACCAATCCTGGTGTTTTATTTTGCTGCACTGAATACCAATCCTGGTGGTATTTTGCTTCTTTGATATCAGTGCGCAGGGTATTATGTGGCCCTGAAAACCAATCCTGTTTTGTTATTTTTGCTGCATTCACACTAATGTGTGGAGGGGGGTTACTGCACTTGTAAGTCGTGTACCGGGGTGGGCTCCCCAGGATACAGTGAAGTCACGAACGAGGAAAGCAACTCCAACACCAGCTTTTGTCACAACAGAATTTTACTTAGATGTGGCAAATACAAAAACCCACAAATGCTGGAATATACAGTAAATTTATATACACCCAGCCCAAAGACTGGGAACCCTGTGCTGCACAGCACGGCACCTTCTGATGGATAAAGGTAGAAAATGTAGTAGTTTACCTACTGGCGGGCACAGCTAAGCTGCCACACCTTACCTGTTATTACCCTAAATGAACAAGAATCAGTGTATGGGTGTATGGTATGGGCTAGCCTGCGGTGCAGCACAACAACTTACAATCTTACACAAATCTACAGTATTCCCCCTCCCATAACTGGTCCTGTAGCACGTGCCTGAGTATTCCTTCTGAGCAAAACGCCAGTCTGGCTTGAGTTTGTAGGATTTTATAAACTCTCCATATGAAAAATCACTTTAAGTTGTGGAGTCCTTCCAATGATCAGTAACAACACTTGTGGCCTGACACAAACAGAGGCCCTAACTAACTAACTATAGGCCTGTCTCAGTCCTATAGGCGCAAACACTAAAATGAGGTGCGTGCACGATCTTACCGACCCAGGTCTGCTTTGCATCCGCTGGTGACTCTGAACAGAACAAATGTCTCTCCACTAAGCATGCGATATCACAGTATATATATTGCTTAGTTCCTCAGCTTCCCATCAGCTTTCTGGCAGCAATCTTCCTTTCTTTGAACAGGGTTAGCGTCTTGAACACTATCAGCTTCACTCAACTAAATTTCTGATCACGGAGGGCTGTCCTCACATCTGGATGGCATCGGATTCTCAGATCACACAGCCCCCTTCTCTCTCTCAAGCATGGCTGCTCTGCTCTCCTTTTCCTGTTCACTCTCCAAAACCCCACCCCTTCATGAATATAGAAATCTATATGCAGTCTGAGGCTGTGTTAGAAAAAACAGTGGCTAAACTGCAGAATGTCAGTCAGAACGTTTTTAATTTACTTCAATCAGTGTTCAAACAATGAAAGCTGTTTCCCCATCTCACACACTGGCACCAATCCTGAAGGTATTGTTCTGCACTGATACTAATACTTTTTTAGTTTTTTGCGGGACTGACAAACAGTCCTGTGAGCATTTTGCTGCAATGACACAAATCCTGACTTTTTTACTGCACTATCACCAATCCTGGACAGCGATTCTGTACCAATCCAATCATTAGAGGGTGCAGTACTGACACCAGTAATATGGGGGACCTGACAACAGTAATGTGGGGGGGGGGGCTGAGGACAGTAATGTGGGGCCTGAGTACTATAATGATGGGGGCTCATAACAGTAATGTGGGGGCTAAGTACTGTAATGAGGGGGGGGGGTGAGAACAGGACAGTAATATGGGGAGATGATGACAGTAATGTGGGGGAGCTGTGAACTGTATTGTGGGGGATGGTATTGTGGGGGGCTGAGGACAGTAATGCGGAAGGGCCTGAGGACAGTAATGTGGGAGGATGATGTGAAAAGGGGCAGGGTACACTTCAGTGAAGAGGGGGGCAGAGGACATTATTGATGGTGGGGGTTGATGCCAAGGGCGTATGAGAACACTACTGTGAAAGGGGTGAAGGGAGGTGATGTGAAGGGGGAGACACAACTGTGAAGGTGGGGAATTTCATGTGAAAGGAAGGGTCCTGTGATATGCAGTTGGGACTGAGGACTTTGATGTAGTAATGGGATTGTAATATGGGGCTCGGTTCAGATCTGTGCATGCTCATTTGAGTGCACACATACTGTAGCAGGCAGGTCAGCCTATTCATTTTAATGAGCTGCACTGACCATGAAAAATGAGGGGAAAGAAGTCGCTGACCATTTTTTAAAAATCTCACTGCACCAAGCTGCATGATGCTGTGGGACCATGCGGTTTGGCGTGTGTGAAAATGCCCCCCGGGTGCTGATGCTTGGGGGTGCCATTAATAATCAATGACACCCCAGTGAATCTACTAAAGTATAGCTTGTTCCTCTGCGGGTCAGGAATATGTGCAATTTCTCATGCATTCCCCAGCTGCAGAGATGGGAATGCATAAGAGGACAGGGGGCTGTGATGCGAAGGATCTGAATCACTGAACAAACATGCAATACAGACCTCTGCTGGAAGAAAATTTTACCAACTGAACCTTCGTGAATTTCAATTCGGTATCCCTATAGGAGATGCTACACTAATCTAGTAATTTTTCGGTGGTTTTACTGTCCTGATGCTCCAGAGGCTCCAAAAATTTGATAGCTAGTCAGGAAATTAGATGCGTACTTTAGGCATCTTGAAAATGTCACGGTGCTCTTTGGATTATGTGACTATGCTGCAAGTAGTCTCACATATGTGGTAGCAGAATGTGTTTTGGGGGGTAATTCTATGTATGTGCATACTGTGTGTTAGGAATAGCTTATTAATTTACAACTCAAAACATGTGATAAGTAATCAGGAAATTAGATGTGTAATTTATGCCCCTTCCAAGGCTAAAGGTGCTCTTTGGATTGTGGGCACCTCTATGCAGCTAGTCTCCAAAAAAATCTCATACATGTAGACATACAGTATATACATACATACATACTCGGGAGGAGTAGCAGAATGCATTTTAGAGTAATTCTAAATATGCTCATGCTGTGTGTTAGAAATATCTTATTATTTGTTAAAACGATCTCTGGGTAGTGTACAACTGAGAAAAAGGGTTAGCTTCACTTAGTTTTTGTTGTATATAGAAATTTTGATAGGTATTGGAATTTATTACAAAGAAAAAACTTATTATATTTACCTTTCATGGCAGAAAGAGAGGAAAAGAGAATCAGGTGATTGCAGATGTTGGGTAAAATGGTGATAGGTAGTGTATTTATAGCATTAAAATGTTACTAAACCCAGGACCCTGCATGCACTATATCTGGTCTCCCACAGTACACAGAAAATGGAAGTGCAATTATTTATGTAACTATAAACTGCTAAATACCTGTTCTCATCAGCAGTTAGAGCAGTCTTGTGACTGCTATCAGTGTCCAGCCAAGCATTGGTTAAAGTTTGTAGGAGGAGTTTTAATTTTTCTCTAGGAAGATGCAGAACCCCTGACATCTGTCTGGACAGTGCTGATTGGCCCTGTGCTGATCACATGCACTCTCCCAAAAAGAAAAAAAAAACTCTCTAGCAATACACACCAAACTGAGCATGTGCAGAGTGATCCCACATGATATGTCTTATCAGGAGATAAGAGGGGGACACTGGAAGAAGGGGAGGATCAGAGAAGTCGGGATCAAACAGCATTTTACACAATGCAGAGCATTAACCCCTTAGGTTCCACAGTGAGTATATCAAGCATGCTTTACTGCATATACAGACTGATTTTACTGTTGTGGGTTTAGTAACACTTTAAGTCATTAGCAAAAAGACTATGACATTTTAGGAGTGAATATTCATGGAGAAATCCCCAAAAAACAAATTTTTTTCTAATACCTTTAAAACAGAACTCCAGCTAAACCTTTTTTCCAGAGTTTTGGATAGAGTGGGAGGTTTTTATTGCTGTCTGTGTCAGCTTTGAGGAGATATGCAACAGGTCTAGGGCAAAGGGGCCAGTGTTTCTAGATATAGGATGCAAGCTGGTAACTTGCTGGGGCCCAGTTCCACAGCTATCTAATTGGGAGTAACATCAAGCAGAACAGGGCTGTGATAGCTGCTAGAAGGAGGACTTTGCTCTCTCCTCCCTCCAATGGCAGCCTACTATGGGTAAAAGAGAGCAGAGGGAGAAGGCACCTGCAGAGAACAAACCTCCTTCTCAGTTTAAGCACCCACTAGGAAGTGAAAGCAGACTGTATTTCTTCCTAAGTTCTCCTGTTATGTGACATGGTCAAAAACAATAAGTTGCCTTTATTTCCAGCCAAGGGACTGTTTGGGGGTAGAAGGAGGATGTGTGGACAGCACAACCCCAAATCTCTACTTTCCCCCACAAAGCTCAAAAGAACCTCATAACCCCCAACCTACCTCAGAGCCTTTCTGCTTCCCTCCCTCCTCCCTAAAGCCACATACATACCCCAAGAAACACTGTTCCACCTGGGGGAAAGAGGAATGTACTTTGGCATCTTCACCCTGGGTACAAGATAACATTGTCTAAGCTCTGATCAAAGATTACTTTTTTCCTCATGTCTCTTGGCATTAGGAGAAATATTGAGAGATAATCCAAGATTTTACATGTTTTTAACGGAAGGGAAATATAGAGGCTACGGCATGGGGAAACCCTTTGGTGACAGCTGTCAAAGGTGGCATTTGACCTCATTTTGGGAGATGTGGACATACTTCGCATTTTATCTTTGGGGACAAGAAGTGTTCTGAAACCTCACTAATAGGGATGTGCACAGCAATACAAACCTGACAAAAGTAAACCCTTTCCCAACCGATTTGCTAAGCTTGGCTGGAATTACACTTTAAATGTACAGTTTCCTCACACTAGGATGCGATGGTCATCTTGAGGGTGCTTGTACAAATATTGTTATACAGCTTCTTTTTCTTGGCTTCTTATTTTTGATGTTGCAATTATGTCATTTCTGACATGTGGCAGTTCTTCTAATTAGAATTTATTTGTATTTTAACCTTTTGGCTGTACAAGTATAATTGAAAATTAAATTGCTTTTTATTTAACTTTAAACAAAATCTGTCTGTCAACTGAACTTTATTTTGCTGAAGCTTAATTAGTAGACTGAATAATGTTGTCCATTAATGGGCTTTTCAGATTCCTGTTTAACTGAAAACACTCTTATTGTTTTAAGTGTTATCCCTTATGCATATTAATTAAATGAGGTATTGTTAAAAAAAACTGCCAAATAAATGAAACAATGGATAAACAAAAGAGTAGAGCAGAATCCAACAAACAAAATGGGTCTTTAAAGCCAAATCTAAGACCATTGCTGGGGCTAGAGGTTACATTTTTGAATAGGGATGTTGAATAGTGATGAGGCTTGAGTCCTATATAATTGTACTGACAGGTGGCAGCACTACAGTGCAGGCACCAAATGATACCTGCAAATACCTTCAGATGGAATTTTTGCAGCCCAAATACCCTATAACCTTGCTAGGTGTACCTGCCACGTTTGGACAGTGAATGTCACGTACCTTAGATAGTGAGCCTGTCGAGAAGAGGCAGACTTCCCGTACAGCTCCGGCTCGAGGACTACTGGTAGTGGGACAGTAACCGCAGGACCAAGGCGAGGTATGAGTGCCTGTGATCATTCCAGTAGTCTGTGTGCCAGCAGTAGTCAACAGGCAGGTGAAGCAGCAGGACAGGTTGAAGGCTGATAGCCTGGCATGGATCTTGGCTGTCAGCAGGTTGTAGGTTGCAGCAGGGAGCAGAATCCAGATGCGGACTTGCAGGGCTGATGAGCTGTAGGGAGCAGGATGGAAGATGCAAGGTCAGACGAGCCAGGTTGGTAACAGTCTGGCAGATCAAGCATAGACAGTAGATGGCAGAGTAGTCAGGTCACAGGCCAGGTCAGCAGCTGAGGTACAATCAGACAGGAGCAGGAGGCAGAAGAGTAATCCAAGACAAGCCAGGGTCAGGGCAGGTAGCAGACAAGCGAAGATCAGGAACAAGCCAGGTTAGTATCAGAGGTCAGGCACTAGAATCAGGAACACACTCAGAAGCTGTAGACCAAACAGCAATGAGACAAAACTGCAGCCTGTTTAAATAGCCCGTCTGGCACCAGCATTAGTGACAGGCGCGCCTGAATGCATGAGAGCGCATGAGCGTGTGCAACTGCGCACGCCCATGTCCAAGTCCACGCACATCTGTGTGACCCGTTATTGTTCTCTGCGCATGCGCATACTTATGGACTATGACTCCTCACCTGCACTATGGGCAAGCCTTTCCTGACTTAAAGAGGATTTGGTTGTGTGTGATGTTGTAAGCTCAGTCAACACATTTCTATTTCTATTAAATGGATATCATATAGTTGTGGGCTCTTGCTGCTCAGTAAATAAATGTATACTTTTTAAGCTTGAACATTTCTCTGTAGTGTTGCGTGTTGGCTGCCCTCCTCACCTGCCCCATATTCCTACTGGCCAATGCCGGTGTCCATCATAATCATGGACCAATGGAAACAAGCAAGGTAAAAAGGGCTTGCTAAACACTAAAAAAGTGTCAAAATATGCCAGTTACAGTAACTCAGGATTTAAGGCTACCTTGCCACAAAATAATCCACCTAAAGGTTGTGCCATTAGGTGCCTGTATTGTGGTGCAGTAGTCTGTCAATACTGTTGGGGTTATATAAGCTGTTGGGGTTAATGGCTCATGGTTAGTCATGCATGGTCTGATATCAATGGTCTGATTCAAGCAACTCCTGTAATAACTCAGTGCTGCTAGTTTACCTTCTGCTAAGAAGGACATTCTTAAACATGAACTAAATTGAGCTTCTTTCCCCCCAGTGTTCAGCTCTGTGATAGTAACATGTTCTGAGGCACAGAGAGAAGGACCCCAAATGTGAGCCAGGGATTGTGGGATATGTAGTCTAGAAGGCTGGAATTTACAAGGGGCCAATATCTTTGTGAACTACAGGTCCCAGCCGACTGGAGGAAGAAAGGGAGAATTCTGGGAGAGGATATATAGACAAGACCCCAGGAAAAGCTCACTCTCTTGGGACCACAGGCTGAAGCTGAGAGGAGGGACCCGGCTGCTCTGGAGAGTTAAGCAGGCCATGCGGTCTGGAAGGTGTGGAAAATCTTTGGCGGGTGTGCTACATACCTGCAGGCAGATCATTCATTTCCAGCTCCCTGTCAGCAGAGTAACTGTCTATGTTCACTCGCATTGTCACTGCCACAGTCACATTGGTATCCCAGCATCGCAAAGGTGCTTGGCCAGGCACCTTTCACTGGTTGCAGATTTTGCAGAAGCCCATTCTGGGACATCCTGGTTCCCCTGGAGCTGCAGTATCATCAGAATTGGTGAGCAGTTGGACGCCCACATTGTATACATTCATACACACTGTATCAAAACACACTGCATGCAGACACCTTTATTCCACACTTCTTCACAGACAAAGCATTTAATAGGAACCATCTTTGCATATGTCATCCATGATTTCTGGTCACTATTGCACAGCAGTCTCTCTGGGCCCCTGTTGAGCTAGCTGAAGACTCAAGACATCTTTATCATTGAGACTCTTTTAGTCTTTCCATTCTCCTTAAGCCAAGGATTCTGTGCCCTACCTCTGTGTGTGTTAGGGGGAGCTTTTATTCAGAATTAGCTCATTGTATAGTGTACACATTGAGTTCCTGTAAAGTGTGCTGTTATTCTGGGCCCGTGACATCAGGATTCCAGGGAACAGCTTGACCCAGAGAATTCTTTTTTTTCCCTCTCATATCTGGGGTCATAGCAGGGGCGGACTGACCATTCGAGCACTCGGGCACTGCCCGAGGGCCCGGGGTCAGTAGGGGGCCCCATGTAATGCCCCTGGTACCTTTTGTAAAGGCATTTTTGAGTGTGGGCAAGGACACAGGGGCCCCATGATCCCCTATTGCCCGGGGGCCCCATGAGTTGTCATTCCGCCCCTGGGTCATAGGTTCTTTGGGTACATACTTGAAATCACTTCCTGACTTATTGTGTTTATTTCTGCTTTAAGTACCCGTATTTACACCTTGAGACTAAAAGAGGGTTATATTGGGAAGTGTTTTCATTAACATATTTTTTTTACCTGTCTCTGACTAAAGAATCCTTAGTAAATACTTGGTTGCTTTATCACATTCTGGTGTCTTTGCAATTGTGATTTCTTGTGAATTATGTCTGAACCCAGGGTGCCAGAGGTGTCGAGGGGCTTGCAAAAGTCAGGGCAATCTTTGGGGACCGTCATCTTACAGGAACCCTCAGGAGGGTAGCGCTGCATAGTGCTTTTTTAGGTTGGGGGATAATTAGCATTTCCTGTAGTTAGAAGCACATGCCACTATGCACAAAGACTTTCTAACTGGTCAGGAAATCTCTGAACAAGCACACCTTGATCATGGCTGTCAGGAAATTAAAGTGAGAGTTAGGCTGCGATGGGTTCTTCTTTGTGACTAATTTCACCATTTTCACCAGCTTCTATATCCTGTCTAGATTCCTTACCTGAGACCCCGGTCACACTAGATGCGAATTGGCATGCGATTTGCATGCCATGCGAATTGCAAATTGCATACCAAATCGCAGCCTTTTGTCCGTAATTAGAGCAGTCAAATCAGTGCGGTTCTGACTTGGTTGGAGCAGCACCGATTTCTAAAGTAGTACATGCACTACTTTTGGTGCGATTTGCATAGATATCTGTATCAGATGTCTTGCAAATGGCACCTGAAATCGGCATGTCATCCGACTTTGAAATTGTGCAACTTCACTGCAAGTCACACGATTTCAAAGTAGGGTTTGATGTGACTGGAGTGTAATGATTGTTCTGAAGCTTTGGTATGGTGGCATATTTTAATTTTATCTTATTCTGTATGGGAATACTTAGCACACACTACTTTGATATATAGAAAACATAATTATATCAATATGCCATTTAAATTTGGAATTTTAAGATGTGATATGAGGTAAAATTATAATTTTCCTTATTAAATAATAATGAATCAAGAGTATGCAAACAACCAATGTTTAAACACTTGCTAATCTATTATTTTTTTATTTATGTTTTTATTCTTTTCTATTTCTATTTTTTTTTTTTATATTATCACCTTTGAGTTGCAACTGCATGTTCAGGTTTATGCTATGACAAATCTAAATTTACTGAACCACTGGGTAGAAAACATTGATGTTAAGAGAAAATTGTTTTAAAATATTCTGTAATGCAGTTTTTACAATTATTCACACCATTACACAAAATGATTGACAATACAATAACAATAGTTTTGTAAAAACAAATATGCTTGTTTACTGTGTGAACTACAATGTACTGCTATCTTGTAAATTATGCTTATTTAAGTGAGCTAATACAATGAATGTTATAATTTTTAATTTAAAATGTGAAATGCAATCTGTGTAGTCATTTTACCACAGAGTGGATATCACAACTTCCCCACAAAATTCACAAAAACAAACAAAAATAAACAAAAAAGTTGCATGCTGATAGAGTAATTCCACAACACCCCTTGGATCTTCTCTGATCCATAAGAGTGTGTTTACGAGTACGCCCCTGGCTTCTGCAGTCCTCTTAAAAGTGTGGCTTTAGTGTACGCTGGTTCACAATGTGAAGGTGAGGTGGCAGGTTGGTACTTTAACCTGCTTGTAGCCCTGGCTCTTAGTGCATTTTATGTTTTTTATTAATAAAAGGTTTGTTTATGGGTTACACTATGACACCTTCTTTTTTTTGAGCTGGGCTTGGTTGTGAGTGTTTTGAGTGTTTCATCGAATGCATTAATTACCCACTGAGAATACCTTTATGTATATTGGACGTCCACCTGTAGCAGCCATTGCGATCTGAATCCTGGATTGCTTATTTTGAAGCTCCACTTGCCCTCATAATAGGGGCCCATTTCCAAACCTATCTGAGCCATTTATAAATGAGTAAAGAGACTTCAAGCTTTTCACTTTGGTGACTGGATTTATATTGGGACTTTGGACTTTCAATAAAAACTTTATTTTTTATCATTTTTGTTTAATATGAAACTTTGGAGTTACACTACATTTACATAAAATTTTAATTTAACATACTGTACATACTTGGTTGCTTGGCAGTTTTAAAAATTGTTTTGGTCAAAAAAATGTAAATCTCTCAGGGGAAGAGCTTTGTATATGATGGAATTGAGGACTTATGTACGTGTTCATATGTGTATACTGTATATAAGGAGCTATGTGTTTGTTTTCTACATTTATCCAATTAAGTTTCTTTCCTCTAGCACCCTTCCATTGTACTATTCGTTCCTGTTTTACTCACATATACATTTTTTGCTAGGGTTAGGTCTCTCTTCTGTAGTTGGTCTTCCCAGGCACAGATATCAGGTAGCCAGAGACCAACATCAGCACTGAGTGTGTGTCAGCTTTAAAGATCCAAAGTTTCCTGGAGTTGTTGACCTAAATTAAAATGAAGCACGTATGAGCAAGGGTGTCAGTAAAGTGTGGGGCTCTAAGCTGACATGTTACTGAGGTGGCAGGCATCAGAGCTGGGGAGTAGCGTTGTGTATTTGTGGGAAGGGAGTTACAGGTGTGATGAGAGCTGCCTGGGATTCCCAGTGTGTAGGCAGGGGTTAATTTGTTGCCATACAAGTGAAAACCTCATAAACAGGCCCCTTGGAACAATAATTAGTCAAATTCTCCTTTTCGACTTAGTCCGATTAGGATAGAATAAGCATCCTTTAAGAAGATGCGCCTCAATTATATACAACAAAATGCTGCAGTGGTCTCTCTATATATGGACGATTAGCGCCATACAGTGCAATCACGTTCTCCTTGAGAAAGTCACGTGACGAGTGACGAAACGCGTTACGGAGGAGCATTGGATAATGTCATGATGCAACACGGAGTCGGCAATTACTACAGCGCTAGTGCACACTTATTGTAACACGCTTGCACTGGAGGATACATTGCCATCCAAGCCGGTGAAAATAGTGGCATCGGCAGTGTATGCTATTCCTTATACTGGAAGGATGTTAACATCGGAGCACACACTTCTGTACACCCGTGGTGTGGTGAGGCACCATTTGCATGTGAGTGTGCATTTGTATATATTTTTTTATATTAAAATGTTATAAAGCTTTACGCACTATGTGGAGTTTTATTGATGAGGTGAATTGGTGGTGAGATCAACATCCCGAACAAGGTGGGAATTACAGCTGATAATCCATGAAGTTGACCTTCCGAGTCCATTGTGGGACCAAAAGTGCAGTTAGACCAAACATAGTATTATGTGAGGTCACACTGCTAGAGGTGAGCAGACATTTGGTGGTGGAAGGATGCACTTTTGTTTTTGAAGTACTGTGTGATTATAGAAGGAAAGAAGCATTATTAAGAAGAAAACATTTTTTTTTTTTACTTATTTTTGGTTTTTCAGTATACACAATTATAATATATATAATTTTTTGTATTTTTTTTATCGCATTTGGATTTAGGTAGTGTTTTTACTTGTAGCGCTGCATTGGTTCACTTAATTTATTCATTTTGCCTTATATGAGATAGGAGTTGTGTGCATAAGCTGCTACATAATTGTATATGTTATATTAATTTTCACTATTTATCACGAATTGGTTTGTTGTTCATAAAAGTGTGCAATATTTATTGTTTTAATTTATTTGTTGCCCTGTTAAGGAAGATTTCTTCTTTAAATCCATACAGGAAGGGTAATTGTTTCATATCCTTCCTGACAGGATCTTATATAAGCTTGGGGTGGCGCTTAGCTCAGGGGGGTACGGGCTATCTAATGGGAAGAGCAGAGCCAATAGAAAGTGAGGGGAAAAGAAGATACATTTTTTTCTTTGCTACCTCTGGAAAGGGCAACCATACTACTGGGCACTGAAGGTACACTACCACCAAGAGAAGAACTGTTTATTGCTGAAAGAAAGAGAATTAATTTAACTGAACTGTAATGTGAACTAATTTAAAATGTTACTAAACCCACAACAGTAAAATCAGTCTGTATATGCAGTAAAGCTTGCTTGTTGTATTCACTGTGAAACCTAAGGGGTTAATCCTCTGCATTGTGTAAAAAGGATGTTTGATCCTGTCTTCACTGATCCTTTTCTTCTTCCACAGTCCCCACTTCATCTCCAGATAGAACAAGGCCTTGGGGACAAGCTGCAAATGCTCAGTTTGGCGTGTATTGCTAGAGAGGTTTTTGGGGGGTTTTTTTGGAAGAGAGCATGTGATCAGCACAGGGTCAATAAGGGCTGTCCAGACAGAGAGTCAGGGGTTATGCAGCCTCATAGGACAATCAGGAGAGAATGAAAATGCCTCCTACATGCTTTAACCAGTGCTCTGCTGGACACTGACAGAAGTCACAAGATTGCTCTAATTGCTGATGAGAAAAGGTATTTAGCAGTTTATATTTACTAAAATAATTGCATTTTCGTGTTCTGTGTACTGTGGGAGGCCAGATTTAGTGAATGAAGGGTCTTGGGTTTAGTAACACTTTAATAAAATTGATTTGGACCACGCATGTGACTGCTTCAAGTATATGGAGTTGCTCCTGGGCACGTCTAATGCTGTAAAGTGAGATAGCGCACTGTTAAGCAAAAGCTAGACTGTACATCTCATGAAGAGGATCATAGGATCTCAGTACACCAACTCTGGTCAAACCTGGTTGGGCTAAGGAATGATTATGGATAGGGGAGTAGGAGCTCTTCCCTGGAACCAAGCGTGAGTCATCGGGCCCAATGCAGGAAGTGTCCCCAGGTAGAGAGTCGAAGGACAGTTCTGTGTGGGCTGTAGACTGTATGCTAGGCCTGAGTCAACCCTGGGTTACGGGGGTCTTGGCAGAAACCTCAGTCATGGTTGGACCCACCTACATTTGTATGTGTTTTGTGGGGGGTGGAATGTAGCAGGAAGAATGCCATGAAATGGAAAATAATTGGATGATGTTTATGGGATTCATTTGCTTTTAGAGATATGACTTGGCTGCAAGGGTTTGCAGAGATGTGGGAAAAGATAGTGTCCTTTGGGAACACGATTTGATTTTGAGGCACTCTTTGGGACTTGATGTGCTGGGTAGGGATGTGGAGCTGCAGGGACAGCAGCGAGGGAAGGATTGGACAATAGAGGAAAATAGAAGAGGATTTATGAAGCAAATTTATTACTGGAGGCAGAATCTGCCAGTAGCAATACAAAACCCACACTTAAGCATTATCTCTAATAGCAAAATAAAGCTGTGCTGAGAAAATGATTTTTTCTTAGGGGTAAAGCAATGGCTATTGTAAGCAAGATATATTTTCTCATTGCAGCACCTGAAGCATTTAGATAGCAATTACACATGTAATACCATAGTATGAAATTAAATCCAATAAATAATACATACATATTCATATCAATAAATAAATGAGAAATAAAATAAAATATAAAAAAATTGTGCGACCTTTGTCACTCAGTTTCATTCCTGCTGTAAATGCTTTTTTGAAAGAATTGCAGTCTCTTTTAATGGCTGTGTGTACAAAGTACAATTTTACCATTATCAGTTATAATGCTATTCCTTGCCATGGCAATAGATAGACATTAATGATTTGGGTCACCAGTAAGTAGTACTGTGCTGATGGCTCATGTACTCTCTGCTCACAGCAATGTTGCCTGAGGCTTATGCTATAAAGCTTATTAGGACAATATTATGTGATAGCAGTCTGATGTGGCCCATTACTAGGACACTGCTATGTGATGATGACTCAACCCCAGTTGCCTTACAGCTTACTATTACACTTTTCATTGAAGCAGCAAACACAGGCTTTTTTAAAAAAATAAGAAAAAAAGCTTTTTTAGGAAAATAATTATTATAAATATTTCTAGCAGCAGGTGTGTTTTTTGTCATACATAATAAACTTTTAAAATGTTTTTTATTATAAGAATTTAGATGCAACAGTCTTGGATATTTACATTATTTATGTAGTGCAAAATGCAAAGATCCTGGCCTGATTTGCTAAAGGTGTAAGTCCATTTACATGGCCATTAAGAAAAGGTGGACATACAAGGGGAACTAAGACAAATTCAATAAATGTTTGTGTAGAGCTTACCCCTGCAGGGACTGCTTGGTAAGATGAGCTCTCTGTTCTGCCACAACTCCATAAACCATGTTGTCCCATCTGACACACCTGGTTACATTATTTGAAGACTGCACACACCTGTATATCTTAAGTGTTATTATACTAACCTTCTCTTCTCCATCTACACCTCCTCCCTTGGTCAACTGATACACTCCCACGGATTCAACTACCATCTCTATGCAGATGACACTCAAATCTATCTCTCTACCCCTTCAATCTCCTCCCGAATCACTAGCCTCCTGAAAGACATATCAGACTGGATGTCACTCCACTTCCTCAAATTAAACTTTGCCAAAACCGAGCTCCTAGTCCCCCCCCCCCCCCCCGACCTCTCCATCACGACCAACAACGCCACCATCAGCCCCACCACGCAAGCCAGAATGCTAGGTGTCATTCTAGACTCCAATCTGTCTTTCCAGCCCCAGGTCCAATCGCTGACAAATTCATGCAGAATCCACCTCTGCAACATCTCCAAAATACGCACGTTCCTAACCCCAGAAACTACAAAGCAACTCATTCACTCCCTCATTATATCACGACTTGACTACTGTAACTACCTCAACACAGGCTATCCCCGCTTCAGTCTATCCTGAATGCTGCGGCCAGACTCATCCACCTTACTAACTGCTCCGTATCCACCACCCCCCTCTGCCAATCCCTCTACTGGCTTCCGACTGCCCGACACATAAAATTCAATTATTAACATTGACGTACAAAGCTCTTCATAACACTGCCCCAAACTACATCACCGACCTGATATCCATCTACCACCCAAAATGCACTCTCCGCTCCTCACAAGACCTCCTACTCTCTACTCTCCTCCTCCCATGCCCGTCTCCAGGACTTCTCCAGGGCTTCCCCCATCCTCTGGAACTCACTACCCCAATCCATCAGACTGTCACCTACCCTCCTCACCTTTAGGCGCACCCTGAAAACCCATCTCTTCAGAGAAGCCTACCCCGCCCTCACTTAATTGCCCATCTCCTCTGCTCTTCCCACCACTCCATCCCCCACAGCTATTTTCTCCTGTACCACTCTCCCCTCCCTCCTAGATTGTAAGTTCCAAGAAGCAGGGCCCTCGAACCCCTCGTGTATTGTATTGTTACTGTGCTGTCTCGTGTACTGTCTCCCATTATAATGTACAGCGCTGAGCAGACTGTTGGCGCTATATAAATCCTGTATAATAATAATAATAATAATACTACAACACTATATTAGTGTACAGAAAATCGGCCACAGGTTACTTGATGGTGGATAATGTAAGTGTATTATTGCAGGGCAAGATAAATACAATGCACAAAGCAAGAAACAGAAAACTGAATATGTTTACCCGCATTGAAGTAAATAAGTCAAATACTTATGTATAATATGGTAATTAATCTAGGCCACAATCAGTCTAAACCAAATTTAACAGACATACTTAGTGTTAATAAGGAACAGCATAAACAGTGAGCCCCGGTTCACATATATGCGGCCGTGCGGGCCGCATTTAGCGCGGGCACAAGAGCCCATTCATTTGAATGGACTCTCGTGCCCCGTGACAAGCAGGGAAGAAGTCCCTGCACTTCTTCCGAAAACGCAGCCCGCACGGGAACCTAATTTTTCAATACGGTTGCGTTTTCCAGTGTGGGTGGCGTGCCATTAGAACTAATGGCACCGCCCGTGGGTCCGCATTTCTCTGTGCGGGTGGTGCAGCTGCACGGATTTTCGTGCGGATCCGCAGCGGCACCACCCACACAGATGTGAACCTAGCCTTACAGATTATAAATGTTACAAAGAACAGTCTCACTGAAACCCTCAGCAATAACTGGCCAAAGTTTCCCAGAGTATACTTTGTGATAATACCCCTGGATATAGGTATACATAAGTGTTCCTGGATGGGTACTCTTGGAAGGTGTTTGTTTAATTTGCAATAATAAGCCAGCTAATGTTCGGGCATGTCTGTACGGTGGTGCACTTGCTGGTATCGCTTTAAAATATACAGGCAGTGTATGACTGCTGGGCAGATAAGTAAGGGGCAGTCTACTGTATATTGGCATTAAACTGCTGACAGTGATGTGAAAAGCACCATTGATTTTGCTCACTAGGAATCAGGTGCAGAATGCTTGGTGGTCTGTTGGCCTCAGGAATTTAGTCTCAGGTTGCTTATCCCTCACAATCAGGTCCTCACAAGGCTCATTCCCAAGCGCTCAGACTCTGGCTGGTCCTTTCCTTGCTGTAGGCACACAACAACAGGTCACACCTGGGTGATGGCATCTGTATCTTCATAAGCCTCCTCACAAGGCTCATTCCCAAGCGCTCAGACTCTGGCTGGTTCTTTCCTTGCTGTAGGCACACACAACAACAGGTCACACCTGGGTGATGGCATCTGTATCTTCATAAGCCTCCCTGTGCAGCACTCCTCCAGGACTACATATCCTCAGCGGCTACACAGCAAGAAATGTATGGGAGCAGCTAGCATTAATAAATGTTTTCAAAACTGATCAAATGCTTATCTTCAATTACAGTGTATAACAATAAAAACGTTTATTTATAATTATAATGTTAAACCTGACCTGGCTAGAATAACTCACAGAATTTGAAAAAGTCCAACAGAACAGGTAATATTCATATGTTCTTTCTTTTTTCAGATCTTTTGATTATGAAGCAGATAGTGCTTTCTTCTCACAATATTTTCAGTGTGATTTTATCATTTCCCCTAGTGTCAATGTGAGAGTATTTAATGAATTTTGATATGCTATTTATTAGTGTAATAGTCAGTAGACACACAGCTTTTAGCATCCTTAGTAACATCCCTGTTTGCCCTCATGCACACTGCTTCACATAAATGTGAGTTCAAGAGTTTTTGGAGTTTTTTGCCAAAGCCCTTGAACTCAACTCAATAAAAGCCTATGTGTCTATGCACACAGATTTTTAAGAATCACATTCAGGAGGAAACACAGCAAAAAATACCTAAATGCATCTAAAGAGGTATTGTAATACAAACTTTAGCAATTTTTCCCATTTATAAATACACTCAAATTATTTTTCTTGTATAAATTATGGTAAAGTGAAATAACAGCTTTTCCTAATGTTGCTTTCTTTTTTCTTTATTTCATTTTTCTTAGTTTAGGACATTCTGGGAATTTCTCTCAGGCTTTTATTTTTGTCTGTAAGGCCCCATGTACACAGGATACTTCTGAACGATGGAAACTGACTGCTGGAAAACGTAGGTTAAAAAAACGTCTGTTTAGGCACGTTTGCATAACGCGTTTATACGCATTAAAGTGCATTTGCATTTAGAAGCGTTTTTTAAATATAAGCACAGGAGAACCTCCCAAATGCCCAGAATGCACTGAAAAGTGGTAAATTATTAACTATTTCAGACTGTTTCAGGGAAATACAGAGAGTAGAAGCAGAGACAGCAGTATGTGTTGAGATAATTAGGTGTGAGTTGCTCATTAACATTTCTTTTGTTACCAAGGGTGGGAAAGGTGCCTGGTGACCGGAGTCATTAAGGTCACCTGGCAGGGGGTCTTCATGAGGAATTTGAAGTGTGGAACATCCTGTGTTAAGTGTTTTGTCCATCTGAGTACATTGAAAATGCTTTGTATGCATTTTCAATGATAAAAAAAAGGCTCTGGACAGCATTGGGAACTGGAAGAGTTAACAAAAATTTTCAGACACAAGTGCTTATAAACTTGATTTGCTGTGTTTAGACGCGTTTACAAGCGTTTTTGCGTTTGAAACAATGATAAAATCGACTGCTGAACGCAAGTTTTCTGCGTTCAAAAAAAACAACTGTGAACTCAAATGCCTGTAAATGACTGTAAACGAAGATGTGTACATGGACACATAGGAAAACATTAGAATGAGTTCAGGGGCTGCTGAAAAAAATGCTGAACAGATCCTAAACATGAGTTTGAGAAGATTTTCCCCTTGCTACTTTCCTATTCCTGTGACACCCATACAAGGACATCCCTTTTATAAATCGCTATATGATGAATGTACAAAAATGCTACTGCAGGTAAAGATTTTAGAATATAGACAGTCTTGCACAGTGCTGGGGAATAATCTTGCAAGATTTGGGATCCTTGGTATTCCCCGGGATCTCACCAGAAGGATAGTGACATCAACCTCTACAGTGAGAAAGTTGGGAGTAAAGTAGGTATATTGTACGTTTTTTCTACACAGGTGCTTTTTTTTATACATTCATCATAAGGCAATTTTTAAATGGGTGGGCACCTTAATATAAGAGCAGACCTTGCTCTTATAATTAATAACTAACTTATTAACTAAAGAATATCTCCTGAGATAATTGAATCATGTGACACATGTGATTTCTCCAACTATCTCATGAGATGCAGAACATGTCAATTCACTATCACCGTGTGAGTTATTTACCTCACAAACCAAAAACACAAGGTAAATAACTCATAAAACTGTGTTAACCGCTTGCCCTCCGCCCTGTAGCAGAACAACTGCTACAGGGTGGCAGGGCTGCGCAAAATCATGTGTATATATACGTGATTTGCATTTCCCAGTAGGGGGTGCACATGTGCCGCCATACCCGCACTGCTGTTGGCTGCTGGGGATGTCAATCACCAGGTCCTGACGGCGATTACCAGCTGTGATCGTCGGCAAAGCTGACAGGGGAGAGACCTGTGTGTAAACAACACAGATCTCTCTCCTGTCAGCTTGGACATGCTGCTTTGTATCTCTCTGCACAGCATGTCTCCCAAGTAAAACAGCACACAATGTAAAACACACACAGCACACAATTAACACTTTGATCGCCCCAGATGTTAACCCTTTCCTGCCCAGTGTCATTAGTACAGTGTCAGTGCTTTTTATTAGCACTGATCACTATATTAGTGTCATTGGGATGTCAGTGGCAGTTAGTTCCCACCCAGTTTCAGAATGCCCGCTGCAGTCCCTCTATAAGTCGCTGATTGCCGCCATTACTAGTATTAAAAAAAATAAAATTCCAGTATATATACTGCCATTTGTAGATTCTATAACTTTCATTCGGGTGCAATGTTGCATGACCGCGGAATTGCCAGCTAAAGTAACGCAGCGCCATATTGCAAAAAATTGCCTGGTCAGGAAGGGGGTGAATCCTCTGGAGGGCAAGTGGTTATAGTCAATTCACTAAAATAAATAAATAAATAAATTCCTAGATTGTAAGCTCGAAAGAGCAGGGCCCTCGAACCCCTCGTGCATCACATTGTATTGTTTTCGTTTTGTCGCATGTTCTGTCTCCCTTTGTAATGTACAGCGCTGAGTGAACTGTTGGCGCTTTATAAATACTGTATAATAATAATAATAATAATAATAAAAAAATAAATAAATGAGTTATATAAGTATTGGTCCAGGTATGAGGTATTTAAGGAGTGTAAATATATAATAGGCAATTTGGAGTAGTGTCTACCTTTTTGGATCAGTTTCTCAACAGGGAAGCATAGAAAGCTAAATATGGAAAAACACAGAAACATTGGGGCTGATTTACGTAAAGTATAACTAAAGGCAAAACTTTTTTTTTTTCTGTTGAATAGAGTAGAGATGGATTAGAACCCCTATCAGGTTTTTATTGCTGTGTCCCCGTGAGGGAGATTAACCCTCTCTTTTTGTCCTGTTTACCATTATCTTTGAAAGTGAAAGTAAAGAAAATCCCAAATTTTGGGTTGAGCCCAGAAAAATACTAGAGGGGAAATTTTCCAATGGGGACACTGGTTCTGGAAGTGAAGGGAAATCTCCCCAATCACAACGTTGTCTTTTTATTGGTGGAAGAATGGTATTTATATGTGTATGATTTTTTTATACTATTTTCATTCAATATTTGAAATTTTTTAAGATATTTTGCATTTACCTAATTTAACTTAGTTGTTCTTTATATACCATGTGTGTCCTGTGAAAGCAGCTTCCCTTTGACTGGTATTCTAGTCACCTTTTTTCTTTTGTATTAATACATATGCTGCAGGGACTGCACTGACTTAGTGAGTTGGCATATTTCTATGGTTTAAACCACTTTACCTCTTTATTAGCAATGAAAACTGACTGGGGTTCTAATCCTTTTCCACTATATCCATTCCACTGGATATCATGTCATGAGATAAAATACCACATGTTTTCATGGGTAAAATACCTCACATTTTGATGAAATAACGCATGCTTTATTTTAATAGCATTTTTTTGTGAATTACAAAAAAAAAGTTTGATAAAAGCTATGAGTTATTTTATTTCAGATTTTAGGAGTAAAGTAATTCTTTGTGAATTGAGCCCTCAATGAAAGCTAAACTCAGACAATAAAAGCAGGCATCAAATTTACTGGTGAACTCTACTATATTTTGCAACTTTACCTGTTGTTAGTATGCAACTTTTGTTTTATTTCTTGGTTATGCCATTGCAATCATTTCTGTTATGTAACAGTGATAACTGTTAGACAAGGATTGCGGTGACACTGACAATAGTTAAGCGTTTGCATCCATTCAATGCAAAACACAAAGAAAAATATGTATAGTCATTAGTATATGTTGCTATTGTAATACGATAACATTATAGTATACTACATTCACAGAGTGGGGTCAGATTGTAGAAGTTAAGCTTCATGCCCATAGCCTTACTAAAATTACTGATCCTAAATACAGGATCTTGCTGGCAGAAAGAACCTTCATAAAAAAAATGCAGGGTCCGTAAAGTGCACGTGTACATGCACATAAACGTTCACATGTGCTTATACATGCAAAATTCTTTTTTGCAATCTAAGATTTAAATTACATGTATACGCACATATGCGTTTACATACATGTGCATACACATAAATTACAGACTTGAGATGCAGATTTTTCAGTTTGGATTTTACAGATCTAAATACATTTCAGTTTTACTAATCTTTATGCACTGTGTTCATGGGACCATGGTAAACAATAGAACAGCATTCTGATCCGTAATAAAAACATGCTGCACTGTTGAAAATGCAATTTTATTTACAGTCGTGTTCATGAGCCCCTAAAAGTTTATAGGCATTTAAATAAATACATTTATAAAACATGACAAACTGTTAGCATGCATTTGTTCTTGTTCCATATTAGCTAAATACTAAGTGTGCTGAAAAATTATTTTTGTAATGGGGATTTTGTTTCTGTTTGCCTTATTAATATTGCCTTACCATTATTATTTATGATTATTATTGTTCGTAGTGGTAGTAGTAGTAGTATTGGCTATGCCTATAGCAACTGAATAGTATTCTTGATCATTAAGAGAAATTCTTCAGGGGAAGGATAGAGAACATACCATTGCTAACTTGTTTTCAAAAGGATTATGTAGTGGTTT
Source organism: Staurois parvus (assembly GCF_062004578.1). NCBI lineage: Eukaryota > Metazoa > Chordata > Amphibia > Anura > Ranidae > Staurois > Staurois parvus. The sequence continues at coordinate 2,845,156 of NW_028318002.1, forward strand.
TGTACATATTTTATTTAATTTTATTTTAATATGGAAAGGAATATAAACATTTTTGTCAGGTAAATATGAAATACTGTCAGGGACACCAACTACAGGCATCCCGGAGTAGGGATGACCTGATCTGTGTAGCTGCACTCTGGAAACTGAAACCAGAATGTGCAAGACTAAAATAAGATTTATTAATAAAGAAACAAAAATCCAAGCAAAGAACAGCAAACAGAATACATAGCAAACATAAGTGAACCACAAACAAAGTGACAAAATACCTAGCTAGCAACCTAACTAACCAAGTGATAGAAAACCTAACAAGCAAACTAACTATAATACAATATTTACAAACAAAAGGGAAAAATGGATACACAGAGTAAAATTGGAAGTTCAAGGAAGAGCCAGGAAGGAGAAATCATGACATGACTGGGATCAGGTTCAAGGAGTGCAGATATGAGGTAGTAGGGAACAGGATACAGGTGCAGGGCAGGAGCAGGCACTAGACCCAGGGTAAGTCAGCAAGCATAAATCTGCCTAGTAGGCAAAGCACAAAAGCAAGAGGGAATAGTAGCGAAAGGGCTAAATGCCCTCTGCATCAGCCAGAATCAGATGATGACTAATTTCTGGGATCTGCTGGCTGCTGGGAGACACCCACTGGTGGACATATGACATATGGTTCAATGAATATGAAAATAAAGAACAAATAGATCAACGCATTTTGCCCAGAAAGAGCTTGCTGAGGATCCACTTCGTATTTCAGTCTATGTGATATTGTAGCTGATGAACAATACAATCAATTAATTATCACATGATACAAGTACAATTAATACATACACAATGTATATGATAATAGATGTCATATTCAATTTACAAGGTCACCCCATGATTTCTGAAAGGAGGGAAGCAAGAAGAGAGCGAAAAAAAAGGACACACAAAGACCACTAAACTAAGAGCTGAAATGATCCAAAAGGGAGAGCCAGGGTCAACAAACTGGTGGGATACAAACAGCAGGGCAAAGAGGAAGCATGGTCACTCATGAGATACTTATCAAAACCAAAAAATCCAATATTGCAAAGATATGGAAAGAATCCACCCAGCCAACCAATGATCAGTGTTCACAAAGATAGAGTAATAGAGTCCAGATAGAGTAATAGTAGAAAAAAATGTTAGATGGATCAATGACACACAGACCTACCAAAAGAGGAAAGTCATATTCAATTTGACACTCATAGTATCCAATAAAATGTACACTACAGTGAAAACTTGAATGTATACTGAGCTAACTACCTCAAAACACTTACTGCGTAGAATAACACTCATAAAAAAGCCAACTAATTCCAACTAATTGAAGCTCAAAAGTACACACACTGCATGACAAACATTACATCGGAAAGAGGATAATCCAAACCCGGTCTGGCAAAATTCTGAACACAAGCCTACAAAGTGATGCAAGATGAAACAGTGTTCATCCGACTTATAAGGACAAAAGTGGTCACACCTCTGCCCACCCTTCCCCACGTCCCGCCAGACAGCCGTTAGCCAAAGCCGCAATCTGTCTGCCACAGGACATTTCCCCATAGACATGACGTACTTCCTGTAAACACCAGAAGTGATGGCAACACCCCCATCCTGCACTCAACACAGAACTGTCAGAAAGTCGCTGGAGCACAAGGCGCTTCAAAGAGACCAAGAGTTGCACCCAGCTACGGGTCACTGGGGGGTATTCGAACCACCTAAAATTACCCACCCAACATGTCAGAACAAAACCAATAAACTAATACAGTGACAAAAACATTTGTATAACCAAAAAGCACCCACCAAATAAACAAAACAATACCAATAATGCAAATGATCACTTCAAAGGGCTGATAAAACCAGTATCTAATGAGGTGTCATTCAAATGCTATGAGGAACAAATTGTAGACAGTGACACTGCTAGGGTCCAATCAGATACAAAAAAAATATAATAAAAAATAATAACATAAATTACAGATTAAATCAAGCTTTTCATTCAAGCCTGGTTTCTTACAGGCATTCAGCTTAAAAATTTCAAGGAGGAGAACACCATACGTTCACCTAAAACATACATGCAGATAACTAATATAAGAAATTAATATAGAAAAAAATCTACCAGGTTCCCTAATCAAACTAATCCTAGGTTTGATCTCTTTGTGAAGACAGTAACTAGAGATATTGAAAATCTTACCTCCAATAAGGGAATAGAGGATCTTCCTCCACTTCATTATCAGGCTTTGGTAATTTTGAAGAAAAAAAACAACATTATTATTAACTGTTTCAATACCGTGCAATTTTACACCTTCCTGCCCAGGCCAGTTTTCAGGTTTCAGCGCTCTCACACTTTGAATGACAATTGCGCGGTCATACAACACTGTACCCAAACTAAAATTTTATCATTTTCTTCACACAACTAGAGCTTTCTTTTGGTGGTATTTAATCACCGCTGGGGTTTTTATTTTTTGCTAAATTAACAAAAAAAGACCAAAAATTTTGAAAAAAAATCCACATTTTTCTTTGTTTCTGTTATAAAAGTTTACAGATAAATAATTGTTCTTCATAAATTTAGGCCGAGATGTATTCTGCTACATGTCTTTGGTGAAAATAACCCAAATTAGGATGTATTTTTTAGTTTGTAGGAAAGTTATAGAGTTCACAAACTATGGTATAGATCTGAATATTGATCAATCCTGAAGTACTGACGGCCAATCTAATTTCTTGAGGTCCAAGAATGTCAGAATAGTACAGATATCACCAAATGACCCCTTTTTGCAGAGTAGACAGTCCGACGTACTTCATAAGAGGCATGGCGAGTTTTTTGAAGTTGTATTTTTTTGTCATAATTTTTCCGAAAATGAAAAAATTAAAAAAATTATTTTCACTATTTTTTTTTTTACATACTGTCACCAGTGCAGTACAGCGTCATCATATAACTGGCATGGCGGTAAACAGGGACACTGACTGGTGACAGTATGAAAAAAAATATATATATATATATTTTTTTTTTTTTTTTTTTATTATATTTAATTTTTTATCACATTTTTATTTATTTTTTTAAGATTTTTTTTCATATTTTACTATGACCAAAATAGTACAATGTTACCAGAGTAACATTGTACTACTTTGGGGAAGTGATCAGTATTTTTTTTTTTTTTTACACAATTTGCTTATAGCAAAGAATTACTTTGCAAGCATTTAACTGAATGAAATCGATTCATTCAGCTTTTTTTTTTTTTTTTTTTTTTTTGTGCTTAGCTGTGATTTGGTCACAGCTAATCACATGACATGTGCATGTGATTAGCTGTGACCATTCACAGCTAGGCACTAGTATACAATGGATGGCATCATGAATGAAGCCATCCATGTATACAACTGTCATGTGACCTGCTGTGATTGGTCACAGCAGGTCACATGGTACCAGCAACGGGAGCCACTACTCGGATCTGTCATCGGCCGTGTCCGAGGTGTACGGCCGGCGACAGATCGCACTGCTGCGCCGCGCTGCACTAGCGCAAACGGCGCATGTGCGGGAGCACGCCAAATGGCGTGCACCCGGAATGGAGAGACACATCTGAAGCCACCAAACGGCCATTGGCCGGGCGGCTAATGGTTAAACCTGCTAACAAAGGGGGCAATGTGCTTGTTGTGAACAACAAACAATATGTTGATATGTGGAAAGGAATTCTGCAGAACAAGGCCTGGTATAAAAGATTTGAGAGTTCATGTTTGGAGAGGGTTAATTCTGAATGTTTCCAATTAATTGATGAGCATTTCAGATCAGGTACAATTACAAAAATGTTTTAAAGTTTCAGGAACCCCTCTTCCCCACATTTTATGCATTACCCAAAGTGCATAAAAGCACGAGTGACCCTCCAGGATGACATATTGTGTCAGGGTTAAACTGCCTAAAACAGAATGTTAGCTCCTTGATCGATGATTACTTGAGACGCCACTTGAGTCTCTCCCCTCCTATTTGAAGAGCACAATGCATATACCTACCATATTAGATACAGGTTTTGCCTGATACCACACTAGCATCTATCGATGTAGAGTTCTTGTACTCTAACATCCCACATGTAGATGGCCTATGGATTGTAGAGAGTTTACGCAATGAGAGAGGGATGGAACCACATGGGTATAATCAATTTGTTTTGAATGTCCTGCATTTTATTCTAACTCATAATGCATTTGTATTCGATGGCTCCCACTACCAGCTGCAGGGGGTAGCGATGGGGACTAAGTGTGTCCCATCATATACCTGGGGGGGGGGGGGAAGCACTGGATTTTTTCCTCTGATGTTTTGTCACGATACCTGCACCATGTGGATATGTGGTGCAGGTATATCAATGATAAACCAATATAGTGCAGTGCATAAAGGAAAATACACATCAAATAAAAATGTGACAATTACCCTAAGTATATCGACATACTGCACAAAATGTCCATAAAATTGAAAGTGAATGAGTGAAAGTTAAATGAATACATATAAACAAACAATTTAATAGTGCTCATAAAGTACTGGTGATTATATTCTACAGTATGTAACCAAAGTCCATAAAAAACAATCCCAAAAGAGAAGAAAAGTCCTATAAGGATCTCCAATAATCTTCCCAGTGTGCTCAAAGTCCTCCAGCACTATGCACATACCAAAAGGCTAATGGACAATAGCCTAGTAAAATGACCCAATCATAAGGAACGTCCATAGATCACTCCTCATTATTAAAGATGAAAATACACCTGAAAAGAAGTCCTAGGAGAAAACCACACGGAGCCCAAGGAATAATATATAATGCAGTATATAATGTTTAAAAGGTCAATATTAAAACCAATTATAACATTTTTCCATGTGGAAACAAACATTTGCGGTTGAACTTTCTAAGATCGGGTGGAGCCTTACGTGCTGACGTCCTCCCTATATGATGCTTATTACAGGAGCACTCTAACAGGTGTACAACATGTTTGCTGTTACATGTAATAAATTCATTGATAGATTAATTGATGGAGTAACATTTCCCAGTGGAACCTGAGGTAAAAGTAATGACTTTACTATCCCTGGTACCCTCCAACCTGCATATCATATATTGATTTCAGGGATAGAAACCTTTCAAATCGGAAAAAAGTGTCATCTCCCTAGACAGATCCACAACATTAGGAGCTATCTTATCGCTCAAAGTAGGGACTCTGTGGAAAATTACGTCATGTCTTTCAGGTAGTAAGTCAGTTAAAGTTGGATCACTCTTTAATATTCCCCAATGCATCGCAATGATATTTCTAACTTGTCTATGTTGTATAGAAAAATTTGAAATGAAAGGACAAGCCATCCTAGATCCCACCATGTCCTTCTGAGTATTAAGTAAAGTGTGCCTTCTCCATACCAGCCACCTCTCTTATAGCATCATCTAAGAATGTGTTACATTATATCCTTTTTCTAGGAATCTATCCTTCAGGGCACCAGCCTGTAGGTAGTAATCATCCAAGTTATAACAATTACGTATTACTCTCACAAATTGACCCTTGAGTATGTTCCTGATCCAAAGGGGGTGGTGACAGCAACTGACTGGAATAAAACTATTTTATCAGTAGGCTTGAAAAAGGACTTTTTTTAGTGCCTTTATTAATCAGTGTCAAGTCCAGGAAATTAATTTCCCTTTTACTGTACAAATGTGTCAAACTGATATTCAAATTGTTGTTGTTCAAGGTACCAACAAAGTTATTGAGTGATTCCTTGTTACCCTGCCATAGAAACAGGACATCATCTATATACCGCTGTAGAACCTTAGTTCTGACCAATCCCTAGATTAGATGATGCCCTACACCCACCTGGCCATAAACAGATTTGCCAGGCTGGGCAAATTTTGCTCCCATGGCCACGCTCCTGGTTTGTAAGTAAAAAATCTTGTTGAACCAAAAATAATTATGCGTCATTATAAAATCTAACAATTTAAAGATAAATAATTTTTGAATACTAGGAATGTTATCAGTCTCGTTCAGATAATATTCTACAGCCTCCAAACCATCTTCATGTCCAATATTGCTGTCCAGGGAAGCTATATCTGCCAGTACAAGAAACATAAAGCGATTAACCATAATATTATCTATATCTCTTAAGACCTGGGTAAATAAAGTGCAGCGCTAAAAATTTAGAAATAAATAATATAAAATTTAAATAAAAAGTTTGTTCAAAAGATGACCATTTCTCCTGAGGGAAGCCCACCATCTGCCTGCTGTTTAAACTCCATCTGGTGGATATATATATATGTGCATTTCCCATGCGCAGTTGGTGAGTGCGCATTTCTGCCATTTTGTTTCCTGTCACAACCTCTTAGAGATATCTGCTGTTGTGGAGATTATCATTGGTGCCATATATGAGATTCAGTAAAGTGTACGAACTCTTTTGAATTAACTTTTTATTTCAACTTTTTATTTCAATTTTAGATTATTTATTTTTACATTTTTAGAGCTGCGCTTTATTTACCAATTGCTATTTTAGAGGTTATTGTGATTTCCTTTAGTGTTCTAGCTGCTATCTGTTTATAGAGTGCTCGCTTAATTATCTTACAATTATCTCTTAAGACCTGCTTAGTGTCCTTTAAAAAGAGCAGGAGTATCAGTCACTAACAGCTGTAGAATATATTCACTTGCCCTTTAAAATAAAGATCCAATGCTGCTAATGATTGGTCGTCCAAGGGGCTGGGATTGGTTTTTGTGTATCTTGGGAAGGCAATACATAATGGGAATACGGGGGAAGGGAGGGGCTTTGGAAATCACACCTTTTTTATATCCATACTTGATAATCTTATTTAAATCTTTCTTGCATTCAACAATAGGGTCCCTTGACAGAGCCCTATAGGTGTCCTTATCTTCTTGAATCTTATAAACCTCATCCATATAATCCTTTTTATCCCAGACTACTACTCCATCCCCCTTATCAGCTGGCCTGGTAACTTGATCTTTCCTTTCCAAAAGATTTTTAATCCCCATAGTTGCAGTGTAAGAATTTCTGGGATTTTTTACTTGCAATGCTTCCAGGTCTCTACTGTAATGACCATATCTTTGAAAGTAGTAATATGGGGATTTATGCTGGCTGGGGGATTGAATAAGGAAGCATGTCTCAAACTAAAACTTCTGATCTCTCCCGCATTTTGTGAATTCTTACTGATGGGATCGTGCATGAAATATTTCTCCAAACAGACTGTTCTTGTAACTTTATAGATATCAACATATGTTTAAGGCTCGAGGGAGGAGCCTGAGCATGGCGGCTGTGGGGAGCGTGCGGCAATAGCTCCCTGCTAAGCGCCGCTACTCGACCTCCCCAGTGACCATCTGGAGTAGGATACGGGGATTTGACTCACCGGAGTCTGTCGGTCGGTACAGGAGAAGAGAGAAGAGAGAAAGCCGGAGATGGGACCAGGGCGGAGGTGGCAGTGACGTGCTGGTCCGCCCGGCGCCTTACGGAGGAGAAACCCAGGAGGCTGAGGGGCGAGGTGACGTGGTGAGAGCACGTGACCAGCCCCGGAGGATCTCTGGGAGAAGGAAGAAGGCGTCCCGATGTAAGGAGGAGCCGCCGGCTCCCATGTACTCAAACCCCCCGGCCAGCTGATCGATCCTGGGCCTGAGTGACCCAATAGAGTGAAGGGATTCACCCTGCTATCTTGAGAAGAGTTTGGATGAAGGGCACGAGGAGAGGAGTGAAGCCCAGAGGAATCCCCCCTTGGACTGAGTTGCTGTGAAGGCCCCACACCTTAAGCTCGGAGCCACTGCTTGGAGAAGAAGAAGGGTGAGTGAGAGCTATTGGGGGCTTATCGTGTGTGGGAACCCCGAGTGATATGGGAAATCTAGGGGTGAAGGAGAGGAGGGGAGGATTCCCTGGGCTAAGAAAGAGAAGACGAGAAGAGCTCCAGGTGTCCCAGGAGAGTAAAAATATATGGGATATCAGCAGGTTTTGTCTGGTGTACAAATTAAAGGACTGATATAATTTCATCTTGAGAATAATAGAAGAAATCAGAGTTTTAGAGGAAATGAAGAACAAAGGTCCTAAGGGAACAGGGCCCAAAGGGTCTCAAACAGATACGATAAAGAAATTTACATCGCAAAGAAATATTACGCCAGAAAGGGCCCAAGGCGCAAACGCGAAAGGGGATATGGACATTTCTCTGGGAAATAGTCCTAGATTATCAATGGGTATGAATAGTAGCTGTAGCCAAATAACAACAGAGGGCTTGGAAAAAAAAGAAGTAGACGGTGAACTACAAGCACCAAATAAAAAGGAGATGATAGAAATGTTCCAAAGTTTGGAAAAAATGATAAAACAAGAAATGACAGTTGTGTGGAATGATCTAAGACACCTACTATCGAGAGTGGAAGAAACAGAGGATAAAGTTAAAAATCAGGCCCAAACCATAGATAATCTAGAGAAAAAAATAACTTACTTGGAGAATACCCAGAAAAAATTGCTCTATAGGATGGAAGTTCAAGAAAATAAAGAAAGAAGATGTAACCTTAGAGTTCGAGGAATTCCAGAGCAAGTAAAAGGGGAATCACTATATGATCTAGTTGTAAAAATTCTAAACTCCATAAGAGACAGACCTGAAACAGACGGGATTGAACTGGATGGAGTGTTTAGAATAGGAAAGTTTAATCAAGCTGCGGAGAAGGAAAGATCAAGAGATACAGTGGTCCAGTTCCAAAAATTTGGGGTTAAAGATGAGATATGGAGGAAGATTAAAGGAAGATCAGTAATTAAGTATGGAGACTTAAATATCCAAATTTATGCTGACCTAACATCAGAGAACCTATGGAGAAGGAGATCCCTGAGACCCTTGTTGGAACAAATGAGAAAACAGAACGTCCAGTATAGATGGGGTACCCCAGCTTGTTTAATTGGCTGGAAAAATGGCGTAACAGCATATTTGAGATACCCGGAGGAACTGAGGGATTTCTGTGACAGACTGAAACTGCAAAGAATGGCGATAGTGGGGTGGGAAGAAGAAGAAAAAGAAAGAGGGGAAACAGAAGATACAAGAAAAGAGGACTGGCAGCGGGTCGGGGGGAGGGGAGGTCCGGGGGTGGGGAGAGAGGGGAGGGAAAATTGAGAAAAATATATATATATTTTTTTTTTCTCTCTTTCCTCTCTCCTGTCTCTCTCCACCCCCCGGGCCCCACATATGTTGAAATGGCAATCCCTTGGGAGCTTCGGTTGAGGGCGAAAGTAAAGATTTTTGTATTCTCCTGTGGATAGAGAGAGGGGATCTGGGGAGGTCGAAGGAGAGGCTAGCCGGCCATGGGTGGAGCTTAATCCCAAAGCATCTAATCAGTGGTGGAAATAGATCCACAAATGATTTATAGGCAGTATTTAAGCCTAAAAATGGGTAGAGAGGAAAAAAAGAATGAGGGATGGGGGGAGGGGGGGATGGGAGTTGGGTTGGAGGGAGGGAGGGGAGGAGGTACTGGGTTAACACTCTGCATGACAGTAGGGATAAAGAGGAAGAGGTAAATTGGAAGAGAGATGGAGCGAATTGGGAAGGATGGAAGAAATACAGTTTATAACCTATAATGTGAACGGGTTGAGTTGCCCAGGGAAGAGATTTAGGTTGTTTAAGGAGTTGCATCACAGGGCAACGTCAGTGGTATTTTTACAGGAGACGCACTTTGAGATAGAGGCAAATGTGAAATTGAAATCTAAACACTATCCAATATGGTATTACGCAGACTCTCCAATTAAAAGAGCAAAGGGGGTGGCAATAGGTTTGGCAAAGAATGTGAGATTTGAGCTGGAGGATAGAAGAACCGATCCGGAGGGGAGGTTTTTATTCTTAAAAGGTAGGCTTCAGGGGATTGAGTGTACTTTAGCCAATATATACTGCCCTAATAAAAACCCGGAGATGTATATGAAGGGTCTGATGAAAAAATTAATGGAATTTAAAAAAGGCAGTTTGATAGTTGCAGGAGACCTAAATTTCTGTATGGACCCACAAAAGGACAACATCTCTTCTGTGCAAAGAGAGGGGAGTAGGTCTCTGAGAGCTTTGAAAAAAGTGATGCATGAATATCAACTAGTGGACATCTGGAGAATAATGCATATGAAAGACAGAGACTATACCTTCTTCTCTAATGCACATGAGATATACTCGAGATTAGATTGCATCTTAATAGACCATCAACTTATAGATCATCTGGTTAAAATTGACATAGAGACAAGAACGTTCTCGGATCATGCCCCGGTCGTAATGAAAATGGGATGGGGAAGAAGGTGGACTGGAGGATTAGGGTGGAGGTTAAATGAGGCTCTTCTTCTGGATGAGGATTTAGTTCAGAAAATCGAGAAAGAGATTAAGGTACACTTTAAGGAGAACGAAACAGAGGAGGTGTCGATAGCTACAGTTTGGGAAAGTCACAAGGTATTTATAAGAGGAATCTTGATTGCGGCAGGAGCAAGGAAGAAAAAGGAAAGAAGAGAGAGAGGGTTAGTGGGCTTCCAAAAAAATACTGGACTTGGAGCAGATCCACAAGAAGAAAATAACAAAAGATACGAGACAGAAGTTATTGGATAAAAAAGATGAGCTAGAGAGGTTGATGGAAGAGGAGAGGAGAAGAGTATACAACAGGGTATTAAATGAGAGATATAGATGGGGAGATAGACCAGGAAAATATCTAATGAGAGCTTTGAATAAAAAGAAAAATAGGAACTATATAGAAAAGATAAAAATTCCTAAGGGGGAGTTGGTCCACTCAACTAAAGATATTATTAAAGTGTTTATGGAGTATTACAGAAAGTTATATAATATTAGCCCCCAAGGTTCTCTAAAAGAAGCTCAAGAGGAAATCAATGAAAAAAAGATGATATATTTAAAAAATGCGGGATTACCAAGATTAAGTGAAGCACAGTTGAACTCCTTAGACGTAGAAATTTCCCAGGAAGAAATTAAAACAGCATTAAGAAGCACAGGGGGGGGGGAAAAGCCCAGGCCCGGATGGCTATACAGTTAAGTACTATAAGAAATTTAGTGAAGTGCTGTTACCCAAGTTGGAGAAATATATGAATGCTCTGGGAGGTGGGATGGAAGTGAGGAGAGAATCTCTACAGGCCCATGTAGTACTTATTCACAAGGAGGGAAAAGACCCATCTCAGTGCTCCAGCTATAGACTTATTTCATTATTGAACACAGATACTAAACTGTATGCAAAGGTTTTAGCAAACAGGTTGAAAGATCTAATGCTCGAATGGATCCATGGAGACCAGGTGGGCTTTGTACCAGGGAGAGAGGGTAGAGATAACGGCTTGAGAACCCTGATGCTTATTCAGAAAAGTAGAAAAGGGAAAGCCCCGGTGGTGCTCTTGTCAATTGATGCAGAGAAGGCATTTGATAGAGTGGACTGGGGCTTTAGGATGGACAACTTAAAAGTGCTGGGGATAGGTGATAGAATGCGCGAGTGGATAAGTAAATTATATAGGGAGCCTACTGCAATCATCACGGTAAATGGGGAGAGATCAGAACCCATTGGAATGTCTAATGGTACAAGACAGGGCTGCCCACTGTCCCCTTTACTATATGTGTTGTCACTCGAACCTCTGTTGTCAATAATAAGGAACAGTGGAGCGGTAAAGGGAATTCAGATAGAAACTATAGAACATAGAGTAGCGGCCTTTGTGGACGACTTATTGTTCTATGTGGGGAATCCCCGAATAACTCTCCCAAATATAATGAAGATTCTGAAGGAGTACGGTGAACTATTAAATTTAAAAATTAATCCAACGAAAACAGAGATCTTGAATATTAATATATCAAAGAATGAAAAAGAAAAACTACAAAAAGAATTCCCCTTTATATGGAGAGAAAAAGAGATAAAATATCTAGGAATAAAACTCACTGCCTCATCTAAGCATTTGTATAGATTAAACTATATCTCTTTGATAAACGAGATCAGGGAAGATTTAAAAATACTAGAAGGAGGTAACCCATCCTGGATAGGACGTATAAACCTAGTTAAAATGGTAATTATGCCTAAAATACTGTATAGATTTCAAATGGTACCAATTAAAATCCCAGAGGCTTTCTTTAAGATAATGAAAAAAATGTTAACAAGATACCTATGGAAGAATAAAAAACCTAGAATAGCATATGAAACATTGAGTAGGACTAAAGAGAAAGGGGGATTGGGTCTGCCAGATGTCAAGAGATATTATAGAGCAGTGGTCTTAACAAGAATATATGACTGGACATTTAACCATAAGGGGAAAAGCTGGGTAACAATTGAAAATGACCTTAGTGGTATTAGATTGAGTCAGATGATATGGGTTCCAGCACAGTTTAGAGGTATTAAAGAAAGCACAAGTATCTACACCTTAAATGTTCTAAGGGTATGGGACAATTTACACAAAAACATGAAATGGGAATTTAATTCTATACTAATGCCTCTCACAAACACTGAGTACTTTCCCGGGAAAGGATAAGATATCAGGGAGATGGTTTAGAAAGGAGGATACCCAACTGAGAGATGTTTTGGTGGAGGGGGAATTGAGATCACTTAAAGATTTAATAGAGAAGAAGGGAGATATTTTTATTAGAATAGATGAGTGGAAATATCATCAATTGAAATGTTTTATTGGAAATCTCCCGAAACCCCTGAGATTGAAACAGGAGTGGAATATGTTTGAAAGGTTGTTGGAAACACGAAGGGATGGGAAGCACGGTATTTCAAAAGTTTATAGAATACTCACAGAATTAGACACAAACACAAAGTTAATGTTTATAACAAAATGGGAAAGGGATATGGGAGTTGGGTTTGACGAGGACAAACAGAGAAAGATGTTTAGACTGATACACGAGAATGTTAGTATGAGAGAGGTTGAGATTAATTATAAGTGTGTGACACGATGGCACATTCCACCGAGTGTAGAGCACAAAATGAATGGGGAAAATCCAAAAATGTGTTGGAGAGGATGTGGAGAGATAGGCACGGTGTTTCACATATGGTGGGAATGTCCGAAAATCCAGGTCTTTTGGAAGAAAATAGTCAAATTGATTGAAGAAATAACTGAAATTGACATAGGGTTAGACCCAACGACGTGCCTCCTACACAATGTGGAGACATCTGTAAATAAATATAAAGACTCAGGAGTATGGTACTTCTTAAATGCGGCGAAAGGGTTGATACCCAAGTTTTGGCAGAAACCTGAGGTACCGAAGGAGGAAGACTGGATTAATAGAGTGACCCAGATAGGTAGAATGGAAAGATCATACCATATGCAGGAAGATAGGATGGGAGTTTATTATATGAGATGGGAAAAGTGGGAAAGAGCAGGATTGAAAGAGAAATATAGGAAACTATGAACTAGGATGTTAGCTAAAAATTAATAAGCCTCGAGAGATTAAAATGGACTAGAGTCTGCAGAGGGGGAGGAGGGGGGTGGAGGGTTGGGAAGGGGGGATGGTGGGATGGGAAAGAAAAGAGTTTTTAGAAGGGGAAGTGTAGAAATGTTATAAATGTCTATTTATATGTGAATTGTTCCCCTTTATGGGTATCTGTATTAACATGAAAAATTTAATAAATATTTAAATTAAAAAAAACAAAAAAAAAAAAACATGTTTAAAATTTATTTAACTTAATCTAAAGGGGCATACTTTAAACTTTTATTCAACAGTGCAGTTTCTTCTGGAGTTAAATCTACCTTACTAAGGTTGAATATACTGTACCACTACTTACTACATCCACCTTCTTTTGGGGTCTATTGACCCTTTTCCCACCTTTTGTGCCTCTTCTGTATATATACTTCTTTTTCTGGAGTGGCCTGTCTCTAAAAAAAAGCCCCTGAGTCTTATATTGATTATTGGCACCCTGATGAGATGGTGCCTCATTTGTATGCATGGTTCTCCCACCATCATATGTGTCATACAAATTCTGCCTTGTGAAACCCCTGGATTTTACGGTTTGATAAAAAATAAGCTTTCATTCCACCAATATGTCCCTGGAAGGAATCTTGCCTAGTGAATCCTCTATGGGTATTACCCCGTGTGTGGTAGGAATCCTTATAAAATTATCTCCCCTCAGGGATCCCCCTCTGTCCTCCATTTCTAGGGTTGGGGTACTGACCATTACTTCCTTGGTGTCTCCAACTATTGTAACCACCAATATTGTGGGGTGTGGGGGGTGTTCTCATGTCTTTCATCCTCATCCTGAAGCAGTGCTTCAAACCTATTGGAAGTTGGAACATCATATTCATTCTCATCATCAAAGAGATCACTTACACTTCTATCCCTTCTTTGACCAGGATGTACCACCTGTTTCTTATAGTGGGTATGGGTCATCTATATGGTTTGGAGAAAGATTTGTTCTTATAATTATTGTTATATGTAGACCCATCATTACAGCCACTATGTCCAGAATTCTGATCTCTTGTCATGGGCTTCTCCTCATTTCTATCTTCAATCAGCTCCTGCCACTTAACAACTTTACCTTCTTTATAATCCTTAAGATCCCGTGGGTACTTCTTTTTCTTATGCCTTTGCTCTGTCTCTGTACTCTCCATTATCTATTTCAACCTATCTGATTCAATCATGTATTCCTCTCTACTCATATTTGGTGAGAGATTTTCCCTCGTTTTAATAATCTCAGTGTCTATACAGATCAGTTTATTTTTCTTACGTAAAATCAAAAATTTTAATAAATGTAGTCCTGCACTATTGAAAAGTTGATACCATTCCATATCATTATTGCTATCATCCTTCTCAGGAGGTGCTTCCCAGCGTAAAGAATGCGGGACCATATTCTCTTTTATGCACTTCTTATTTATTTGTCTAATAACCTGCTTACATAGCTGGATTGTTAATTTTAAAGTGGGCAAACATACTGTACATAGTAGATTTTATTTTATGGAGAATATTTTTCTATTTTTTAATGACTTTTTAATATTTTAATTTATTTTTATATTCTTGAAGGCTTATATGCTTTTTTTCATAGCAGATTTTTATTTGTTTGATATGTATTTCTTTTTGGTGTTTTCTCCCCCCTTTTTTACATGTGGACTACAATAAGATGGTGGATTTTTGTCTATGTAATGAGGATCTTTCATGATTCACAATGGTTAATACTTCTTTATGATCCACTAGAATATGGCTTCCTATAGTTATAAGGTGGTCTATAGTAATATGGCTTCATAGGTCTTCAACAAAATTGCACTTGTTATTGAAACTTTCTGTGGCATGCCCGCAGGCTATATGTGAAGGGTATGTTTGACATCAGCAGTAAGCGTATCCTTGAGGATGTGTGTGTGCTTTAAATGTGTTGGGTGGAGCCTTACGTGCTGACATCAGGCCTCCATTCTCGGGGTCCAGATCGGCAGCCATCTTAGTAAGTTTGGCTGCAAATGTTTGTCTGTCACATGGAATATTGTTATAATTGGTTTTAATATTGACGTTTTAAACATTAAATACTACATTATATATTATTCCTTGGGCTCCGTGTGGTGAGTGTTTTCACCTAGGACTTCTTTCTGGTTGTATTTTCTTCTTTAATGAGGAGCAAACAAATGAGGTCATTTTACTAAGCTATTGTCCATTAGCCCTTTGGTGAGTGCATAGTGGTGGAGGACATGGTGAGTGCATAGTGGTGGAGCACACTGGGAAGATTTTTGGAGATCCTTAAAGGACTTTTCTTCTCTTTTGGATTGTTTTTTATGGACTTTGGTTACATATAATATAATCACCAGCACTTTATGAGCACTATTAAATTGTTTATATACATATATATATATTTAGTTATTTACCTTCCACTCATTTTGTGCAATATGTGTATATATTTAATAATAAGTTATTGTCAGATATACATTTGATGTTTATTTTTCTGTATGAACTGCACTATTTTGGTTTATCTTGTATATTGGGTTTGTCACTTTGTATTTAGTGCTAGCTGCTCTAACCCCCAAGCACTTGCTGCTTCCTTTTGATTTTAGGTATATTGATAACATATTAATTTTCTGGTCTGTCTCCAGTGTGCTCTTGAAGGGATTTTTTAGATGTATTGAATGTCAACACTTTCAATTGACAATTCACTTTTCTCTGATATTCAACAGATCTCCTTTTTGGACTTAATAATCTATAAGGAATCTGATAACTGCCTTGCCACAACACCGTTTCACAAACCCACAGCTACTAATGCTATTTTATATGCATGTAGCAGTCATCTACGATATGTCATCCAGCGTATTCCCATGAGCCAATATTGTAGGATTTGGAGGAACTGCACAGAACCTTATAGATCTACACCATTGCTTTCTTAGAAGGGGCCATAGTCAACAAACTTTAAAACAAGCTTACCGTAAAGCCAAAAATAGTCTGCGTGACTTACTATTATTTCAAGAGGAGAAACTTGATACCCCTAACAAAACCAGATTTATTACTAGATTTAATGCACAATCTGAACAAATACACAAACTATTCTCTACACATTGGCACATCTTAATGGAGGGAGGGAATTTGTTGACTTACACCCCAATATAACATACAAACGTAAGCAATCCATTAAAAATATGGTGACGTCTAGTCACTACACAGCTGGTGGTAAAAAGAACCCTTGTTTTAGACTCCCTTTGGATCTTTCCCATGTGGGGACTGTGGTTACTATAAATATTGTACATAGCAGAAAAATCCTTCCTAACACAATGGTAGAAAATTTACTCCTCCGCATTTTGTATCCTGGCAGACAGTGGGTATTGTTTACATTATGAAATGCTTGTGCCAAGCCTTCAATGTAGGCAAAACAAAACATAGATTTTGGGAACGTGTACATGTTAGTTACACTAAAAGGGGTGATTTGGAGAGTCCAGTAGCTCATCATTTTGCTCAATACCATGCTTACAAATTTGATGCAAGTTTTTTGCATTAGAACGGATCTACATCCATGTGGTGGACAATTTGACAGGACAATCTTACAACGTGACTGCAGGTGGATTTTTAATCTGAATGCTTGTAAGAAACCAGGCTTCAATGAAAAGCTTAGCTTTGCCCCATTCTTGGGTGAATAAGTCCCTAGGTCCCATTAGTTATCCAATATGGATTTCCCTGTTTGTCGCTCTTTTGTGAAACTTCCCCCTTATTTGACTATTAGTATCTATCCATACACTGTACGTGGTTATATATGTTGGCTCACCACGATATTTCCGTTGTGTTTGGGTACATGCACCCAGAGGAGGCAGATGCTATATGATTATTTATGTATATTTTTTATAGTTAATTTTTACCTGTAACATTGATTCTATAATTGATATTCTTATATGTATATGTGTATATATATATATAATTTATTTTTATTTTTGTCTGGATTGGTCTCTAGTAGTGCCACTGTGTACAATATGTCCCCCATAGTGTTTGAATGACACCTTCCCCATTAGATACTGGTTATATTAGCCTTTTGGCATGATAATCTACATTATTGGTATTGTTTTGGTTTTTTTGGTGGGTGCTTTTTGGTTATCTAAAGGCTCCTCGGTGACCCTGTGTCTTTTGTTGCTTATATTAGTTTAGAATGTTTGGATGGTTGGATCTTTTGTTTCAACCTGTTGGGTGGGTACTTTTAAGTGGTTTGAATGCCCCCAAGTGACCTGTGGATTGGTGCAACTGTTGACCGCTGTGAAGCACCTTGTGCTCCAGCGACTTTCTGCCAGTTCTGGGTTGGGTGCACAATGGGGGGGAGGGGGTTGACGACACTTTCGGTGTTTACAGGAAGTGCATCATATCTATGGGGGAATATCCTATGGCAAACAGATCGCGGCTTTTGCTGATGGCTGTCTGGTGGAATGTGGGGGAGGAGGGGCAGAGGTGTGACCACTTTTGTGAGGACTGGATTATCCACTCTTCTAGGTAATGCAGTGTGTGTACTTTTGAGCTTCAGATGGGGGATTACCTTAATCTTTGGTATTTTATTTTTGTTCTGTATGTCTATAAACAGGGCATTTCTTTATTGATATTTTACCCTTCTGATTGGATCTTTGTTTTCCTATTGAGCCACAGCTGAATGGACTTCCTTCCACTCGATGGCATATTATTACTGCCTGAGAGGGGCTGTTTCTCTCTGACTTATACTCTTCTATTTGGAATTAGTTGACTTTTTTATGAGTGTTATTCTACCCAGTAAGTGTTTTGAGGTAGTTAGCTCAGTATACATTCGAGTTTTCACTGTAGTGTACATTTTATTGGATACTATGAGTGTCAATTTGAATATAGCTTTCCTCTTTTGGTAGGTCTGTGTGTTTGTAGTACATCTAGAGAATGATCCATCTAACATTTTTTTCTACTGTTACTTCCAATTTATTGCTGGACTCTATCTACTTTGTGAACACTGATCATTGGTTGGCTGCGTGCATTATTTTCACATCTTTGTAATATTGGATCTTTTTGGTTTTGGTAAGTATCTCATCAGTGACCATGCTTCCTCTTTGCCCTGCTGTTTGTATCTCCCTAGTGTGTTGACCCTGGCTCTCCCTTTGCGATCATTTCAGCTCTTAGTTTTGGTGGGCTATGTGTGTCCTTTTTTTTTCTCTGTCTCTTTTTGTTTCCCTCTTTATTGGAAAACCTGTGGTGGCCTTGTAAATTGACATCTATTATTATATAAATTTTGTATGTAATAATTGCACGTGCATCATTTGCTAATTTATTGATTGTATTGTTCATCAAATAAAATATCATATAGACTGAAATACAAAGTGGAACCTGAGAAAGCTCCTCCTGGGTGAAACGCCTCAATTTGTTGTTCGTTTTCATATTCATTGAACCATACAAACTATTTGATTGTACTGTAGCTGGTATTGAATGCTTTTTATATGCTTTTTAATTTGAAAAATAAAAATAGTTTTTCTTTTTTTATTATTACTTTTTTTTCTTTGTGTATATGGGCGCCAAAAAATCCCCATTTCCCACAACATCCTCTTCAGGGGGAAATTGTGGTACCTCCCTTTTGACCAAAGAGTAACAATACTTTATTCCAAATAATCTTTGAATTCCAATTATTCCACAATAAAACACAATAAAATCTGAAAAAGATATATTGTAACCAATATATCCAATTGCAAATCCCAGTCAACGCGTTTTGTGAATTTTCCACTTCTTCAGGACTGCTGCTATATTTGAACATTACAAAACAGAGAATCAATCCATCTACTGTACATGATGAACAGGATTACAATCATATATAACACAGCAAAGAGCAAAAGGAAAACAAAAAACAAATATATTCCACCTAGACTTTGGTCTATTGTGGTTATATATAAAATTTAAAAGAAATAAAATGGCTGTCAACAAAAAAAAAAAAACACCACAAAAAATATACAAAATGACATGCAAAATATTTACATATATGAACCAAATATAAGCAAAATACATGTAGGAGAGACCATCCATATGGAGTGTCCCATGTACAGTATATAAAAAAGAAACCCAAAGGAGTCACTAACTTCACATATCTTAGTTTAAGATTTAAGGAGATTCCCAATCCTTACAGATTTAGTTCCACCAAAATATCCCTTAGCAGACCGTGGTGAAGCTACTTCTCCATAGACTATTCCAGTAATTACTGCCCACTGCAACAAAGACCACAAAATGCCCCAAATATGGTTAGAATAAACCAAGCAGACAGGTTGGCAACCCGTCAATCTCAGTCTACCAGTCTACCACTCGATGGTGGACAGGTGACAGGTAGACTGCGAACAGGTCCCTACACCGCCAACCCCTACCTTTTAGGTGCAGGTCCCTCTCCAACCCTTCCCCTAGCATCCTCTGCTGCTGTCATCCTCAGTGCACAGCAGAAAGCGGAAGGCGTAATGAGGAGCTGGCCAAATTAACTTTTCATGTTAACCTGTAGGTCAGTCCTAGCAACCAGTTACCAGCTTGTTAATATGAAAAATTCATTTGGCCAGCTCCTCTTCCCACCCTCCATCCTGAGCTATGCTGCCTTTTGCTCTCCGCTGTACATTGAGGATGACAGCAGCAGAGGATGAGGCTGGGGGAAGGGGGGAAGTTCATAACTGAGCTGCCTTCCAAAACTCTCCTGTACAGAGGTAGGATACTGATTGGGACACTATGGGAGGGAAGGGGGGGAGGCAGAGGACATTGCTGGTGGGGGGGAAGGGTTCCAGAGGTCACTGCCATGGGGGAAGGGGGGGCAAAGGAAACTACTGGGGGGGAGGTGATGTGCAGAGAAACACTTTTATGGGCAGGGCCACCCCATAGCAGTGTCCTCTACCAAACTTCACATCACCACCCACCAGTAGTGTCCTCTGCCCCCCCTTCCCCCGTAGCAGTGACCTCTAGCCCCCCTTCCCCCCACCAGCAGTGTCCTTCCCCCCTTCCCTCCTATGGACAGTTATTTTAGAACTCTGAATTCCAAAAAAGTGGCTGTGGATTGGGATTTTTCTGCCTCCCCCTATCCTGGTGCCCTAGGCAGCTGCCTTGGGGCACCAGGGTAGCTGAGGGGCAGAAAATCCCAATCCCCAGACACTTGCTAGGAATTTCGATTTTAAAATACCTGCCTTCCAATAATCTCCTTTATTGTCCTCCTGGAGCAGCTGAAAGCTAGCATCTCCTGCTGCAGGAGTAAAATCCAAGGGATCGGTTCTAGTAAACACCTCCCTCGCTGCCCCTCCCATCCATGTTCCTCCTTTTTTCTGCTGCCTGGCCCCTCCCCCAAGTGCTCCCCTTTCAACAGGCTCATAAAAAATTGTGAAAAATAATAAAAAATAAAATTGTAAAACTAAAAACTGCTGACACCATCCACTGCCCTACTGATACCAACCTCTGCCTTACTGACACTGTCCACTGCCTTACTGACTGACACCATCCACTGCACTACTGACACCATCCACTGCTCTACTGTCTGACACCAACCTCTGCCCTACTGACACCATCCACTGCTCTGCTGACTGACACTGTCCATTGCCCTACTGACTGAAACTGTCCATTTTTAAGGTAGGTTAAGTTTGTATTTTTACAGTGACATTTGTTTTATTATATTTTTCTACATTTTCCTTTCTATTTAGTTAAGCCTTGCTACTTAATTTCCTTTTCTTTTTAAATGGCTATGAACCCCGGAAATCTTTGATCTCTTTCATGTTGTTCAGTTAGATCTCCACGTCTCAAAGGTTGCCTACCACTGTTCTAGAGTTACAAAATATATCTAATGCAGGGATTTCTCATTTATACCCACGGCAATAATATCTCAGATAGTCTCTTCTCTAATGGTCCTCTTTTCAATACAAAATCACAAAACATCTACAAGAAGGAGGTGTTCACTCCCACCCTTAAATAAACCCCTGGTTCTCCAGAGGACCACCCCAATTCCCACCTATCAGGAGGCCCTAGACAAATAAATGTCCAAGATTGCCCCCAAGTAGGAATAATAGATGCACTGAAGTGGTGGGGACACAAGCCAGGATGGCATTAAGGGACCTTTACCAAGACCTACACAACATCTACATGAAGACAAAAGACAAACAAACGAACAGTAAAAAAAAAACATATTATTGCAAATAAAACACCAAAAACACATTAAAAAAAGGCATCTCAAAATCTATTCCAGGTATTGATTACAAATTACAAAATATCTGTCCATACTCCCAAACATAAATAAACAAAAGCCAGAAAGAAAAATGGAAATAAAATACATATATAATATCTTACATTTTGTCTAATACACAAAAGGTCATATTGATAAATTGCTGGGCCACATCTAGAAATGGGGCATAGCTAATGGTTCCATTTAGACTCGGTAGCTGTATGGCATTTAGCTTAAAAATCCATTTGGTGTCAATCTGTAAGATTTTTTTTTGTCAAAGTCCCCATCTCTCGTATGGGGATGGACTCTAGTAAGGGCTAAAAAGTTTAGAGATTCCTTGCTGTATCTATGATTATTTGCAAAATGTCTAGTCATTGGGCTTTCTAAATTGCCTCCATTATTTATCAGTAACGGGATCTCTTATTGTCTGCCAGAGCATCCTCCAGGTCTTGCCCACATAGAATGAATCACTTCCACATTTAAGAAGATATATCATCCCTTTATTTTTGCAATTAACAAAATACATGGGTTTAAATCCTATTTTTCTTAGCAATTCCAATTCACATGACATTTTTATGTACCTACAATAGAAACCATATCCACATTTGTAGGTACTCTTAACTTAGGTCAGGAATCACAGGGGTCTTTTGACCCATCCCTTGAAAAATGGCTTTGTACAAATAAATCCCTGAATGACCCCCTCTCTTAAACATTATATGGGGTTGATCATCGACAAAATGTTTCAAAATAGAATCTTTCTTTAAAATATGCCAGTGTTTCTTAAAAATTTTATAAAAGGTTGAATTTTAACCCCTCTCCTTCTTTTTGCCTTGGAATAGCAATAAATCTTGTGGGCTTGCCTTTGCTTTTTTGTAGGCTTTTTTCAGCAGATTTTTACTACTGTATATTATCGCCTTATAATACGATCTCCTCCTCCACATTCAAATCCTTAGACATTGGCCTCTTGGTATTGCTTTGAGGTTATGTTCAGGATGTGCACTATTCCTGTGTGCTAATGTGTTTCTGGCAGTAGGTTTCCGGCATAAACTTGTAGAAATCATCCCATCCTCATTTTTAACATTTGTAATGTCCAGGTAAGAGAGAGGTATAGTCCCAATTTAGGGTGAAATTAGGATTTAAATTGTTCTCATTCAATAATCCAGCGAATTCCAATAAGGATTCACTAGGACTATTCCAAAAGATAATGATATCATCAATATACCTCCACCATAGTATAATGTGGTGGAGATATTCAGATAAATCCTCTCGAGAAAAGATCAGTTGTTCCCACCCCCCAGATACAGACTAGCGTAGGACAGAGTACATGTAGTCCCCATCACTATTCCCTGTATCTGGAGGTGGTGGGAACCATAAGACATGAATACATTAGGAGTTCGGATAAAGCTCTAAAATGAAGTTGTTATAGTAAACAAAATCCCTACTTTATTCACTCAAGAATATTCTAGTCATGTTCAAATCTTTATCATGTGGGATACATGAATATAAAGGCTAAACATCAATTGAGGCCAGCATTGTATCCTTAATCAAATATACACAATCCAAGATAGTTAACAAGTGAATGATGTCCTTTAAATAGGATGGTAAACTTTCTACATGGGGTGAAGATGGTCATCTACCACTTTCCTAGCTTTATATGTCATACTATTGATTCCTGAGATAATCAGTCTTCACAGAGGCCCCTTTACATTTTTATGCATTTTAGGAAGCACATAGAATATGGGGACAACTGGGTATTTAATCTTTAGGAAATCTTGGGTGTTCTTGCTTAAAACCTGATCTTCATAGGCTCTATCAATAATCTCAAAGTAAAACTCCTGAAATTGCAACATAATATATTCCACAGGTTGGAACAAACAACTGTTCCCAGAATGTCCTTGATATTCTACTTTTCTTTCCTAATTACAAGGAGTTCATCTATATCTACAATGCCGCCTTCATTTGGTAATTCAGTCAATTTTTTTTCAACATTCTATAACCAGAGAGTAAAAAATCTCACCTCCTTGAAATGAGTCTTTATAATGGTAGTTCTGACTGGCTATATTTGAGGCCCTCTAACAAATTTATGAAATTAAGCTTTTGAGCAAAAATAAAATAAAATCAAGATCTTGTGTAGAACAAAAATGCAGACCTAATTTTAATATTTCTAATTTATCTTGTGAGAATGAAAGTCAAGCCAGTTTAATCATTTCAAAATCTGATTGTGAATTTATGTTGTGCATGTGACATAATGATCCATGCTTGTCAGAGTTCACACAGGAGCGGTGCAGGGAGTTTACCTGCAGCGGAGAGTGGGTAAGTGAGGATGTATACTATGGAGGCAGATGTTCCATATTCTCAGTGGTAAGAGAGGAGAGAAAGCGGCAGGGATTTGAAATCCCTGCCTTCTTCTTTCCTTTCCTTGCAGGGATGACAGTTCGGGCCAGAGGACTTTTGAGTGGTCAGCAGCACCGTCACATGGATGGTGCTGACCAAACAGATGCCATCTAGCCCGTACTGTCATTGCTGCAAGGAAAGGAGAGAATGCCGCTTCACGGGTCTGGGGATTTGAAATCCCCACAGCTTTCTCTCCTCTTCTTACAGAAATGACAGTACAGGCTAGAAAGCATCTGATTGGTCAGCATTGTCCATGTGATGGCACTGACCAATCAACAGCCTTCTAGCCCTATAGCCCTCTAGCCAGTCATCCCTGCAAGGAGAGAAAAGTAAGTGGTGGGGATTTCGAATCCCTGCCGCTTTCTCTCCTCTCCTACCAAACCGCTTGCAATTTGGACAAGATTCGCATTCCTGTTCAAATCGCATGCTAATCTTTGCGGTGCAATTTGTGTCTATTACTGCAAATCGCAACGCCAAGTATCGGTTAAGCTATCAGGAGTATTTTCACAACTACGAGCACTCATGAAAATACTCGGTATTGACACCCATTGACAAAAAAACCCTACAGGCTGAAACCAAACGGATTTTTAAGCTAAATCCACCACAGGGTGTAAATTAAACCATTACAATGCTCTATTTCTAGATGTGGCTCAGCGATTTATCAATATCACCTTTTATGTAGCTGATCGAATATGCATGGTATACATTACACCCCCATGTAAGATAATATACAGTATATATATTGTCCTTCCATTTTTTTTTTGGCTTTTGTTTATTTATGTTTTGGGGTATGGATGGATATTTTGTAATTGATACCGGAATAGCGCTTTCTTTTTTATTATGTTTTTGATGTTTTAATTGTACTACTATGTTTCTTTTCTCAAACTAGATAGTGTGACATAGTTACATTTTAATAATCTCTAATAACTGACATTTTCAGTCACTTCTCTTAATATACCAAAACCACAATAACCATAAAGCTGGGCACGCACTATAAAGAAAATCAGAAGAAAACTTCTGTATGAGGAGCGATCAGTTGATCATCTGTTCATTAGTATAGCGCGTTCGACAGCCGATACTGTTCGGATGAAAAATACAACACGTGCGAGCTAGAACATTTTTATTGTATGTGAACATAAGGTCTGATTTTTGCGCAATGTGCACAGTTATCACACAGAAAGATTTAATTAGAAAAAACCCACTTGGTCAGAAGCAAAGAACAACCCTGAAGAAGGTGGCAACGGAGATAGAAATCATACAAGAAAGAGGGTTTGTCTTTGTCCTAAAAAAAAAATATATATATACATGCTATTTTTGATCATTAAATTTAAATATTACTTGTGAGCCACTTAATGTAATTAAAAAAGGATCGCTGACATAACACATCCTCATATCATGTGTGCATACCAAAAAATATTTTTCAATAAATGTTGCGTTCCTAATTATTATCACTTATTACCAATATAGTGATTGAACAAATATCAAAATATGCGATTTAGAGCAAATTCATAACAAACAAATATAAATGACAAATAAATAAATATTAAAACATAAACAATAAAAAATAATAAAAACACAAACAAAAAACATAAAGTCTCTGATAACAACTTATTAGTGATAGTCCCAAAATATAATGTGATTCAAAAACAATTAAGAAAGTGAATAAAAAATATGAAAAGGGAACACATATTATGATTCCCCTAGAGGAAATTACGAAGTACCACCCAGAAGGGAGAATTGGAGGACACCTGGTCCAAGATTACATACTGAACAGTATGAACAACAGCAGTATGACTCACCACGTAGGAATAATACCTATTTTCCTCCTAGAGTGAATAACCCTAGACACCAGGGAGATATCTCTAGGTCTGCCCCGGTGCATTTTTTAGGGGAAGGAAACACGCGCAAGAGAAGCACTCGAGTAGAGGACAAAAGGGAGGCAAAAGGGTTAACAAACCCAAAAAAGAGGAAATTATAAAAGGGAAAGGTATTTTCAATCTCAGTGGGAAACAACTTACATCTCAAGAAATTGGTCTATTAGATAAAGGACTAAAATTTGCAACTAACAATAAGCTTGATAAGTTTCGTACATACATCGATGTACATAGATTTGTCAGATCATTATCGCTGAAAAAACATTTTTTTCTGAATCCAATCACTACAAATACATCTAGCATCCCCACCTACTCCAATTTACGGAATGCATCCCTATTCAACCCTCCTCCGCAAGCTCATAATTATGTAAACGTTTTTAAGGAAATGGTACTTAAAGATCTGGCTGCTATTAAGATTAGAAGCTATAAGGATAACCATGGGATTTCAACAGCCATAAATTCCCTCCTTGATCGGAAGGATTTAGTTATACGTCCGGCTGACAAAGGAGGAGGGGTGGTAGTAATGAGCAAAAAAAACTATACCAAAGAGGTGCATAATATTCTCAGTGACACGGATACATACCGTCCCTTATCAAAAGACCCTCTGAATGCATATAGAAGATCTCTCAAAAGCATCAGTACTAAAGGATATCAGGACAAAGTAATTAATAAGAAGGCAAGAGAGTTTCTGTGCCCTTCTGCCCCGAGACTACCGGTTAAGTATATTCTTCCGAAGATACATAAAAACCCATTAAATCCTCCCAGTAGACCCATCATCAGTGGTATTGGGTCCCTGTGTTCTAGGGCTGGTGAATATATCGATTATTTTTTACACCCATTGGTACGGAAAACTCCCTCTTATCTTAGGGGATACGAAGCAGGTGTTACAAGACATCAGAGGTTTATCTACTGATAGCAATACATTTTTGGTAACGGCTGACGTCGCATCTCTGTATACCAGTATCGATCATTCTCAGGGTATGCAAGCAGTTGAATTTTATCTTAATGAGTCCGCTATGTCTATTTCACATCAAACTTTTATCCTTACTCTTTTAGACTTCACTATGACCAAGAACTATTTTTGGTTTGATGGTACTTTTTATTTACAGACTAGGGGCGTGGCCATGGGAGCGAAATTTGCTCCCAGCCTGGCCAACCTATTTATGGCCAGGTGGGAGGAAGATATTATTTATGCTAGAGATTGGCCAGAGCTGTTTTTTTACAAGCGTTACATAGTTGATATCCTGCTTATTTGGAAAGGGGATGAGGAAGCACTGGTTAATTTTTTTGGGACTCTCAATAATAATACTCTCAACATCAGACTTACGTATGAATATAGTAAAACCAGTGTGAATTTTTTGGATCTAACATTGATGAATTTAAATGGGACTGTTGCGACCTCTTCTTATTTCAAAGAAACGGACCGCAACAGCTACATCCCCATTAACAGCTGCCACCACCCATTATGGCTTTCCAATATACCCAAGGGCCAATTCCTTAGGATTAGAAGGAATTGTACCTCCTTGGATACTTACCATACACAGGCTTCTGTTTTAAAAAACAGATTTATGGAGAAAGGATATGAGGAATCTCTCCTCACCCGTACCATGTATGAAGTAGCTAATATGGACAGAGAACTATTGCTGACTGACAATACATTATGTAAACCATCCAAAGTGTGCTCCTTTGTCACTACATTCTCGGCACAATTCAAAACTGTCACTAAAATTTTAAACCAGAATTGGAAAATTTTAAAAGCGGACCCAGTTCTAACCAAGAGTCTGCCAGATAAACCTGAGATCACCTTTAGGAGAGCTCAACCTTTGAGAAACATGATAGCCCCTAACATTATTAACCCTCCTAATAGAAGTTCTTTTTTTGCAAATATGGTCGGTTTCTTCCCATGCAATAAGTGCATTATATGCACTTGCAATGGACATAGGAAAAAGAAAGTTGAGAGTTTTACATCTACCAGCACTGAAAGGACCTACAGAATTAATAACTTTATTTCATGTAATACTAGGCATGTTGTTTACCTCCTACAATGTCCTTGCAATAAGCAATATGTCGGACGTACTACCTGGAGACTTAGAGACCGACTATGGGAACATGTTAATAATGTGAAAAGGGGTTATAAAGAACATTCACTTTCTATGCACTATAGGACACATCATAATAGAGATCCATCTTCCATGACATTTGTAGGTATTGACATAGTACAAACCCATTGGAGGGGAACTAATAAGAAGAGGACAGTTTCCCAGATGGAAACTAAATGGATTTATCAGATGGAGTGCATACGTCCTAAGGGACTTAACATAGAAATGGATTTAAACTGTTTCATTGATAACAGTTAACATTTCTCCTATTGCATGTGGCACCTTATTCAGGATTAATTTATCATGTAGGTGGTTTTAGGTCTGAGCAAAGTATATTTAATTTATTTTATTTTATTTAATTTATCTCCAAAAAATTTTTCTTCTCATTTTAAGAAATTTTAATTTCAGTTTTACACTGACATTTATTTCAGTGTTCGCACTGACTTTTTATGACATTTATTATGTTTTTATTTCTATTGTTAATAAAGTATATCATCTTATGTTTTATTCCCATGGATAAATTATTTTTAGTGTATATGATGCTGATGATTAGGATCACCAGGTATAATTATCTATTTCATTATTAATTTCAGAATTCAGATTTGCATATGAGCTCAGAGGACTATAAGTTATATCTGTGTCATTTACATCTTCTAATTATATAGTTTTCGTATGTCTGCAGTAACGTTTTTTGCGGTGACATACTTTTCCCTGGTGATCCTCGTCAGAATACTTGCCTTATGACTCTGTTTAGATGGCGCCCGCGCATGCGCCGTCTGATGGCTACACTAAGATGGCGCCCAATACGGAGACATTCGGCACTTGGAAAATGGTGCGCGGTAACGGCTCATGCGCCATTTTCCCTATATAAACACACCATGGACGTCCACCGCTGTAAGCTAACCCCCTATGACTATGTGCCATCGCACGAAACACGTCAGTGAGAGGCTACAGTGGTGTGACGTCACGCCGACCGGCACCACGAGGGCCCCGGCGGCCATCTTTTATGCTCATATGGTCAGTACTTCTTCCTTTTGTTCCTACCTTGTAATTTGCATGGAATAAACACTCCTTATCCTAAGGATACTACACTATTTGGCCTCTTCTGTTTTTTTGAGCTTCTTTGGGAGCCATCTATATCCACAGAGCAGCTATTTACAAGTGTGGCAGCATTACCAGGCAAGGAGAGGTACCTGACCAGATCTGACCAGACCCTTATTAGGATCTTTGGATGTCCTGAGGTTATCTACTCTTAATGCGCATTTGGATTGCGTATCTGGTGAGTGCGCAATCTTTACACACCTATCACCTCATCCACGGATCCAGCCACTGGATTTCTGAAGATCATCTGTGATCTTATTTGCACCCATTTATGGACTATATTCAGTTTTATGTGTTACACCATTTCACCATAATAGTCACCATCCAGTGACATATTTATTTGCACGTTGTCACTTTATTTATGTGATTATTTGCAATGCACATTGGCTATTTATTTATTTATTTTATATCGTATTTGTGCATAGCATTTATGATATTTAGCGGATCATCTTAGCGCTGCACCCTGTTTTATTTGTGATTGATCATTGCCTTCTCTTCTGCACTACTTTGAAGCTGCTGCTCCATTATTTTTTCTTAGTTCATTACATATCTAGTACCCTAATATAATAACATAGGTGTATGGCTTATTGGAATGGGACAGAGTTGGTAAATAAAGAACTTGTTTGTAGTTCAGAAATGTCAGGTGGCATTAGATACCTACCTTTGCCCAGCCTTTGTCACTTCAAGAGGCACAGGTGGCATTGCTGTGCCTCAGTGTTGTCTCCCTGGACAGCTGGGAGCTCAAAATCCCATGAGTGTGTGTTCACTGAGTGCATGAGTGCATGAGCCAAATGCAAGGTAAGTTTTTTAAAGATAAAACTATATTTTTAAATGACTTTTTAAGCCATTTGTATTTGGAAAGTAGAGGACTGTGATGGTCAAATTTCAAATGCATCGAACATGCAAGACTACAGGTAGTGATTGATGTCTGCAGGAAAGGCACTAAGTATACATTCGATCTCCATAAAACTTATTGTGATAGGGTCTTTTATTTTTCTGCATACTTTAGTATCTGGAGTTTCGAGTTCAGTTAGATAGAGATGAAGGCAATGGCTATGCTTAGTTGCCACTTAACTTCATGCTCTTTGTGTTACAATTTAAATAAGGAATAAGAAAGAGATGAAAATTGTTGCCTATATAGACAGCGCTATGTCTACTTACAATAGTGATATGTATCAAAATAAAAAAATCAGTAAAGCATCAATAAAACATCCAACATTCACAAAGTGTCCTGCGTTTAACAATTAACCATAAAGTGTCCAAAATGTTTTGAAGTTATTTGTAAAATGACCAGTGCTTCAAAAATGACCATAAAGTGTCCAGTGCTCCTTCAAGTGTCAAGTGCTATACTTTCTTTATCAGTACTCTACCATTGCACCTCTTCATCATTATTCATAAGCCACTTCTTGCTTCACACCACTCCATGTTTCTGTGCAACACCCCTTCATCTCTGAAAGCTCACCAGAGAATTTTGACCTCTACTTACAACAATTGCATCTAATAGCATTTTTCCATTGCTTCCTCAGGCGTTTACATAAAGAGAAGAAAATCCTTCATAGCCCCTAGGGGCTTTTGGAAAGGTTTTTCTTAAATATTTTACTAATTTTCTTACTTTTTCTTGTTTTTCCTCTTTTTTTTTTGCTATTCCTTGGGGTGGTATTGCTTAGGATGCATGGACCCCCTCCCATCTTCTCTTTCCTTTTTCTGGTTTTTGTTTTATTTTATTTTTATTTTTATTTTATTCTTGATGTTTTTAGGATTCTATTCTGGTGTGTTACGTTATTGATGTTGATTTTGGTCTGTGGAGAAACATTGAGCTCTTGAACTCTTGATCTATCTGGATGTTCAATAATGTGAAGATTTTATCCATTTTGGAATAAACTTCGCAATGATCTTCAGTCAACTGTCTGCTAACACTACTGAGATTGTGACTTGTTATTACCACATTACACTTTCAATGCTTAAACTAAGCAGGCAGAACACTGGTTCACCAATTGTAGTGCAATTACTTTTACTAAATTACAATTACTAAACTGTAGTGCAGTGGTGCTCAACCTGTGGCCCTCTGAATCTTTTGATGTAGCCCTCGACCTCAAACCAGGGAAGCACATTTCTATTATATCCTGCGGGTTTGGTGCACTTTCTGAAAGCGCACCAAAACTGCTGAATTCAGGAGTTTTGGTGCACTTTTTTACCACACCCGCAAGATAGAATAGAAGTCTAGGGCAAAGCGCAGCTAACCTGTAGGAAGGCAGCAGATGCAGTGCACTGCATCCACTGTGCTGGTAATCCGCAGCACATCAGTGTGAAAGCAGCCTTATAGGGGGGGTCAGGACAGTAAGGGCTCATTTACTTTTGCAGTTTGGGAGGCAGTTAAACCGCATAACTGAGGCATGTTTTTATCACACACACACCCCGAACCACTGGTGTAGCGTTCGGGGGTCGCAGTGGTGACCCCACCCCATGCTCCAGGGAGCCTTTGTGGCCTCATTGTAACATTCTGTTTTACACTTCAACAGGAGGGGTGGTGGGGACAGCTAATACAGGAACTATGTTAATTCTCAATTCACAGTAATATGAAAATTAACCATGACTATGCACAGCCCTTGCTCTTCAGAAGGTTAAGCATCCCTGCTGCAGTGTAAATATTTTATTTAGTTTTAATAAATAAAGAACAGCATGCCCTTCCCTCTCCGTGTGGACTGGTACTCCTATGTCAATGGGGCAGTGAGTTTGCAGTCCTATGCTGTGTTGATATGCATGGCCTTCAGTATTAGGCAGAAGCTTTGAAAAGGGTTCCTCAAAAAAGGTAAACTCCTTCAAAAGCACCATTGCTCAATACTGATAGGCAATGGGTTCTTTGACAATTGCAGATCCCTGCCATGTGGTGTTTATGTTTCACCAACTTGTTCATATAAGGGACAAGTAGGTGGTGACCCCTCTCTAATGGACTGGTGGCAAGGGTCCTTTGTACGCCTAATCAATTAATGTGCATGCAGATATGAAGTTTAAAAGTAAATTAAAAAATGGACACACATCAACTGGTTCTGCTAGATTCTGAGTGTTTGCCCTCTTTTCTCCAAAAGTGGAAATCCAAACTGGGTCTACAGCTCACAAAGCAGCAAAAGGGAAAAACATATATTTTTCACATAAACCAACTATAAACCAACTATCGCCTACTGATTCCAAGAGCTGGGAAATAAGATTGTGTCGAGATGGTGCAAGGTCCTTTACACACTCTACAAAATGAACCCAAGGTTCTTCGGGATGTGCTGGTGGTGTGGTACTGACACAGGAACTAAGACACATATATTCTGTACATGTCCACAGTCCCAACCCTTATGGGAATATTGTAAACTCTATATTTAGACAACTTACCCAGGTGGTTCTAAGCCAAAATCCAGCAGAATATCTTCTCCAATTCATGGAGAGGTCAAAACTCAGAATACAAGACTTCTCTTACTATTTGCTAAATGCAACCCAAACCTGTATATAACCCAACTGTGAAACAACCCTCTTCACCTTCTAAATCCTTGTGGTACACTAAATTAAACAAGATTCTTTATATGGAAGATCTTTCATCCACTTTACATAATTCAGTGAGGTTTAGGAGATCCTAGCAGTACTTTACAATCATGGGCCAATATCTACGAGTTGCTATACAGTATGTCTTAAAAGTTTACTCTGCCAAATCATCGTACCACCTTAGGTGGGGACTGTTGTTTCGACATGGTAGGGATGCAGGCCCTTGCGGCATTCAATAAGTGTTTAAGGAGAGATTTGTTATGGTGTTTTCTGGACATATACGTCAGGTTTAGTAAGATTGCTGCCAGATTGTCAAAAAGTGAAAAGTCTGTGAGTTTTTGGATTATATGAAGGATATAAAAGGGGCATTATATTCATTTTAAGAACATTGCATCTGCCAATACATGATAGGGCCAGAGTTTTCCATTTCTCTAGGTCAGCATGCAGGGAACAAAAATTTATTTTAAGAAAGAAATTGAGATTCAAGAGGATTTTAGTCCCTAAATTTTGTATAGCCTGCTTTTCCCATTGAAATGAAAAATTGGGGTAAAGAGATGCAAGGGCAAGAGAGATACATTGAGAGCCTCGGATTTTTGCAGATTAATTTTAAAATTGGACAGTGATCCATTTGTGCGGGGCTCATTCAACAGGGCCAATACGGAGGTAAAAGGCTTGGTTATGTAAAACATTACATTGTTAGCATAGGCCATGATTTTATAGTGGTAGCAGCCAGCCTGTAGGCTCTTCGGATTAGGATTCCTACGCACATTTTTGTAAAAATGGCTCTAATGTGAACACAAATAGCAAGGGGGAGGGGGGACACTCCTGCCATGCGCCATTGCTGGTTTAAGATCAAAACCATTGAATCTGACAGTGGCTGTTGGTGAGGAGTAAATGGCTCTTATCCAAAAAAGGATGTAATTAATGGTTTCAATTAGAAAGACCCAATGGACCCTGTCAAAGGCCTTTTTGGCATCGGTAGACAGGAGCAGCATTACAGTATTGGATTTTTGTGCCTGTGCAGTAATGTTCAGGATTCTGATGTGTTATCTTTTGCTTCTCTGGAATGAATGATATCACAGTTCAAAGAGAGATGGGCCTATAACTGGCACAAGGTTTTAGGGATAATGAAAATAAAAGCGCATAAAAGGTATGGGGGGGGGGGTCGCCCATGACAGTGATTGCATTGAAGGCTTCCACAAGGTAGGGAGTAAGTATTGCCTGGAAGGTCTTGTAATAGGTAACTGTAAAGCCATCCAGACCATGCACTTTGCTGGTTGAAGAGTCCGCCAAGGCTTTAGTAAACTCTTCAGCAGAGGTGGGTTGGGATAAGGAGTCATGCTCCTCATTTGTAAGGGTAAGGAAAGCTGTGGCCTGTAAGTATTCCATGGGTATGTACTTGTAAATTGTACAGGGTTGAAAAAAACAAGCAGATGGCATTCACCGTTACCTGGGTGGCATATATTGTCATGCCTGACAATGTAGACAATGCCATGATGTATGATTGCGTATTTGTATCTGTGTATGGATGGATGGCTATATCTGTTACCAAACTTATAGAATGATTGTCTGACTTTCAGAAGAGTATGTTTGACTTTGTATAGTGAGTGTTCCCTGATATTTTCTTGCAACAGTGTGAGTTTTGCCTCTAGTGTGTGATCTGGTACTTCCTGACCAGCAGGCTATCAGGGTAGATGATACAGGAAGCAATGACAAGAATAACTTTATACTGGGTTTTTCTTTTCATGTGCATAACTGAAGCACCTATTGGGTGTGTTTGAATAGTGTTCATGTATTTTGTGTGACACCTACATTAGTATTTGTCACAATCATGCCCACAGGGAGAGGCACAGTTCTCCATTTTGCTCCAGGTTTCTGCATTGTGGTATTTCTCTTAAACTAATATGCAGTCATCTGAGAGGGGGAGGTGTAGGATCGTGCATATAAGAGCCAGGCACAGGATCTCCCTGTAGTAAGAAGGCTTCATGTATCTCCTCATTCCCCCTCCCTCAGAAATGCAACCAGCGTATGATGCTGAGTCCCTGCCTAACAATTCTTTGCCAAATAAGGCTTGGCTTGTCCATTGTGGGCAGAGATTTTGTGTAGGAAAAAGAAGCAGTTAGTTTTGTGTTCAGTCAGACAAGTGAGGACCATCTTCGATATAACATCTATCGGACAGAAAGCAAAGGAGAATCTCGCGGCAACAACGAACCCCAATGCAAGACCAGAAATCCCTTTTTTAGCTCATCAGACTTGAAACTGCTTAACTCCAGGCATTTATTTGGCAAGTACTTAATTACCTAAACTTCTTTCTGTTATCTGTTTGCTGTGCTGTTGTGCTCTGTATAGTTATATATATATATTGGTTACATCTTCTTTCTGTAAATATTTTTACTGCCCCCTTTCGACCTTTTGGTAATAAATCTTACTTTCTAAAAGTGTTGAACTGTTTCTATAGCTCCTGAATGTAATTTACGAATCCCTGCCTCTAAAAAGAGCGATACTATGAGTGTTTAACCCTCTGTATAACCGGTCTGTAGAGATAGCGGTATACTGTCGATTAACCAATCATCCTAGTGTATTGCTGAGTTTCCTCTTTCTCTGTATAAAAAGGAGGTGGTGGCAGTGTGAAAGATTAATTGCGTAATTAACCTGACCCAGTAACAAGCGCATTCAGGCTGTAGGTACATCGATTGTTGTCCAATTAGCTGGAACATCAGTGTGCAGGGTGCAGCTGGGTGTGGCATTGTTACGCACGTGACAGCGCGGTTTTAGATTGACTAGTCCTTCGGACACGAGTTTGGTGAGAAGGTTTGGGGTTTGACAGTATTCAGTAGAGTTATATTCTTTGACCAGTAGATGGCAGTGTTTTTAAGTTTGTAGCTACATCTATGGTATACTTGTCTTTTTCTCTGAATAAAAAGTTTCCTGTTTCCTTCTTGCAATGAAGCAAAATAGCACATGTAGACTGTGCACTGTCTGTTCTGTAGGGCTACATACAGAATCTCTAAGAGGGTATGGGCCCAGGCATAACCGGCTAAAGCAAATACAGCAACAGAAAGAAGACTACAACTGAATAAAAGGAAATAGCCAGTAAAACAGCAGCAACAAAGCTTTCATTTGCAAGCCTGACGAACCAGAACTACCAGTCCTTAAAATTCAAGATGCAAATGCTGCTAATAAGAGCAGGTACTTGGAAATGTATAAATGAAGTCAGGAAAGAACAGCCTTCAGATGAGTGGATAGAGAAAGATCAGGAATCTCAGAGCACAATCTCTCTTAGCATAGAAGATTATCAAATCATACACACTGTATACTTATGGGCTGCAAGTGCACACTCTCAAGTTTAATCTGAGAGTATGTACATCTAAATTGGAAGAAGGGTTTAGGAATTACAGCTCTTGAGTAGCCATCCCCCCTTTTTCAAGGGACCAAAAGTAATTGGACAATTGAATCAAAAGCTGTTTCATGGCCAGGGGTGGGCTACTCCTTCATTATTTCTTCATCAATTAAGCAGGTAAAAGGTCTGGAGTTGATTCTAAGTGTAGTATTTGCATTTGGAATCCATTGCTGTGAACCTACATCATGCGATCAAAGGAGCTGTCCATGCAAGTGACAAAGGCCATTGTAAGGCTTCAAAAATGAAACAAATCCATCAGAGAGATAGCAGCAACATTAGGAGTGACTAAATCAACAGTTTGGTACATTCTGAGGAAAGAAGAACACACTGGTGAGCTCAGCAACATAAAAAGGCATGGATGTCCACGGAAGACAACAATGGTGGATGATCACAGGATCCTCTCTATGGTAAAGAAAAACCCATTCACAACATCAAGACAAGTGAAGGACACTCTCCAGGAGGTGGGCGTGTCATTATCAAAGTCTAAAATCAAGAGAAGACTTCAGGAGAGCAAATACAGAGGTTCACCACAAGATGCAAACCATTCATGAGCCTGAAGAATAGAAAAGCCAGATTAGACTTTACAAAAAAACATCTAAAAAAGTCAGTCCAGTTCTGTATTCTTTGGACGGATGAAACTAAGATTAATCTGTACCAGAATGACAGGAAGAAAAAAGTGTGGAGAAGGCTTGGAACAGCTCATGATCCAAAGCACACAACGTCATCTGTAAAACATGGTGGAGGCAGTGTGATGGCATGGGCATGCATGGCTTCCAGTGGCACTGGGTCATTGGTGTTTATTGATGATGTGACAGAAGCAGCCGGATGAATTCTGCAGTGTTTAGATATATACTGTTAGCCCAGATTCAGTCAAATGCAGCAAAATTGATTGGACGTCGCTTCACAGTACAGATGGACAATGATCCAAAACACACTGCAAAAGCAACCCAGGAGCTTTTGAAGGAAAAGAAGTGGAATATTCTGCAATGGACAAGTCAATCACCTGATCTCAACCCAATTGAGCATGCATTTCACTTGCTGAAGGCAAAACTAAAGGCAGAAAGACCCACAAACAAAGAACAACTGAAGACAGCTGCAGTTAGAGCCTGGCAAAGCATCAGAAAGGAAGAAACCCAATCTTTGGCAATGTCAATGGGTTCCAGACTTCAGGCAGTTATTGCCAGTAATGGACTTGCAGCAAAATATTAAAATTGAACATTTTATTTATGATATATTTATTTGTCCAATTACATTTGAGCCCCTGAATATGGAGGGACTGTGTATAAAAATGGTTGCAGTTCCTAAAATTTGCACTTGATATTCATGTTCAACTCCTTGAATTAAAGCTGAAAGTCTGTACTTCAAATTCATTTGGATTGTTTCGTTTTAATTTATTCTGGTGGCATACAGAGCCAAAAGTATAAAAATTGTGCCTGTGTCCAAATATATGTGGACCTAATTGTATGTAGGTGTGAAACTGCTAAAGAAATGTGGGAATTATTCACATATATTAGTATCAAAAATATACATCATAAAGAACTAATTTTATTTAGTTCTTTACAATGTGTTTTATGGTACCTCCAGAGGGAATATTAACCCTATACCCATCCTCCACATATGCTTTTTGATTTCATAGATAGATATAAGTGTAAAACAGAAAGCATAGTGATGGTGATCTCAGAGTCTTTAAATATGAAAAATAGGAATAAACACAGTAATTTCCAACAAGAAACACATGAAAGCTCTGTTTGCAAGAAACAAGGCCATTTAAAAGCAGATTGCAGAATCTAGAAAGAAAAAATAAACTAAACTACAACAGGCCAGAAGTTTGAACGAAGAAACTGATTTTTCATGAGATAATGAATATGTTTTTCAATCCAAACGTTGCACCTCATCTTTGCAGGCATGGTGTGTTGATTCAGGAGCTATGAGTCACTTGACAAATAACAGAAATGTCTTTATTCACTTTGACCAGAGTAAAGCAGAGAAAATCACCACAGCTCATGGGCAAATGATGGAATCAGAAGGAACAGGAAATGGTTTTCTTTACTGTCCTTTTTCCCAGAGCATCACCAGCAAGATACCTATGAAAAATGTCTGAATGTTAATTGTGCTACATCTGATGGTGTAGAGCAGTGGTGGGCAACCTTTTTTTTCAACTGAGCCAAATCTCGCCAAAACCACGATTGAAATTTATTTTGAGAGCCACATTTTTAAAACTGAAAATACATCTCCCATATAGTAATTCATCCCCCATAGTAATTCATCCCCCATATAGTAATTCATCCCCCATAGAGTAATTCATCCCCCATATAGTAATTCATCCCCCATATAGTAATTCATCCCCCATAGTAATTCATCCCCCATATAGCAATTCATCCCCCATAGCAATTCATCCCCCATATAGTAATTCATCCCCCATATAGTAATTCATCCCCCATATAGTAATTCATCCCCCATATTAATTCATCCCCCATAGTAATTCATCCCCCATATAGTAATTCATCCCCCATAGTAATTCATCCCCCCATAGTAATTCATCCCCCATAGTAATTCATCCCCCATATAGTAATTCATCCCCCATATTAATTCATCCCCCATAGTAAT
Organism: Staurois parvus; assembly: GCF_062004578.1. Taxonomy (NCBI): domain Eukaryota; kingdom Metazoa; phylum Chordata; class Amphibia; order Anura; family Ranidae; genus Staurois; species Staurois parvus. The sequence goes on from NW_028318002.1 coordinate 2,883,699, forward strand.
TCATCCCCCATATAGTAATTCATCCCCCATAGTAATTCATCCCCCATAGTAATTCATCCCCCATATAGTAATTCATCCCCCATAGTAATTCATCCCCCCTATAGTAATTCATCTCCCATATAGTAATTCATCTCCCATATAGTAATTCATCCCCCATATAGTAATTCATCCCCCATATAGTAAGCCCCCCATATAGTAAGTCCCCCATATAGTAAGTCCCCCCCCATATAGTAAGTCCCCCCCCATATAGTAAGTCCCCCATATAGTAATTCATCCCCCATATAGTAAGTCCCCCATATAGTAAGTCCCCCATATAGTAAGTCCCCCCCCCATATAGTAAGTCCCCCCCATATAGTAATTCATCCCCCATATAGTAAGTCCCCCCCCATATAGTAAGTACCCCCCCATATAGTAAGTCCCCCCATATAGTAAGTCCCCCATATAGTAATTCATCCCCCATATAGTAAGTCCCCCCTGTGTCAATTCACTTACCTTTGCTCCGCGCGTTCCTCTCGCCGTGCTTCCCGCGCCGTTCTGGTCTTCAGGGCGGACTGTGAGAGGAGAGGAGTTCGTCACGCTGCCCCGCCTACATCCTGGCTGCCCCGCCTACATCCTGACAGCTGCAGAGTCCTGACTTTTGGGGCGGCCGCCCGAGAGGAGGGAGGGGACCGGGCGGCCGTCCGAGAGGAGGGAGGGGAGGGGAGGGGAGGTGAGGGGGCGGCCGCCCTGCACACGCCCGTCCGAGAGGAGGGAGAGGAGGGAGAGGAGGGAGGGGAGGGAGAGGAGGGAGAGGAGGGAGGGGAGCGGGCGCCCGGCACACAGAAGAGCCGCATTTAAGCTTGTAAAGAGCCGCATGTGGCTCGCGAGCCGCGGCTTGCCGACCACTGGTGTAGAGGAAGCTATCATTGAGCTGTCTTTGACCACTCAGTAAAATGAAGGTCAAATACATCTGGTAAGCCTCTTTTGAGCACAGTGTGGGGCGACACGTTTACATGTGTTGCCAACACATCATTGTCTTTGGAGGGAAATCCAGGCACACATTTCAAGATTTTCACATGAAGATGGGGCTTTTCTATATGGACGTTTTGATGTATTCACTTGTTTTATTTATATGTATGATGCACTTACCTTGTTGAGTTTGCTATTGTGTTTATTTACACTTTTTGTAGATGCATTTGTTAATTTAAAAAAAAAAAAAAAAAAATGTATTTAGTTTCACAATGTAATAGCTGAGTTTTCACCCTAATTTTATTTTTGAGCACTGTTTTATAATAGTGTTTGACAAATCCCTGTTATAGGATTTTGTGTTAGCTGCTAAGTCATGTTATGTTTTGGAGCTAGCGCGGATTTTCAACATATTTTAAAATTACAACTGAACTGCAATGAGGTGGTTAATACTGCCAAGGAGGAAAAATGTTCAAACTGCATTCACACATGGCACAGATGACTTGGGCATATAATAAAGAAATTAACTGAGAATGACTATACAAATGGCATAAAAATTAGTCCAAGTGATCAAACAATGAAATGCACAAGCTGTATAAAAGGAAAAATGAAAAGGAAAGCCTTTCCAAAGTAACAGCAGAGCAAAAAAAAACTTCTGGACTTAATTCAGATCTTTGTGTTTCAATGGAAACATTTACTCCAGAAAAAAGGTATTTTCTCACCTTTATAGATGATTACTTCAGGTACAGTATATTACACTATATTTGTTACACAAAATTGAAGCACCAGAGAAAATTGAACAATATTTGGCTCAAGTAAGCAACAAATTTCACAAAATGCTGAATGTTTTGCTCACAGACAATGGAACTGAAAGCTGACAGCGGTACCTAACCAACATTTTAACCACGTGCCTACTGGGCACTTGTACCCCCTTCCCGCTCATACCAATTTTCAGCTTTCAGCGCTGTCATAATTTGACTGACAATTACTCAGCCATGCAACACTGTATCCATATGAAATTTTTGCCCTTTTTTCCACACAAATAGAGCTTTCTTTAGGTGGTATTTAATTAGCACTGACTGTTTTATTGTTTGCGCTATAAATGAAAAAAAGACCAAAACATTTGAAAAAAAAATTTTTTTCTTTGTTTCTGTTGTAAAATGTTGTAAATAAGTAATTTTACTTCATAAATGTTGGCCAAAATTTATACTGCTACATTTCTTTGGTAAAAATAAGTTAAATCTGTCTATATTATTTGGTCTGTGTGAAAGTTATAGCGTCTACAAGCTATGGTACCAAACATTGAAAATTGATCACACCTGATGTACTGACGTCCTATCTCATTTCTTGAGACACTAACAAGCCAAGACAGTACAAATACCCCCCAAATGACCCCTTTTTGGAAAGTAGACAGTTCAAGGTATTTAGTAAGAGGCATAGTGAGTTTTTTGAAGTTGTAATTTTTTCCCACGATTCTATTGTAATTAAGATTTTTTTTTTGTTACACAAATTGTCATATTAATAGGTTATTTCTCCCACACAGCATATGCATACTTGCAACTACACCCCAAAACACATTCTGCTACTCCTCCTGAGTATGGGGATACTACATGTGTGAGACTTTTTCACAGCCTAGTCACATAGAGAGGCCCAACACTTGCAAGGAGCACCATCAGGGGTATAAATTACATATTTAATTTCCTTACTACCTATTACACTTTTGAAGGCCCTGGAGCACCAGGACAATGAAATTACCCACAAAATGACCCAATTTTGAAAAGCAAACACCCCAACGTATATTCTGTGAGGCATAATGAGTCTTTTGAACATGTCATTTTTTTCCACAGGTTTTTGGAAGATGTGAACAGAAAATGAAAACATATTTTTTTTACACAATGCTGTCCATTTATAGCATATGTCCAGCACATAGCACATACATAACAAAAAATTACATCCCAAAATACATTCTGCTAGTCTTACTGAGTATGAGGATACCACACATGTGATACTTTTTCACAGCCTGGCCACACAGAGAGCCCCAACATCCAAGTAGCACCTTTAGGCCTTCTATAGGCAAACATTACACATCTAATTTCTTGACAACCTATCATGTTTTTGAAGGCCCTGGAGCACCAGGACAGTGGAAACACCCACAAAATGACCCCATTTTGGAAAGCAAACAATCCAACATATTTTTGTGAGGCATAATGAGTCTTTTGAACATGTATTTTTTTCTACACGTTTTAAGAAAATGTGGAAAGAAAATGAAAACGTTTTTTTTTTAACATAAAGTTGTCCATTTGTAAGATATTTGTCACACATAGCATGTACTGTACATACAAAAAATTACACCCCAAAATACATTCTGCTACCTCTCCTGATTATGGAGATACTACATGTGTGAGATTTTTCCACAGCCTGGCCACATAGAAAGGCCCAATATCCAAGTAGCACCTTTAGGCATTCTAGGCGCAAAAATTATACATCTAATTTCCTGACAACCTATCACGTATTTGAAGCCCCTGGAGCAACAGGGAAGTGGAAGCACTAACAAAATGACCCCATTTTGAAAAAATAAACACCATAACGTATTTTCTAAGAGGTATAATGAGTCTTTTGAACATTTCACTTTTCTCCACAAGTTTTTAGAAAATGTGGAAAGAAAATGGAAATGTCAATCTATAAGATATTTCTAAAAAAAAACAGCATGGACATACCAAGAATTACACCCCAAAATACATTCTTCTACGCCTCCTGACAGCAGGCAGGAACAAGGTCCATAAAAAATCCCGGGTCAGTACAGGCAGCAGGCAGATATATGGTGAGCACAGCCAAAGTATGGTTAAAGCAGCAGGCAGGAACACAGTCCATAAAAAGTCCTGAGTCATTACAGGCAGCAGGCAGAGATATGTTCAGCACAGCCAAAGTATTTGTCCAGACAGCAGGCAGGAACATGGTCCATAAAATGTCCTGGGTCATTACAGGCAGCAGGCAGAGATATGGTCAGCACAGCCAAGGTATTTGTCCAGGCAGCAGGCAGGAATATGGTACATGAAATGTCCTGGGTTATTACAGGCAGCAGGCAGAGATATGGTCAGCACAGCCAAAGTTTTTGTCCAGGCAGCAAGCAGGAGCATGGCCCATAAAAGGTCCTGGGTCAGTACAGGCAGTAGGCAGAGATATGGTCAGCACAGCCAATGTATTTGTCCAGGCAACAGGCAGGAATATGGTACGTGAAATGTCCTGGGTTATTACAGGCAGTAGGCAGAGATATGATCAGCACAGCCAAAGTTTGTGTCAAGGCAGCAAGCAGGAGCATGGCCCATAAAAGGTCCTGGGTCAGTACAGGCAGTGGGCAGAGATATGGTCAGCACAGCTAAAGCATTGGTCCAGGCAGCAGGTAGGAACATCAGGCTTAGGGCCTCGGTCAGGTAGGACCAGGGCACAGGGGTAGAGGCTTCGTCCCACCCAATCTCTTCAAAGACTCCGGAAAAAACAGACCCTGTTCTGGGAATTCCAAAACCTGGAGAAAACCAAAAACTGTTTTTCTCTACTCAGAACTTTACTGTGAAGCCCCTCACATTTGTGAGACCCCTGTGTTATCTTCCCACTACTACAGTAGCAAGGAAAAAGATCAGTAAGAGGCAGGCAAAAGACATGGTTGATTAACAGGCTGAGGTCAGTCCAGGAAGAAGGCATAAACGTGGTTAATAATCCAGATGGCAGGCAGAAAAAAAGCATAGTTGGTAAACAGGCCAGGGTCAATTCAGGTGGAAGGCAGAAACATGGTGGATAAACAATGCAAACGGCAGGCAAAGGCATAGTCGATAAACAGGCTGGGTCAGGTAAGGTAGAAGGCAGTGGCATGGTTGGTTGAGGCAGCAGACAAATGATCAGCAGAGATATTGAAATGGGGAAATGGCAGGCTGTTTGAAATATGGGCTAATATTTTAGTGATGTGTGAAAACGTCGGAAGCTGTCTCCGATGCACAGGCCTGGTTAGGAGAGACACTGGGGACAATGAAAACTTGTGTCTCTTTTAAGTCCTCCTCTGCTGCATAGACAACATTTTTTTTGCGTCTTTGACCTGTTTCTGTTGGTGGAATGCTCTCAGGGAAGTGGCACTCATGAAGTCTGCTCACAAATTTAGAACAAATGCTTTCTGGAGGGGATCCTTGCTGATAGATAAGGGACGTGACAGCGTCTTCTATAAATTTGAGGAAGGCAGTGGGTCTTTCTGTGGATTTGGTGTAGGTAACATACGCATTATATATAGCCAAATTAATAAAATATATTGCAACTTTTTTTATACCAGAAATGGTACCTTCTTGTTGCTAAATAGAGCTGCCACATCTGATCGTTGAAATCCCCTCCCCCCCTCCCCCCATAGAGATTATAATCTTGGATGGCTTTTGAATTGGATTGAGTCTTCTAGTAATTTCCCCCATTTCCGTGTCATTGTGGATGGTGGACAGGATGTAAATATCTCTCATATTTCTTCTACTTCAAGGCCAGCACTTCGTCGTTTCTTAAGCTTGCTGATTTCTCCTTTGTAGTCTGGTATTCACTAGAGTTTGTGGGAGGTCCTTCCTGTTTTTCAGGAGGTATTGCAGGCCAAGGTTTTCTCATGGTACAGGTGTCAGAAAAGGGGCAGACTGGTATAGAAATTGCAGGTAAATGTGATAGCCTTTTTGGAAAAGTGGATAGGCCAGGTCCCAGACAACTTTTCCACTTGTTCCAATGTAGGTTGGGCGCTTAGGGGGCTGGAGCTTGGGAATCTTTGCCTTCATATACACGGAACGCATACAAATATCCTGTGACTCTTTCACAAAGCTTGTGAAGCTTTACTCTATATCTGGCCCTTTTACTTGGAATATATTGCTTAATTCCTAGCTTGCCAGTGAAGTGGACAAGGGATTTGTCTACACATACGTTTTTATCGGGGACAAGAATTTCAACAAATCTTTGGGGGAAAAAAAATAAGAACTTGGCGAGTTTTGTATAATTTGTCATAGTTGGGATGATGTCTGGGAGGGCATTGGGTATTGTCACTGAAATGAAGGAATCACATGATCATCTCATAGTGTGATCTGGGCATCACAGCAGAATAAATTGGCATGTGGTGGATTGGGTGTGTGGACCAGTATGCATGTCCTTCATTTTTTTTTGTAAGCCCCATGTTAAGGATGAGGCCCAAAAATAACTTAAATTCCTCCAATGTAAGAGATCTCCGTTCAAATGGATGGGCATAGGATGAACTGGGGTTGTTAGTAATGAATTGTGTGGCATAAAGGTTTGTCTGGTCCACAATAAACTGAAGTAAAGTGTTGGGAAAAAATAAATGAAAAAAAATAAATTTCTGAAAAATTCTTAGTGTTGGCCTGCAGACCTGGCTGTTCGGTGAAAGGGGGAATGCTTGCTGGTCTGGAGCTAGAGGGCAGCCATAATAGGTTGGCAAGAGCATCTGGGAGGTATGTTTGGGCCCTGATTCTTGGGGGTTGATGGAATATTTCAGTGCTGGTACTGGGTCTTTCATCTATGGGTCTAGCGCAATTGGCGTTTGCAGATTAACTGTTGGGGTGTTTGGCGCTGCTGGTGGCTGCCTGGTTTTCAGAGCACTGTATCCTATTAGGAGGGACCCTTTCCTCCTCTGATTCAGTCGCCGATTCACTGCTTTTGATGGATTCATACACTGAATCAGAATTGGACAGTGAGAGCTCCTCGCTGCTCTCATCCATCATACATTTGAATGCCTCCTCACTAGTGTACTTTTTTTTACATGGCTTTCTCTGAGACAGGTAGACTGCTGATGTTGGCTGTAGGACAGGTACTCTGGTGATGGTGGCTGTTTGATGGTACTCTGCTGATGGTGGCACTGATGGACGATGTGCGACAGGTGCACTGCTGATTGATACTGGTGGGCAACAGGTGCATTGCTGATGAGCACTGATGGACGACAGGTGCACTGCTGATGGTCACTGATGGGCAACAGGTACACTTATGGGCAACGGGTACACTGATGGGCACTGATGGACAACAGATGCACTGCTGATCGGGTGACAGGTACACTGAGGGGTGACAGGTACACTGATGGGCACTGATGGAAGACAGGTGCACTGCTAATAGGCACTGATGGGTGACAGATGCACTGATGGGCGACAAGTACACTGATGGGTGACAGGTGCACTGCTGATGGGCACTGATGGGTGGCAGGTACACTGATGGGCACTGAGAGCAATCGGTACACTGATGGGAACTGATGGGCAACAGGTTGTCAGGGCTCCCAGGTATGACCAGAGGTGTGTGACTGAAGCAGGGAAACGCAGACCTCAGATATGTTATAAACAATATAATTTATTAACACTAACAGTACAAACATAAACGCAGTGCAATACTAAAACATAATACGGTGCAAACAAACCAAACCAAACCACCCACAGATAACAGTATATACAAGCAAGCGTCGTCAGGCAGGCCGGGTCAATATCAATTGGGCAGGTAGGTACAGGGGGAGCAAGCGGAGAATGGTCGGGGTCACAGGCCAGGTTCAGCAGGTAGCAAGCAGCATAGTACAGAGGGTCAGGCAGAGGGATGGTCCGGGTCACAAGCCAGGGATCAGAACAGGTAGCAAGCAGCGTAGTACAGAGGGTCAGACAGAGGGATGGTCAGGGTCACAAGCCAGGATCAGAGCAGGAGAAGTCAGCAAAGAAACAGGATGCAGGACAGATACAGGGCCCAGGACAAACACAACACCAAGGCAGAGTCTGTGGGTCTGGCCATCCCTTAAATACCCCAGCATCATCAGTTCCAGGTGTTAGCTGGCTGAAAGGTTGAGTCTCTGATTGCTGGGAGCACCCGCTGGCCAGCCCTGGTACTGCAGATCAAAAGGCAGGTGAGTCCCACCATTGCTGGCCAGTCCATTCCTAACACAGGTACACTGATGGACAACAGGTGCCCTGATGGGTTACAGGTACAACAGTAACACTAATGGGCACTGTGAACACAGGGGCTGTGAACTGTGTGTGTGCACTGTAAAGAACTCACTATTAAAAGATTCCTCTCCTCACACAAAAGTGTGAGGAGAGGAAGCTGGTAACAGTGAGTTACCGCTCTGTGTTTACATTTGTGACATGCTATGATTGGAACAGCCTGTCATGTGGTAAAGAAACGCAGCCAACGGCTCTTTACCTTGATCGATGATGATCTGTGTTCCAGGGACACAGTTCACCAGCGATCGCCGTACGGCACGCCCCTGGGGGCACACATGTGCGGTTAGAGTGGGAGGATGTCATATGACGTCCTCCCAGAACAAGAGAGCTGCCGCCCTCCTGTCATTTCCTTATATGGTGGGCGGGAGGCGGTTAAGACTAAAGATCTTGGGGATGTGACATACTACCTAGGAATAAATGTACAGAGTAAAAAAGATGGCAGCTTCCTCTTAAATCTAAAATTGATGCAGTGCTTCAGCAGTTTTGCATGACTGAAGCAGAAGAAGCAAGTACTCCTGTGGACACAGCATACCTACAAATCGAAGGGGATAAGGATCATCTTCCTACTAATGATCAGTACAGACAAGCTCAGTACAGACAAGCAGTGGGGGCATTGCTTTATATTGTAACCACTACATGTCCCAACATCGCAGCCACCATGTCTCTTCTTTGTGGACGTGTGAGCGACCCACGTCAAAGAAACTGGACATCAGTCAAGAAAGTCATGAGATATCTCAAACAAACGAAAGACTTAAGTGTGAAGCTGTCTGCAGTTGGTGATTTGAACCTTGTAGGATATGTGGACTCTGATTGGGCAGGTGACCTAAGCACTCGCAAATCTACAAGTGGTTACTTGTTCAAATTAGGAAACATTCCAATATCTTGGGCCAGTAAGAAGTAGATTTTCTAAATATGGGTATAACAAGTAACATGTTATGGAAGATGAACTTATCCTCTAAGTGGTTAAACTTCATGCTCGACATTTTCACCACTCCACCAATACACTGCTTTTATTACTGGCACAAAATGCATAAAATAAGTATTAATTAACAAGACAATAATACAAGAGAGTCTTCTCCTGTTAAGTAAGGTAAAGTAGTGTTTTTTTTGTTTTGTTTTTTGCAGCTGCCTTCCAATATATAATATATTTTTATACTGAAAATTTAATAATTAATAACTGTTCCCAGATAATGACATTTGCAAATGTTCCCAATGTGGGTGTAATTAATGTCATTTTCCTGTAAAATGTAGGCAGTGTTCTCTTCACAGTACTGACCAGAAGTCCTACTTTTCACATTTTACCATTCTAATTGCAAACTATTTTGAGAGAAAGAAAAGAAGAACTAATTTTTAAGCCAATTCTATCCTTTGTTTATGAATTTGCTTTTAACAATATATATTTTCTGTATGTTTTTTATTTTTTATGTTTTATGTATTGATGTTTCCAGAATTTATGCAGGGTGAAGGATTAACATTACTCTTGTTGGGTATATTGCTTGAAAAATCACAGTACCCACAGTATGCAATGAAATCAGATATAGGACAGGACAGATGGGTGTTTCTTCTACCATGCCTTATTTTTGGGCAACAAAAGAAGCTAACATTTAAATGAATTCTATGATCACCACATACAGCAGGTGTGCTCAGCCCATGGCTCATGGAGTCCTCTGATGTGGCCTGCGACCTCATGCTCTGTCTGGGATGGCAGTGTCGGCAAGCCCAGATCATCAGAGTGCATGAACCAGCGCCAGCAATAGAAGAAGCAAGTGGCTGCGGAGGGAGCTCTTATCCCAGGTGGAGTGATATCAAGTTCACTTCGACTGGGACCTTTCTAGTTGCCTAGTGTTGCCAGCAGAAGCTGCAAGAGAAAAAGGCCAGTTTATTAAACATCACATAGTTTTGCAATGGGCATATTAGCACTTTTAAAAAAGGGTTATTAGGTTGCTTTCAGACTGTTCCGCAGGTGAACACAGCGCACCTGGGGCTTTCCTGCAGGTTAGTTTCACTGAGCCATAGCCTTCTATTATATCCTGCGGGTTTGGTGTGCATTGTGAAAGTGTACCACATCTGCAAGATATAATAGAAGTCTATAGCAAAGCACAGCAAACCCACAGGAAAGCTGCAGGTAATTGCAGCGCATCAGTGTGAAAGCACCCTTATAGGGTGCTCAGGACAGCAAGGGCTCCTTTAAATTTGTGGTTGGGGGGGTAGTGATGGTAAGCCCCATAGTTGAGACGTGTTCTTACCACTGGTGTAGCATCAGTAGTTGCAATGGCAATCCAGCCCCATGCTCCAGAGGGCCCATTCAGCTACCCTGTAACATTCTGTTTTACACTTGGACAGGAGGGTCGGCGGGTGCGGAATATACAGGAACCGATCCTCTCCATTTTCCTCCTGGAACCGCTCAAAGCTGGTTTCTCCTCATTCCCCTCCAACCAGGGTTCAGCGGCTGCAGGTGGAAAATGTTTATTATGCTATTCAAAATAAAAAATGCTAGATTTTGAACCATTTAATTTCCTTGTGACCCACGACTGGTTACCAAATCACTTAAGTAGCCCTCACTCTTCAAGAGGTTGAGCACCCCCTGCATTAAGGTAAAAAATGTCTAGCCTTTAGAACTACTGTAATTAATTTGGCATTATTTTGTTGAAAGAATAAATCCAGAATTTAACATTATTTCAAAATAACTGAGGATAGTACTTTTAGTTTAAAGTATATAAACCCAATAACAAAAATCATTTAAAGGCTTTAACACATTGATGTAATTTCAAAAGTAATTTTTCAATATTTTAAAATCTGCGATTGTCATTAAAATAACACTTGGTAAACCAGCCAGGAAAGTACTTGTTCAGGCACTAAGGTGACAACCTTCTGTACCTATCTTCCAATTGTGTGCCTTCATTGTCCCCCTATCACAAGGCTTCCAAGGGGGACTACAAGTGGCTCTGCACACATTACACAGGCATGTTCCACTAGAAAACCCACCGTGACAAGTAGTACATACGTATTGGTGGAGTTAATGTATGCTGCAAAAAGGCTTCAGGAAATCAGCAGCACTTACTTGCAACAAAGTTATTAAAAAAAATGTTTTAAAAAACCAAAGCACTTTAGCAAATTAAATGTCATCCAGTTAGGGTTTACAACAGCTGTAGGCCTCATTCACATGGATGTTTGAAGGTGCAGGCAGGGTCTGGCATACAAATCCCAGCGTTTTCCCATGTTCACGGAGCTGCAGGTGGCAGGTAACAGCACTGATCTCTACTAGCCTCATGAAACATGTTTCCAGTTTCACATCGTCTTCTGCAACATATCCCCAGCCAAAAATGTAGCCTGTCCACACTCTCTGACCCCCATTTCTCTACAATTTCTGGCAGTCCTCCCAAGCATTACATATATTGAACATTATGTGTGGCCCCTTAGTGATGTAATTTAAGGCCCCCTTTACATAAGTTGGCAACCATTAATTTAGGGTACCATTGCTGACCTCTGCTTCAGTATATTCTGAGTCACTGACCCAAAACAACAATAAACATTAGGAATGTCAGAGAAAATCAGGAGTTCTCATCTATTAGGCTGTTCCAGGTTAGTGATGCTAGATAGATAGAAGGTCAACAAGCAAGGTAACAGCAAGGCAACTTACATTTTCAGAAGGTGAGGTAAACAACAGCAGCCTTAGCCCCTGTGAATTGAAACACAATAACAGCAGAATAAATAAATGTTTTACGGCACACATTGCCAGTTTACACCCACCTACCTCCAAGTCCAATCCAGTTTACTAAAAGAAGACAAAAGGAGGTCCATCCTTTTCCATTTAGGTGGAGCAAATTGGAAGGTAGGCAAGTATAAATGGACAGTGGAGTTTATTTACTTCCTGCAGCAGATAGAGCAGAGCAGGATCTATCCATGTCCAATCTGCAGAACCTGAGTGGACAAGGACCTGTCATCCTCCTGCTCTGCTCCGACCTTCAAATTCTTTGAGAAGGTGAAAAACAACACATAAACATGCTGGGAAAATCTTAGAATTACCATAATCATCAGTTAGATACCTCACATGGACTGGTCTGTAAAGATGTTCTATGTGATTAATATTTCCTATGAATACCAAATCCCCCTACATTTGCTTGTGTTGCATTTCATCTGCTAAGCTGTTTTTGTAACATATGTGTTTATATTTCAAAAGGATGGTGAGTTTTAAAGGAAACCTGTGGTAAAACAGCATTATGCTTGTTGCTGCTGCCCTTTCCTTCTAAATACTAGTTGCCTAGCTGTCAAATTGACTTACTGCTGTGAGTATTATTATTATTATACAGGATTTATATAGCGCCAACAGTTTGCACAGTCCTTTACAACGTGAGGGGAAACAGTACAGTTACAATACAATTGAATACAGGAGGAATCAGAGGGCCCTGCTCGTTAGAGCTTACAATCTAAAAGGGGAGGGTCAAGTGATACAAAAGGTAATAACTACTGTGGGAGGTGAGCCGATGGAGAAATTACATGTACATTTGTGGTGGAGGCAGGATAGGCTTCTCTGAAGAGAAAAGTTTTCAGGGATCGCCTAAAAGTGGACAGAGTAGGAGATAGTCGGACAGATTGGGGTAGGGAATTTTATGGTTGGGAGAGGGATGGGAGAGGCTCGGGAGAAGTCCTTCAGGTGAGTATGAGAGGATATGACAAGGGAACTAGATAGCAGGAGGTCTTGGGAGGAACGAAGAGTACGATTTGGTTGGTATTTTGAGATTAGGTTAGTGATGTAACTGGGGGCCGAGTTGTGAATGGCTTTGTAAGTTGTTGTTAGTATTTTGAATTTAATTCATTGGGTGAGTGGAAGCCAATGGAGGGAATGGTAGAGAGGGGTAGCAGATATTGATATTGGTAAGCTGGATGAGTCTGGCAGCAGCATTCATGTTGGACTAGAGGGGGGGATAGCCTATGTATAGGTAAGCCAATGAGGAGGGAGTTCCAGTAGTCGAGGCGAGAGATAACCTGGGAGTGAATTAGGAGCTTTGTGGTGTCATTGGTTAGAGAGGGGCATATTTTGGAGATGTTGCGGAGGTTGAGACGGCAAGCTTTGGAAAGTGATTGGATGTGGGGCCGAAAGGAGAGTTCAGAGTTCAGAATTACACCTAACACCCTGACATGGGGGAATGGGTTGATGGTTGATCTTTACAGAGAAGTCAGGGGAAGGGACATGTGGGGGAGGAAATATTATGAGCTTGATTTTGGATAGTTCAAGTTTGAGGAAGTGGTGTGACATCCAGGCTGATATGTCGCTCAGTAAGTTAGTGATACATGAGAAGACTGTTGTTGTGAGCTGAGGGGTTTAGAGATAGATTTGGGTGTTGTCAGCGTAGAAATTATAATGAAAGTCATGGGAGGCTATCAGCTGACCCAGGAAGGAGGTGTAGATTGAGAATAGGAGAGGTTCAAGAACAGAACCTTGGGGTACCACTACGGAAAAAGGAAGAGGAGAGGAGGAAATATAATTGTAAGTGACACTGAAGGTGCGGTGAGATAGGTAGGATGAGAACCAAGGAAGAGCACAGTCACGGATAGCAAGGGAGTAAAGTTTTTTGAGGAGGAGCGGTGGTCAACTGTATCAAAGGGAGCTGAGAGGTCCAGAAGTAGGAGAAAAGAATAGTGTTAATTGGTTTTTGCTGTTAGTAAATAGTTTCTGAGTTTTTGGAGAGCAGTTTCTGTGGAGTGTTGAGGGCAAAATCTAGACTGAAGGGGATCAAGAAAGTTATTCTTGATGAGGTGGCCTCTCAGTCGGTTATAGACCAGGCGTTCAAGGAGTTTGGAGGAAAAGGGGAGCAAGGAGATGGGGCATAGGTTGGTAAGATTGGTAGGGTTCAAGGACGGCTTTTTAAGTATAGGGGTGACTAGAGTACTTTCTTAGTCACTGTCAGTGGCGTTACTGTAGACCCACTCAACTGCTATGGAGCCTTGGAGTGGGTTGGGGTCCCATTAAAGCTATTGACACAAATTAACTGGAATAGGATGCCACTCTGAAATTAACCCTGCCTAACCCTGTCCTTAGCTGTAAAAAAAAATCCCAGATTGCCACCTTAGCTGAAACCTGGTAAGGCAGCTGAGATTTGTAATTTTGCAAAATAAAGACATTGTTTAAACAAGGTTTGTATTGTATTGCTACTACAAATCTTTTTTTTTTTTAAACTGACTAATAAACAATATCTTTCAAGACCAGCTTGTTTGGGGTGGGAGTAAGTGCCTTATCTTAGATATGATATGTGAAGAAATATTGGGAAGCTACTGAGGCCAGATTTTTTTTGTGTAGCCAAGCGCTTGGCTAGAGACCGAAAGTGATTTAGGACAGTGTGCTGCAGTGCTTTCTGTGTCTCTCATAGGACTTTGGCTGAATAGGTTAACACTGCCTCACCTCCATTCACCAGTGGGAGCTGACAAGCAAAAGGATCTCAAGAGACTTGATGGTTGGCAGCAATGAATCATAGGAGATGAAGTTTAGGAAATAAACTTTACTATGGCAGTTAATGGACTACTGGGCTATAATTCCCAATTTGAGCTGGGTATAAAGAGTGAGAGAGTTGTATTTTCACAGGCTGAATACAGAAGGAACTGCTGCTTTCTGCAAGGAGATCGAGGTGTGCACATCGCTGTTCTTGTGTGCACATCAACCTGCTACAAGCCTGCAACTGTGTGCTAAGGACCAGAGTCTCTCCAGCCAGATCTAGAAATGAACTGATACCTGAACCGCGGGACCCCTGTTGCTGTTTTACTGAGACTGGTGAGAAGGCACTACTACCATTAACCTGTTACTGTTAGCAGAAACTGAGCACATAGGGACTGGCCAGTCTGCTTTGGCTAGTGATCTCCTCTCACTAGCAAGAAGTGAAAGGAGATCTCTATCAGGTGCATTATTTACTGCATTAAAAGTTTACTAGGACTGTACCCATGTGCACCACCATAAAGTCTGGGCCCCAATGCTAGTAAGCTGACGAACTAGGACTAAAGACTGCTCACTCAGATAGTTGCTTCACCAGAACTTTGCCTATTGCCCATGGTAAGAGGTACTTCTTTGGGGAGTTTTTACATTTCAGTGCTGCCATTCATATAGAGTGCATCCTAAAATGGATATAGTCTACTGTTTACAGAAGAGTTATCACAGTATTGATTATCATTTATGTTTCTGTTTTCTAATGCCATTAATTATTGCTGATTTTGTGGATTACCAGGTTTACTCTTATTTAGGTGGATAGAATTCCATTCTATGCTGCTATAGCCTAGTGAACATATATGTGAAAAACCTACAGTGCAATAATACCTATCTAAACAAATATTGCAGCTAACATGTAAAGTGTTCCCACATTCAAATAATATTATACAAAAAATGCAGCGCAATACTATATTTTCAAATAAAGCCGTATATAGCTAAATATATATATGATGAATAAATATATAAACATAAATCTTGCTGTGTAACAGTGTGGTATGCTTAAATGACCATATCTGTGCATACTCTGTGCTCCATATACATAACATATCACAATATAATAATATCAATGACGCACCATTCTCATAATGCTGCCCATATTAACCATGCGTTATATGAAACATATCCACTGTGCGTCTAATATCTACTATCAGTGTCCCAATATTTAGTTATCACAATCCTTGGTGAACCGTCCCTTTAAGACTTCAGTGCTCCAAGTGCTCATGTGCAATCACTCCACTGCATATATTCATCCAGTGATTTCCTGTGACCCCCAGTGCTTAATGCACCTCCGACACACTTATGCACTCACCTTGTGGATTGACTCGAACTGTCAGGTCAAACCGCGCCTTTCCCTTTAACCCAGGCGGGTATGCTGGTATACAAATCTCCAACTCCTCTTGCACCTCCAAACTCCTGAACACAGAGCCACAACCCACAGACCAGCTCCCCCGCACCTTCCTTCCTGCAAACCGGACACAACAGTTTTTGCCGAGTTCTATATTTAAAAAAAAAAAGCCACAAAAATGGTTCCATCGTTGTAATCCATCATCAATCATGGAGTTCAGTGTTGTCACAGTGACTCGCCAAAATAAAAAAAGACAACCACCGACCCGTCCACACCTGCCAAGCACTCGCTGCTTCTGACAGGTCTGACAGTTGCCGGTCAGATGTAAACAATTGGGCAGAGCTAGCAGTGACATCACTGTAGTCAGGTGCTTTGCTTTGACCAATTACCAAGCACTGTTACAGCGTAGTGCATTGTATGGCGTGGGGGGCGAACAGCCCTCCGAACGCCCTTACTGTTCGTGTGCATTCAATTCCAACATCAAGGACATCACTACCCACTACATTAGTGAGAAGACTCCACTACCAAAATCCATTCTTATTTCTATAAATTTAAAAGCTGAGCATGAGGAAATTTGTTTTTTACATTGTAAGACTTTTTTTTTTTATTTAATATCTTGCAGCTTAGCAATCACTAGATGTGGTGGCTGCATTCATTTTCTTGTTTTTCTAAGCCGTTTTCCCTTGGTTTTCCCCTGGTTGTCTGGGCAGTAACACACCTCCTGTAATATGATGTCTACACTTTGAATGAAGAAACACCAAAGACACCTTTGAACAGCAGTATTTTCAGTCTGGGGAGAGGGTAGGTACACTCTGACACACCTGGCAGGGTTGGGAGTATTTATTGTAGATGTATATGCAGTATCCCAGCAGTAAAAGAGATATGAATCAACAGCTATGATTAAACTATATCAAGAAATATATTACAAATAGGTGAACAGAAGAAAGAAATATGCTGTAAAAACAAGCAATGGGTATAGAGAGCAACTTCTAAATTTCCTAAATCCTACACTGGGGAAATCCTAACTACGGAGAACGACACCACTCTAACAGTTCAGCTGTCTTCTGCTGGCCAGCTCATTGGGGCCCAAATGTTATGTCAGAGCATTTTAAATAAAGCCCCTTTAAACACTGAAGATGATACGGACTCTGGTCTAAGCACTGATAACGTCACTGACTCTGTGATACTTGCAGACAACACAGTACCTCTGTTGTCAAAGTGTAATGTGTATTTGGCCAGTGGCCTTTCACCAACTTCTTGTTAACATATGGTCTCCCTCTGTACACTGGGTGAAACACAGCCGGACTGTGTCTGCAGTGTCCTCCCTCCTTGATAAGGCAGCAGTCTCCACCAAAATCCATAGCTCTCTCCAATGTCCAACGTCACCTCTTCACCCTGTAAAAACAGCAGGAAAACCACCTCTCCCCTGAACCCCAGTGCCTCATGGGATCTGAGGTTCGCTCCTTCCAGCCCACCCAGCTCAGTCTGTAAAGAACTAGTCCCCCACAATCCTCTTTACCTTCATATTCTTAGTGGGCAGAGGGTGGGCTTAAAGTGACATGAAATATGAACAAAGCACATATATCTATAGTGTGTACTTGCCTCAAACCGTAATGTGATTTCTTTCTGGGGGACGGGGAGGGAGCTCCAACACACCACCTGTAATTGACAGCCTCAGCTGTGCATTGTTTCCCATTTGCTGTGTGTAGGGGGTATGCCCTTTCCCTCCAATTGGGGCTCATATTTCAATGAACTGTGTGCTCTAGCTAAGCTGCAAAAAAAAAATCTTTTGCTCTGTGTGTTTTACAAGACTGTAGATGAGAGAGGGCTGCAGATAAACGATTCACTGGGTATATGTAAGGGTCTACAACCACTTTAACGCGGGTTGTGCACAGCTCCACAATAACAATCTCCTCCTGCAGCTGTGCCTGTGAATGATCTCTCACCGAAACAACACAGAATCCACTCCTGGCAATGCTGCAGACTGGGCTACACGTTAAGCCTTGTACATAGTATTAGAAAATCTAATGAAAATATCCATATTTGGTAGGATTGTTCATTTTTCTGTTTGTTAGTACAGTATACTACTTTCAAGAGCCGATGTCGACTGTTCAGATGAAAATTTCCAAAGGGATATGCCAGAATTGTTTTCTTGTTGGTTAGCAGAATTAATAATTTTGGTTTAATTAGTACAATATTCATACTTAAAAAAAATTGAATGAGCAAGACTACGGATGATCAGAAACAATGATCTACCCTGGAACGTAGGTACGTACATGAAAAGCTTTCCTCTGTTGTTTAAGAATTTTCATACTATTAATCGCATGTGTAGTGTGCACTGTTTTTAATAAAAATCTCATTGTTTCTTCTCCCTGATTGTTCCCTCTGTACAGAGCCCTGTGTTGTTTCCCAATACAAGGCTCTTGGCTGCGATTGGACAACGCCGATCAGCAGGTCCCGGCCATGAAACCTTGGACCTGCTGACAGAATCCTGCAGTGTCCAATCACAGTGGGAGTCAGGGGTGGACGTGCACAAGCCCTGAACCCAGAAGAAGGCAGCAGCATACCGGTACATCGCTGTGCCTGTATAAGCCACAGACCCGCAGTACATTGCAGGCAGGCGGTTCATAAACGGTTAAGCCAAACTCCAGCTAACGCTTTCTAAGCAGTTACAGCAACAGTTTTTATTTCCTTTTGGGATAAAGGTTTTACAGAAATGAAGGAAAGCCGATCATTGTAACTGCCCCTGCAAGCGTTAAATCGTATTCTCAACCCGCTAACTGCTACATCTGCAGGAAAGCTTGGTTTGTTGAAAAACAGCAGGCTTACTGGCAGAATTACCAAGTCAAAATAAAACAAAGAAAATCTAAAAGAGAAAACCAATGCAGCCATCAAATCTAATAATTTGTAAGCTGCAATATAATAAATGTTTGGTGTTGGGTTTTATACTCATTTAAGGTCAGTGACCATATTGTCAAAGTTGTCACAGCCAGGTGCTTAAGAGAGAAAAATCCTGGAGGCCACATCAAAATTTTGCAATGTGGCCCTATGATCTGTAATTATGGCCCTAATCACTATCCTAAAACATGTATACAGATTAGTAGTTCTGATCTTACTCTGATTTTTCTTGTTGCATACCTGTTCTGGGCAACTAATTTATTGATTTGTAGCTGAGCACAATCACGGAACTAGCAATTTCAGAAAGAGTTCAACAATTACAGCCCACATATTTATCTCAGTAAAACATTTTTTAAAAAAAAAATAACATTTGTTCTGTTCTACTATTGCTACAAGGCAAAGGAAAGGGGCCTTGTGCCTTGAAAGCTTGCTTTGATTTCCCCTACGGTTAGCTGTTAGCACTATTGCCCGTAGCTACTTTGGTTAGTTTGACAAAAATATGATTTTGAGCTATGTTTGGAGATTTTTGGAGATTTAAGAAAAGTCTTGGGAATGTGTAAAGAGATGTTTAAAATAAAGGGTATTGTTGTTTGTTGGTATTTATTTTAAGGATTTATTAGGTTTTTGATGTTTTTATGCCTTTTTTTACTCTCACGGGATACCTAGATGGCTGCCTGGTCAACGTTTCTTGGTATTCTAAGTTATTTGTGAAGGACAGAAAAAGTAAACTGTGCAAATCTAAACAATAAGTTTGTATAATTGTATATGCAAGGAGCAATGTCATACTGCAAGTGGGGCTTCCTTTTAGGTAAGTAAACACTGGATATCAACAATCTTTTATATTGAGTTCCCACTGACCACCACCAGCAAAAGGGGGCCCTCATCACTGACTGCCAAACAAATGAGGCTCTTCACCACTGACTGCCACCACATAGGATATTTTTTACTGGTCGCTAACAAATGGAGGTCACTTGCCACTAATCATCAGTGAAAGAAAACCGTTATCACTGACCAACACTGTACAGCCTTTGCAAAAAAAAAAGTGTCCTGATAGGAAAAGGAGAGAATTGTTCATGCACACAGCAACCCAATTCATTCTTATGGGTGAGCAGTATGGGTGACCAGAACACCTCTAAAAAATAAAGTACACTATGAGAGACATTTTCTTTGCAAAAGCTGCAGCTCTGAGCAGAGCCACATAGATAAAATGGTTGAACAATGGAGAAAATAAGTATTTTACCAGGAAAGATTCACTCAGGGGGGTAGGCGAGTTACTTAAAAGACAACTTTACTAAAGCTACTGTCGTCCATCAAAGCTGAATTCAGGCAGATACAAGACAAACAATTAATTCAGCTCTGTTTTAATTAATACAAAATTAAATGTATTTTTGCAATTATGTTTTGCATATTTATTTTTGCAGAGTAAGTCCCTGATTCTTACCTTGGGTCAGCCTTTGCAGCCCCAGTAGAGTAAAGCTCAGACAAGGGGAGAAAGAAGCAGCACAAAAACCAGTGTACTTGCACTTGAAATTAGCAAAATACATTTAATGAAGTATTAATAATTACAGCACTTCATTTTTGGGATATTTTATAGTCCAGCTTTAAGCCTACATTCTCCTATAACAGCTGCAAAGTCACTACATTGTTTCTTTAAGTGAATATTGTATCATTTATAACTATTCTTTCATGCATTTAGGTACTGTAGGTCCCAGGCTTTTTTTCTATCTTTCCAGGGTCATAAATTCCTAATTTTTGCATGGCATCCCTCTACCCTCTTGGCCAACTAGCGTTACCTTTCTTCTTGTATAAGACATCTGACTACTGACCTAGATTGTACAGGATACTTGTGAGCAGGAGTGAAGTGCGCTGTGGCAGCACAGAAATCACACAGAGGCTGAGTAACTGGAACTACTGTATGCATTGCAGACAATTCCAACAAGGTACAATTAGGCATGTATGCACAACCATCTGGAGCCACTTACAAAGTCTGCAGCAGCAGTACTTTGGCTTGACTTTATGCTTCCACAATGAGGAGCGGGAATGAGGCCTGGCCAGTCCAACCCAACTGGGAGACTTCCAAAGCGGAGAGTAGCATGGTCCCTGCACTCTCCCTTTTCCTCTGGAACCCCTCCCTAACACTAGATACTGTCTCTAACAGAAGGAGAATCTGTACCTACACTAATGGCTCGCAGAATCAGGGAGCCTATGTATTAAATAAGCATGGCCCTACCTAAGAAGACCACAGGGGTCAAGCAGCTGCTCTGCTGTGACCCAGGGAGTCGTAGAGGAGCTGAGTTTCTCACAACTTCCTCCCCTTCTGTATTGCCGTTAAATCTATCACCACCTACAGCTGGGAGTACAGACTGCAATTGCCTACATACTTATAGTAGTTGGACAACTCTAGTTCATCCTCCTTTCTATTTAACTCATGGACAGTCAGCTCTAAACATTTACAGTATCTTGACAGTAGAATTCTTGCCACTAACACTGTATACATGGTCTTTCCCTAAATCAAGACATTGCAAAAATGTACTTCAGCTACAATTTTAGAAGTTATCTGCTTTGTTGTAATAGATCAGTGATCTTCATTCTTTTTTACTTCCTAAAGTTGTAAATGCATTATTGTACTGTTGATCCAGCAGAAGACACTTCAGAGGCAGGGCTCCAGGGCTACAATTCTGCCCTCCCCTTTATATTTTAGCGAATATATACTGTATGCTGACCTGTAAAATGTACATGAAAATAATTTTGGTTAGACTTTCACATTTTTATGCTTGATGTGCTATATTTTAATTATTGTAAATCACATACAAATTTATGAATGTTCTCTATATTGATCATCTATATACAGTGGCAGATTACTGTATGGGCAAAATGAAAAGCTGGGTAGAGCCCAAACTCTAGAAGGGCCTGTGGTAAGGGTAAAAATATATCAGCATTGTTTTAAGAAAGTCATGGTCAGCTTTGCAAGTCCTAGGTTTTCTTTAAGGGCCCATTCACTGTAATGCAGTGCTTGAACAGGCTCCATACCACAAGTCACCATCCATTGCATTAAGGCAGCCTAGATTGCAAACACACCAAAAATTCACTGCAACACACGCCTATCCACAAGGTGGGTTGAGATGGCATTCAAAATGAGTGGCACCACATTGTACAATTATATAAATCCTGGTGCCTGTGCAGTTCTTTGCCGTGTTCACAAATGTCTGACAGTTGCAGCCTCTCACAAGGTACAATGATAAATCTGAGTTATCACTGATAGGGAAGAGCAAATATGTTTAGACTGGATTCATGGGGCATTTCTTGAAACCATCAATAAGTCAACAAATTGTAATTTTACTTGACTTTGGGAGTCAAATTTTGAATATCTATTATGAAAAGCTATTAGGCAAGAAAACAAAGAGCATGGAGAGCAGGGCACAGACATGGGGAAAATGTACCAAATTTTTTTTAAAAAATACCGTATAGCAGGGAAAAGGTCCTCCTTTTTATGATATTTCAAAGGTGACATAGGAAAAACTCAAATCCTTTCAATTGCAAGCTTAGGAGCTCCCTTTAAGCTGTATGTGTTGCTAAAAACAGTGCAATTCTCATGGATAGCATCAGGTACATAGTATTCTGGTATCACATATTTTGCACATGTAATAGTTCCTTTTTAATTTCACAAAATTGCTTGGCTTAATTACAGCAGCAGCATACTAATGTGATTCATTTCACCTTGAAAAAAAGCCTTTTTAGGTAGTTTTGACTGTGACATCTGATTTTTTATTCATCTGTAACAGGCCTGAATTGACTGCTCAAAGTAGCAGCCACAACAGATCTAAAGGCTATAGACAAATGAACTCTTAAAAAAAAATAACGCCCTTAAATTTTTACTCATTGTAATGTAATAGTATAATTTGTGAGGTTTTTTTTTTTTTTTTTGTATTACCACACTATATTGTTTTAAAAGAAAATGGAAAAAAGAGAGCAACAATAGCCACACATATAGTACAGTGTTTGGCAAGTTTGTAAGCTTTTAAATTAGGCTGCAATGTAAGAGGGAGAGACGAGGCAGCTTTAATCATGAAACAAAAATTAGAATGTAATATTTTGCAGATAGTAGCCCAAAATATTGTACAGTTACTGCACAGTATGTAAGCAGCTTTATGAGACTGACATTTTAAGGGAAGAGAAGAGGTATGTTTTATCATTTAAAAAATAGAGTGTATTGTTTTACAGACAATAGTCAGAAATATTGTACAGTTGATGCACTGTATGTAAACAGTTTTATTAGTCCACAATTTAGGAGGAAGAGATAAGGCAGTTTTTGTCAAGAAATGAAAATCAGAGCCTATTACTTCACACAAAATAGCCAGAAATACTTCAAAGTCGATGCAAAGTATATACGCAGCTTTATTGGGCTTCGAAGTAAGAGGGAGAGACAAGCTTGGTTGGAGAGTGTATTGTTATCTCAGACAAAAGCCATAAACATTGTACAGTTGATGAACTGTACAAAAGTAACTTTATTAGACTGCAATTTAAGAGGGAGAGATGAGGCAAGTTCAAGTGCATTATTTCACAGACAATAGCCAGAAATATAGAATAACTGATGCACGGTATGTGACAGATTATTGGGCCACAATGTAAGAGGAATAAATGAAGCATGTTTTATCAGACAATATAAATTAGATTGTGTCATTTCAGAGACAGTAGCCATAGTTTATATACTGTATATTGTGTACTGGAGAGCATATAGGCAGCATGATTATAGGCCACAATTTAAGCAGGGGAGACAAGGTAGTTTTTATCTTAAAATAAATATTAAAGTGTCTTTTTCCAAGGAGATAGTAGCCACAAATATTTTTCAGTGTTGAGCCACTAGAATTGGCCACAAACTAAGAAGCACGGAGCACAATTTACCCTGCATTTCAAATTTTGCAGGTCAAGCTGCTAAAACATTATATGTGGCACCTTTACAGTGCCTGAGCACTGGAATGGGGCAGAAAAGGCCACAGGAGCTGATAAGGATGGCATTCAACAGAGGTTGCAGGAGCTGGTAATGATGGCAGTCCAGAAGAGGTGGCAGCCCAGGACAGGTGGAAGGAGTCAGTAATTGTGGTGGCGACAGGCCAGGAGAGGTGGCAGGACCTGGTGATTGTGGCAGTCCAGCAGAGGTGGCAGGAGCCTGAAATGCAGGAAGACCAGGAGAGGTTGCAGTAACTGGCAATGGAAGCATTAGCTGATAAAAGTGGCAGGAAGAAAAGTGGTGCCAGGATCCAGATCTGAACATGGGATCTCTGAGATGTTGTACAGCTCCCTTTCTGATCTCTTGTGCAATAATGCCTTTTATCTTGTTTTATGGTGAACCTAGAACTCTTTGCTCTTCCCATGAATTTCCTCATTTAGGTCATGTCTCTGTACTTCCTATTTGCTAGATTATTGTGCTCTCTACAGCCGAGATCTTGTGCACCTGTAGCTGGCTCCTTATCTTTGCTGCCAGTTGTTACTGACCTTTTGCTTGTTTCCCAACTTCCGCTTGATCCGAACCTGCAACCGCTTATTACCAACCTTTGGTTTGTTTACTGAATACACTTCTGCTTGATCCCTACCTGCTACATCTGTTACTGGACCCCAGCTTGCTCACCTCCTGGTTTGGTGATCCTGAGGACCGCAACCTAGCACTAGCATGCAGCAAAACCCATCTCCACCATCAGGAGTTCTGGTGAAGTAATTAATAAATAATACATATTTTTTCAACCTTTTTACCCCAGGAATACCCTTAAAATAGTTTTCAGGTCTCAGGGAACCCTTTCTAGAAACAATTCATTGGTATTCAGTGGGGAAATGCTCCTTACATTGGTAGCTAGTGGTAAGAATGTCCCCTTTACAAAGGTGGTCAGAATGATATTCTTAAAAAACATTATCTGTGTCATGCAGCTGGCTCTGCCATGTGGCTTTGACCCCAGATCTATGTAGGCACCATCAAATGGGAGGTCAATCAGCCACAGCTCAAAAAACCCCTAGTGACCTCCGGAGAAATCCTAGGTTTCCATGGAACTCTTGATGAAAATCGCTTAGTCTATAAATCTAATTACAATTATGCAATCAGACTGTAGTATGTGTAGCTAGGTTAAGTGTTTAAGTACCCTATACTAGACATTAGTATAGTTATATCTCTGATCTCAAATTAGTGTTCCAGAAAAAAAACAAAGCATAAAAGAAGCTACATAGTCATGTATTTTCCATTAAGTAGGGGAGGGGGTGTACCATTGCAAAGACATTTTTTACAGACAGAAAACTATAGAGGTCACCATTGCTGACCTCCTCCTGATAATGGCAGTTGTTTGGCTTTTTCTTTCCTCAATATTTACTGAGTCACTGACCTGGAAAAAACATGCAGCAATAAAGTGAGAGAAAAATCAGAACTCCTGATCTGTATTCTTGCTCGAGGTCTGTGGAGTGTATTGACTATGCAATAATGTAACTGCCAAGAAATCAGCATTTTTGTAGAGCAAAACAACTTACAACTTACAAATTTTTCATTTAAAGAAAAAAGAAATGTTTTAAAATATTTTGGCACAATAATAGTACATTAAATCAGGTAATATCCTGCCTATGTGGGTTATGGATACCATTATCACTTAAAACACAGTGAAGCTCCACTGAAGGATTAGCCCTACCATCCAGAAAACATCCTAAAGCTGAACTTCCAGCAGATATAGAAACACCATTTACTGCAATTTTGTGTTTATTATTTATTTATTAAAAACATTTATGTTTAACTAGTGCAGAGTCCTACAGTTGACTTAAAGCATTAATAAACACTTCCATGTTTCAAAAATAATGCTTTGTAAGATGTCTGTTTAACCCCTTTATGTCCTTCAGAGCTGGTCCTTTAATGGGCCTTAATGCTCAGAATAGGTAAGCGGGGCTCCCAATCTTGCTGAACTGTGATTGGCTTCTTATCGGCTTCCAATCATCAGTAGTTGAAAGTAAATATTGGTGAAAACTCAGCCACAGTTCTGGGGATGATGATGGATTACGTCCAAAAAACAAGCTAGTGATGCATTATATGGGGCAGCGGTTACAGTCCTTCCACCCTGTCACCACATAAATGCATATAGCTGTCATAAAGGGATTAACATTCCTTAGTACATATTTTTTATATATATATTCATTATTTTGCAATAGATAAACATACACAAAGAATATGACAGAATACAGACAATGGGGGTTATTTACTAAAATCGAGAAGCACAAAATCTGGTGCAGCTCTGCATAGAAACCAATCAGCTTCCAGGTTTTATTGCCAAAGCGTAATTGAACAAGCTGAAGTTAGAAGCTAATTGGTTCCCATGCACAGCTGCACCATATTTTGCACTCTCCAGTTTTAGTAAATTTACTCCAATATGTCCTAGCAACACAGTCACAAAGATGAGTACATTAAGACACTAAGATAATTTACATGTAGACAATGCAACATTGAATTGGATATGGTTCATGCAGTACTTGAAGTATATCATATCAAAAGATGAAATCAACTCTTAGTGCTAAAGTGGTACATAGAAAAAATATGCATTCTGGTGCATAGAGTTTAAAAAATTAAAGGAGAAGTATTACCATAGTTCTGTTGGCCATACTTCTCGGTGGGTCACAGGACTGCACTTAATTCTGCACTCCTGTGACCCAGATTCTAATTCCCGCTGTTGGCTGATGTTACAAAGCCCATCCAGGCATTGCAGGGATTCCAACAATAATGTCGGGATCTGCCTAGATGCCTGACTAGCAGCTGGCTTAGCCACTCAGTACACCACTGAGAGCCTAAGACAGCTACTTTCACCCCCTTCCCAGCTTGGCACTTCAGTGAGTGCTGGAGGGGCAGAGCACAGAACTAGCTCTGAGCTTGGTGTGGAGCTGGGGAAAGGGGGACAGCTGAAGGTGAGTATGATTATTTTTTTGCATTCTCTTTTAAGTAATATCCCATACACACGGTCAGAAAATCGCAAGAAAAAAATTGCTTTCGGAGGGATTGCGTAATAATAATCTGATTGTTAGTACACAGCTTTCAACAGCCGATCACAACAGTTCATGCGACAATATCTGAAGGAACAAGGACGAAAATACGAGTGAATGATTTTCATTTAATCAGTACAGTATCCGTCCAAAAAAAAATCAAGAGACCGAGACCACGCATGCTTAAAAACTAAAGAATACATTACAATACAATACTTTACATCACTTCTGAAGTTGTATTCTGTCATGAGAGAATTTTCATAACGTTAGTAACCTCTTTATTTTCAAAAGGAGACTAGCATTCAACAAAAAACAAATGATAAGTTGTCCAATTAACTGATCATGTGTACTAGGCATTAGGTTGGCCATACATTATACAATTTTCTTGTACCTTATTTTCCTCTAGATTTACCAAAAAAAATATAATATGAGGTCAGCCCTAAACACTTTCAATTTCAATGCAATCAGGCAGGCCCTTGTACTACATAGTTGAAAGTAAATATAAAGGAAATTGAACAAGAAAATTGTATAATGTACGGCCAGCTTAAGCACACGTAAACAAACATATAGGATGTACTGGCAAGCCTATGGGACAACAGCAGATCAGATCCCTGCCACTGGCACCAATATGTGACAACAGTGATGAAAGATCACAGCCACTACCACCAACATGTAAAAAACTGCAACTCAGATCTAACCATGTTGCCTCCAATATGTGACGATGACAGTTTCAGCCTCACCCTTACACACCAAACAGCTATAAACATATGTTTTTTTAGAAACACAAACCATTCACAATATCTGTGATAAGAATTCTATCTTTTAAGAAATGTCTGTAAGGCCTCATGCACATGGACGTACAGGAACACAGGAGCCTGCATAATTACATTCCCAGAACCTGCTGCAGCTGTCTACAACCGCTCATTGAGATGCATTAGAAGAGGCAGCTGTACACGTTTGTGCACTAGATTTGCATAACGCACCCGCATGCACACTGACATACAGGTGAAACTCGAAAAATTAGAATATCGTGCAAAAGTTCATTTATTTCAGTAATGCACCTTAAAAGGTGAAACTAATATATGAGATAGACTCATTACATGCAAAGCAAGATAGTTCAAGCTGTGATTTGTCATAATTGTGATGATTATGGCTTACAGCTAATGAAAACCCCAAATCCACAATATCAGAAAATTAGAATATTGTGAAAAGGTGCAATATTCTAGGCTCAAAGTGTCCCACTCTAATCAGCTAATTAAGCCATAACACCTGCAAAGGGTTCCTGAGCCTTTAAATGGTCTCTCTGTCTGGTTCAGTAGGAATCACAATCATGGGAAAGACTGCTGACCTGACCGTTGTGCAGAAAACCATCACTGACACCCTCCATAAGGAGGGAAAGCCTCAAAAGGTAATTGCAAAAGAAGTTGGATG
Source organism: Staurois parvus (assembly GCF_062004578.1). Classification (NCBI taxonomy): domain Eukaryota; kingdom Metazoa; phylum Chordata; class Amphibia; order Anura; family Ranidae; genus Staurois; species Staurois parvus. The sequence goes on from NW_028318002.1 coordinate 2,911,777, forward strand.
TTCCCAAAGTGCTGTATCAAAGCACATTAATAGAAAGTTATGTGGAAGGGAAAAGTGTGGAATAAAAAGGTGCACAAGCAGCAGGGATGACCGCAGCCTGGAGAGGATTGTCAGGAAAAGGGCATTCAAAAGTGTTGGGGACTTTCACAAGGAGTGGACTGAGGCTGGAGTCAGTGCATCAAGAGCCACCACACACAGACGGATCCTGGACAGGGGCTTCAAATGTCGTATTCCTCTTGTCAAGCCGCTCTTGAACAACAAACAACGTCAGAAGCGTCTTACCTGGGCTAAAGAAAAACAGACCTGGTCTGTTGCTCAGTGGTCCAAAGTCTTCTTTTCTGATGAGAACAAATTTTGCATATCTTTTGGAAACCAAGGACCCAGAGTATGGAGGAAGAATTGAGAGGCACACACTGCAAGATGCTAGTAGTCCAGTGTAAAGTTTCCACAGTCTGTGTTGATTTGGGGAGCCATGTCATCTGCTGCTGTTGATCCACTGTGCTTCATTAAGTCCAGGGTCAACGCAGCCGTCTACCAGGAGATTTTGGAGCATTTCATGCTTCCTTCCGCAGACGAGCTTTATGGGGATGCTGACTTCATTTTCAGGCAGGACTTGGCACCTGCCCACACTGCCAAAAGCACCAAAACCTGGTTCAATGACCGTGGGATTACTGTGCTTGATTGGCCAGCAAATTCGCCTGACCTGAACCCCATAGAGAATCTATGGGGCATTGCCAAGAGAAAGATGAGAGACATGAGACCGAACAATGCAGAAGAGCTGAAGGCCGCTATTGAAGCATCCTGGTCTTCCATAACGCCTCAGCAGTGCCACAGGCTGATAGCTTCCATGCCACGCCGCATTGAGGCAGTAATTACTGCAAAAGGGGCCCAAACCAAGTACTGAGTACATATGCATGCTTATACTTTTCAGAGGTCTGATATTGTTCTATGTACAATCCTTGTTTTATTGATTGCATGTAATCTAATTTTCTGAGATTGTGGATTTGGGGTTTTCATGAGTTGTAAGCCATAATCATTACAATTATGACAAATCACGGCTTGAACTATCTTGCTTTGCATGTAATGAGTCTATCTCATATATTAGTTTCACCTTTTAAGTTGCAATACTGAAATAAATGAACTTTTGCACGATATTCTAATTTTTCGAGTTTCACCTGTATGCTTTGAAGCACACTATCTGTCTTCAGATCATATGTCAGTGTGCATGCAGGTGCTTTAAACAGCCCCCTAGGCACATCTGCATGTGTACAGCCACCTCTTCTAATGTATCTCAATGGGCATCTGTATGCAGCAGCACGTGGGACCTAGGAATGTCATTACACAGGCTCTGTGCACTGTATGGCCATATGCATGAAACACACTGTCATGCCAAACAGGGATATTTCAGAGATTACAATATAGTAACTCTCTTTAAAAAAAAAATGCTTTTTTTTTTAATTCTTTATTTTGGACATAGCACTAGAAAAAACAGTCGGGCATTCACAATTTTGCACAAAAAACAGAATACACCATTCTATTTAATTAATTTTAAACACATCATGTGGATGATCTATGCGTGTATTTGAGTGAGAGACAGGGATTCTTTAAATTCTGGATTAGTACATTACAGAATCTAATTTAAAGCTAAAGTTTAGTTAAAAGACTCTCTACAACTTTAGTTATATTTCTTACCTGTAATGAAGTATATTCCACAATGCAGGCTGCTGGATCCTGTAGGAATCTTCACTGCAGGCCTGCCCCATCCTCTTCTTGCTGCTGAATTGTGCTATGGGTGTTAACACCCATAGCACAATAGGGATAAACTGACGCGTTTCGAGAGACAAACCCCCTTCCTCAGAGCTAAAAACTTTTAATATAGACTGTCATTGTGGACTACATATTCTGCTTTTAATATCCTTTGGTTTGTGAGTATACATCCATTTGTCTACACAATAAATACATGGTGTACCACAGTAATGCACGATGAGAGTGCGCCCTTGTTTGCTTTTTGTTCATCAGTTTCCAGATTTCCCGATCTTTGAAGGGCAGCACCTCTTCGTTTGGCATTCTGAATTCCTTTTGGTCTGCATGAAGATTTGAGCGCTGGTTTTGTTTGTTTGTCAATGAGTTGTGTGTTTGAATGAATGCACATAGCATGTCTCAGAATGCACACAAGGATAGCTCCATATAACCCAGAGAGGGAAAGAAGCCACCCTAAAACTAGAAAGCAAGGCCAGTGAAGGCACAGTCTAGAACTTGATGAAAGGCAAGGTTGAATACAGGAAGAAGAGGCATAAAAAGCAAGGGTCTTCATCAACACCTGAACTTGCCTAAAACAAAAAAGGAGCCTTTCATACAGCTTTTATTTTAGTATCTTATAACTCCCTTTGGAAACTCAAATTCTTTGGCAGGTAATACAGTTTTCATATATGTATTGAATCTGTGCATTTAACTGTTTGCCTGGAGTTCAGCTTTAAATAGCAATTTACTCTCAGTGAAACAATAAATTATAATATGAGATGATGTAACTGCACTGGTAATTATTTTAGCCTGGCAGCAGTTCTCTGATAATCACTGTTCCACCCAGCTTGGGTGGAGTTTTATCTTTACTTGATGTAGGTTTAATGTTTATATATTTACTGTCTAGCTTGTGCAAAACAGTAGATAGTTAATTAAACTAACTTTTGTTTCCCCAATATGATGCATCAAGATATTAAACTTCTATTAGGTTTGAACTTTGAGATATAATTATCGTCATTGTCTAGCAAAGACAGCTTGTCTAAGACTTGCAGCATGTTATTGTGTGGAATTGTAGCCCTTGCATTTTGTTGGAATCAGTTACTAAGAAGAACAAATAGACAATCGTAATGTATTATTGTTAAATGTAAAGCTTTGCTTCATCCTGGTCAACCATAATCCAGTCTAAACTCTGTACCAGAGCCATTCCCATCATGAGAGGATTGTGTATCAGGTGTAACTTCAACTTTAGTTGCTGTAAGTTTAACCTTAAAAGAGCATTTTTTTCCCCTACTTACTTATGTGGATGCAGCATCGGTCTGATACTGCATCTGTCTGCTGCCAGGTCTAAGTGTAAGAACTCAGCAATCACTGTCAGCCACCACTCTCTGCTCTGCCTCCAGCCACCCCCAACCCCTGCTGTGCGCTTTTTGGAGTGATTGGCTGTGGATGGGCTCAGGCTCCCAGCGACTTCCTGAGAGGGTAACCCAGGTGCTGCTCCAGACTCCGGGGTGGATCCCGATTTTAAAGTCAGGATCTTTCCCCAGCCTGGACCTGCTGAGTGACGTCAGCTAACAGCTAAAAACGGGTCACAGGAGTGCAGAATGGACTGAAAAGAGCTTTGGCTACACTTCTCCTTTAATGGTCTCCTGCCTGATGGTGCCCAAATAGAGTCACCTATGATGTCATCTGGTGCATTTTAAAGGTAAGTAAGCACTGAACAGCAATGCTGGTGGTGGTGGTGGGGGGAAGAATGGCATTTTTATTCCTGTTACTGATGCCAGGCATTTCTTTTTTTACTCCTCTTGTTACTGACCCTTTTTTTTTTACTCCCACTGACCACTACTGAAATCACTTTTTTTATGTGCCCACAATCAATGCCAGGAATTTTTTTACTCCTCCTGACACCAGCCTTTTTTTTCTCCCACTGATATTTTACTTCTCCTGACATTGGCATTTTTTTATTCCAATTGATCATTTGGGCAGAAACATTTTTCACTCCGACTGATACCAATGAGTTTATTGACTCCAACTTAAGCCTAGACCTTTTTAATTTGCATTCACAATCAGGGCAAAAGTATTTTTTACTGTTGCTGACACTAGGGCATTTTTAAAAATATAACTTCAAGAAGAACTCCATGATTTGCAATGCATTTACAAATGTCCTGACTTATAAAGGGGTAAGTCTAAGGAACAGTGCTCCAACACTGGACCTTCAGGTCTCAGATACAGAAGCTGCAGAGTTACTTGCAGCTGTTCTTCCTGCCTTTTTTTTGTTTTGTTCAATCACAGAAGGCTTTGTATTATGTGAACCCATTCCAAAAATACAAAGTAATCTGTGAATGGACAGCGAAGGGAAGGGATGGGAAAAGCAGCTGCTGTGTAACAGAGTGCATCTCCTCTGTCAGAGTGCCAGGAGAATAGTGAGAGCTTTGCTCCTGGCATGCAATAAAAATGTAAAAAGTAGTGGATGGTTAAAAAAAAGTCCTGGGGGTGGATATAACAACAAAGGATACCTATATGACCCAGAGCAAGCCCAGACCAGCACAGCATGTCTTCCTCTCATATATAATGTTAAAGCCCCATATATAGCCAAAGCTAAGCAAAGAAAAAAGATACAGTAGAAGCAAGTAGTTGCCAAGAGTAACGAGAGACTAGTGACCAGTAAAAGCACCCTGACATGAAGTATGGTACTGGTGCTATTCAGAGTGTCCTCCAGGAGCGAGGGGGTCTCTGCTTTGGGCTCCCTCCCCAGCAGTCCATCTCCCATAGTAATGGGAGCAGGTCAATGTCGTGGAGGCCCTTGGCCTAACCACCAGGTACAAGAGAGCAAGGAGAATGAAGTGCACACATGAGGTCCGCATAGGGCTTTCTTTCAGCCGGAACGTGGTGGCTTTTATTCAGTTGGCAGCCTTCTCCTCTCCAGCCTGTCAGTTAACACAGAAGCAGGTAGAGGGAGTTTTCTATACTACTCACTTCCTCCACCAGCTTCTGTGTCCTAGTGCCGTCACCTAGGGCACATGGCCTACATCTGTTGATGGGTGCCCTGGGTCCAGACGTGGCAACTGTCGGATTTTTTTTCAATGGGGGATTCCAGAGGCAGCTTCTGTCCCTGCCTGCTGCATAACAGATCAATATAGCATCAAGCCAACTAAAGCACTCCTAAAGTCATCCCCGGCTCTGTGGAACACTGATCTGATGGGTGGTGCTGCACAGAAAAACTGCACAGTAGGCTGAGAAAAAAAAAACCCCTACCTAACAGAATGGAGTTGGCTACACCATTCTAATGCAACTGTGATAGAGCCACAGAGGGGAAGGGGGGAGGAAAGGGGGCAAATGTACAGAGAAACAGCTGTGGAGACGTTATGGTTGGTCTGCAGAGGTGAGAGCTGGTAAGGGGGGTGGTAGATTGTGCAAAATGAGAGCTGTGGGCAGCAGGATTTGTACAGAGTTAAGAGAGCTGTGGGGGGAGCTGAGAGTGCAGAGATGAAAGATGAGAGGTGGCACAGTATGAGGGCAATGGATTGGGGTGAGTTGTAGGTAGGGGTGCAGAAGTGAAATGTGGAGGGGGGAGAGATAATCTCTGGATAGGGGTGCAGAGGTGGCATGTTGATGTAGGGTAAAAAGTTGAATTGTAGATGGGGGGGCACATGCTAAGGCAAACTGTGGAATTTGAGGGAGAAAGGGGGGGGGCTGTGGATGGGGGGGGGTGACCTGTGGATGGGGGGAAAGGTGAGCTGTGGACGGGGTAAGAGAAGGCGAGCTGTTGATAGGGGGGAGTTGAGCTGTTGATAGGGGGGTAGAAGGTGAGCTGTGGATGGGAGGGGGGGTGAGCTGTGTATAGGGGGCAGAGGTCAACCTGTGGATGGGGGGGAGTTGAGCTGTGGATGGGGGAGAGAAAGTGAGCTTTGGACAGATGGAAAGAAGGTGAGCTGTGGACAGGGGGAGAGGGTAAGCTGTGGATGGGTATGCTGATTTTGTTTTTGCACACTGTGTGATACACACTCCTCAGCACTGCACAATATACACCTCTGAGTGTTATGAACTCCTTAGTCCAGTATGTTACAGCTTCATGAACCTTGCATGGTGTGTGAACCTCAGTTCTAAACATTGAACACAACCATTATTTGGCATCACTTTACTTTTCTTCGCCGAGGAATGGCGAGATTGATGGTGGGAGAGGTAAGGTTGGGGGCGAGATTGGGGTAGAAGGGGATGGGGTCAGAGAGCTGACTGGGGAAGCCGGATTCCTGCACCTATTCTCTGGGAAAAAAATGTGCACAGTAGGACCCCATTCTGCCACTGAGAGTGAGGTGATGGGGTACACTGGATGGGTAGAGTGGATCCCTAATTGCCAACAGTTACAGTCTAGGTGTGCACTGACAAGGGACCAGGAGGTTATCTGGAATCCAGTTTGTTCACTCAATGTGCACAGTGTATGGCCCATCTCTAAGTTGGAGGATCGTGTTAAGGTTGACTTTCCCTGAAAGCGATCCAGGGCATTGATGAGCGTGACACAACAAAGGTACCCCATGTGCAGGGTGAGTGACCCTGTCTACCATGCCTAGCGTGGCCCAGAAGAACTCACCACGGAGTAGACCTCCTATGTCATCCTACATGCTGGTGCTCAATGAAGGGAACATGGAGGAAGGCCCACCTACCCCACACATGGCATGCTGCCATCACAGACCTACCCCGCTAAAGTGTCAGCATTTTTTTGCTTAGTATTGTTTACACAAAGATTCATTATATATAGGTTTAAAGACACTAAGAGGAGTAAAGCGCTATACTGTTTTAATTTTTTTCTTTGGGTGGGTAGATGTGATACTCGTATTGGTGCTAGGAGGTTACTGGTCGGTGCTAATAAAAATCACTGACATTGTACTAATGGCACTGGGCAGGAAGGGGTTAACATGTGGGGCGATCAAAGAGTTAACTGTGTGCTGAGGGCTGTTTTAATGTGTGCTGTGTGTGTGTGCTTCACTGTAAGTACACTGCTATGCATGGCTCTTCGCACGCCCCCTACCTGGACATGCAAAATCAGTTGTGTTCAAAATAATAGCAGTCAGACATCACTAACCTGATCAATCACTGTTTTTGGTAGAAATGATATTTCTACATGGCAAATAATTTACTAGCAGGTGTAGTAGAGTAATAGAAATCCAACAGACCCAACAGTCATGACATGCATGCTGCTGATTCTGTGTAATTGAATCACTAATTGAAAGGGGCATGTTCAAAATAATAGCAGTGTGGAGTTCTATTAGTCATTCATTCTGTGAAAACAGGTGGCAATTATTGCCCTTATTTAACCACTTCCCGACCGGCCGTTGTATATAAACAGCCGGACGGTGGCACTGCAGGGTCGGGTGGCCGTTTATAAACGGCCTCCCTGCACCCTGCTTGTGCGCACTCCCCGGGAGTGCGCAGCACCGCGATCCGGTGTCCTCCGGACACAGTGAAACACCGATCATCAGACGGGACCTCTGTACGAGGTCCCGATCATGTGATCACTGATTGGCCAATCATTAATCACATGCAGGGGCGTATTTGCCATGAGGCAAACAAGGCGTTTGCCTAGGGCAGCACTTTTTAGGGGGGCAGCGTGGTGCTGTGTCTTACCTGGCTCCGGTCCCAGTCCCACAACGATCCAGTCCAGGAAGCGCTGCTGGAGGAGGGGTAGAGAGGTCCACAGGTCCGGTGCCTGGGCGCGATGTGTGGGCGGGATGACACCCTCTGCAAGCTCCGCCTCCTCACCGGTGATTGAGCGCCAGAACTGTAGCTCAGGAAAGTAACACAGGCGGCCAATCACCGGCGAGGAGGCGGAGCCGAGCGGCAGCGTGGACATCGAGTGAGGAAGTGCCTGGCCCGGAGTGAATGAAGGAGGACAGCTGATTGCCAGGTAAGTGTGTCATGCAGATGGTGCTGCTGCAACCAGGTATGCTGGCTGCAGCAGCACCTAGGCTGGAGCAGGGGTCAGCAAGTTAACTGTCATTTGTGTCAGTTGGAGGAATAGTGCCCCATCATTGGTTTCACTGATACTAATGATGGGGCATTATTCCTCCAACTGACACCAATGATGGGGCACTATTTCCCCCCCACTGACACAAACGATGGGGCACTATTCCCCCCCCCCCCCCACACTGACATCAATGATGGGGCACTATTCCTCCCCCCACTGATACCATCGATGGGGCACTATTCCTCCCCCCACTGACACCAACTATGGGCCACTATTCCTCCCCCCACTGACACCAACGATGGGACACTATTCCTCCCCCCCACTGACACCAACAATGGGGCACTCTTCCCCCCCCCACTGACACCAACGATGGAACACTTTTCCTTCCCCCACTGACACCAATGATGGAGCACGATTCCTCCCACTGACACCAATGATGGTGCACAATTCCTCCCACTGACACTAATGATGAGGCACTATTCCTCCCACTGACACCAATGGTGGGGCACTTTTTCTCCTACTGACACCAATGATGAGGCACTATTCCTCTCACTGACACCAATGATGGGGCACTATTCCTCCTACTGATACCAATGATGGGGCACTATTCTTCCCACTGATACCAATGATGGGTCACTATTCCGCCCCCTGACACCAATAATGGGGCACGATTCCTCACACTGACACCAATGATGGAGCACTATTTCTCCCACTGACACCAATGATGGGGCACTGTTCCTCCCACTGAAACCAATGATGGGGCACTATTCCTCCCACTGAAACCAATGATGGGGCACTATTCCTCCCACTGATACCAATGATGGGGCACTATTCCTCCCACTGATACCAATGATGGGGCTCTATTCCACCCACTGATACCAATGATGGGGCACTATTCCTCACACACTGACACTAATGATGGGACACCATCATTGGTGTCAGTGGGAGGAATAGTGCCCCATCATTGGTGTCAGTGGGAGGAATAGTGCCCTATCATTGGTGTCAGTGGGATGAATAATGCCCCATCATTGGTGTCAGTGGGAGGAATAGCGCCCCATCGTTGTCAGTGGGCGGAGCTCTAATAGGAAGGGGTGGAGCCTAAAGAGGAAGGGTTGGAGTTTGCATATAAAGGGGTGGGGCAAATTTAGATGCGGGAGTACCCGATTTTAGTCTTGCCTAGGGCAGCACAAAACCAAAATACACCACGGATCACATGCAAAGTAGTAAGCAAGATGTCACTTCTAACATCATTGCTTACTACGTGTGAAATCTGTGAATAATCACAGAGGTCACATGGTACAAGGCTATTCACAACAACCTTGTACCATGTGACAAGCTGTGACCAATCACAGCTCACTCAGTAGTTCTCAATGGCTGCAAGAATGCAGACAGAGAGAAAGAGAAATGATTGCTTTTACATCCTATATGGCTGTAAAAGCAATCAGTGTAAAAAAAAAAAAAATCTTCATCACCCCCCAAAAGTAGTACAGTGTCACCATGGTGACACTGTACTGCTAGGGTGACAGTATGTAAAAAAAACAAAATTAAATTAAAAATAATATAAAATAAAAATGTAAAAAAAATATTTAACAATTATAATTTTAGGTTAAACTAATTTGGCTTATTTTTTTTTTTTACTAAAAAGATAACAGAATAAATTTTGGCCAAGATTTATGATGAAATATTTATTTGCAAAATTTTATAAGAAAAACATTTTTTCAAAATTTTTGGACATTTTCATTTACATAGCAAAAAAAATAAAAATCCCAGCGGTGAATAAATACCACCAAAATAAAGTTTTATCTGTCTCAAAAAAATTCATATGGGTACAGTGTTGCATGACCGCGCAATTGTCATTCAAAGTGTGATAGCGCTGAAAGCTGAAAATTGCCCTGGTCAGGAAGGGGGTAAAAGTGTCCGGACTGGAAGTGGTTAAGGAAGGAAGGCAGCAAATGTTGTACATGCTGGTTACAGTGCATTTCTCTCTGAAATTCTGAGGAAAATGGGTCTAGACATCGTACCTTGATTAAAAAGTTGATTGGGGAAAGGAAAACATATAAAGAAGTGCTCAGCTAAAATGATCGCAAATGCTTTAAAATGGCAACCAAAACCTGAAAGACGTGGAAGAAAGCGAATAACTACCATTCGAATGGATAGAAGAATAGCCAAAATGGCAAGGACTCAGCCAACAATCAGCTCCAGGAAGATCAAAGGTCTAAAGTTACCTGTGAGTACTGTTACAATTAGAAGACGCCTATGTGAAGCCAAGCTATCTGCAAGAAGCCCCTGCAAAGTCCCACTGTTGAAAAAAAGACGTGCTGAAGAGGTTACAATTTGCCAAAGAGCACATTGACTGGCCTAAAGAGAAATGGTGCAACATTTTGTGGACTGATGAAAGTAAGATTGTTCTTTTTGGGTCTAGTGGCCGGAGACAATTTGTCAGATGACCCCCAGACACTGAATTCAAGCCACAGTACACTGTGAAGACAGTGAAGCATGGTTGCGCAAGCATCATGATATGGGGATGTTTCTCATACTACGGTGTTGGGCCTATTTATCGCATACCAGGGATCATGGATCAGTTTGAATACATCAGAATACTTGAAGAGGTCATGCTGCCTTATGCTGAAGAGGAAATGCCCTTGAAATGGGTGTTCCAACAAGACAACGACCCCAAACACACCAGTAAACGTGCAACATCTTGGTTCCAGACCAACAAGATTGACGTTATGGAGTGGCCAGCCCAATCCCCGGATCTTAATCCAATAGAAAACTTGTGGGGTGACATCAAAAATGCAGTTTCTGAGGCAAAACCAAGAAATAGAGAAGAACTGCGGAATGTAGTCCAATCATCCTGGGCTGGAATACCTGTTCACAGGTGCCAGAAGTTGGTTGACTCCATGCAACACAGATGTACAGCACTTCTCAGAAACAGTGCTTATACAACTAAATATTAATTAAGTGATTCAAAGGAAAGCAAAATCTTCAAACATTTTTCAGTTTATATAGTGAATGTTTGAGTTTGCAAAGAAGAATACAAACACTGCTATTTGTTTGAACAGTCTAATATTCACTTTTCTTCAATTTTTTTAGAGGAACAACACAAATTTGATATATTTTTCTTCATGTTTTGATTTGGAATAGAATGTGTAGTGTTTCCAATGCATTTGTGTGTATGGAAATAAAAGCTATTAGAAGGATTTTGAGCTTTATTCACTTTTTTTCAATACACTGCTATTATTTTGAACATAACAATATATATATATATATATATATATATATATATATATATATATATATTTATATATATATATGTGATTTTGTGCACCTGTGCCACCCTGTAGCAGTATTACTGCTATAGGGCGGACAGGAAGCGGTTAACATATACAGTATTTACAAATTTCACATTTACAAAAGTGCAAAATTGAAAAAACCCACTTTACTTCATTTGCAATGTTTTGTTCCAGAATCATAAATTTAGCGTCATTTTAAACAGGACAATTTACAGATAAATATTTGCACTTTTTATGTGTAGTAACACTATTTTTAAACTAACACTGCTGAAAAAAAGAAAGTGTGCTTTGTTACATTTTGTTACATTTATTTGTTTGAGTTTTGCAAAAAAAACATTGTTTGTTTTTTAAAAAACAATATATATATATATATATATATATATATATATATATTATATTTTTATCTTATCTTCTTCCCATCTGGCCCATGCACATAAACGGCCAGACAGGAGCAGCGCCAATGTGGGTAAATGTTTCTAAGCATCCCCCCACATCTTCAGCCTGTGTTCTGCCAGACACAGCGGAACATGGACCACTGTACTGGGCTGCTGTGGGCGGCCCCAGTACCATGTGATAGCTGATTAGCCAATCAGTGATTACATGCACAGTAGTAAACAAGATGTCATTTCCTGGCATCATTGTTTACTACTGTGAGCTCTGTGTTCGATGACAGAGATCACATGGTATTCACTGCAGCCATTCACAGTAGCTTTGTTCCATGTGATAAGCTGTGACCAATCACAGCTCTCACAATATTTTTCAATGGCTGCAGGAGTGCAGCCAGAGAGAGTGAGAAATTATTGCTTTTACAGCCAGCATGGCTGTAAAAGCAATCACAGTGTAAAAAAGAAAATCCTGATCACCCCCCACAAGTAGTACAGTGTCACTGTGGGGCAGGGGCGGACTGACAACTCATGGGGCCCCTGGGCAATAGTGGATCATGGGGCCCCTGTGTCCTTGCCCACACTCAAACCACACCCAAAAAAGCCTATGAAAGGTACCAGGGACATCTCATGGGGCCCCCTACTGACCCCGGGCCCTCGGGCAGTGCCCGAGTTCCGCAATGGTCAGTCCGCCCCTGCTGTGGGGTACAGTGTCCGTTCCCCCCCCCCGAACCCCCCCCCCCCACACACACAAATAAAATCTGGCAAGCTCAATGGGCCACTCAGTCTTTTTCTGCTGTCACTTTTCTACGTTTTTATGTTTCTACGTGACGGTATGTAAAAAAATAATTAAAAAGTAGAATGTAAAATAAAAAATTGAGAAAGGATAGAATGAAGAATCCCTGGACTTCTGAGGAGGAAGAAGGAAGTTGTTGGACTTCTTCTTCTTCCTTCAGAGTCTCCAAGACAGTGGGAAAGCCCCCCTGCCTTTCACAACACCCCAAAACCGTAGAACAGTTTATAAATAATGTATATATATATATATGTGTTTGTGTGTGTGTTTGTATTATTTGTGTATAGTATATATATATATATATGTATTATTGTGTACGTGTGTACTGAAGAGAGCCGCCACCTCAGCAGAGGTAATTTACCACTGTTTACTAAACTGACAGCTGTGTGTTTTACTGATCTCTTGTTACTGTAATCTCACTATATCACGCAGGATTACAGCAACAACAGTCGTTTTCCAGAGTTCAAAGCGTTTGTAGATCGGTTCTTTCCTCATCAGGAGAAGTGATCTACACTGCTTCATAAACAGACAGTTAAAGGAGAGCTGTCTCCTCTGAGAATGCTGGAGAACTTAGCAGCAGTCATTTACCACTGCTTGATAAACATACACCTCTGAACTTAGCACACTCCTGAACTATGCATTATGTACTTAGAGCACTCCTGAAATCTGTATTCTGTATGTAACGCACTCCTGAACTTTGTAGGTAGCACACTCCTGAACGCTACACTCTAGTGACAGAGTGAGTATGAACAGCATGTAATACACTCTGTACATAGTGCACTCCTGAACCCTGCATTCTGTGTGTAGTGCACTCCTGACCTCTGCACTCTGTACATAGCACCCTCCTGAAATCTGCACTCTGTACAAAGCGCACTCCTGGACTCTTTACTCTGTACATAACACCCTCCTGAACATTGCACTCTGTACAAAACGCACTCCTGAACTTGCACTCTGTATAGAACACCCTCCTGAATTCTGTACTCTGTGTGTAGTGCACTCCTAAACTCTGCACTCTGTACATAGCACACTCCTGAACTCTGCACTCTATATATAGCATATTACTGAGCTCTCAGTTCTGCACAACCTGAACTCTGCACTTTGTACAGAGTGCACTCCAGAACTCTGAATGATCATCTCAATTATTCCTCTAATGGCAAAATGATCATTCCAGTCAGCCGGCACCTAGACTTGTATCATGGTGTTAGAACCCGCCAGGTGGTGCCCCTGGCTGCCCACTTGACAGACCTACCCAAAGCGTGGAGTCTAAGTCCCGGTCTGTGCTTTCACCAGGGCCCCTGATGGTGGGGATGGACTTGAAACAGACCGGGACCAGGTCACGACCTCCGAGCAGGCCCACCAGTGGCAGGGGCAACCTCCGGGGATGTATTGGTACCGGGAGAGCCAGATGTGAGGAGGACGGCAGGACCTAGCAGGATGGATCACGAGCGGGGGTCCCGTGGGGTAGGCGAGGTACAGAATCGGCAGGCGGAGAGTAGTCAGGTCACACGCAGGGTCAGCAGGATAAGTCAGTCCGTAGAGAGGTCAAAACAAGCCGAGGGTCAGGATGGGAGAAGGCAGAGTAGTCAGGACAATCCGGGTCAACACAGGAGTAGGCAGCGTAGTCAGGGTCAATCAGGGTCAAAAACACAGGTACAGGACTCAGGAACTCAGATAGACCTTGCGGCGATTACTGACAGTGCAGGGCATCTTTAAATATTGCGCCCTGCACTGTCATTGGCCGCTTGGGACGCGCCCCCGGGCTGTCATTGGCCGCCCGAGGCGCGCCCGCGGGTCCCACTGCGCATGCGCGGCATCCTGTCATCCACGGCTCGCCGGGACCTAGTGCCTGTGTCCCGGCGTGAGCCGTCGCCAGTGCGCATGCGCCGGCCGACAGGACGCCGCGATCCCTGACACATGGGTTTGACACGCCTGTGGTCTCATTTATAGTGTTAGAAATTGTCCCAAGGGACCCCAGAGGGGGTAATTGGGACAAAAGAACTTTGCAAAATGAAATCTTATGAATAGAAAGATTACATGCTACAAGTCCACCAGGATTAAACAAAGTACTTTCTTATAAAACTTTTATGTAATAGTGCGAAGTGCTTATTAAACAGCTTTCAGGGTCCATTCCAGGTTTGCACTGATTGTCCTGTTAGAATGGGTTTGTCCATCGATTGTACGGGTTTACTAGATGCCTTTAGTTCTACTGTTTGTTGTATTTACATACTGATACGGGAGAAGGAGAATGGCTTCTGTTGGGCTCTCTATGTTTTGGATGTGCGGCAGCACATGGACACAGTAACCTTCCATTAATATACTGTTACAGATTCTCTGCATTGGTTTGGGATCATTGTGAATAGCCCACCAGTGGTACTTTATATCTTGTTAATGCTGTTTGGCTGAAGTTATCTGTGGCCTGGCTGAATATCCATATGCTTTATTGTACATGCAAGTACATGATTGGACAGAGGACTGGAGTTACTTTTATACACCATGAAGGTGAGCGGGCAATTATTTGGATTACCCTTAAATGCGTGGGGTTTCATTTTCAATTATATCTGCTTTCCCACCACCCCATAGCATACGTATATATACGTGATTTTGTAGTTCTGGGTAGGGGGGCGCATGAGCCGCTGCTATTCGTGGCCTCGGCTGTCAATCACCGGGTCCCGGCCGGTGATTACTCACCGGCACACAATGATCGTCGAGTATCTCCTGCACCAGGCGTACACCCAGAGATGGACGCGGTTCAACCATTTTGGCTTCAACCTCCATCTTGGCAAAGGGGTTAACCATCCTGACAAACATATTTCCCCCTCATTCTCCCCCTTCCCTCTCTGAGAAGCACAGTGATATTTGGCCAGTGTGTGTGTGTGTTAGGATTGTCACAGGAGGCCAGAGCCAAGCAGGGGACTAGGAGCTATAAAATCCCCAAGGGAGCTGGGGCCTCCCTGTCCAAAGAACCTGTGCCATTTATCACCTCGTAAAAAGATAACGCAGCCTTCCCAGGAGTTCAAAAGACATTGAACCAGATAACCTTTTTAAAAATCCATTTTTCCCCTATGTCTCCTATATTGGAATATGAGAGATTTACATAAAAACCAGGCATATCGTCAGATTGGCCAAGAGGAAACGAACATTTTGATAGGTCACTCTCTGTGGTTGGAATACATAGGAAAGCAGAAAAGTAGATCTCGTGAACCATTCAGTGTAGAATTTCATATTTAATATCTAATCAATCCTCAGACGTGTCTGCATAATAATCTACCCGCGGGTGGAGTGTCACTTATGCATATGGAAAGTTATGAGCCAAAGTATGACTAGAGATTTTGGCTCTAGTTTAGGTCCACGCCCAGATGATCCCTCCCTAAACGGGGTATTGGTCCTTGACTTCAGAGACACCCCCTGCTGAGGAACTACAAACTGGGTTGTCAGACCTAAGAAAAGTTAAGTTGAAGAATTCTCCCATTTTGACATCAGGACCACCTGGGGAGACCCGTGCCCTTTCGCTCTGAAACTTGATCTGCTAGCCCAGGACTTTGGCAAGTACTTTACCCTGTAACCTCCTTTCTGTTATCTCTCTGCTGTGCTGTTGTTCTCTGTATATTTATATATATATTGGTTACATCTTTTTTTCTGTAAATATTTTTATTGCACCGTTTGACCTTTTAGTAATAAATCTTTCCTTTTGAAAGTGTTGAACTGTTTCTATAGCTCTTAATTGCAATTCACGAATTCCTGCCGCTAAAAGAGCGCTACTGTGTTTGTTTAACCCTCTGTATAACCGGCCTGCGGTGACCGTGTTATACAGATGATTATCTCAACCATTATAGTGTTGTAACTGAAATCGCCGAGTTTCCTCTTTCTCTGTACAAAAAAGAGGTGGTGGCAGTGTGAAGGGTTAATTGCTTAATTAACCTAACCCAGTAACAATCGCTCAGGCTGCTGGTACATATATTGTGGTCCAATTAGCTGGAAGGGTGCAGCTGGGTGTGGCATTGTTATGCACGTGACATCGCGGTTTTAGATTGGCTAGTCCTTTGGTCACTAGTTTGGGGAGAAGGGATAGGGTCTGACGCCGCGGTCGTCAAATATTGGTGGCAGCAAACGTGGGATCGTCACATATTGGTGGCAGTGATCCTGGGTTCATCACATCTCCGACAGGGGAGAGACCTGTATGTAAACAATACAGATCTCTCTCCTGTCAGCGCCTGCACACTTATTTGTATACAAAGCAGTGTGCTTACAGTTAAACACAGACACAGCCGACATAGTAAAAAAGCACACAGTTAACCCTTTGATTACCGCACATGTTAACCCCTTCCTGCCCAGTGCCATTAATACAGTATTTTTTATTAGCACTGATCACTGTATTGGTGTCACCGGGTATGTCAGTGACACCAAATCAGTTCCCCCCAGTGTCAGAATGCCCGCCACAGTCCCGCAGTCCTGCTATAAGTCGCTGATTGCCTCCATTACTAGTAAAAAAAAAATTCCAGTATCCATACCGTCATTTGTATGGATACGCTATAACTTTCACGTAAACCAATTAATTTACAAATATTGGAATATGTTTTGGCAAAGAGATGTAGCAGAATACATTTTGACTTAAATTTATGATGAAATTTGATTTTTTTTATTTTTTTACTGGACATGTTTAATAGCAAAAAGCCAAAAATATAGTTTTCTTCTCAAAATTGTCGGTGTTTGTTTTTAAGCGCAAAAAATAAAAACCGCACAGGCAATCAAATACCACGGAAAGAAAGCTCTTTTTGTGGGGAAAAAGGATGTTAATTTAATTTAGTTGCAGCATTGCATGACCGCGCAATTGTCAGTTAAAGTAACGCAGCGCTGTATCGCAAAAAATGGCCTGGTCAGGAAAGGGGGTAAATCCTCTGGAGGGCAAGTGAATATTAACAAGATATACTTCTTTCGTAAGCTCCTGTTAGTGTGGAAGCAAGCTACTTGGATTATTAGTGTCTTGGAAATTCGCTTTAACGAATTTCTCCTTACCGTGAGTACTCGCAGTTGGATGCGCAGAAATCCCCCATAAAGCTGTGCGAATCTTGCTTACCACGACTGCAGCTAAACTACACGATTCCTGCCCATCCAAATACTTTGGCTCTGTTGAGATGTGGGGGAATTAGAGCTCTGTTACCCTAGAATGATCAAACGACACTCTCAGGATGGTGTTGCAACTCACATAAGGGCTGGTTTTAGACCCAGCTCTCTGTTTTATTAAAAATACACACATGCCCCCCACATGAATAAAGTCAATCCCCTCCCACCGAACAATGCAATGGGGAGTGCCTATACACAGGATGTACATTCCAATTGGAGCATAGCCTTTCCTATTATCTATCACTGGTCCTCCCCCATGAGTCTTCTGAGGTCAGCAGACTTCCTCCCCTTCCCCCCCATGAGCCATCTGAGGTCATATTTCCTGTCCTACTAGCTTCTATTGGTATGTCCATTCCCTGTACAAGCACTCCCTAAAAATATCAGTCTGTACCTGGATGGGCCCGATACGATCTTTATTAAAACACATCCATCCAGATACAGTTCAGATTGGTAATGGGTTGTAAGATATGCATAAGCCTACACGTGGAGTTCACACCGCTTGGCGCCTTGCGTTATGAAGCCCATGTGGTACTATGCTGCTGATATGTGGATACAGGCCCGCGGTCTACTGACAGCGACATTCGCATCGAATGCCGTGGTGGTATACACGCCGGTCTATAAGCGCAGATCTGCCATCTCATCCATTACCAAGCTGAGTACTGTAATACATACATTGTACATGCGCATGGCCCAATTGCAGCCTTCAGAGCTTTAATTAAGCCACACGAGAGACATATGAATAACACGAATATATGACACATTTAAAGTTCGACCAACAATACAAAATTTCCATGACATTCCCTCCTGTTTTATCATATTCTCCTCGTGTCCCTTCTTGATCTTCTTCAGCTTGATGGGTGTAGTCTCAAACTTCAAAGAGTTCCTGTAGTTGTCCCTGAGAATAAAGCTCCACGGGGTACCTGAAACAACAAGACCCGACGCAGACTCGACGCAAACAGGCTTGATTGAAGCAATGATCCTCAAGAGCGTTGGAACCTTCACTACAGGAAGGCTCTTGCAAAAACCACAAACAGACTTGTGGTATGAATAAGGCTTGTGATCCCACGGTGGTCTGGGGAGATCCAGCAATAGATTCTCAAATTGCCCCTGCAGACGGGGCCACACAAGGCTGGTCTCGACCCAGACGGTTTTCCAAATTGCAGACACAAACCATGATGAGGCTTGAAGCTAGTGTGAGGGACCGCCGAGCGGCACCACTAGCACTCCACCGGTCAGGCGTGCCCAGAGCGCGGAATCTAAGCCCCAGGGTACTTGTTCACCAGGGCCCCTGATGGTGGGGATGGACTTGTAGTACCCTGAGACCAGGTCGCCTCTACTGAGCACACCTGTCAGTGGTAGGGGTGTCCGCCAGGGGTTCCAACCAGGGAGAGCCAAATGTGAGGAGGTCGGGTGACCCTGATGGGATGGATGGATGGATGGCTGAGCAAGTGCGTAGTCAGACAGGCCGAGTCGGTAATGTAGAGGACGGTAAGGTACAAGGGAGCAGGCAGAGAATCGTCGGGTCACACGCCAGGTCAGCAACAGGAGGTCAGATCTACAGAGGGGCATCCAGGGAGAGAGGTCAGGCAAGCAAGGGTCTGGGCAGGAGAAATCAGCAAGGTCAAGAGCAATCCGGGTCAATAACTTACAGTATACAGGTTCACAGGATCAGGAAATGCAGGTAAGACCAGAAGGCAACGAAATGACAGCTCAGGGACCTTTAAATATCCCGCCCTGCGCTGCCATTGGTGCCCAGCGGGCGGCCGCGGCTTCTACTGCGCATGCGCGAACTCGAACGCCGCGGCCGGCCCGGACCTAGTGCCCGTGTACTGGGAGGAGCAGTGCGCCTGCGCCGGGACCATCGAGGGACGGATCGCGGGGATCCCTGACATTGCCCCCCCCCTACGGGCAACCTCCGGATGCCCACCCGATCTCTCCACCACGGGTGATCACAAAGAAACCTCCGGACAAGCCTAGGCGCATGGACATTATGGGCTGGTTCCCACGAATTGTCCTCAGGGCCGTAGCCCTTCCACTTGATGAGAAATTGGGTCTGGCCCCCCCTTCGACGGCACTTCAAGATTGCCTCCACCTCAAATTCCTCTTCCTCTTCAACCGTTACGGCCTCCGGGGGCCTGGATTCCCGTTCCGGGAAGGCATCAGGGACTACCGGTTTCAACAGGGACACGTGGAAGACAGGGTGGATCCTGAGTGTGTCAGGGAGAACAAGTTCATAGGCCACCTCATTGACCATCCGTTTGATGCAAAAAGGGCCTATGAATTTAGGTCCCAACTTCTTCGACGGGCAAAGCATCCTCAAGTTTGACGTAGCCAGCCAAACCTTCTCTCCGGGCTGCAACACCAGGTTCCCTCTTCGCTTCCTATTGAAAGCCTTCTTATAGTCTTCTTGGGCTAGACGGATGGCTTCCTGTAATTTCTTATTGTTGGAGGTGAAGAAGGTCAGTGCATCCTGCGTCGCTGGAATCGGGCATTCCGGGACCAAGTCCGGGAGGAAGACCGGATGAAACCCATAGTTGGCGAAGAACGGGGACTGCCCAGTTGCTGAATGGCAAGCGTTGTTGTACGCGAATTCTGCCAAAGGGAGGAGTGGCGCCCAGTCGTCCTGAGAGAATGATGTGTAGCATCGCAGGTATTGTTCCAGGGTCTGATTGGTCCTCTCGGTCTGGCCATTGGTCTGAGGGTGAAATGCCGAGGAAAGAGACAGCTTGATATCCAGGGCTTTGCACAGCGCCCTCCAAAACCGCGAGGTAAACTGCACCCCTCGGTCCGAGACGATGTCTTCGGGAACCCCATGCAGTCTAACGATCTCTCGAATAAAGACTTGTGCCGTCTCGGCTGCAGATGGAGTCTTCCGTAAAGGGATGAAATGGGCCATCTTGGATAAGCGGTCCACAACCACGAGGATTGCTGTGTGATCCAGCGAAGGAGGGAGCTCGACTATGAAGTCCATGGAGATTCTCTGCCAGGGCCGTTCAGGGATGGGCAATGGACGTAGCAGGCCCCATGCCTTGTTCCTTGAAGGCTTGTTCCGCTGGCAGATGGCACAGGAGCCCATGAAGATCTTACAATCCTTGGCCATGTCCGGCCACCAGAAGGAACGCCGGAGAAGTTCCAGGGTCTTGACCGGTCCAAAATGTCCTGCCAGTGGGTGGTCATGGCAATGTCCCAAGACTAAGGTTCGGGCATCCTCTGGCACCACAATCCGGTCCTCCCTCCATAGGAGTCCCTCCTTGTTCTGGAGGGGGGCCCCATCGGAGGTAGACATTGCTGTGGACGCCCTCAGGATCTCGGAGCGAAGGTTTGTCTGAAGGGCCAAGAAATTCCCTGCCGGAAGAATAGTGTCGGGCACTGGGATCTCCTTGGTGTCCTCATACATGCGCGATAATGCGTCAGGCTTCGTGTTTTTCGAGCCGGGCCTGTATGTGATGTGGAACTGGAACCTCGAGAAAAACAATGCCCATCTTGCTTGTCGTGGGCGTAGACGTTTGGCCGTCCTCAGATATTCCAGGTTCTTGTGGTCCGTGAATATCAGGATGGGATGGGAGGCACCTTCCAGCAGGTACCTCCATTCCTCTAAAGCGGTTTTGATAGCCAGTAGCTCGCGATCCCCAATGTCGTAGTTCCTCTCCGCCGGGGTAAGTTTCCGTGAAAAGAATGCTACTGGGTGAAGTAATTCCTTGGCGCCCTTCCGCTGGGAAAGGATGGAGCCAACCGCGTTTTCAGATGCATCTACTTCTAAGATGTAGGGCAGGGAGGCGTCGGGATGACCCAGAATGGGTGCCGAGGTAAATAACCTTTTTAGTGCCTCAAAGGCTTCCTGTGCCTCGGGCGTCCATCTGAATCGCGTCCCAAGCTTAGTTAGTTGAGTGATAGGGGAGACCAGACCCGAGAAGTTCTTGATGAACTTCCGGTAGAAATTTGCGAACCCAATAAAACGTTGGACACTTTTCCTGTCCGTGGGTTCAGGCCAATCTAGGATCGCTGAGACCTTCTGAGGGTCCATTGCGACCCCCGTGGTGGAGATAATCAGACCCAGGAATGTAACGCTAGCCTGTTCAAAGCAGCATTTCTCTGCTTTAGCGTACAACCCGTGCTGCCGCAACCGCCCCAACACCTTTGTTACATGTACCCTGTGCTCCCCCAGGGAGGATGAGAAAATCAAAATGTCGTCTAAGTAGACGATGACAAAGATGTCCAGGAAGTCCCTAAAGATATCGTTTACAAAGTGCTGGAAGGTGGCTGGCGCATTGCATAACCCGAAAGGCATGACCAGGTATTCAAAATGGCCGAATCGGGTGCGGAAGGCCGTCTTCCACTCATCCCCCTCCCTTATGCGAACCAAATTGTAGGCTCCCCTTAAGTCCAACTTGGTAAATACTACCGCAGCCTTTAAGCTCTGGAACAATTCAGGTACCAGAGTGTCAAGGTCCTACCTTTCTTCAGAGCTTGTGCATCTCCATGAGCTGGCCTCCATCTTGGTTTTCTGCAAAGCATGGTGGGAACCTTTATGCCTTCAGGCTTCTGCGGCTCCTCCTCAGAAGGGTGTGGTTGAGCACATTTAAACCTGCTGTCTGCAAGTGTGCTCTGCACTTGTGTCCTGTATGTTGCCCTGTTGCAAGCTCTTGTGTTGTTCCCATTGCTCTCCTGGTAACCGACTCGGCTTGGACAAGACTACTCTCTGCGTTAACCCTTTATCTGACCTCCCGTTGTTGAACCTGGCCCGTGACCTGAGTATTCTTTGCCTACCGTCTAGTACTGTCTGCTCCATTGTTATTGACCCGGCTTGTCTGACTACTCTACTCGTGATCCCATCTAGCTCCCACCAGCTGTACGCCATTGGCGGCAGTCGTTATCGCAGCTGGGGTCACTCGGGGGCCGCGACCTGGTCTCAGGCTGCGTCAAGTCCATCCCCACCATCAGGGGCCCTGGTGAAGGGTAGCCTGGGGCTTAGACTCCGCGCCCTGAGGGACTCTGGTCTGTGGGTAGTGGCTGTCGTCAGTCGCAGCGTGACCGTACCATAGGCCTGCCTGCCCATTCCATCGTTCCTGCCCTGACATTACACAAGTGCCATGAATCCTGACGGTGCAGGTACGCCTTCGATCCCTATGTTACTCGCCAGACTCGACCAACAGGATCGCTTGTTGGATCAGTTCGCTCAGGCGTTGCAGGCTCTGCTTGCACGCACAGCGCACCTTACCCCTGGGGCGATTAGGTCAGTTGTTACTCCGGTGGACTCTCCCACTGTTGCTCCGGTTGTTGCACCTACCTCTGCATCTGTTGCGGAACCCGCGGTACCCAGAGGTATGACTGGTTCTGCCCCTCTTCCTCAGCGCTTTGGGGGGGAACCGAGTCAGTGTCGTGGTTTTCTTAACCAAGTGGGGATTTACTTTGAATTAATACCTCACGCTTTCCCTACTGAGAGGGCAAAAGTGGGCTTCCTAATCTCGCTACTCTCTGATAGGGCCTTGGCCTGGGCTAATCCCTTATGGGAGAGGAATGACCCGGTGATTCACGTGTTTACCCGTTTCGTTGCCTCCTTCCGTACGGTATTCGACGTACCCGCTCGCTCCGCTTCTGCTGCCAAATTGCTCATGTCCATGCATCAGGGTTCACGAACCGTTGCCGAGTACGCCATCGAATTTCGTACTTTGGCGGCAGAGGTGGGTTGGAACAATGAGGCTCTAGTGGCTGCTTTCTCTCATGGTCTCTCTGATGCGTTGAAGGACGAGATCGCAGCCAAAGAACTGCCTGTGGAGTTAGAGGCACTCATCTCCTTCCTAATCTTGATTGACACCAGGCTCAGAGAGAGGCCTTCATTTAAGGAGCGGCTGCGGAGGCCTCCTAACCGTTTGGCGCCTACGTTTTCTGTCCCACCCGTGCCTCCCTCTCCTCCCACGCCTCCTGGGGATGGTTTGTCTGGTAGTGGGCCCATGCAGCTGGGGTTTGCTCGCCTCTCCGAGGGGGAGCGGGCCTCTCGGCGTCGGGAGGGTCGCTGCCTGTACTGTGGACTCGGGGGGCATTTTCGGCAGTCCTGTCCGGTCCGTCCGGGAAACGCCCGCACCTGAGATCCTGTCGGGGGCAGATCTTGGGTGGAGTTTCCTCGTCCCCGGTTTCCCGTAAAGATAAACCGCTTATCACCGTTGTCCTCTCTTGGGCAGGAGGCTCGGTGACGGCCCAGGCGCTGGTAGACTCTGGGGCTGGCGGTTTGTTTATGGACAGTTCGTTTGTGGCCCAGTACTCCATTCCTCTGCAGGCTCGAGAGACTCCATTGGTTCTCGAGGCAATAGATGGCAGGCCCTTGCAGCCATCGCAGGTTACCCACGAGACCCTGCCGGTGGAGGTAGCTATTGGGGCTGTTCACAGGGAATTGGCCTGTTTCCAGGTAATTTCTTCCCCGCACTACTCCGTGGTTTTGGGCTATCCCTGGCTTCAGAGGCACAATCCGACCTTTGATTGGCGATCGGCCGAGATTCTCTCATGGTCACCACGGTGTGGGGCTGGTTGCATCCGTGGTCCGGTTAAGGTGCTGTGCACCTCCTCGGACTCTGTGCTGCCCACTGAATATGGGGAGTACCTGGACGTGTTTGACAAGGTGCGCGCCGGTGCCCTGCCTCCTCATCGTCCATATGATTGTGCCATAACCTTACAAACTGGTGCTACTCCTCCGCGTGGCAGGGTGTATCCTCTTTCGGTGGCAGAGAATCAGGCCATGGAGGAATACGTTGCGGATGCGCTTTCCCGGGGGCACATTCGCAAGTCTACGTCTCCAGCAGGAGCTGGGTTTTTTTTTTGTGAAAAAGAAGGGAGGTGAGCTGAGACCCTGCATTGATTTTAGGGGTCTCAATCGGATCACGATTAAAAATGCTTATCCTATTCCGTTGATCACCGAGTTGTTTGACCGCCTCAAGGGAGCAACGGTCTTTACTAAGCTCGACCTTAGGGCTGCCTACAACCTTGTACGGATCAAGGAGGGCGATGAGTGGAAGACCGCGTTCAACACCAGAACCGGCCACTATGAGTACCTGGTTATGCCCTTTGGGTTGTGTAACGCACCCGCGGTCTTTCAGGAGTTTATTAACGATGTCTTACGTGACTTGTTGCAGCAGTGCGTGGTGGTTTACCTGGATGACATCTTGGTTTACTCTGCGTCCATGGAGTCTCATATCCAGGATGTTAAGCGGGTGCTGCAACGGTTACGTGAAAACGAGCTTTTCTGTAAGCTCGAGAAGTGTGAATTTCACCAATCCCAGGTTGCCTTTTTAGGCTACATCATTTCCCCGATGGGTTTTTCTATGGACCCTGAGAAGGTTTCAGCGGTTCTGCAGTGGCCTCGTCCCAGTGGTCTTCGGTCCATTCAGCGCTTTTTGGGATTTGCCAACTATTATCGGAAGTTTATCAGGAACTTTTCCACATTGGCAAAGCCTCTCTCAGATCTGACCAAGAAGGGCAGTAACCCTCACGAGTGGTCACCCGAGGCCATCTCAGCTTTCAAGGCTCTGAAAGCCGCCTTCACTTCGGCCCCAATTCTGTCTCATCCCAATCCTGGGTTGCCTTTTGTTCTCGAGGTTGATGCATCTGAGACAGGAGTAGGCGCCCTCTTGTCCCAGCGTCGGTCACCCGAGGGACCCCTACTTCCTTGTGGGTTCTACTCCAAGAAGCTTTCCTCTGCAGAGTGCAACTACCAGATTGGAGACAGGGAGTTGTTGGCCATTATTCTGGCTCTCAAGGAATGGAGGCACCTGCTTGAGGGTTCTGTGGTCCCGGTCCTAGTTCTCACTGACCACAAGAACCTCACATATCTCTCGGAGGCTAAGAGGTTGACACCCCGTCAGGCCAGGTGGGCTCTGTTTTTGTCACGTTTTAATTATGTGGTCTCTTACTTGCCTGGTTCCAAGAATGTCAGGGCTGATGCCTTGTCGCGGCAATACTCTGAGCTGTCCAGGGAGGACACTGAGCCGACCTCGGTCATTCCTCCAAATCAGATCCTGGCTGCCATTCGTACCAACCTGACTTCTCCCCTTGGGGAGCAGATTTTGGCGGCTCAAACTAACGCTCCCCCTGAGAGACCTGCTGGAAGATGTTTTGTACCTGAGGGATTGCGTACCCGCTTGCTACGTACCTACCATAATGCCAAGACTGCCGGTCATCCTGGTAGGAACCAATTGTCCTGGGTCGTTTCTCGGTTATTCTGGTGGCCATCTCTCCGTTCTGACATCGCCTCATATGTAGCAGCTTGTTCGGTCTGTGCCCAGAATAAATCTCCTCGGCACCTTCCATTGGGCCTTCTGCAACCCATTCCCAATGGGGAGCGTCCCTGGTCACACCTGGGAATGGATTTTATTGTGGATCTTCCTGCGTCTCAAGGTCATACGGTCATTCTTATGGTGATCGATCGTTTTTCTAAGATGTGCCA
This sequence comes from Staurois parvus, assembly GCF_062004578.1. Classification (NCBI taxonomy): domain Eukaryota; kingdom Metazoa; phylum Chordata; class Amphibia; order Anura; family Ranidae; genus Staurois; species Staurois parvus. The sequence continues at coordinate 2,937,500 of NW_028318002.1, forward strand.
TTGCGTTCCATTCAAGAAATTGCCGACTGCACAGGAACTGGCTACGGTTTTCGCCAAGGAGATCTTTCGCTTGCACGGGTTGCCCAAGGTGATTGTCTCGGACCGTGGGAGCCAGTTTGTGTCCAGGTTCTGGCGCGCCTTCTGCTCCCAGTTGGGTATCGAGCTTTCCTTCTCTTCGGCCTACCACCCTCAGTCCAATGGGGCTGCGGAGCGTTCCAACCAGGCCCTGGAACAATTCCTTCGTTGCTATATATCGGATCATCAGGACAACTGGGTCGATCTCCTGCCATGGGCAGAGTTTGCGAGGAACTCGGCTGTCAACTCCTCCTCTGGGATGTCCCCCTTCATGGCCAACTATGGGTTCCAACCCGCTGTATTGCCTGAGTTGTTCTCTCCACAGGACATTCCGGCTGTGGATAACCACCTGGCTGCTCTGCGCTCCTCATGGGGGCAGATTCAGAGGTCCTTGAAGGACTCAGCACAGCGCCAGAAGCTCCAGGCTGATCGTAGACGGTTGCCCGCTCCCTCATACCAGGTCGGAGATCAGGTGTGGTTGTCCACTCGCAACCTCAAGCTTCGGGTGCCCACACCAAAGCTGGCCCCCCGTTTTGTTGGTCCTTTCCGCATTCTTCGCAGGGTGAACCCGGTTGCCTATGCCCTTGCTCTTCCTCCTGGGATGCACATCTCCAATGTCTTCCACGTATCCCTGTTGAAACCTCTGATCTGTAATCGCTTTACTGCCTCTCTGCCTCGTCCTCGTCCTATCAGGGTCGACGGTCATGAGGAGTATGAGGTGAGCCGCATCTTGGATTCTCGGTTGGTTCGCGGTCGGGTACAGTTTTTGGTCCATTGGCGTGGTTATGGTCCCGAGGAACGTTCCTGGGTTCCTTCCGCGGATGTTCATGCTCCTGCCCTCCTCCGCGCTTTTCACGCCCGATTTCCTCAGAAACCTTTTGTGGAGCCACGGAGGGGGAGGGGCCCTTGAGGAGGAGGTACTGTCAAGGTCCTACCTTTCTTCAGAGCTTGTGCATCTCCATGAGCTGGCCTCCATCTTGGTTTTCTGCAAAGCATGGTGGGAACCTTTATGCCTTCAGGCTTCTGCGGCTCCTCCTCAGAAGGGTGTGGTTGAGCACATTTAAACCTGCTGTCTGCAAGTGTGCTCTGCACTTGTGTCCTGTATGTTGCCCTGTTGCAAGCTCTTGTGTTGTTCCCATTGCTCTCCTGGTAACCGACTCGGCTTGGACAAGACTACTCTCTGCGTTAACCCTTTATCTGACCTCCCGTTGTTGAACCTGGCCCGTGACCTGAGTATTCTTTGCCTACCGTCTAGTACTGTCTGCTCCATTGTTATTGACCCGGCTTGTCTGACTACTCTACTCGTGATCCCATCTAGCTCCCACCAGCTGTACGCCATTGGCGGCAGTCGTTATCGCAGCTGGGGTCACTCGGGGGCCGCGACCTGGTCTCAGGCTGCGTCAAGTCCATCCCCACCATCAGGGGCCCTGGTGAAGGGTAGCCTGGGGCTTAGACTCCGCGCCCTGAGGGACTCTGGTCTGTGGGTAGTGGCTGTCGTCAGTCGCAGCGTGACCGTACCATAGGCCTGCCTGCCCATTCCATCGTTCCTGCCCTGACACAGAGGTAATGGGTAACGATTTTTAATGGTGACCCTATTCAGCTCCCGATAGTCAATGCATGGCCTCAAAGTCTTGTCCTTCTTTTCTACAAAGAAGATCCCTGCACCTGCTGGGGAAGTGGAGGGACGGATGAATCCCTTACGGAGGCTATCCTCAATATAGTCCTTCAGGGCCCCTAATTCCAGCTCAGAAAGGGGAAAAATTCGTCCGAACGGGATTTCAGAACCGGGCAACAGATCAATTGGACAGTCATATGGGCGGTGGGGGGGTAGAGCATCTGCTCCCCGTTCACTGAACACGTCAAGGAACTTGTGATAGGCTGCAGGAACCACTTGTTTCAGGCTGTCATCCCCCTCAGAGCACAAAAGAACCTGGGGGACCCCCGGGCCCGAAGTTCGACACAGTTCCCGACAATATGGGGAAGGGAACGAGACAACCCCAGTTTCCCAGTCAATTTGGGGGTTATGGGCCCGCAACCAAGGGAGCCCCAGAATGACTGGGAAAAGGGGTGATGCAATAGCATCCAGGCGGAGGAGTTCCCGGTGCTGACCGGCAATGGAAGTCATAATGGAAGGGGTCTCCTGGTTGACTACTCCTGACTTTATCCGGGAACCATCAGCTAAAAAGATATGAAACCCCTTCTCCTTTGGGCGGAGGGGAATACCCTGCTGGTGAGCAAAATTGATATCCACAAAACAGCTGCATGCCCCCGAATCAACTATGGCCGACACCTCCACGGTCCTTTCGGAAAGCTGAAAGGAGAGGGGAACAACTAAGTACTGGGACGGGGTCATATCGCCAACAGATAAAGAAGATGAAGTGAACTTACTCAGTTTCTGCGGGCAGGAACGCACCATGTGACCAGCTTCGCAGCAGTACAGGCACAGATTCTGGGAGCGTCTGCGCTGGCGTTCCTCAGGCGATAGTTTAGGCCGAGCCAGGCCTAGCTGCATGGGTTCAGGGGCATCTTCAGCCGGCAGGTTCTGGATGCTTGGCCTAGTATGTTGACCGGATCCCTGAAATGACCCCCAGGGATTTCCGCGACCCTGACCAGACCTCTCCAATCTGCGCTCCCGCAGCCTACGGTCAATTTTAATAGTGAGAGCAATCAAGTCCTCTAATATCTCGGGCACCTCTACCCGGGCGAGCTCGTCTTTCAGAGCCTCAGATAGGCCCATACGAAACTGGTGTAAAAGGGCGAACTCGTTCCAACGAGTGTCACCCATCCAGCGCCTAAAGTCAGAGGCGTATTCCTCAGCCGTCCGCCGACCTTGTCGGAGTGTGTATAACGTGGCCTCGGCCGAGGCCGCCCGTTGTGGGTCATCATATAAGATGGCCATAGCGTTAAAGAAGCTGTCGACCGAAATCAGGTGAGGGTCCTTGTTTCCCCTTAGTCGGTGGGCCCAGTCTTGGGGTTCACCCTGCAGCAGGGAGACAACAAACCCCACTTTCACTGACTCTGTCAAAAAGGTCCGTGGCTGTAGTTCAAAAAAGAGAAGACAAGAGTCACGAAATGACCGAAAACGTGTGCGATCCCCATGGAAGCGCTCGGGTAAGGGTACTCGGGGTTCCGCCATAGGGAGTGATGTGGGAGGCCCAGGAGCCGGCTCGTGGGCTGCTGCGACTGGAGGTGCAGGAGCCGGGGCCTGTGAAACAGGAACAGATATGGTGCAGGCCTGAAACCGATTCTCGATCTGCAGACATCTGTCCTGTAATGTGTTTACAGCTTGCGTCAGGGTAGACAGGTGCCTGCACACCTCGTCCAACGGGGTGAGTCCTCCTCGAGGCTCAGTCATGGCCTTCTGGTACTGTGAGGGACCGCCGAGCGGCACCACTAGCACTCCACCGGTCAGGCGTGCCCAGAGCGCGGAATCTAAGCCCCAGGGTACTTGTTCACCAGGGCCCCTGATGGTGGGGATGGACTTGTAGTACCCTGAGACCAGGTCGCCTCTACTGAGCACACCTGTCAGTGGTAGGGGTGTCCGCCAGGGGTTCCAACCAGGGAGAGCCAAATGTGAGGAGGTCGGGTGACCCTGATGGGATGGATGGATGGATGGCTGAGCAAGTGCGTAGTCAGACAGGCCGAGTCGGTAATGTAGAGGACGGTAAGGTACAAGGGAGCAGGCAGAGAATCGTCGGGTCACACGCCAGGTCAGCAACAGGAGGTCAGATCTACAGAGGGGCATCCAGGGAGAGAGGTCAGGCAAGCAAGGGTCTGGGCAGGAGAAATCAGCAAGGTCAAGAGCAATCCGGGTCAATAACTTACAGTATACAGGTTCACAGGATCAGGAAATGCAGGTAAGACCAGAAGGCAACGAAATGACAGCTCAGGGACCTTTAAATATCCCGCCCTGCGCTGCCATTGGTGCCCAGCGGGCGGCCGCGGCTTCTACTGCGCATGCGCGAACTCGAACGCCGCGGCCGGCCCGGACCTAGTGCCCGTGTACTGGGAGGAGCAGTGCGCCTGCGCCGGGACCATCGAGGGACGGATCGCGGGGATCCCTGACAGCTAGCTTGAAGGTCTTGGAGAATGTGGTCTTCAGAGAGATAAATTAGAGGGAAGCCAGGACGTAATCTGTAGAGAAGGTGGACGGTTGGTGAGGTCTTCCTCCGATCAGTGGTTGGAGTGGGATCCCAGGAGCGGGCATGGAGATGTGGTCGTCTGCCCGAGCTTGGCTTACACGGTCGATGAGGCAACAGGAACATCTCACCGCGGCATATAAAAGGCAGATGAAAAAGAGAAGCATCAGGACATACACTCCCACTTCCTTCAACCAAGATCCGATGGAGAACAGGAAATCTCCCAATCCTCCCAAACCCTTGAACGGATTCCAACCCTCACTAGCTATAGCTCTAGCTTTTCCCTGTAGTTCACTAACTTTGTCCATATGGGCCTGGACCTTGTCATCGGTGTCTTCTATCCAAGTACAACAATCCTCTCCGATGAACTCACAGAACCCCCCTTTGGCGGCTAAAAGATAATCAAGGGCCATCTTCTCCTGAAGCACTAAAATTCCCATCTGCCGTTGTTCTTGGGCAATTTCTCTGACAGCCTCTACGGTCTCGTTAAACATACTATCCACGATGACAGAAAAATTGTTCAGGCGCTTCATAAGTTCTATTCCCCATCCTGTCCATGAGGGGAACCAAGCCCATGCTTGGTCGCCCTCAGAGAACAGCTCCCTGCGAACTCTCTCTGCCATCCTTACCTTCTTGTGGACCATCAACTCTTCATGATCCATCACTACATAGGATGCTGGTACTAGCTTTATGAGGGCACACAAACCTTTCGCGTTCTGGGGAAATGTTCTATAGGCTGCCGAACCACACAGAAAATAGTATGGACCTGTCAGAGCAGAACAGGAGGAGTTCCTCGTTCGGCCTCTGGCACTGAGCAACAGTTGCACAGACTGGGGGATTGCTCCCTCAGTCTGCACATCACATCCGTCCTTCCAACACACGTGGTCTGGTCGGTCAGTGTGGTTACTCAGAAGGGAAGTCTGGTTAGTCAGATTGACAGTTATACCTCCCTCGCAGGTGGTAGTCCCAACAAACTTGTTACCTGTGCCAAAGCTGATGTTAAAGCACACCTGAGGGCTGCCTAGCTGCCCAGTTACCCATAATGGACTGGTGAGGGCCCTATAGGAGCTAGAGCTAATATTGGTGCTGAAACTGATGTTACCTGCTAAAAATGTGTCATTAAGTTCTACCGACAAATGTCTACGTGGGGGCTGACCAGGGGTCCCTTGCTTTTTCATGCCGACGCGGATGTCATATAGGGCATGAACAGCGGCCATTGCGGACATGTGATGACTGGGTGGGGGCTTGGCATACCCAACAGTTGGTTTTGTTGGCGGTTCTGGCTAAACGCAGGTGCATTTTAAATAAAAGGTTGGGGTATCTGCCGTCTTTTCCTCCGTTCACACACATGTATGACATACAAACAAAAAGAAAAAGGAAAATGACAGCCCTCATTCTCTGGTGTAGCTGAAAAGCTTCTTGCAGTGGCTTGCGTGCACCCAGTTGTCTCGTCCCTGGAGTTTGAGTGAGGTAGGTGTCGTCAGCTGGACTTGGTATGGTCCGGTGAACCGTGGCTCGAGTCCGGTTCTTTGATGTTTCTTTAGGACGACCCAATCACCTGGCTCAATAGAAAGAACACCTGTTATTGCATTTGGATCGGGGAGCGATTCGCGAACCCGATGGTGTATCTTCTGCAGCTCCCGTTGCAGAGATTGCACATAACCTGTAAGCTGTGAATGCAAAGACGACAACTGTTGAGGAAAGTACAACCCTGTTTTGGGAGGTCCCCCAAACAACACCTCATAGGGTGACAGCCCATGTGGTTGCTGAGGGGCATTCCGGATGGAATAGGGGGCAATGGGGAGACACTCAGGCCAAGGTTTTTGGGTATCGGAAGACGTTCAACCTTACCGCTACTCTCGGTGTGATATGGGGTGTGTCGCCGCTGACTCCAGTTCCACCAAAGAAATGCAGTCGTGTCCTTTGGAAGAGAGATTAGTAGTGGACAAAGAAGACATGTTAGCAGAAGAGGTGTTAGTATTGTTAGTCGTGTTGCAAAATTCAGCACTGTCATTGCTGTCCTCCCCCCCTTCTCATCTTCCAACACAGGAAGAAGAGAAGCTGGGTTAAGAATAGTGCATCGTTTGATAGTGAGGTTAGTAGGGGTTAGGAGGGCTTTCCCCTGAGAGGGGTACCTTGCCTTGGATGTCCTGTTTTCGTAGGACCGTTCTTGCTGCACTGGTGTCGATGAGGCAAGGGAGGGGATATTTTAATTCCTCGAGAAAAAGATGGATCTGGGCCGACACCGATTTGCCAACTTCCTATGAGGATTCATAGGAGTTACTTACCATGGTGGTCATAGGGGCGGAGGACTCATCAGGAAAGAACTGCCACCGACCTTTAGGTAATTGGGGACAGCTCCTCCTCATGTGCCCCGTTTGGTGGCACTGGAAGCACCTGGGTGGGGGCCTATCCTTCCTGTGACCCAGATCCCTTGGTTTTTCGTGTGGGGTCTGGGACATAAGAACTTTGGCCTTGTCTTGTTTTCTTCTATCCATTTCCCTCTCTATTGCCGCAAGAGTGGAAAGGATAGCAGGGATAGACATCTCATTATATTCGGTTCGGGCCAGAACCAGCCTTTCCCGAATTTTAATATTGATGCCTTCCAAAAATTTGGCCCGCAACAGAATGTGCGTCGCGGTCACCTTTACCCCTTCAGTTGGAGCATCAGGTCCAACTTCCAGATCCGCATCCAGTGCCGTCTGCTTGAGACAGCGCCAGAAGCAGGCGCTTTCCTCATTAGGACCCTGGGTGAGCTTCATCATGTCCGTAGTAGAGGTAGCACCATACATTTCTGGAAGCTTTGCCTTTAGCTGTGTACAGAACTCTTTGCCCCCTGAAGTCATCTCCTCATGCGTGGTTATAGAGCACCCTGCAATCACTGTACTGGCCACTTCCATGCCCACCTTAGCCCGCAGGATCTGCGTACAATCTGACCCGCTCATACCATAGCTGAACTGGTTTTGTCCAAACATTCGAGCAAATCCTCTCGGATTGACTCGATAGTCCGGGAGCTCAGCCAGAATAGTGCGGATCTCTGCCGGGGTGAAGGGGACATGCCAAACTACCCGTTCCCCTAAAATCCGTTCCCCCTGTGCATTGGGAGGACCTTCAAATTGCTGCACTCTGACTGGATAGGCCTCGGTCCAGGAAGAGTGCAAGGGCTGACCCAGCTTCATCGGTGGGCTTAGATTAACCACCTCGCTTACTGCACCTTCAGGTTTGAGGTCCCTCAGATCAGGGTATAGCTGGGGGGGCAGGGGTCTGATCAGTGGTTCGTAGCGCTTTGATGCAATCCGCCCTGTTTCTTAACCGGGTGTCTATTCCCCTTGATTCACAGATAGTCTGCAAATCGGTTGTTGAGAAGGCTTCATAGTTGGAAACAGAAGGAGCTGGGGTGAAGCAGGGAGAAGGGAGAGGTAGAGGTAGAGGCTGAGGCATAGATACAGAAGACACGGAAGGTACATCAAGAGTGATGTCACTAACAGAAGAGACAGGTGCAGTTATACTTATCTCAGCCACTGTTGGTTGTTGGGGAACCCCAGCAGACCCTGATCCTGCCTGCCTTAGTAGAGTCAGCCCTGAAAGAGCTTCCTCCACCTCTGACACTGGATCCTCCTGTTTTATTCCCTCTGGAGGCCAGGTATACATCACCTGGTTCTTCCGGACAGACACCAGTTTATGTATGCCCTGCTTCCCTAATCGGATTGACCTGTGAAGCCATAGCTGTGCGATCTCTAGTTCTGACGCCTGCATCCGTGGTTCAAATTCAGAGATGAATTTTTCCCACCTCCATGCGTCAAATGTACCTTCCCGGGGAATTTCCCATCTGGTACCCTTCGACCATTTATTCCACCTTTTGAGGGGTTCTGTAGACTTCCCCCCCAAACTCACCTTCATCAGTTGTGCAGCTGTCCTTACCCTGAAGAGGGCTGGTTCCCCCTCTCTCTTCATGGACTGACTACTGCCCATCGTGACTAGTCACTGGTATATATCCCGCGTCCGGGTACCTGTTTACCCCCTGAAGCACTCGGTGGGATCCTACCGAGAGGCCTGATTCCACCACTTTCCCAGCACAGCGTAATTTATGTGATACTTATCGATCACCCGAAGCGCATCAAGTGGCGGTCAGACTGAGAGCACACCTCCCACTCCCACAGCGCAATTTATGTGATCCTGACCACCCGAAGTGTTTGTGGTAACCAGGCTAAGTGTTACTTCCCTGGACCGCCCACTCGCACAGCGTAATTTATGTGGTTCTCATCACCCACTGTGTTTGGCAGGCCACACCGCACAATGATGAAAGTGGCTTTTCTCTCCCTGCACACAGTAGCTAACACAAGTCAAAACAAAAAGAGGGGTTCTTGGATGTTACTTAGGGGTCACTGGTTGGCCAGAAACCTGCTAACTGACCTTTAGGAAATTTGTGTAAAGAAAAAAACTTTCCTAATACACACAGAAAAACCCTTTTTCAACCTGAAAAACTGTTAAAAAGGACAAAGTGGATCCTTATGAAAAACACAGGACGTTTCACAGTAAAACAATTACACAGAGGTAAACCGAAAAACTGCGCCAAAAGTAACCTTGTTGCTGACGCAAAAATCACTCCTATCAGCACCGCTAAACGATCCACGTTACACACGCAATCTTCGCTGCAACCACCTAAAACCGTTTACACAAAAAGTCTGCTGGACGCGAAACACGTGACACAGCAGCTTAAAACAAACCCGCTTTACAATAAGGAACTACTTTTAACAGGAAAAACACAAGAAAAACATAAGCACTATACAAGAAATCTATGTGCAAATACCCAGACTTCACCGCGCTCACTAAATGTGGAACACGTGAAGGGAAAACTCGCTTAACACACTTTAAATTGGCTGGCAATACGCAAATTTAAAGCTAAAAGCAAACAAATGAAACTGTAAAAAATTTGGATTAAAAACACAATATGGGTCAAATGCATATAGGAAACTTCATGCACATTGCATAGAGATTACTGCACATATGGTAGTCAACAAAATGGCCACCAACAGGGAAAGCACATGGTAGCCAACAAAATGGCCACCAAACAAAAGGAGTACATGTGGTTAGTCAAGAAGATGACCCCCCACAGAGGAGCACATGGCAGATCCTAGAATTACCCCCCACAGGGAAGCACATGGTAACACTAGAATGGCCCCCCCACAGAGGAGCACATGGCAGATTCTAGCCTCAAAATTGCCTCTAACCTCTTACATAAAACAGACTTTTGGACAGAACATACACTGGACAATTACACAACAATATGCAGTACACATACAACACAATTTGGCACAATCACAGAACGGACATAAAACACCAACATATCACACTAACATGCACATGTAACAGAAAGGACCCCCTGCTGCATGCTTGCTGGGAGCAGTAGTACCACAAAACATTGCACAGACTACATACAAAGATCTTACAGCAGTTAACAATTAACCTAAACCTTTCAGCACTGTAATAATTACCTCACGTGGAGGGGGTAGAGCAATCACCACAGTACCTACAGCCCACAAATACTTACCTAACACTATGCAACAACTTTTACCCGCTAAAACATATACCCGTTTAATTTTTGGTTGGAAGATTTTTAAACTTGACCAAATCCAGCCAACCAAACCCACCCCTCTGCTGCTCTCCGCAGAGACAAACCCTTGTCTTTCACCCACAAATCAAGAGTTTAGGACAAAAAACTAGGTCCTTGCCAAGCGGTAATTCTTGTTAGCTAACAGAGAGCGAAATCAGCCACACGAACACGCAAAAAGCGATCCTCTTAATGGCAGAGAGACCTGAAATGTGCCGGCATACTTTTTGCTAGTTCATGATGGCCCATTCCCCCATCGTTCTTGGTTAGCTATGCAAGAATACGCGTTAGTATCCACCAGGCTCGCCAAACTGTCTTGGAAATTCGCTTTAACGAATTTCTCCTTACCGTGAGTACTCGCAGTTGGATGCGCAGAAATCCCCCATAAAGCTGTGCGAATCTTGCTTACCACGACTGCAGCTAAACTACACGATTCCTGCCCATCCAAATACTTTGGCTCTGTTGAGATGTGGGGGAATTAGAGCTCTGTTACCCTAGAATGATCAAACGACACTCTCAGGATGGTGTTGCAACTCACATAAGGGCTGGTTTTAGACCCAGCTCTCTGTTTTATTAAAAATACACACATGCCCCCCACATGAATAAAGTCAATCCCCTCCCACCGAACAATGCAATGGGGAGTGCCTATACACAGGATGTACATTCCAATTGGAGCATAGCCTTTCCTATTATCTATCACTGGTCCTCCCCCATGAGTCTTCTGAGGTCAGCAGACTTCCTCCCCTTCCCCCCCATGAGCCATCTGAGGTCATATTTCCTGTCCTACTAGCTTCTATTGGTATGTCCATTCCCTGTACAAGCACTCCCTAAAAATATCAGTCTGTACCTGGATGGGCCCGATACGATCTTTATTAAAACACATCCATCCAGATACAGTTCAGATTGGTAATGGGTTGTAAGATATGCATAAGCCTACACGTGGAGTTCACACCGCTTGGCGCCTTGCGTTATGAAGCCCATGTGGTACTATGCTGCTGATATGTGGATACAGGCCCGCGGTCTACTGACAGCGACATTCGCATCGAATGCCGTGGTGGTATACACGCCGGTCTATAAGCGCAGATCTGCCATCTCATCCATTACCAAGCTGAGTACTGTAATACATACATTGTACATGCGCATGGCCCAATTGCAGCCTTCAGAGCTTTAATTAAGCCACACGAGAGACATATGAATAACACGAATATATGACACATTTAAAGTTCGACCAACAATACAAAATTTCCATGACATTAGTACTACTCTTTCCAGCTTTTTTTTGACAGATGATGCTCACCAATTTTAAATCAATATAGTGAGGGGTTCAGATTCTTCTTAATGGATTAAAATTCTTGGATTTATATCATGTTACAGTATGTAAATCCCACATTTTTTGTGAGATTATGACATATAAGCACGTTATTATAAGCACTTTACAACCCTTTTGATGCTTCCTAGGTTGTTGTTCTTAGATGTGCCCCTGCATCCACAATTGAGATTCGCCATTTGGCCAATTGTTTCTTTCGCTACATACTTTTTTGCTCTATGCACACTGGTATTTTGTAAGTGAAATCATATGATATGATTATGTATTCTATAACAATATTTATGGATGTTTTTAAAACATACACTGATTTTGTGTCTTATCTATGTAGATGTCATGTTCAGGGGCGGACTGACCATTTGGAAACTTGGGCACTGCCCGAGGGCCCGGGGTCAGTAGGTAACCCCATGAGATGCCCCTGGTATTTTTTTCATAGGCTTTTTTGAGTTTGGGCAAGGACACAGGGGCCCCATGATCCCCTATTGCCCGGGGGCCCCATGAGTTGTCAGTCTGCCCCTGGTCATGTTATTCTCCTGAAGAAGCGCACAACCGCAAAACATGCTGAGCTGGATCTAGTCATCCCAGGCTGTAGCTATCCTCAACCACACTATAATATATTGGACACTGCAGGTTCTGTCTTGCTAATTCTAGTTTAGGTCGAGAGGCTGTGATAATCCCAGGGAGATCAATACCTGTTGATTTGCATACTGCAATTTTTTATAGACCACAACTTTTAGCTATGTTTTATATATACTTTTGTATTTTTTTATATGTTTTTTATATACTCAACGCTTTACTAAAAATTATGTATTTTAAAGGGGAAAAAAAATTATATATATATTAGCAGAGTGTCTCACAGGGAGCCTGGAAAAGTCCTGTTCGGGGTTTACATATCTCTGAGGCTCCTCTCATACACTTTTAAGCTGGCCATACATTATACAATTTTCTTGTACCTTCCATTAGATTTAACTGCCTGATTCAGGGGCTGGCGGACAACGTTTGGCTCAGGGGGCAAGTACAACCTAGAGGCCCATGTTACAGCAACTCAGCCCCCTCTCACTCTCCCTCTTCCCTGCCTGCCTCCACCCCCATCCCAGGCTGGAGCTCTGCTCCAGGTACTCTCTGTTCACCAGGCGGGTCAGGCTGGACAGTGCCTGCTGCACCGACTCCAGGTTCCTGAACTAGCTGGTAGGGGGCAGCCTGGGACTGCAGAGGGGAGCTGGGGCAGCTTAGTCAGGGCTGGCCAGGGGAGGAGAGCCACCAGAGAGACATAAATTTGGCCTCTGCTTGGACATGGTGTACATCATCCATGCTGAGGGGGGAAAGCCTGCACTCTGTCCTCCTGCTCATCCATTTGGTAGGACACTGATGGGGATTTTTTTCTCCTCTTCACCACAGGAGAGTTTTATGAAATCAGTGGGCCTATGTGGAAGATTACAAATTGGGCCTCATTGCTTGATTAAAAAAACAAACAAACAGCAAAATCTGATGTGTTTAGTGCACTGTGGCAAAGAGTGGGCATGGTTTCCATTGAGGCTGGGGTGTAACTATGATTGTAAAAGATCTGGAGTGTGTTTGGGAACATTAAATAGAGAATGGCGAATTGTGAGGGTGGCCAAATTGCACTGGCAGTGGGAGGGGCTTAAAAGGGTGTGGTTACCCTAAAGGGGTGTGGTTAACTAAACCAAAAGTGTTCTTGTATCCATAATATATGCTTAGATTTCTGTATCACAAGCAAGAGTCTCACAGACATGTATAAACGTCAGCACAATCAAATTTTTTTTAAATGAACTCTTCTATTACATATGATTTTGTGTACACTGAATATAGACAATGAACACTTTAGTCAGATGTATGCAAAATACAATCTAATGTATATAGCGCAGGAGTCATAATGTACAATATAGTGTATATAATTCAGGAGTGTGTATTACGATAAAGTGTATATTGTATACAGCGCAGAAGTTGTAAAGTGACCATAGATGGTTAGTTCTTTGACAATCCCCCCAAGTCTACACACCCCTCCATTTGCACAACCACCCATTCTACATAATTCCCCCCCCCCCCAGTCTGCACAATCCCCCCTCCCCAGTCTGCACAATGCCCCCTCCAGTCTAGACAACCCTCCCAGTATAGACAATCACCCCCCCCGGTCTGCACAATTCCCCCCTGGTCAACACAATCCCCCCCAGTCTACACAATCCCCCCCAGTCTGCACAATCCCCCCCAAGTCTACACAATACCCCCTCTAGTCTAGACAACCCCCCAGTATAAACAATCATCCCCCCCAGTCTGCACAATTCCTCCCCCCGGTCAACACAATCCCCCCCAGTCTGCTCACTCCCCCCTCCAGTCTGCACAATCCTCCCCCCCAGCCTGCACACCCCACCCCCCAGTCTGCTCACTCCCCCCTCCAGTCTGCACAATCACCCCTTCAGTCTGCACAGTCCCCCTCCAATTTGCACAATCCCCCCTCCAGTCTGCACAACCCCCCCCCCCTCCCCTCCAGTCTGCACAATCCCCCCCTCCCCTCCAATCTGCACAATCCCCCCCCCCTCCAATCTGCACAATCCCCCCTCCCCTCCAATCTGCACAATCCCCCCTCCCCTCTAGTCTGCACAATATCACCCTCGAGAGAGGAGAAAGAAATGAGAAAGAGAGTAGGGAAAGAAGGGGCAAAGCAAAATGGAGTGGGAGGGAGAGGGGAAATGTTGAGGGTGCAGAAGGCTCATTCACCAATTATGTTTCCCCCTTCAGGATGGTCTCCCACTGGTAGGCTGAGCCAGGGGCGGACTGACAAACTCATGGGGCCCCCGGGCAATAGGGGATCATGGGGCCCCTGCGTCCTTGCCCAAACTCAAAAAAGCCTATGAAACCAGGTACCAGGGACATCTCATGGGGCCCCCTACTGACCCCAGGCCCTCGGGCAGTGCCCGAGTTTCCAAATGGTCAGTCCGCCCCTGGGCTGAGCATAATGCAAGCATTGCATACTGGTGGCTGGAGTGTGGGCAAGGTTGAGCAGAAACAAATGGGAGGTGGAGTGTTGGATTGGACAGGTGGCAGAGTGAGGGAGCATGATGGGATGGGTGACAGAACAGATACACCCTGACTCCTGGACAAGCTAGCTTTCACTGCTCTATCTCCTGCATATCAGAACACCAGGCTGTGGTGGCCTGATCTAAGTAACACTGTCAGGAAAAGTAACAGTGATCGCCAGGATGAGCAGCCAAAAATAGAAAAATAGTGCCATGGCTGCTGTGGCAGAAGCAATGAAGCCTTTTTACAGGCCATCAGAGCGGCCTGGGAGGCAACTGCCCCCCAACCTAACTGCATACAAATTGAAAGTGTTTAGGTTTGACCTCATATTATATGGTTTAGGTAAATCAGAAGGAAAATTGTAAAATGTATGTCCAGTCTTAGAGGCCTCTGATTCTCTGTCCATTCTGGGTTTTGCACCTCTTCCTTTTAGCAATTATAGGATCACTTATAACTCAGAGTCAGTGCCGTAGAGCCTGGGGAACTGCGAGAGCTGCAGGTTTGGTGAAAACTGTAAAACTGCTTATGTGGAGACGGATGAGCATTAAGGTGGGAATACACAATTACAAAATCGACCGATCAGTCATCCGACGACCGAGATGCGTTCGTTTGTTGGTCGAAATCGTGGCCCACATTAACCAATCTAAAAAATCATTCGTCGGGCAATACGTAGTATTGACGTCTTCCGTACAAGTGGAAGTGATGCGGTGTGCGTGTGACCTTGTAACCACGACCTTCCAGCCAGAACGAGCGATATACACAACAATTAACAGCAATGAGTATAATATAGTTTATTACATGAACTATATACATAAATAGTGATACATAAAAATAGAATATGCAGAATTCTGCTTTCATTATCTCATTAGGCCAATCTACTTTTAACATTTGGATTTTTCGTTCGTGTTTACAAAGATTCCTTGGACATAAACATTCAAGTCATCTTCTGTTTCCGCTCATGCCTGATCCGTTTCTGCTTGTGAGCATTGGTTAGTGGTGGCCGAATAGAAGGTTTATGCACAGTTGCAAGACTCTGGAGGACTCTACCCCTTGATGTCCGTGGGACTCCAGAGGCACCAGCAGCTTCAAATATCTGTTTGCTGCTATGTAATGGTATTTTATCAGCTGCTCTCTTGATCCGATGCATGGATCTGGCAGAAATCTTCCTCAATGTGCCTTTATCTGCATGAACCCGTCTGTGCTCTGAATCAGCCACAAATCTCTTAATAGTGCAATGATCACGCTTAAGTTTTTGTGAAATATCTAATGTTTTCATACCTCGTCCAAGGCATTGAACTATTTCACTCTTTTCGGCAGCAGAGAGATCCTTTTTCTTTCCCATATTGCTTGAAAATTGTGCTCTGCTTAATAATGTGGAACACTGTCCTTTAGTAGTTTTTCCTTAAATTGGGCTCGCCGGCCAATCTAATTATCACAGGTGTCCGAGATTGTTTTCAGTGATCAAAAGAGCCCTGACACACAATGCCATCCATGAGTTAAACTGAAAAACAAAATTTTTAATCTTTGTGACACTTAAATAGAATTTGCATAATAATTCGGAACAGGGTGTAGGCGAGCTCAGCCTGATAGTTAGTATGTGGATTTGTGTATTTAGTGCCCAGACATGGATAGGATTTTGTTTTGGAGTTTTTTGCCTTGTTTATTTTGTGGAACACTGCACAACAATGGTAAATAGACAATTAAATAGCACCAATAAACACAGCACTGTGTGTCACTACATCACTGGACTGGCATCTGTGCCTGAAAGGGTGCTCACTCCAGGGAGCTTTGTACCTGCTACCTATCCTCCATATATATATATATATATATATATATATATATATATATATATATATATATTCCAGCACAGTGCTACCGCAAGAGAAGGTAAAATCTCTTGTCCACTACCTGACTGGTCCACACCACAGTGTTACACTGGTGTGCACTGAAAAAAGTAGTGTATGCGTACATTTTCAGTACATTGTGAGGCAATCTAGTGCCTTGCATCACAGTGTGGCCAATAGAACTCAATGAAATGTCATTGTGTGGCATTTCAATAACTTTTATTTAAAAAAAAAAGGGAACAATATAATGCACTGCAATTGGCGCATCAGTACCGCACACCAGCCTCTGCATTCTAATGCAGCTGGTGGTGTGAATGCATCCTGAAGGTCATAAAAGTAATTTTATGTTTCTGTTTTTATCATTCTTTTTTTTATTACATTTATGAATGGATTTGTGTTTGTTAACAAATCCATTCATAGTAGAGTGGTCAGTCACTATTGTCCTCACTTCAGTTTTCTACATTCATATGAAAGGCTTACGACGAGATGTGACAGTTTAATTCTCGGAATGCCCATGGCGTAGCATTATGGTGGTGAGTCACATAGCCATTCAGACTCAAGTGTGCTCTGACATGTTCTAACTTGCACTTGCCTGGGTGGCAGACCAGTTGACTAAGTCTTTACAGAGTAGTAGAAGAAATAATATGCATGTACATTGTGCTGTTGGAGGAAAATGAGCAAAAGGAATTTGGAGCTGTGGATTGAGGCTCTGTTCACACCAATGCGTTTTTTAGTGCTTTTTGCAGAAACGCACTACAGTCCATTTAACATGGTTTCCTATGGAACATGTTCACATCTATGCTTTTTTGAGCTGCTGCGTTTTTGGAAAGGGTCAGGGACTATTTTAACCACTTGCCTACAGGGCACTTATACCCCCTTCCTGCCCCGGCCAGTTTTCATCTTTCAGTACTGTCGCACTTTGAATGACAATTGCGCAGTCATGCAGCATTGTACCCATATGAAATGTGTATCATTTTTTTGAGACAGAGCTTTGTTTTGGTGGTATTTAATCACCTCTGGGTTTTTATTTTTTGCTAAACAAACCAAAAACTGAAGATTTTGAAAAAAAAAAGTTTTTTTCTTAGTTTTTGTTATAAAAGTTTGTAAATAAGTGATTTTTCTCCTTCACTGATGTGCGCTAATGAGGCTGCAGTGATGGGCACTGATAGGCTGCACTGATGGGCACTGATAGGTGGCACTGATGAGGAGGCACTAGAAGGTGGCACTGATAGGCATTGACAGGTATCACTGATGGGCACTGAAAGGCAGCACTCATATATGGCACTAATAGGTGGAACTGATAGGCGGCACTGACTAGCACTGATAGGCAGCACTGACTGGCACTGATAGGTGGCACTGACTGGCAGCACTGATAGGTGGCACTGACTGGCATTGTTAGGTGGCACGGACTGGCACTGATAGGTGACACTGAAAGGCAGCTCAGATGGGCACTGATATGTGGCATTGATGTGCACTGGTAGGCACTGATATGTGGCACTGATGGGCACTGGTAGGTGGCATTGATGAGCACTGACAGCTGGCATTGATGGGCATGGACAGGTGGCACTGCTGGGGCTACACTGATCATCAGGGCACATATAACTTACTACACTATGGGAAAACAAATTCCAGGAATGTTTGCAGCAGTGGTATATCCCATACGGCAAGCAGATATTCTGACAGGACTGCAGGAGACCTGCATGGCATCAGCAATCTGAGGAGGAGCCTGCACGCCCTGATGTTACGCCACTGGATCACGGAGGTCCGGCGGCCACTATATTTACAAGCTGGACAGTGCTCATAGCAGCTTTAGGCTGCTTTACTGTTTTTTACTGACTTAAGGATTTGCATTTTAAGGAATTTGCCGCATGTATGTGTATTTTATCATTTTATACGTTGAATAAATTTTTGGACCATAACTTACTACACTATGGGCATTTCCTTTTGTCACTCTTTGGTGAGCTTTTAATTTCCCAGAGCCCCCTCCCCCTGGTGACCATTTCTCTATTCAGAAGAGGTTTGCATCCATATCCTTAAAGGGGACCTCTGGGCACAACGTCACTTTGATGTTATCCTTCCACCCTGGGCTGTTCTCTCCAGTACCATCCTTAAGAAGGCAGACCGTCATTGATTTATATACTGGGCATTATCTATGCGTATCTGGTGAGTGCGCACTTTAACTATTTGTTTGCCGCTCACAAGGATTGTTGATTAACAGAATACCAAGATTTTGTGTCACAACTTCGAATATATATATAATTTTTAATATATGTATGGACTTTTAATGATATTATCTGCTGTTTATTGAATATAGATGGTGTTGAATATTTATAGCGCTCACAATTTTTACACATATCTTAGTTGAAGGTTTATGGTTTCCTTTTAGTGTACAGCTGCTTTTATTATCACAAGCGCTTGCTGATATTTTACACGTCAGCAATCTACTGATCACTGGTGCAATGCTTGCCAGGCTCCTTTGGACAAAAATAATAAATGAACATTTTTCTACCTGCAACAAAATGCGCAATTATTATTTTTGGCCAAAAGGTGAACTTATCCTTTAATATCATTCTCAGTTACATCATGATACGCTCCTTCGTGGAAAATCGGAAACGGGTCGTCTGATTTTCTCATAGTGTGTAGTAGACTTTAGTCACAGGGACTCTGGGAGCCACAGGTGCTGTGTACAGTAGCCCATAGAAATGAATGGCTGTACAGAGATGTACGTGGTCATATGCAGGTACTTGTGTAAATACGTGCGTACAGACATATGACCCTGGATGCAGGCTGTCTGTATCCAGGGTCACATGTCCGTATGCATGCCCAAATATTATGTTGTATAACCCCAGGTGCCCATGTGCAAGAGTTTTTATTTTCTAAGGGTACCTATCAGCCCCAAAAGTAATCGCTGACATTAAGGCTCCATTGACATCTACATTATTATTATTATTATTATGCAAGATTTACCGTATATAGCGCCAACAGTTTGCTCAGTGCTTTACAATATAACGGGAGATAATACAGCAACAATACAGTTCAATACAAGAGGGTTAGGAGGGCCCTGCTCCTTGGAGCTTACAATCTAAGAGGGAGGGGCTCGTGGTACAAAAGGTAATAACTGTGGGGGATGAACTGATAAGAGGAATAGAAGATTCCATTATTAGCTGAAGGCAGGATAGGCTTCCCTGAAGAGAGAGGTTTTTGGAGATCACCTAAAAGTGAACAGAGTAGGCGATAGTCCGATACATTGGGTTAGAGAGTTCCAGAGGATGGGGGAGGTTCTGGAGAACAACATGTAAAGAATCTACAAGTTCCAGGAACGCATGCAGAAACGCAAAAAATGCATGTTGTGCTTGCGATGCTAATAATGGCACCCCAAATGCAGGAAGCAAACTAGGCCATGTGCAAAAACATGCAACAAACACAGCAAAATGTGTAGTAAAAACCCGAACACAGAAAAATGCTCCACTAACTACTTTGCCATATTTATGACTCGTAGGACATCCCATTGCTGGCTGCTCTATGCTGTCGAACAAAAAAATGCTCCATAACAAAGCTTGAAAAAATGCATGTTAATATGATGCACAGTTGTGCATGGGGCCTAAAGCTGAATTCCAGTTGTTTTTTTTTTACATAATTATATGGTCCATGTGAGTAAGCATAGGCCAAGCTTGTAGGATTCCTGTGAAAGTGGAGAATCTCTATGGTAGCCACTTCTACTACAGTGATCCTTGCATTCTTCAAGGTCCTGTGCCTAGAGGCTAGTCTACTGCATAGTACCACAGGAGGTTGCTCGCTTGGCACAGGTGCCATTGAAGGAACACTTTGCATTTTTACTTTGCAAGGCATTCTTTGAGTTGACAAGGTGGAGATTGTGACATCACTTCTCCACCTCTCCAACTCTTCCAGTCAGGGAATGCTTTGCATTGAGAACATACTTACTTTGGTCCAATCTAGACCAATGTAACTATGGGAAAATAAGGCCATGCATGGAATTCAGCTTGAAGCTGAGTTCCATCCAAAAGTGGATGCTCCACTTGTTTGCCTCCCCCCCCCCCCTCTACTGCCATATTTGGCACCTTTTGGGGGGGAGGGGGAGTGGATACCTGGTTCTGACAGGTACCAGCTCCCAATTTTGGCTCAGTTTGCCATAGCGACGTAAACCAGAAGTTCAGTCACCTCCTTCCTCCCGCAGTCTCCTGGGAACCTTCCCAGGTCCCAGAAGACAGCCGGACCAATCAGGATGCACAGTGCAACTCGCACATGCGCAGCAGGCACTTGGGTGTCAAACCGCAAGCTGTCACAACCTGATGCCCACAGTTGCTCTGGCTCTGGGGAGAGAAGAAGGACAGAAAGAACTGTGCTGGTGACCACATCGCTGGACACTGGGACAGGTGTGTGTTTATTAAAAGTCAGCAGCTACTGTTTTTGTAGCTGCTGACATTTATTAAACACAAAAACAGCTGGAACTCCGCTTTAACCACTTGCCTACAGGGCACTTATACCCCCTTCCTGCCCAGGCCAATTTCCAGCTTTTAGCGCTGTTGCACTTTGAATGACAATTGCGCGGTCATGCAACACTTTACCCATATGAAATTGTTATCATTTCTTTGTGACAGAGCTTTATTTTGGTGGTATTTAACTAGTTGCCGACCGCAGATAGCCGAATGATGGCTAAACTGCGGCCGGCCAGTTCTGAGTGGACGTCATATGACGTCCTCCCAGAACGCGCTCTCCTGCGTGCCCCAGGGGGCGCGCACCCGGCGATCTCCGTGATCGCTGTGTCCTACGGACACAGCTGATCACGTGATGTGGTAAAAGGCCAATCATACCGGCCTTTTACCACGTGATCAGCGGTGTCCAATGACACGCTGATCACAGGGAAATGCAAGTGCCGGTTCTCGGCTGCACTTTCCTCACGCTGTCAGATTGTGAGGAAAGTACTGCCGAGAACCGGCAGTTGTCAGAGCGGGGATCGGCACCGATCATCAGGGCACTGATGATCAGTGCCCTGATGATCGGTGCCCAGCAATGCCACCCGCAAGTTCCGCCCACCTGTGCCCAGCAGTGTGCCCACTAGCTCCGCCCACCTATGCCCAGAAGATCACCCACCTGTGCCCAGCAGTGCACCCACCTGTGCCACTCTGCAGTGTCACACACCTGTGCCCAGAAGTGCCACCTACCTGTGCCCAGCAGTGCCACCCACCTGTGCCCACCCACCTGTGCCCACCAGTGCCACCCACCTGTGCCCACCCACCAGTGCTGCCCACCAGTGCCACCCACCAGTGCAGCCCAGCGGTGCTGCCAGTCAGTGCCACCAGTCAGTGCCCAGGGGTTGTGCCAGTCAGTGCCGCCAGTCAGTGCCCAGCAGTGATGCCAGTCAGTGCCGTCTATCAGTACCCATCATCAGTGTCACCTATCAGTGCCGTCTATCAGTGCTGCATATTAGTGCCACCTATCCGTGACACCTCATTAGTGCTGTCTATCAGTGCCGCCTATCCGTGCCACCTCATTAGTACTGCCTATCAGTGCCCTTTAGTGCTGCCTATCAGTGCCCATCAGTGCCGCCTATCAGTGCCCATCAGTGCTGCCTCATCAACGCACATCAGTGAAGGAGAAAAAATACCTGTTTGAAAAATTTTATAATAGAAACAAAGAAACTTTTTTTTTTTCAAATTTTTTGCACTTTTTTAATTTATAGCGCAAAAAGTAAAGCGCCCAGTGGTGATTAAATACCACCAAAAGAAAGCTCTATTTGTGAGAAAAAAATGATCAAAATTTCATATGGGTACAATTTTGCATGACCGCGCAATTGTCAATCAAAGTGCGGCAGCGCTGAAAGCTGAAAATTGGCCTGGTAAGGAAGGGGGTATAAGTGCCTGGTAGGCAAATAGTTAATCACCTCTGGGTTTTTTATTTTTTCTTAAACAAACCAAAAACCACTGAAGAATTTGAAAAAAAAACCCTTTTTCTTTGTTATAAAATTTTGTAAATAAATGATTTTTCTCCTTCACTGATGTGCGCTAATGAGGCTGCAGTGATGGGCACTGATAGGCACTGATGAGGAGGCACTGGTGGGTGGCACTGATGGGCATTGACAGGCATCACTGATGGGCACTGAAAGGCAGCACTCATATATGGCACTGATAGGTGGCACTGACTAGCACTGATAGGCGGCACTGTTAGGCAGCCCTAATAGGCAGCACTGATGGGCACTGATGCATACTGATAGGTGGCACTGACTGGCACTCATAGGCAGCACTGATAGGTGGCACTGATTGGCAGCACTGAGAGGTGGCACTGATTGGCATTGATGGGTGACACTGAAAGGCAGCTCAGATGGGCACTGATATGTGGCATTGATGTGCACTGGTAGGCACTGATTTGTGGCATTGATGTTGCACTGATGGGCACTGGCAGGTGGCATGGATGAGCACTGAGAGCTGGCACTGATGGACACTGACAGGTGGCACTGCTGGGGCTACACAAATCATCAGGGCACACTGATCATCAGTGCTCTGATGATCAGCGTACATGTCCCCCCTGAGGGATGCCGATTACCGGCTCTCCTCTCCTATCGAGCTGTCAGCGTGACAGCTAATGAGGAGAGAAATGCAGATAACCGGCATTTCCCTATTTACATGCGATCAGCTGTGATTGGACACAGCTGATCACATGACCGAGCCGACATCTTCAGCTCTTTCCGTTGATTGGTGATCCGCTGTGTCCGAAGGACACAGCACACCCCCGATCGCTGCGCGCTCCCGGAGCCGCGCATGCACGGTTAGAATGGGACGAAGTCATATGACGTCCTCCCAGAACGAGAGAACTACCTTGCACCCGTTATTGTACTATATGGCGGGCGGGAGGCGGATAAGGCCTCATGCACACAGAACATTTTAAAAACACTGCTGCTGTTGGCAGAAAAAAAAGCTTGATGTTTGTAAAAGTGTCTATTGCTTTTACAAGCATGTAGGAGTGTTTACAAGCATCAAGCGCTTGGGCGTTAATTCTTTTCATTGGCTAGAATAATAATTGGTTCTGTTCATTAAAATGAATTAACGCTCAAATGTTAAACATGCCACACGCATCAAGCGTTTTTTCTGCTAAAACTCTGCTGCTCTGGAACGCACTGGAACTTGTTTTTATTTTAACAGCTCCTAAAAGCCCCTGCCACTAAAAGCTTCTAAAATGTTTGCATGGAGGGGCATTTGGAAGATGTAAAAAAAAAAGTGGCTGTAAAACCGTCCTGTGTGCATGAGGCCTAGGCTCCATGCACACTAGCATTTATTATAAGCTCCTAGAAGATAAATAGTGTCATCCTATGTGTCCATGCACACTACTTTAGGCTATTAGCATTTTTGAGCTTCAGTGTCTAGAGGCAGAAAAAAAATGTTTTTGTAGAGTTTTTTGGAGCATCTTTCCAGCAGAAAAAAATTCTAAGCACTACTAAAACGCTCCTAACAGCTTTTTTCTACCTTTTTTCCCCCTCTACACGTACTGCAAATATGTTAATGAAACGCTAGTGCTCTGAAACGCTCCGAAATGCTTCTGAACGCTACTAAAATTCCGTTTTAAAAACTCCTGGAATACACTATTACCGCCATCTTTTATCCAGCTTTTTTTAGTTTAAAAAAAAAACAAAACACTGTTAATAGCATTTTTTCTGCTCCTAGAAGCTAAACAGTGTTATCCTGTGTGTCCATGCTTACTACTAAGTGACATATCGGCATGGATGTCATTCCACTTCCTCAAACTCAATCTTTCCAAAACTGAGCTCTTAGTATTCCCCCCAGCCCATGCCCCCTCCCCTGACTTCTCCATCAAGACCAATAATACAACCATCAGTCCCTCCCCTCATGCCAGGGTACTAGGTGTAATCCTAGACTCCTATCTGTCCTTTCAGCCCAAAATCCAATCCCTGTCCAAATCTTGTAGACTTCACCTCCGCAACATCTCCAAGATAAACCCATTCCTAACCTCGGAAACCACTAAGCAACTTATTCACTCCCTGGTTATATCTCGCCTTGACTATTGTAACTCCCTCCTCATTGGCCTACCTCATCGCAGGCTATCCCCTCTTCAGTCTGTCATGAATGCTGTTGCCAGACTAATCCACCTTACTAACCGTTCTGTATCTGCCACCCCTCTCTGCCAATCCCTTCACTGGCTTCCCATTGCCCAACGAATAAAATTCAAAACATCAACAATAACATATAAAGCCATTTATAACTCTGCCCCAAATTACATCAACGATCTTGTCCCTAAAGATCACCCAAACCGTACTCTCCGCTCCTCGCAAGACCTCCTACTCTCTAGCTCCCTTGTCTCCTCCTCCCATGCTTGTCCCCAGGACTTCTCCAGAGCTTCCCCCATCCTCTGGAACTCCCTACCCCAAGCTATCAGACTATCGCCTACTCTGCTCACCTTTAGGCGCACTCTGAAAACCTATCTTTCAGGGAAACCTACCCTGCCCTCAGCTAATATTGAAATCCTCTACTCTTCCAACCAGTCCATCCCCCACAGTTATTAAGTGTTCTTGCATGGCAATACCACTTATTGTTATCTCACAGTTTTTACACTAAATAGACAGTAATATACCAAAACGTGCGGATTGTTCCCGATTGGTGTGCTATTACTTTGTGGAACGATTCGCTGAATGGTTCACGAAATATCGCCGTTTTTGTGGTGAAATTGGTCCCATAAAAATGAATGGCGCAATGTTCAAAACTAGAGTGGGAGCTGACAAAAGCTAGAGTGTGAGATGAAAAATCAGGACATGTTTTCTAAACTGCCATCACTCCATCATTTTCAAGCCCACCTACACAAATCTCATATCAAAACGTTCAGCTATCCCTACTGCCACTAAAAATGTCCACGGCTAAGCCAAAGTCCTGATAGTTTTCACAATATGACCATTTGTTTGCAACTCACGCCGCCCATTGACATTCATTGAAACTCCACTCTAGTCACCTCAAATTTGAAGGGCAATTTCTAAACTGCGACTGTGCCTTCATTTTTAATATTTCAGAGACATCTATGCATCAAAATGTAGGTCTGGGTCTTGTGATTCTCACAATATAAAGCTCTTTGGTGTAGGATTAGGTGTAGGATTTATAATTTTTAAACTACAACTGTTTGAAGATGGCAACTGCCAGTGAAGTGAGCAAGTTGGAGCAGTTTGTTTTTAACCACTCTTCTTTGCCCTTGCTGTAGAGTGAGTTGCCATAGGATCCCAGGTGTGTGAGCAGGCAGCAGAGTGACAAGCCACTCCACCCAGTTACTCCGCCCACTCCAGTTGTAGACTACTGGTGGAGGCAAGAACACTTCACACAATTTCCCCAGAAATTGTAGCTTTTCTAGTTACCTTTTGTATCACTATCCCCTCCCTCCTAGATTGTAAGCTCCAAGGATCAGGGCCCTCCTAACCCTCTTGTATTGAACTGTATTGTTGCTGTATTGTCTCCCACCATAATGTAAAGCACTGAGCAAACTGTCGGTTCTATATAAATCCTGTATAATAATAATAATAATATAATAATACTTTAGGCTAGGTTCACACCTATGCAGTTTGCGTTTGATTCATTTCTGCAGTGTATTTTGAGTTTTTGCACTTGCATTTTTTAATTTTTTTTATTGCTAGGCAGATTTAAAGTGCAAAATGCATCAAAAATGCACTGCATGCTTTTCTGCAGTGTTGCCATTGAAGTCTATAGAACCAAAAACGCAACTTTTTGCGTTCAAAAAAGTCCCTGACCCTTTTCAAAAAACGCACCGGGTGAACCTGTCCCATAACAAATCATGTTAAATGGACTGTAGTGCGTTTCTGCAAAACGCTGCGGAAAATGCTTAGATGTGAACCTAGGGGAAAGCTATTAGCATTTTTCGAGCTTCAGCGTCTAGGAGCAGAAAAAAAATGTTTTTTGTATAGTTTTTTGGAGCATTTTTCTCAGGAGAGAAAAAATGCTAAATGCTACTAAAATGCTCCTAACAGCTTTTTTTTCCCTCTATGTGTACTGTAACAATGCTAATAAAACACTAGCGCTCCAAAATGCTCCTAAACGCTTCTGAATGCTACTAAAACACTATTAAAAAACACTATTACCAGCATTTCTGTCCAGCGTTTTTTGAGCTTAAAAAAAAAAACAAAAAAAAAACACTGATATTAGCATTTTCTCTGCTCCTAGAAGCTAGTGTTATCCTATGTGTCTATGCACACTAGTTATAGCTATTAGCATTTTTCAAGCTTCAGCGTTTAGCAGCAGAAAAAAAATGTTTTTGTAGAAAAAATACCACCAGAAAAAATATGCTAAATGCTCCTAAACGCTACTTAAATGCTTTTTTTCTTTCCTTTACATGTACTGTAAAAACACTAATAAAACGCTAATGCTTCTAAAAAAAACACTATTACAGGCATTTTTTATCCAGTTTTTTTTTTAGCATTTTGCCAGTGATTTTTTAAGCTTAAAGGAAATGCTTGAGTTTTTTGGAGCGTTTCTTCCAGCAGAAAAAAACCCGCTAAACGCTCCTAAACATTACTAAAACACTCCTAACAGCATTTTTTCTAGATTTTTTTTTCTTTACATGTACTGTAAAAACACTAGTAAAACGCTAATGCTCCTAAACGCTACTAAAAAACACTATTACAGGCTTTTTTTATCCAGTGTTTTTTTTTTCAGCATTTTTGAAGCTTAAAGAAAACGCCTGTGTGCATGGAGCCTTGTTTTTGTAGAGTTTTTGGAGTGTTTTTACAGCAGAAAAAAACCCGCTAAAGGCTCCTAAACACTACTAAAACGCTCCTGCTTTTTTTCTAGCTTGGGGGGGGGGGGTTCCTCAAAGGTTCCATGCACACTAGCATTTTTTTAAGCTCCTAGAAGCTATTATCAGCATATTTTTTCTGCTTCTAGAAGCTAAATAGTGTCATCCTATGTGTCCATGCACACTACTTTAGGCTATTAGCATTTTTTGAGCTTCAGCGTCTAGGAGCAGAAAAAAAATAGTTTCTGTAGAGTTTTTTGGTGCGTTTTCATCCAACATATTTTGAGCTTCAGTGTCCAGGAGCAGAAAAAAAGCTGTTATTGTAAAGTTTTTTGGTGCGTTTTCATCCAGCATTTTTTTGAGCTTCAGCATCCAGGAGCAGAAAAAAAACTGTTATTGAAACTGTTTTTTGGTGTGTTTTCATCCAGCATTTTTTGAGCTTCAGGGTCTAGGACAAGAAAAAAATATTTTTGTAAAGTTTTTTGGTGCGTTTTCGTCCAGCATTTTTCAAGCTTCAGTGTCTAGGACAAGATAAAAAAACTTTTGTAGAGTTTTTTGGTGCATTTTCATCCAGCATTTTTTGAGCTTCAGCTTCTAGGAGCAGAAGAAAAATTATTTTTGTAAAGTTTTTTGGTGCGTTTTCATCCAGCATTTTTTGAGCTTCAGCTTCTAGGACCAGAAAAAAATATTTTTGTAGTTTTTTGGTGCATTTTCATCCAGCATTTTTGGAGCTTAAGCTTCTAGGACCAAAAAAAAATATTTTTGTAGTTTTTTGGTGTGTTTTCATCCAGCATTTTTGGAGCTTCAGCGTCTAGGAGCAGAAAAAAAAATTGTTTTTGTAGAGTTTTTTGGTGCGTTTTCATCCAGCATTTTTCAAGCTTCAGTGTCTAGGACAAGATAAAAAAACTTTTGTAGAGTTTTTTGGTGCATTTTTTGAGCTTCAGCTTCTAGGACCAGAAGAAAAATTATTTTTGTAAAGTTTTTTGGTGCGTTTTCATCCAGCATTTTTTGAGCTTCAGCTTCTAGGACCAGAAAAAAATATTTTTGTAGTTTTTTGGTGCATTTTCATCCAGCATTTTTGGAGCTTAAGCTTCTAGGACCAGAAAAAAATATTTTTGTAGTTTTTTGGTGTGTTTTCATCCAGCATTTTTGGAGCTTCAGCGTCTAGGAGCAGAAAAAAAAATTGTTTTTGTAGAGTTTTTTGGTGCGTTTTCATCCAGCATTTTTCAAGCTTCAGTGTCTAGGACAAGATAAAAAAACTATTTTTGTAGTTTTTTAATGTGTTTTCATTCAGCATTTTTTGAGCTTCAGCTTCTAGGACCAGAAAAAAAAATTTTTGTAGAGTTTTTTGGTGCATTTTCATCCAGCATTTTTTGAGCTTCAGCTTCTAGGAGCAGAAGAAAAATTATTTTTGTAAAGTTTTTTGGTGCGTTTTCATCCAGCATTTTTGGAGCTTCAGCGTCTAGGAGCAGAAAAAAAAATTGTTTTTGTAGAGTTTTTTGGTGCGTTTTCATCCAGAAAAAAATATTTTTGTAGTTTTTTGGTGTGTTTTCATCCAGCATTTTTGGAGCTTCAGCGTCTAGGAGTAGAAAAAAATTTTTTTTGTAGAGTTTTTTGGTGCGTTTTCATCCAGGATTTTTTGAGTTTCAACCTCTAGGAGCAGAAAAAAAACTATTTTTGTAGTTTTTTGGTTCGTTTTCATCACGCATTTTTTGAGCTTCAGCTTCTAGGACCAGAAAAAAAATATTTTTGTAGTTTTTTGGTGCGTTTTTCATCCAGCATTTTTTGAGCTTCAGCATCTAGGAGCAGAAAAAAACTGTTTTTGTAGCGTTTTTTCGTGCGTTTTTATCCAGCATTTTTTGAGCTTCAGCTTCTAGGAGTAGAAAAGAAATTATTTTTGTAGTTTTTTTGAACGCTTTCATACAGTGTTTCTTCCCAGAATTTTTGGAGCTTAAAAAAAAAAATGCTAGTGTGCATGGAGCCTAAATGTACTGTAAAAACGCTAATAAAACACTAAGGGTTCTAAAAGAAAAAAAAAGTTTTACCAGCGTTTTTTATCCAACTTTTTTTAGCTTTACAAAACAAAATGCTA
The DNA here is from genome assembly GCF_062004578.1 of Staurois parvus. Classification (NCBI taxonomy): domain Eukaryota; kingdom Metazoa; phylum Chordata; class Amphibia; order Anura; family Ranidae; genus Staurois; species Staurois parvus. Next base: position 2,966,379 of record NW_028318002.1, read on the forward strand.
GTGTGCATGAAGCGTATTGTTGACTAGTATGAGAACAAGCAGCTGTAGATGGGACCTTGTCATTAGATGTGTCTGTCCATAGAACTGGCAGGATCCTCCTGGCTCCAGCACTCAGCTGATGACTCCGAAGTGCTGAGCCGGGCTGTCAGCCTATTTTTAGCAGCTGGTGCCGGTAAAGTGCTGGACGTAGGCTCCTGATTCCACTGTGTCCAAACAATGCAGCACGTCACGGCCAGTATTATGGTGATGATGGTGATGATGATGATGCTTGTTGTTACTACCCAGAAACTGGAGCCGCCGCTACATCCAGCACTGCATCCCAGGCATCCCTATACACGTGCGCGCGCCCCACGCTCGCCCCCGAGGTCTGGCTGTCATTAGACTTTTTCTACACGGTCTACTCTGACAGTACTGACCTCACTATGGCTGACATATGACACACTTATTACCGTCTTGTAATTATATAGTCATCTTCACAATTACCCTGTCTGTGCTGCTCATTGTAATAGTATCTATTGGCACAGGATGCCACAAGCCTGTTATTTATTGATCATCACTGCTACTGTCACTTCCCCAGACCTAGACCCAGAGACCAAGATACAGGCTGTCATTGCTGAGCTCTCCTATCCAACCTGGATGTTGCCGGGCTGCCATGCTCATCCCATTGCTTCAGTACATGCCCAAGGTGCCAAACCGGCATGCACAAATAGGTTTGATCACGGGCGGACTGACCATTTGGAAACTCGGGTGCTTCCCGAGGGCCCGGGGTCAGTAGGGGGGCCCCATGAGATGCCCCTGGTACCTTTTACATAGGCTTTTTTGAGTTTGGGCAAGGACACAGGGGCCCCATAATCCTCTATTGCCCGGGGGTCCCATGAGTTGTCAGTCCGCCCCTGGGTTTGATTGATTTCACTGGCTACATGCTTGTTGGGGGTTTATTATTTATTTCAGGTACTTATATAGCGCCGTCAATTTATACAGCGCTTTACATATATTATTATTATTATTATTATACAGTATTTATAAAGCGCCAATAGTTCGCTCAGCGCTGTACATTACAAAGGGGGACAGAACATGTGACAGAACAATACCAATACAATGCAAAACATGAGGGGATTGAGGGCCCTGCTCTTTCAAGCTTACATATATATATATTATACATTTGCATCACAACAGTGGCTAAGTGGTTAGCACTTCCGCCTGGCAGTACTAGGGTCGTTGGTTCAAATCCCAGCCACGGCACCACCTGCCTGGAGTTTGCATGTTCTCCCTGTGCCTGCGTGGGTTTCCTCCGGGTACTCTGGTTTCCTCCCACACTCCAAAGACATGCTGGTAGGTGAATTGGATGGTGTCTAAATTGGCCCTAGTATATGTATGTATGAATGTGAGTTAGGGACCTTAGATAGTACACCCCTTGAGGGTCAGGGACTGATGTGAATGTACAATATATATGTAAAACACTGTGTAAATTGACAGCATTATATAACTACCTGAAATAAATAAAGCATATTGCCAATGGTTCTTCCCAGCACACACCAGTCACCATGCATTCAGCATAGCTGCTGGTGCAAAAAAGACCTTAGTTACACATTTGGATGCCAATCAGGATGCCCGAGTTTGTCCACACCATGTCCGTTGAGCTGAACTTTTCTGCAAACCACCACACATGAGGTGTAATCAGGGCACATAATAAACTATTGTTTTCTATGTGCCCTGTTCACACAATTTATGTGCATTCCATATAATTGTTTTCTATGTGCCCTGTTCATACCATGCATATGCAAACACAATTTAACAGAAATGGCGCAAATACCCTTTCTGGAATGCAGGAGCAAGGTGAGCATTATTTTAATGTTTTTTTATTTTGGGTGACATTCATTTTTTTTTTTTTAGTTTTTTTGCTGCTCTTTTTTTTAGGCAGCAGGGTATTGGCAGGAAAGGAGACTTTCAGATTTTCATTAAAGAGTTGCTTTAAGAAGTTTTCAAGTAACACAGGTATGTTGGTAGCTACATACATTGAGGCACAATTTTTAATTAACGGCACCACACATAGGTGTCCGTTTATGACACAGAGAATAGCCGCGATTCAGAGGATCGCAGCTATTCTCTGGTCATTCACAGTTTATGACACTCAGGAGATCAGCGGAGAACATGTTCAGCCCTTCACTGAAGATCTGTGTTCTCCCTCCAGATTCTCCAGCCCAGAGTTGGAGAATCGGAGGAACCACAAACATAGGTGTCCTTTTATGACACAGAGAATAGCTGTGATTCAGAGGATCGCAGCTATTCTCTGGTCATTTACAGTTTATGACACTCAGGAGAACATGTTCAGCTCTTCACTGGAGATCTGTGTTCTCCCTCCAGATTCTCCAACCCAGAGCTGGAGAATTGGAGGGCCCGCAAACATAGGTGTCCGTTTATGACACAGAGAATAGCTGCGATTCAATGGATCTCACCTATTCTCTGGTCATTCACAGTTTATGACACTAAGGAGATCATGTCAGCCCTTCTCTGGAGATCTGTGTTCTCCCTCCAGATTCTCCAGCCCAGAGCTGGAGAATCGGAGGGACCGCAAACTAAGCAGAGATAATTTACCTCTGCTTAGTAAACTGATCTTTTACTGTAATCTCACGAGATTATAGTAAAATGAGCCGTTTTCCAGAGTTTGTAGACCGTTCTCCAGCGTTTGGAGACTGTTCTCCCTTGGTTCGGAGAACCGCTTCATAAACTGCATTCACAGGAGAACTGTGTTCTCCGAGAATGCCGGAGAACTGAGCAGCGATCTATTACCACTGGTTCATAAACGGACACCTAAGCAGCGATAATTTACTTCTGCTTAGTAAACTGATCTTTTACTGTAATCTCGCAAGATTATAGTAAAATCAGCCGTTTTCCAGCGTTTGTAGACCGTTCTCCAGCGTTTGTAGACCGTTCTCCCTTCGTTTGGAGAACTGATCTACATATGCTTCATAAACGGCATTCACAGGAGAACTGTGTTCTCCGAGAATGCCGGAGAACTGAGCAGCGATCTATTACCGCTGGTTCATAAACGGACAACTAAACAGTGATAATTTACCTCTGCTTAGTAAACTGATCTTTTACTGTAATCTCGCGAGATTATAGCAAAATCAGCCGTTTTCCAGCGTTTGTAGACCGTTCTCCCTTCATTTGGAGAACTGATCTACACCGCTTCATAAAAGGCATTCGCAGGAGAACTGTGTTCTCCGAGAATTCCAGAGAACTGAGGAGCGATCATTTACCGCTGGTTCATAAACAGACACCATAGTATCATGTTTTAATGTGTGTTGTTGTAGCGCATAGTAAAATTAGTTTTACAGCAACATACAAGTATGAAGCCAGTCTTAAAGCATAATCTAGAAAAGTAACATTTTGTATATTGCAAAAACACTGGAGACTATATTAAAGATGATTTTATGTATTGCATTAACCATTAGTACACAGCATCCTTGATTAGTGCCAGACATGCTTCAGGATCTCCTGTGATATGACATTTCCATGTGTTGTTTGCCTTTCTTTGATATCTGGAATCCAGCATCCCTTTGTGATAGTTGGCATCCCTTCATAGACAATATACCGTGTAAGATCTGTCAATGTCATCTGCATGCCTTCAATGTCATCTGCATCACTCGTGATTTATGAGATCTCGCATGACATCTGCTATCCTGCAGTGTTCCTGATTATATACGACATGATGGTCAACTACAATATATAATATACCCCAATGACACATGGCATCTCCATGCATTCACCCAAAATCTTGAGGACCCTATAATGCCCTGTGTGATCTCTTTTCTTGAGTATAGTTTTGTTTTGAAGGAAAAGCTGCTCCTAGTAGTGTTTCTCCACTTACTTCATTGTTCAAGGACTACCACGCCGCTTGCTTACATGAACTCTTCCTGAAAACTGGAATGCTTTTCGTATCTTGACTCCTAGACAGTAAAAATACAGAACTGAATAATAGGTTACAGCTTTCATTTTTTTAATTGCTATTCTAAACAGATAAACGCGTTATTTTTATTTCCACGTAAAGTATGTTTCTTGCTATTAAAAATAATGAATATAACTGAAAACATTATTTGAATTGTTTTCCTGCCATTGAATGGAAATGATTGCCGTATCCCAGCATCTGAAAGCAGAGTTATAATTGTTAAAGAGATCCTGTCGCCAGACCATTCATTTCAACTATAATTTTATGTGTGCATTTAGCATATTTTATGTATGTTATTTACCTGCCTTCTGTAGACTTCCAAAAGCCCTGAGACTGCTGCTGGGTGCCATCATCGTGGATGTAATATCAGAAGTCACAGCATGCTCACAGTTGTCACTCAAATAACTTTTTTAGTATTGCCCTTCAATTCTACCCCTACAACCAGGGGTGTGTTTATCACAAGGCAAACAAGGCATTTGCCTAGGGCGGCATCTTCCAGGGGGGAAGCGGCCTTTTTTTAGGGGGGCAGCGCTGCCCAACTAAAGAAGAGATGGAAGAAGAGACACTCACAGCATGGGGACCAGGTGAGATCTGAGAGAGACTGCAGGCTGCTTGATGGTGTATGCAGAGCCTGACTCTTGTTCCCGGGGATGTCTGGAGCTGTGAAGGAGAGTGCCTGCTCTCTTGCCAGGGTAGGGGGGGGGTGCCAGTGTATGGGGGGTGGTGCTAGTTTAAGGCTCTCTTCTCGGGTGGGGGTTGGGGTGTTGTGGGTCAATGTCAGGCACTCTTCGTGGGGGAGGAGGGTGTTTGTCAGTGTCAGGGTCTCTCTCCGTGGGGGGTAGGGAAGCCAATTTATGTGTTGCCTAGGGCAGCACGAAACCTAAATACACCACTGCCTACAGCTACATAAAAGGTCATGTAGGGAGGTGAAGGGAGGAGTGAAGGAGCTTGACCAGCACATACACTAGATACCCAGTCTCAGAAAAGGAGAGGGCTATGATGCGCAAGGAGAACGGGGACTGTATTATGGAATTGACTCTTCCTGAAATTGTTTTCTACCAAATTAAGAGGCACATTGCAAACAAAAAATAATGTATGGAAAGGAAAAATGCTATGTGTAGTTAAAATACTACAGTTAAAATACTTGATTTTTCAAAGCTTATCCCAGCAAATTTTTAATTGGTTACAGTTTCTCCTCAAGGTAGCAGTAACCCTACAAAATGCAGCCCCACTGACATTGGTTGTGGGTAATGGGCCCAAATAGCAAGCATTTCATTGAATACTGCTGACACACCAACCACACTACTTCTAAAAAAAATCCACATTTGATCTTTGGGATTGCATTTGGATTGGTATGATCAATTCTATCAGCTCTACCAAGGATATATGCAATATGCTGCAACTGTAAGCTGGCCCACATACTATGCAATTTAACCACTTGCCCTCCTCCCTATAGCAGAAGTACTGCTACAGGGCGGCAGGGCTGCACAAAATCACATATATATATATATATATGTGTGATTTGCATCTCAGGGTAGGGGACGTGTGTGCGTACGCACCGCCCTACACGTGCCGCTATTGGCGTCTAGAGATGACAATCACCAGGTCCTGGCTGGGGATTCCCGTCCGGCACTCAGCGATCGTCAGGGAAAGCTGACAGGGGAGAGACCTTTGTGTAAACAACAGAGGTCTCTGTCCTGTCAGCATGGACATGCTATTTTGTATCTCTCTGCACAGCACACAGTAAAACACACACAGCACACAGTTAACCCTTTGGTCGCCCCAGATGTTAACCCCTTCCAGTGTCATTAGTACAGTGTCAGTGCTTTTTTTTAGCACTGATCACTGTATTAGTGTCACTGCGGATGTCAGCGGCAGTTAGTCAGTTCCCACCGAGTGTCAGAATGCCCACCACAGTCCCACAGTCCTGCTATAAGTCACTGATCGCTGCCATCACTAGTATATAAAAAAAAAATTAAAATTCCAGTATTTATACCGCCATTTGTAGATGCTATAACTTTCACGTAAACTAATTAATTTACATGTATTGGGATTTTTCTTTAGCAAAGACATGTAGTAGAATACATTTTGGCTTAAATTTATAAAGAAATTAGATTTTTTTTTATTTTTTTATTGCATATATTTTATAGTAAAAAGTCAAAAATATTGTTGTTTTTTTTTTTCAAAATTGTCGGTCTTTTTTTTTGTTTATAGCGCAAAAAATAAAAAACACAGAGGTGATCAAATACTACCAAAAAAAGCTCTATTTGTGGGAAAAAAAGGACATACATTTCATTTATGTACAGCGTTGCATGACCGTGCAATTGTCAGTTAAAGTAATGCAGTGCCCTATCGCAAAAAAAATTACCTGGTCAGGAAGGGGAGTAAATCCTCTGGAGGGCAAGTGGTTAATTGTACTCTCCTTTATGGTGGTACTATTCCTCCCAGAATCAGATAATATGATCAGATCTATGAGGTATCAAAACAGCACATACTGGGGGAGATTTACTAAAACTGGAGCACTCAGAATCTTGTACAGCTGTACAGGACAGCCAATCAGCTTCTAACTTCAGCTTGTTCAATTAAGCTTTGACAATAAAACCTGGAATCTGATTGGTTTCTATGCAGAGTTGCTCCAGATTTTGCACTCTAAAGTTTTAGTAAATAACCCCCACTGTGTCATCAATGATTTCAAGCAAAAGCAAACAATTTAATGAAAATAATTCTGTATGGAAAAATCAATTGTAGGAAAGTAGATCATTTTGATATGCTTGCTAAGAGCATGGTGCATTTCTAACTTCTGATCATATTTCCAATCAGATAATATATTTCCAATTTGATAGTAAATTTATCAAAAACACGTTCATATATATATATTTTTTCTGAGCATGGCCACCCCTTGATTGCATAGAAATAGAATTGATTGTTTAGATTTGTACTCATAGCACATAGGTTGGTAAATCTAAAGATGAATGTGCAGTCTGATTGTACAGTGTATGGCCAGCGTAAGCCTAAATTCACACTAGTGCTGCTGCTTAATCGGGTTTTTCAGTGGATTTTGTAGGGTGTTTTTGATGTTTTCATGCTTCATGGGCTTTCTGTGTTTTTTTGGGTTTTTTTTGTAGGAGACTGGTTGTTAAATGCAAATCCCTGAGAAAAATGCACCATGTACTGGCACTATTCATGCTTTTTTTCCATTGTTGTGTACTGCAATGTGATGGCAGATGCAGGTGAAATTACATTGGTGTGAATGGGGTCTTAAGCTGGGCATAGATGAGTCGTTTATTTTTTTTTGTTCAACCAGAAATTTGAACAAAAAAACGGACCCAATTCCACCATTGACACATTTGAAGTGGATGGGAAATCTCCCTGCTGTGCCTTTAGACTCCATGCACACTGGGTGTTTTGATAATGCTGGTAATATTAGCTGTGTAAAGCACACTAAAAATTTGAGTTTTTCAGCTTTTTTTAGTGTTTTTGCATTAGTGTTTAGCGGCGTTTTGGCGTGATTAGTGATGTGAGTTTTTCAGCTTTTTTTAGTGTTTTTGCATGTGTTTAGTGATGTTTTCCCCTGTTTTGTAGCATTTTTTTTTACCAAAAAAAAAATTATTTTGGTAAAAAAAACATCCAAAATGCCGTTTTGTGGCATTTTACCACGTTTTGCCGCGTTTTATAGCGGTTTACAGCATTAGAGCATTTTTACAGCTAAAAAACTCCTCTAGAAACCCACTAGTGGTGTTTTTTTTTTCCTGCCAAAAAACGTTGATTCCAGTCTATGTGTGCATGGACACATAGGATAACACGCTGGGGAGTTTACTGGTTGTAAAAAAAAAACGTCAGAAGCCAAAAACAGCCGCTGTAAAAACGTCAAATGTGCATGAGGACCTATATTCTGACAGAGACTTCTCCACCCTCAGAATACACTGATCGTCCCTGCTGGCTTTAGCCTGCAGTGCTGATCAGGCAGGGAGAATCTGACAGGGTGGCTGTACAGAAGATCAATCAGTAGATCCACTTCTGTAAAACCACAGTACCCATACAAGGATCAAAATCCTGCTGAACTGGCTGAATTTTGATCCATCTATGTGCAGCTTTAATCTAGATCCTGTTCTGACAATAGGCAATAAAAACATGGCAGGACTTGTAACCCTCCAAGAAACAAAATGTTCTGAGGACAGACTGTCCAATAGATCTGGACAGGGCTGACATTAAAATGAAAGTTACTTTTCCTGCATTAGCAAAGCACGAGCTCTCTTCACAGTGACCCTGTCAGCTCAGGACATTCTTTCTGTGTTGAATGAAACAGTTACACAGAAAGATTGTGGACTTTGGAACATTGTATATTATTTGTAGCACATATTTGAACTTTAGTGCTGGTTGTGGATGTGGATATTATATTTATTTAATCACAGCTGCTTTTCCCATTATGGGCTCATTCACACGGGCGCTCAGCCCTGTGCAGCATGAAGAGCCCTTTGTTTACCTTTTCTGTCCTAGCACTGAGCTGTGTGCAGGCAGCCCATATTAGTGAATGGACATGCATTGGCTGTACGGACTCACCCATACAGCTGAATTTGACAGGTACGCGGGGACGGGTGCCTAGACCCTGATGCTGGACCTGTGCATCCAAAAGCATGCACTTATCCCTGTCATACTCGCCTGTGCAGGTGAGCCCATACAGCTAATGTACTGTATTGTCCATTCACTAACAAGGTCTGCCTGCACACAGCTCTGTCCTAGCACAGAAAGAGCTCTTCATCCTGTATGGGAGTAAGTGCCCATGTGAATGAGCTCTATAAGGTTTTATACAATTTGTGGAATTCTTGGATAGATTTTAAGTGCCCTTTCAGACAGGCGAATGGAGAGAGTGCAGAATTTGAAAGTCTGGAGGAAAGAAGGGTAAAGGGGAGACATGATTGAAAATTTCAAATACATAAAGTGTGTGAATAAGGTTTAGGAGGGCAGTATTTTCAATATGAAACCAAAATCAAGAACACGGGGACATGAGCTCAAACTAACTGGAGGAAAGTTCAAAACTAATCTTAGAAAGTATTATTTTACTGAAAGAATAGTTGATGCTTGGAATAACCTTCCAGAAGAGGTAGTGAGACATTCAACAGTACATGGATTCAAACATGCTTGGGACAAGCATAGATCTATTCTCAGAAAACAAAGACGTTAATGCAAAAAAGAAAAGTATATAAAAATACCCCCAAAATAAAAAAAACTGGCAGAATCGATAAACCACACTTTTATTTTCTGCAGTCACTTTTCTATGTTTCTAAAGGGAGGTAGTAAAAACTGGCGACCAAGATGCGGTTTTACTCCCCCCAGCTATATATGTGAAAATAAAATGTGAATGAGGCAGTGCTATTATCATTAATCCCTGAAAATACACACAAGTGTAAAGCATAAAAAGTAACATAAAATGAAATGAAAATGAAATCATTTTACTACAATATAAATAAAGTGCAATGGTTAAGCAGCAATATGCACTCCACCCTCCATGAAACAGAAATGTTCCACCCGCAAACAGATTGTCCAAATGATGTACAGTTTCAAATAGTGAAAAAATCCCAACACAGAAGTGCTCCACCCAAAATTCACTGGTGTTCCATCCACTCTGAGGCCTCATACACACTGGACATTTTTACAACTGCTTCTAGGGGCGTCTGTCATTTTTTTTTTGCCCCTCCATGTTAGCCTATGTGTCCATAGAAGTGCCAGTTCACACTGATGCGGCACAAATCTGATGCGGTTTCACAGTGCAGTATCACAGTATGCGATTTCTGCTGTGACAGGTGCAAATTGAATGCAATTTCTGAGGAGGCTGAGCACAGCAGGAGATGAAATTCGCACCACACTAAACTCGCACAAAATCCTTTTTCAACCGCATGAAATTTGCACCACATATTTGTGAACAGGCCTCATTGGAAATAATGCTGTTTGACATTACATGCGAATCTATGCTTTTCTGAACGCATCTGATCCACACAGAATTCACAGCAGTGTGAACTGGCACTGAGTGGCAGGAGCTTTTAGAGGCTTTTTGAGGCAGGACAAAAAAACTCACTGCCAATGTGCCTAGAGGCAGCAGGGTTTGGAAAGAAAAAACTCAGCCTGGGTTCACATATATGCGGTGTGGTAAATCGTATGTGCTTCCCACAGGAACCGCACCGCATTCCTGTGCAAATCACATGCAATTTGTGGGCGGTGCAATTGGAGCCATACATTTTGTATGGCTCTAATCGCACCGCACCAAAAAGGTGCAGGACCCTCTTTTTGGACTGCACTAGAATTGGATCACATGGGTGTTCACACCCATGTGATCCGATTCTGCACATTGCACCGCGTTTTGCGGACCGCTTTCGGGGTGTTGTTAACTTAACATACACACCCGCAGTGGTTCACGTGAACGGGGTGCGATTCTGATGCGGTGCGGAATTTGCACTGAAAACGCTGCGAAATTCCGCACCACATCAGTGTGAACCAGGGCTTAAAGCTGCTAAACACTAGTGCTTGAGCATTAATTAATTTCAATGAGCAGACATAATTTTTATTCTGGCCAATGAAATAAATTAACGTCCAAGAGCTTGACGCCTGTAAAAGCTCCTAAAAGCTTGTAATAGCACACTTTTACAAGCATCAGGGATTTTTGCTGCATAAACATTCGTGGCTTCTAGGAGAGTTAAATAAACGTCCAGTGTGTATGAGGCCTGAAAGTGTCAAAATCCTGTGTACACCCTCTGGACAGCACAAAGTCAACAGCCCACCGGAACTGTCTCAATGAGCCGGACAGGGCTGGACAAATACTGTGACCATGACACTTTGCTTCACGGCTGCAGCATTTTCAATGCGGGTTGCAGAGTTTGACAGGCAGTATTGCCTATCGAACTCACTCATTAAGTTGATTGGGGCTGGACCACTTCTGCAATATACGCAATTGTGGCACAGTAGTTCAAAATTATAGGGTTAAATCAGGCAGTGAGGAGACGTTTTAACACCTCCTTGCTACCTGTCAAATGCCTTCTGAAAAGCCATCCAAGCATGGATCGCTCTTTAGAGGGCACAGCATGTCTGAAAGAGCCCTAAGGGATATATTGTTTCCTATCTGCACAATGTTAATTATCTGTAGAACATACCAGCTAAAAGTATACTGCATATGCATGAGGCAGTACAGTAGCTTACTGGTTAACACTTCTGCCTTGCCGTACTAGTTTGAATCCCAGCTATGACCTGCATGGAGTTTGCATGTTCTCCCTGTTCATACGTGGGTTTTCTCTCACACTGCAAAGACTTGCTGGTAGGCGAAAAGGCTCCTGTGTAAAGTGGCCCTAGTATGTGTATGCACGAATGTGAGTTAGGGACCATAGATTGTAACCTCCTTGGAGGCAGGAACTGATGTAAAGGACTGCATAAATTCTTGGCGCTATATAAATACCTGTAATAAATACACTTACCATTGCAGTGCCCTTTTTCTTGAAAAGCCACTGCTTTATTGGCTGCTTGGGTAAATACTTGCGACCCGCCGCTCACCGTGCTTTCTTCCAATGCCTCATAGCTCACTACAGGATGTACATGGCGTCACATGGAAGCAGATATTTGATTGGTTGAATACTTGCAGCAGTTACTTTTCAAGAGGCAGGTCATGGGAAATAATCATGGGTAGGCTTGATTACACACAAGTGATCCACTTCAAAATAATGCCAAAATCTTGTATCGAACTGTATTGTTACTGTATTGTCTCCCACTATAATGTAAAGCGCTGAGCAAACCGTTGGCGCTATATAAATCCTATATAATAATAATAATAATAATAAAAACAGTTACAGAATTGTATACGTCATTATCACCCAAACAATATGAAAGCATACCCGAAAAAAGCAGAAAAACACACCACGAGAGCTGTGGGAAAAGCTGTAGGCTGCGGCCCCTATATTGATTGTAAACAAATTAACTGTGAATTAAACTTTAACTTTCATTACCAAACAAAAACCCTTGTCAAACATTAACAGTCCAACATGCTTAGTCTTTAAACCTGACGTTAAAAAATGTGCTGTGGATAGAGCACGAGGGACATAATTCACCACTAATGAAGCGTGTCCAATGTCCTGCTGGCTGCTACTTACTGTAGAAGTGCGAATACTGTACACAGCGCAGATCTTCTGGTACTGTGGGGGTTAAGATCAGCGGCTGCATCTGTGAAGCATTGGCACCATTTGCCCTCCCCTTCCTTCTCTCTCACCCAGCCACAGAACTCGTAGTATGCAAAGCACTGTGTGATGGGACGAAATGGATCCTGTCGTTCATCCTCCCATCCTCCATTCACACAACTTTAGTTTTAAAGTAGAACTATAGGCAAAAGTTGTTGTTTTTTTCATTTTAGATAGTCAGGGAGGGTTCTAACCCCTGTAAGGTTTATTTTTGTTGCCAACCATCAGGGTTTTTACTGGCTGTCAGTAAGAAACAGGCACTTTTCTCCTGCCAGTAAATGCCAGTGACAGGAAAAGGTTGCCAGTTAAAATTATGGCTGTGACGTTCAGCTTGGAACTATGCATATGCAGGTCCAGTCTGGAGCCAGCCTAGACCATTTGAGCGCCTGCTACAGTGTGTTCGGGTGCCGTTGGCGGGTCTGGACGAGGCAGTGCCTGAGTGTGTTGTGTGATATCATAGTGCAAGGGAGCCAATCGGAAGCCTTGTGTGTGGATCTGTGGGATGGATGCAATTCAAGCCAGGAGCGGGACTGTCAGTGCTGTTTGGACTGGAGTGGAATGAAGAGGCTACCTGGCGTGGAGAGAGACTGTCACTGTGACTCAGGAGAGGACGTGACATGTCAGGGCTCATGTACACTGCAGCTGCTAAACTGACGTTCAGGAGCTGTTCAGAGTTTTTTTCAGCAGCCCCTGAACTCTCCCTAAAGTTTTCCTATGTGTCCATGTACACATAGTCATTTACAGTCATTTACAGGCAGTTGAGTGTAGAGATGTGCTGGTTGCTTTAAATTCTAAACAGCAGTTGCAAAGCATTTTTTTTCTTTCCCCTCTTTGTGAGTGACAGACAGGGAAAGCAGGACTGTGCTCTGATTGGTTGTTGCTACAGCTGAGCAGGATCCACCCATAGCAGCACTGTTGCAGCTGAACTTATGATTGGCTGTGGAGGAAAGGAGAGAGGAAAAAGGAAGAAGAAGCACATGTGGGGAAGGAGACATTTTCAGGGGACCGCATGGAGCAAGGGCTCCTGGTGTAAAGTCACAGAGTCTCACTTTCTCTGCTGCTAGAGCCCATGGGCTGGGCTGGGAGTGTGTAGCAGAGGAATTGTTGCAGGAGGACAGTGTGCAAATCAAGGATTGTCCTGCCTGACACTCAGGATTACAGCCACTCAAGTGCATGTGTCTCTCAAAGTCTGGAGCTGCTGAAAGAGAGAGGATTTCTACTACTGTCTAATGCTATCTAGAGGACAGTCCAGAAACAGTAAGTACTCTGTGATGAAAGCGGATTTTGATATTGCTGCACTTGCTGTTCATCTCTGGAGAATGGTCATGAGAAAGCCTGCTCTCTAATTCTCAGAGTGACACAGATCTTGGAAAGCCCAAGCTGCTCAGAATTAGCTATTCCTGCTGCTGATTGATGAGAGAACTCTGTCTCTGTATATTACTGGTTTGTCTCCTCAAGATTTGTGCTGTGGCTGAAAAGTGTGTTTAGTTCCAAGTCCCCACAGAAGCTTGGTGTTCTGAATATACTGAGCAAGTGTCAGTTTATCCTATTGCAATGTTCACTGGAAGATTCTGCTTAAAGGAGACCGTGCTATCCTGCTACCCCTGGATTACAAATACTCTCCCATGCAGAGAGTGAGCGTTCTTCCTTTGATTAAAGGGCCCCAACGTAGAGAGACTTTAAGTTTTATCCCACTGGCCAATGGTTAGGTAGGACATTTCTGCTTTAGATAGTACCGCTATAGCAAATGTCAATAAGCTGCTAAATCTCATTAACAGTTATTGTTTCATGTGTCAATGTCACTCTCATATGTCACCCTAGTCAGTGTGATACTAGTCAGTTTTTCTGAGTCTTTGGCGAGTAAATTGTGACTTCCTACTAACTGTGTTATGCAAAGTGGTATCTGTGTTTTATGTACATTACCTGTGTTAAATCAGCTAGTTCTTTTTCAGGGTTTGTCTTCTTCAATAAAACCCATAAAAAATATTCTCAGAGTGTCGAAGTGTTTTGGGTATCATCGGAGGTGTCACCAGATTCAGGTGGGAGCTGAACCTATATATCTAGCCAAGCATCACCCAAGGGTGTGCTACATGAGTTTACAGTTGTTTTTTGAACATAGCAAACTTGCGTTCAGGAGTAGATTTTACAGGCGTTTCAAACGCCAAATACTTGTAAACGCGTGTAAATGCTTGTAAACGCAGTTAACCACGTTTGTTGTTTGCGTTTAGCAGTGTTTTTTAACCACTTCCCGTCCGGCCCATGTACATAAACGGCTGGACGGGAGCAGTGCAGGGGTGGGTGGCAGTTTATAAACGTCCTCCCACTTCCCTGCCTGTGCACACTCCCTGGGAGCACGCGGCACCGCGATCCAGTGCCCGCTGTGTCCGAACACCGATCGCTGTACGGGACCTTTGTTTGAGGTCCCGATCATGTGATCACTGATTGGCCAATCAGTGATCACATGAATAGTAGTAAGCAAGATGTCACTTCCTGACATCATTGCTTACTATTTGTAAAACCTGTGAATGATCACAGAGGTCACATGGTACAAGGCTGTTCACAACAGCCTTTGTACCATGTGACGAGCTGTGACCAATCACAGCTTGCACAGTATTTCTCAATGGCTGCAAGAATGCAGTCAGAGAGGAGAAATGATTGCTTTTACAGCCTTGATGGGTGTAAAAGCAATCAGTGTAAAAAAGAAAAAAATCTTCATCACCCCCCACAAGTAGTTCAGTGTCATAATGGTGACACTGTACTGCTAGGGTGACAGTATATTAAAACCCCCAAAAAACCCATAAATAATAATATAAAAAAATTGAATAAAAATGTAAAAAAAGTTTGAAAAATTATCATTTTTGGCTATAAACTAACTTGGGTTATTTTTTTTTTTTTTGCTAAAAAGATAGCTGAATACATTTTGGCCAATATTTATAAAGAAAGATTATTTAATTGCAAACTTTTATAAGAAAAACACTTTTTTTCAAAATTTTTGATCTTTTTCATTTATATAGCAAAAAAATAAAAATCCCAGTGGTGAATAAATACCACCAAAATAAAGTTTTATCTGTCTCAAAAAAATGCTAAAAAATTCATATGGGTACAGTGTTGCATGACCGAGCAATTGTCATTCAAAGTGTGATAGCACTGAAAGCTGGAAATTGGCCTGGACAGGCCCCCTTCCTGTCCAGGCCAAGTGTCTGGACTTGAAGTGGTTAACTGTTCCATATCCAGATGCTGTCCAGAGCCTTTTTTCATCTTCAGAAATGCATGCAAAGCATTTTCCATGTATTCAAATGAACCTAGTACACCAGCGCAGCCAGTTGCAGGTTTCCCGTGAAGGAAAAAATGGTAGAATGTGCTGCATTATGCTCATGATGGGATCCATAGTGAATACAACCAGAAAAGACAGGTAATCTCAACACATACTGCTCTCTCTGCTTCTGCTCTCTCTGTTTCTCTCAAAATGTCTGAAATAGTTAATTATTTACTATTTTTCAGTGCATTCTGGGCATTTGGGACGGTCTCCTGAGGTCATCTTTTAAAAATGCTTCTGAACACAAACTTGGCTAAACGCGCATAAAAGCGGTAAGCAAACGCGGCTAAACGCACATAAAAGCGGTATGCAAACAGATTTTTTTTACTGTTTTCCAGCAGTCAGTTTCCATCATTCAGAAGAGTTTTCCAAATGCCCCGTGTACATGAGCCCTTAGGTGTCATCATCTGTGCTGCTGCACACTGCTGTCAGTGTCACTGTGAGAGTCAATTTCAGGTGTGTGTCTGCCCATTCTAATTTCTTGCCCTCCTGAGTCCTGTCTCTGAGCTACTTACTTATCGAAAATAAAATAAGAAATATGTTTTTGCCTTAAAGTGGAGATTCAGTCATGATAAAAAAAAAATAAAAGTCCACAGCTATAAAAACTGTAGCTGGTGACTTTTAAAAAACAGCCCCTCACTTGTCCCTTGGTCCCGCTGTGTCCTCCCCGCAGCCTGTTTCACTGGTCGTCCTGTGTCCCCGGTGCCGGCATCACATGTGCGAGTAGTGCTGCGCTTTGTGAATGTAGTCTTCTGGGACCTGTCACATGTCCAAGAAGACTACGGGGGGAAGGGCAAATACATTTAGGCAATCGCAGCAGAAGTGGGAGAGGGTACCTGTCAAATTGGGGTCTCCTCTCCCCAAAGGTGCCAATCCGTAATGCGGAGCGAGGGCTAAGCCTTAAAGCGGAACTTCCCCTTTTGGGTGGAGCTCTGCTTTAACTTCTTCCCACCATCCGCACACATATATGTAGCCTTTCGGCTGGTGGGCCTTAATGCAGAAAAGCATATATGCGTACACCCAAAAAAACAGAACTGTGCCGAGAACGCGCACCATGCCAGTAGCTAATGGAAAGCTCCCGATCTCTACTTGTGATCAGATCAGGAGCTTTCCGATCATGTGATTGCTGTTATCAGCATTTTTTTTTTTCTGCTCTTAGAAGCTAATAGTGTCATCCTATGTGCCCATGCACACTACGTTATGCTAAAAGCTTTTTTCAAGCATTTAGGAGCACAAAAAAAAACCTGTTTTTGGGAGCGTTTTCCCAGCACGCCTAAATGCTCCTAAACGCTACCAAAACACTACTGGAGCCTAAATCACATTGCTAATTGCATATTATTAGTATTATACAGGATTTATATAGCGCCAACAGTTTGCTCAGCGCTTTACAATATAACGGGAGACAATACAGCAACGATACAGTTCAATACAAGAGGGATAGGAGGGCCCTGCTCCTTGGAGCTTACAATCTAAGAGGGAGGGGTTAGTGGTACAAAAGGTAGCAACTGTGGGGGATGGACTGGTAGGAAGAGTATAAGATTCCATTAATAGTTGAGGGCAGGATAGGCTTCCCTGAAGAGATAGGTTTTCAGAGATCGCCTAAAAGTGAGCAGAGTAGGCGATACTCTGATAAATTGGGGTAGAGAGTTCCAGAGGATGGGGGAAGCTCTGGAGAAGTCCTGGAGATGAGTATGGGAGGAGGAGACAAGGGAGCTAGAGAGCAGGAGGTCTTGTGAGGAGCAGAGAGTACGGTTTGGGTGATATTTGGAGACAAGATTGGTGATGTAATTTGGGGCAGAGATATTGTACTTGTTTGTAGCCTAAATACTGAAATTTGCACTTAAGGCTCCATGTACACTAGCGTTTTTTTTAAGCTCCAAAAAGCTGTTAGGCTTCATGCACACTGGCTTAAAAATGGCTGCTTCTACAGGAGTTTTGAGTTGTGCCCGTAGAAAAGCTCAGTGTTATCCTATGGGGGTTATTTACTAAAACTGCATGATGCTAAATCTGTTGCAGCTCTGGACAGAAACCAACCAGCTTCCAGGTTTCATTGTCAAATCTTAATTGAACAATCTGGTTAGAAGCTGATTGGTTACCAGGCACAGCTACACCAGATTCTAAATGTTCCAGTTTTAGTAAATCTCCTCCTATGTGACCATGCACATTAGGATGATTGAGGCATATTTAAAGCTCAGCATTTAGGCCTCATGCACACAGGGCATTTTAAAAGCCTCTTGGCAGCAACATTTTGGCACAAAAAACGCATGACGCTTGCCAAAGTGTCTAATGCTTTTACAAGCATTTAGGCTTGTTTACAGGCGTCAAACACTTGAGTGTTTATTCATTTAACCTCCTCGGCGGTATGATTATTTCCGATTTTTGGTGCTGAAAGCGGTACCATTATTTTGCATGGAAATATGTAGTTTTTTATTGTAGGCTGTAATTTTTAGGAATAACTCACTGAAATCTGTCCGAACAAGAGTCTATTAAACATCCCGGGTAGGATAAAATTTGAAACACAAAATCATAAATTATAATTTAATAAATAATCATAAAAAATAATAATATAATAATAATACATTTAATTCAATAATATAATCAAACCAAAAACACTGAAATTTGAAATACAGAGGCAAATTCGCACATCGCTAAGCAAAGTCGCAAAATCGTTTTCAGTGTCTGATGATAAATTTTCCCACGAATCATTATCACTCAATTCTGCAAGTGGTTCTAATTTACTATCGCTGTTCTCTAGCTGGTCTAAAACCGCTTTTCACGTAAAGGGACGCTTTTTGGACTCCATGGACTTTTCTAAGTTTCCAGGCAGAAAGAACAGTCAAAATGCAGGCAGGGCACAGGACAAAGCAGTAGGGACAAAACGCATGTGAAATGCATTGAAACAGCAATGTTTTACTATGTAATAATCATTTTAAAAAAAATGACATTTTTTAAAAATTTCAAATTTGCCACCGGTTCCGGCGCCCGTGCGTCCCGACGTCACAGGGACCGGAACACGGAAGCCGGATGCCGGCATCGGCCGGAGGAGATGGCCAGGGACGCTGCAGGGGACACATCGTGGAAGCGAAGGACAAGGTAAGCTCTGCAGGGACTCCCTATGCAACGCTGCATGGTAAGCCCGAGTGTAGTGACTTGATCAAATAACTCATGCAGTATTTATTAGTGTTTACTTTTTTCTGATCTCCGGAACAGATTAATTGGTTTTCAATGCATTCCTATGGGAAACGGCATTTCGGTTTAAGAATTTTTCGCTATAAGAAAAGTCCTGCAGAACGAATTAAATTCTTAAACTGAGGTATTACTGTACTATATTATTTCAGGTACTTATATAGCGCCATCAATTTGCACAGCACTTTACATATATATTGTTCATTCATATCAGTCCCTAACCCTCAAGGGGTGTACAATCTAAGGTCCCTAATATTCATTCATACATACACATACTAGGGCCAATTTAGACAGAAGCTAATTCACCTACCAACATGTCTTTGGAGTGTGGAAGGAAACCGGAGTACCTGGAAGAAACCCACGCTGGCACAGGGAGAATATGCAAACTCCGGGCAGGTGGTGCCATGGTTGAGATTCAAACCAATGACCCTAGTACTGCCAGGTGGAAGTGCTAACCATTTAGGCCTCTTTAACACACAGGCGTTTCGTATGTCCATTTTTCATCTGTCTGTTTACGGATGAAAAACGTACACAAAAGTATTTCTATGCACTAGTGGATGTAAATGGATGATCATCTGTTTACATCCGTTAATGTCCATATCCGTTAACATCTGTTTTTTTAATGGAAGAAAACCCTATTTTTCTTCCGTAAAAAACCCAGAAACAGAGGAAAAACGGATGTAAACAGATGAAAAATGGATGAAAATGGATAAAATATGGATGTAAACAGATGTAAAATGGATGTAAACAGATGCAGTATGGATGTAAACAGATGTAAAATGGATGTAATTGAATGAAAAAACGAATATAAACTTTTTTTTGAAAAAAACGTGACTGAAAAAAATGGAACGCCTGTGTGAAAGGACCCTTGGCCACTGTGCTGCCCAGCAAATAGGGTTGCCACCTCAACCCTCTAAAACTGAACACATGTTAATTACACATGTTCTGAGGCTGATTTAATGCAGATAAAGTACTACCTTAATCAGCCCCAGGCCCTGTATCATCAATAGGTGTTCGGTTTTAACCGCTTTCCCGCCGCCCTATAGCAGATATACTGCTACAGGGTGGCAGGGGTGCGCAAAATCACGTATATATTCCGAATTTAGCATTTCCGGGTAGGGGGCGCACGAGCCACGTGTGCGCCCTACCCGCGCCACTATTTGCAGCCTCAGCTGTCAATCACCGGGTGTTTACTCGTCGGCACGCAGTGATACAAAGCAGTGGGCTTACAGTTGAAAGCACTAACACAGCACACAGTAAAACAGCATGCAGTTAACCCTTTGATTGCCCCACATGTTAACCCCTTCCTGCCCAGTGCCATTAGTACAGTGTCAGGATTTTTTATTAGCATATTAGCACTGATCACTGTACTGGTGTCACTGGGGATGTCAGTGACACCAAGTCAGTTTCCCCCCAGTGTCAGAATGCCCGCCGCAGTCCTGCAGTCGCTGATCGCCGCCATTACTAGTAAAAAAAATAATACAGAATATATTTTGGTCTAAATTTATGATGAAATTTGATTTTTTAAATTTTTTAACTGGACATGTTTAATAGCAAAAAGTCAAAAATATAGTTTTTTTCTCAAAATTGTCAGTCTTTTTGTTTTTTAGAACGCAAAAAATAAAATACGCACAGGCGATCAAATACCACCAAAAGAAAGTTCTATTTATGGAAAAATAAAGGACGTAAATTTAATTTGGGTGTAGCATTGCATGACTACGCAATTGTCACTTACAGTAACGCAATACCGTAACGCAAAAGATGGCCTGGTCAGAAAGGGGGGTAAATCCTCTGGAGGGCAAGTGGTTAAAAAAAAAACGGAACGGTCGAAAAACAGATGTAAACAGATGAAAATGAATGAAAATGGATGTAAACTGATGGAAAACAGATGAAAAAACAGATGTAATCTGATGAAAAACAGATGAAAAAAGGATGTAAACTGAAAAAAAAACGGATGTAAACTGATGAAAAAATGGATGTAAACTGTGGGCAGCACAGTGGCTAAATGGTTAGCACTTCCACCTGGCAGTACTAGGGGCGTTGGTTCAAATCCCAGCCACGGCACCACCTGCCTGGAGTTTGCATGTTCTCCCTGTGCCTGCGTGGGTTTCCTCCGGGTACTCTGGTTTTCTCCCACACTCCAAAGACATGCTGGTAGGTGAATAGGATCCTGTCTAAATTGGCCCTAATATGTGTATGTATGAATGTAAGTTAGGGACCTTAGATTGTACACCCCTCGAGGGTTAGGGACTGATGTGAATGTACAATATATACGTGTAAAGCACTGCATAAATTGACAGCGCTATATAAGTACCTGAAATAAATAAATAAAAAAAACAGATGTAAACTGATGATAAAACGCATGTAAACTGATGAAAAAATGGATGGAAACTAATGAAAATATGGATGTAAACTGATGAAAAACATGAATAAAATGGTTTTGTATGTCAATTTTTCATCTGTCTTTTTATGGATGAAAAATGTACACCCAAGTATTTCTATGGACTAGCGCAGGGGTGGGCAAACTTTTTGACTTGAGGGCCGCAATGGGTTCATATATTGGACCCGGGGGCCGGACCAAGAGTAGATGAATGATGTGTATGTGTCATCCATAGTAAGTATAGTAATATTCCCCCATAGTAATTAATCCCCCATATAGTAATTCATCCCCCATAGTAATTCATCCCCCATAGTAATTCATCCCCCATATAGTAATTCATCCCCCATAGTAATTCATC
The DNA here is from genome assembly GCF_062004578.1 of Staurois parvus. Lineage (NCBI taxonomy): Eukaryota > Metazoa > Chordata > Amphibia > Anura > Ranidae > Staurois > Staurois parvus. The sequence continues at coordinate 2,987,781 of NW_028318002.1, forward strand.
CCCCATAGTAATTAATCCCCCATTTAGTAATTCATCCCCCATAGTAATTCATCCCCCATATTAATTCATCCCTCATATAGTATTTCATCCCCCACAGTACTATTCCCCCCCAAGTAGTAAGCCAAGTCCCCCCTGTGTCAATTCACTTACCTTTGCTCCGCGCGTTCCTCTCGCCGTGTTTCCGCGCCGTTCCGGTCTTCAGGGCGGACTGTGAGAGGAGCCTAGCTCCCCTCATGTTCGTCACGCTGCCCCGCCTACACACATCCTGACAGCCAATGTTTGCCTGCCCTAGCTGCGGGCCAGATTAAAAGGTCCGCCTGGCCGTATATATGGCCCGCGGGCCGTAGTTTGCCCATTGCTGGACTAGCGGATGCAGATAATCATCTGTTTATATCCGTTAATGTCCGGATTTGTTGACATCCGTTTTTTTGAATGGAAGAAAACCCTAATTTTCTTCCATAAAAAGACCCGGAACAGAGGAAAAATGGATGTAAATGGACGAAAAACAGATGAAAATGGATGAACTATGGATGTAAACTGATGAAAAACCGGATGTAAACTGATGAAAAAAACGGATGTAAACTGATGAAAAAAACAGATGTAAACTGATGAAAAAACGCATGTAAACTGGTGAAAAACTTAAAAAAAATGGATGTAAACTGATGAACAACAGATGAAATATTGAATGTAAACTCATGAAAAAATGCATGTAAATGGGTGAAAAAGGGATGAAAAAAAAATGGATGTAAACTGATGAAAAACTGATGACAAAATGGATGTAAACTGATGAAAAAAAACGGATGTAAACTGATGAAAAATGGATGTATACTGATGAAAAACAGATGAAAAAACAGATGGAAAAATGAATGTAAACTCATGAAAAAATGCATGTAAACTGGTGAAAAACAGATGAAAAAAATGGATGTAAACTGATGAAAAACTGATGACAAAATGGATGTAAACTGATGAAAAAAAAAACGGATGTAAACTGATGAAAAACAGATGAAAAAACAGATGTAAACTAATGGAAAAAACGGATGTAAACTGGTGAAAAAAACAGATTAAAAAACAGATGTAAACTGATGGAAAAAATGGATGTAAACTGATGAAAAAATGAATGTAAACTGATGAAAAACAGACGAAAAAAAAAAAACGGATGTAAACGCATGAAAAAACACATGTAAACTGGTGAAAAACAGATTAAATAATGGATGTAAACTGATGAAAAAACGGATGTAAACTGATGAAAAAACCCCCCAAAAAAGGATGTAAACTGATGAAAAACGGATGTAAACTGATGAAAGAATGCATGAAAACTGGTGAAAAACAGATGAAAAAAACAGATGTAAACTGATGAAAGAACAATGTATGTAAACGGATGAAAAATGGATGTAAACTGATGAAAAAACAGATGCAAACTGATGAAAAAACTGATGTAAACTGATGAAAAACAGATGTAAAAATGGATGTAAACTGATGAAAAATTTATGTAAACTGATGAAAACTGGATGTAAACTGATGAAAAACGGATGTAAACTGATAAAAGAATGCATGTAAACTGGTGAAAAACAGATGAAAAATGGATGTAAACTGATGAAAAATGGATATAAACTGATGAAAAACCGGATGTAAACTGATGAAAAATGCATGTAAACTGATGAAAAACGGATGTAAACTGATGAAAGAATGCATGTAAACTGGTGAAAAACAGATGAAAAACGGATGTAAACTGATGAAAAACGGATGTAAACTGATAAAAGAATGCATGTAAACTGGTGAAAAACAGATGAAAAACGGATGTAAACTGATGAAAAATGGATATAAACTGATGAAAAACCGGATGTAAACTGATGAAAAATGCATGTAAACTGATGAAAAACGGATGTAAAGTGATGAAAGAATGCATGAAAGCTGGTGAAAAACAGATGAAAAACCGGATGTATACTGATGAAAAACGGATGTAAAGTAATGAAAGAATGCATGAAAACTGGTGAAAAACAGATGAAAAAAAAAAACAGATGTAAACTGATGAAAAAACAATGTATGTAAACGGATGAAAAATGAATGTAAACTGATGAAAAACAGACGAAAAAAAAAAACGGATGTAAACGCATGAAAAAACACATGTAAACTGGTGAAAAACAGATTAAATAATGGATGTAAACTGATGAAAAAACGGATGTAAACTGATGAAAAAACCCCCCAAAAAAGGATGTAAACTGATGAAAAACGGATGTAAACTGATGAAAGAATGCATGAAAACTGGTGAAAAACAGATGAAAAAAACAGATGTAAACTGATGAAAGAACAATGTATGTAAACGGATGAAAAATGGATGTAAACTGATGAAAAAACAGATGCAAACTGATGAAAAAACTGATGTAAACTGATGAAAAACAGATGTAAAAATGGATGTAAACTGATGAAAAATTTATGTAAACTGATGAAAACTGGATGTAAACTGATGAAAAACGGATGTAAACTGATAAAAGAATGCATGTAAACTGGTGAAAAACAGATGAAAAATGGATGTAAACTGATGAAAAATGGATATAAACTGATGAAAAACCGGATGTAAACTGATGAAAAATGCATGTAAACTGATGAAAAACGGATGTAAACTGATGAAAGAATGCATGTAAACTGGTGAAAAACAGATGAAAAACGGATGTAAACTGATGAAAAACGGATGTAAACTGATAAAAGAATGCATGTAAACTGGTGAAAAACAGATGAAAAACGGATGTAAACTGATGAAAAATGGATATAAACTGATGAAAAACCGGATGTAAACTGATGAAAAATGCATGTAAACTGATGAAAAACGGATGTAAAGTGATGAAAGAATGCATGAAAGCTGGTGAAAAACAGATGAAAAACCGGATGTATACTGATGAAAAACGGATGTAAAGTAATGAAAGAATGCATGAAAACTGGTGAAAAACAGATGAAAAAAAAAAACAGATGTAAACTGATGAAAAAACAATGTATGTAAACGGATGAAAAATGGATGTAAACTGATGAAAAAACAGGTGCAAACTGATGAAAAAACTGATGTAAACTGATGAAAAACAGATGTAAAAATGGATGTAAACTGATGAAAAACGGATGTAAACTGATGAAAAAATTATGTAAACTGATGAAAACTGGGTGTAAACTGATGAAAAACGGATGTAAACTGATGAAAGAATGCATGTAAACTGGTGAAAAACAGATGAAAAACGGATGTAAACTGATGAAAAATGGATATAAACTGATGAAAAACCGGATGTAAACTGATGAAAAATGCATGTAAACTGATGAAAAATGGATGTAAAGTGATGAAAGAATGCATGTAAACTGGGGAAAAACAGATGAAAAACCGGATGTAAACTGATGAAAAATGGATGTAAACTGATGAAAAACGGATGTAAACTGATGAAAGAATGCATGTAAACTGGTGAAAAACAGATGAAAAAACGGATGTAAACTGATGAAAAATGGATGTAAACTGATGAAAAACGGATGTAAACTTATGAAAAATTTATGTAAACTGATGAAAAACGGATGTAAACTGATGAAAATGGATGTAAACTGATGAAAACCGGCTGTAAACTGATGAAAGTATGCATGTAAACTGGTGAAAAACAGATATAAACTGGATGTAAACTGATGAAAAATGGATGTAAACTGATGAAAAATGGAAGTAAACTGATGAATAAATGGATGTAAACTGATGAAAAATGGATGTAAAATGATGAAAGAATGCATGTAAACTGGTGAAAAACAGATGAAAAACCGTATGTAAACTGATGAAAAATGGATGTAAACTGATGAAAATCAGATGTAAACAGATGAAAAACCGGATGTAAACTGATGAAAAATGGATGTAAACTGATGAATAACGGATGTGAAATGATGAAAGAATGCATGTAAACTGGTGAAAAACAGATGAAAAACCAGATGTAAACTGATGAAAAGTGGATGTAAATCTGTGCTGCCCAAGGAATAGTGTTGCCACCTCATCCCTTTAAACCCGAATACATATGAATGACACAGGTTCTGGGGCTACTTTAACGCAGATAAGGTACTAAATGAGTCACCACTTTAATCAGCCCCAGAACCTGTGTCATTCATATGTATTCGGGTTTAAAGGGATGAGGTGGCAACCCTAAGCACAAATGAGGAGGAAAGAGTTCCAAATCAGGGACAGTCCCTCAAAATCAGGGACAGTTGGGAGGTATGGGCAACACTAATGAGCTCTGAGGAACACACACGTCTAGAGGGAGGCCAGGGATGCCCAGGGATCCGCACCACAGCAGGCAGGTAGGAAGGGAGCGTGACGTCACCCGAGAGGAGGCCGCTCATGGCTGTCGTGCTGGGGAGAGGAGGTGGGGCTGCGGCCAGGGGGCGGGAGGAGGCGGAGCGATGTTGAGCTGATCCCACGTGTGACGAGCTTCTTCCCGGCTCAATAATATTCTCTTAGCGGCTCCTCGCTTAGCTGCTGCCTCTCTCCCTGTGTGACTGAGAGAGACACACACACACGCACATACACACACGCACGCAGCGAGTCCCAGTGCCGGAGTGAGGACAGCCTGCTGTCACCGTGTGTGTGTGTCTATGTGTGTGAGCGGGGCTGCTGACAGTCTTCCCTGACAAGAGTTTTCGCCTGGTGTGGATTCATTGTGGGGCTTTTTTCTACGTACACCGGTTTTTTAAGTAGTTAGCTTTTTTTTTTTTTTTTTTTGAAGCAGTTTAAAGGGGACATGGAGGCAGATGGGAGCCAGGCCACCTCTGGGAGTCCGAACGATTCTCAGCACGACCCCGGGTAAGTTGTACGGGATGGTGTGTGTGTAGCATCCCCTCTCCTAGGAAGGACAAGGACACGGAGGAGGGTTGTCCCCGCATCCCGGGGGGTGCCAGTCACCTTCCCTGAGAAGAGCGGGCCTCCTCCTCCTGTCATGTGTAGTGTGTGCTCCATCCTCACCCTGTGTCTCTCCTGTGCTGCCTCTCTCTGTCCTCCTCTCCCTTTTGTAAGTTACACGTCAAAATGGCCGATCTGACATCTGTGCTGACTTGTGTTCTCTTTTCCTCCCCTTCTAGTAAAATGTTTATCGGCGGCCTGAGCTGGCAGACCTCCCCAGGTAAGCAGTGACCGGTGGCCCCCCTTGTAGCTGGCTCTTTGTTCCTTGTCTTCTCCCTGTGCTCCTCTCTCCTCCAGCCTCCCACTTCTCTGTCTCTCTCCTCTGCTTATTTATTTATTTCTGCTTTCCGAGTCCTCTATTCGACCCCTATCGCTATTTGGGGCTCTTTGGCTATGGGATGGAAGGGGTGGGGGGATGGGCTGTGTTTTGGTTCTGACCTATTGCTTACAGTCCGTCCTGTCCTTATGCTTGTGCACAGATAGCCTCAGAGACTATTTTAGCAAATTTGGAGAGATCCGAGAATGCATGGTGATGAGAGACCCCACCACCAAACGGTCCAGGTAAGCTCGGTCCATGTGTGGGAAAACTTCTTTGTATACTTCAGAAGGTATGTCCTCTGGACAAGTGGCCTAAAGGGGAAGATGCAATCTCGGCACACACCCCCCTCGTCTCGCTGCCTCTAGAGCCACTAAAATCTCTGCTTCTCCACGCTCACATTTTACTCGCTTTTAAAAAGCAAGATAATTGATCACCTCTGCCCGCCAGTATTGCTCCAAATTTACTTTTAGGACCACTCTCCTCTCCAGCCAGAATGTCAGACTGGAAGTTGTGGTGTCACCCAGAGTGCTGAATTGTTTCATTGTTTCAGACATTTTGAACTAGTGTCGTCTTTGTAATCCTGTATCCAGGTTTTCACCCCTCACCAGCTCACACCCCCTCCATTACCCCTATTTTCGGGAATTCTCTAACAATCAGTAGGAACTGTAAGAGAAGAAAAACTTGTCCCATAATTGTACTGTTGTCGTCCTATCCAGCTGGCATTCCCTGTACCAATGCCAAGTTATTTACTGCTGCTTTGAGGACACAAGAGTGTGCCTAGCCTTTCACCCCAATGTACACTTTTTCTTTTTATTTGTTAATAAGTGTGTTGTTTTAATTTGCATGTTGTATCTGTGCTTCATGTTTAGCACTCATTGTCATTTCTCTTGTTCTTTGTCTGATTTCAGAGGCTTCGGCTTTGTTACGTTTGCAGATCCTGCAAGTGTAGATAAAGTATTAGCTCAACCCCACCATGAATTAGATTCCAAGACGGTATGTTGTGCTTTATTTTTCAAATTCAGTTATTGTTCTGTTTTTGTTGACGTGTGTGTATGTGTCTTTATGCAGTTTTATTTTTGTCTTTGCCAGGCGCTTTTCTAGGGTTGGCTAAAGTTTTTTTTTTTTACCTGTCGACCTTGCTCATCCCCATTTACCACCAGCTGTACATGGCTGCTGTCAAGTCAACATTATTTCTGCTAGGCATCAGTAATGTGTAGCTGGGTTAAAATATGGGTTTAAAATGTACCATGCTGATTTTGTTTTTGTGTGAGCAAGTGTCTGTAGTTAATACAATCTCTTGATGTCAGTTTAGGCATGATAGACTTATTAGGGCACTCAGTTTATTTTACTGTGTGTTATGACATTAGGAACATTTAGTATTTGCTTTTAGAATGTTTATTTTGCCTCTTAGCTCCAACTTCTAGACCTACATTTGCATAAGCTTAGTTTTCAGTGACTATGGCTGATCAGCCAGGGCTGTCAGTGCATCTCACTTCTGTTTTCCTGTGTTTACAAAGCAAAGGGAAAAAAAACACAGCCTTTTTTGCACCTTATTACCCAGTTTAATTACGCTTTCACAAAGCTTGGAAAAGGGACGCTGACAAAAGATCTCCTGTATTGCTGGTATCGTGCTTAATGAGGAGGGAAAGGTGAGCTAATTACACTGATTAGATAAAGGATTTTTTTTTAACAACTGGTAAATGTCACAATTTTAACTGTATATTCATTCAGCAAGCTTTGTCCTAGATTTAAAAAATGGAACCTGAGCACAGAGACTAGCTTAAAAAATAACATGCACAGGGCTGTGAAGAATGCGTGGATGAAGTTAGTATGCACATGTTTGCATATCTATTCATTATATATAGTGTGCACGCAGACACATTGCAGGTATGTCAATTTATGTAGCTAGCTAACTGTTGAGGACTACCCTTTTATAGTTTTTTGAGGATTAAAAGTTCAGTTAAGCTCAAAGAACTGTAAGTGTGCTAATTTTTTTTTATTTTTTTTTTACACTTACACCTTTTTGTTGCTTGTTTGTTAATTCTTGTGTAGTCATTGTACTTTCTCCCTCCTTCTTTTTTCTTTTTTCATGTTAATGTTATGCTTTTTTGACAAATAAGAATGGCTCAATCTCAGAAGGGCATGAACCTCAGAAGGGCATGAACAGTGATCTGCTCATGCAGGAGATTACTGACATTAATTATAGATAATCTTTTTCAAAGGTAATTTTTGGGTAGGTAATGTGTTTTTAGGCCCAGACTCAGGCTTACAGAGACTACTTCAGCAGAAGTGTAAAGCAAAGCAGAGTGGGCTGCAAAAGCTAATAGTATGTTTTGTATTTGTCACCACGTTCTTGATTATTGTTAATGTAGCTTTATCTAGTCTTTTGACTCGTGTTTCAACATTCAGTGCAGGAGGCAGCTCGGTTGGGCTTTGGCTCGGAGTCACCGCTCTTGTTTACGCTTACGTTAAAAGCTTTGATTTTAGGTAATGGCCCACAAACCTCAGAACTAGTGTCATAGTACTTTTTTTCCTAGAGGATTTGTAGATACAGTAAGTAGAATTTGTCTCTGACTAACTCGTTTTATTTCTTGGTAGATGATTATTGAATGTTTTATAGTAGTGGGGGGTACAAGAGGTGAGTAATTTCCATGCAAGCTTGAAAGGGTGTTGCATCTAGAAAATCAGCTAAAGCATCTTTGGACCATGACTACGAACTATTCATTAGGTAGCATGATAACCTGTGATGTTCAATTTGCAATTATTAGTCCTGATGTGTTCTTCTGAAATTCTGGGATGTTCAGCTTTAAGTAGATTGAAATTTTACATGTAGACATCACTTCTTGCTTGCCTGCATGCAAATGCCTCACTTGTTGCATTCCCCTTTGTTTATTTTTCTGATAATATATTACTGTTTTGGGAAGGATTTGCAAAATGTCATGTTAGTGTGTATGTCTCCTACAGGAATAGTGTAGATTAATGGCTCACATGTAAGGTTGAACATAACACGGTAGATCCTTGGAACAGCATGACATCTGAGCTTTTGATTTAATGGAGTAAGGCAAGCAATGACTATTCAGTTACCCATAGCAACCTGTTAGATTTCAGTTTTAAATGCAGTCCGTTCAGTAACAGATAATATTATGATTAACTGCTGTGGTATAGTGCACTTTGCTCATTGCCTGATTTATTAAGCATGGCTTTGGTTTGCCCAAACAGTTTTAATAGTTGATATCAAGCTGCTGTTTTCTGTGTTAAAGCGGCCACAAAGTTTTCCAGCTATTATGTTCGTTTTTTAATTTGTGGTACAGTGCCAGGAAACATTAGTTTTTGCCCAAGTTGGCTTTGATGTAGGTTTACTGACCTGAGTGTGGCCAGCCAGGCTATAGGACTCTTATACCTGAGACAACCATATTTTATTATCTTGTACTTGTTTATCGTAGTTACTACAAGAATAGAGGACTTGTGAATGAATCTTGCAGTGCTGTACACGACTCTTTGCTTTTATTAAATAAAAGCTTTTGAGGTCTTTTGTGTGGAATGTTTGAAAAGAAAAACTTGTGCTTTTTTATTTTTTTTTGCTTTGTCACAGACTTTTGTATCTTTTATTGATATAGAGGTTCATCATGTAGGCATCTACTTCACTTGTTGCTTTTGTTCTGCCAGCACATTAGAAAGTGTGGCCATGCTGTTGCATTATTAAACATGAAGATGTGATTTCCAGGTTAATGGAGGGTGGAAGAAAAACCTATCACAACATATTCCTGTGTTGAGCTGCTTAGACTTCTATGTTTATCTCGGAAACATTTTCAAAGCTTACACATAGCTTTTTGCCAGCCACAACATTTGCTTATTTCAGGTTCTCCAGGGAAAATCCACTTATTTATTACTAAACTCTAATAGACTGCATGTGGCGTTTTTTAGCAGAAAGGATTTATGTTTTGAAGCAGGTATTGGCATCTGTATTTGTACATGTTATCAGTGATTAGGTAGAGACGGCAGCAGGTTGCATTGCAGACAGCGCTCAGACTGTGGCTGTGAAGGGGTTGAGGAGTGGTTTTTTTTTTTTTTTTTCTTTTTGCACAGATTAATCTGCTGGGTGACTGCTTCTATCCAGAACTGTTTGCACATCCCTCTGCAGAGTGGTGCATTATGAAGTACATGCAAATAACTTTACGTTTTTAGCTGTGGGGCTCAAACATCTGTTCGACACGCTGAGAGAGAGAGAAGCACTTTGTTATACGGAGATCACTGGGTCTCTTGTGTGCTCGGCAGTTCTAATTTTTCAATACATTGTAATAAAGGAAATCAATGTCATTTCTGTAAGATACAAACAGAGCACATTAGCTTTGTAGCAGTTCTAGTAGGCTAGTAACCCCTTTGACTTTGTCAGGGCTGCAGAGCATTACAGTACACACTAGAATGTCGTTCCAACATTTAAGTGATAAATGTCCATTATACCACCCTTAAATATGAGCCATTAATCTCAAAGTGGAAACAAGTGAATGCAAGTCACTAACTGCTGTTGTGTTTTTTTTTGTTTTTTTTTCTTTTTCTTTTCCTGTGTCCCGTCCTTTCAGATTGACCCTAAAGTTGCATTTCCCAGAAGAGCACAGCCCAAGGTAAGTAGAAGGATCAATAATAGGATTTTCGGCACAGAGAGAGTCATTGTTACCAGGCAGTTCGTGTTTCAAGCAGGGAATTGGAGATGAAAGCTTATAAAGCTGGACCGCATGGCGTCTTAAGGGTATCAGCATATGGCTGGGGAAACTACAGGAGAGCTGTGCTGTGACTCTCCACTTTAACTATCTGCTAACTGGGCCAAACTGTGCTTGTGTTATGAGATGTGGTGTGTGTTTTTTTTTTTTTTTTTTTGCTTTTAATAAAATATAGCCCATGTTTGAACAAATATGGTGTTTGTGTGTTAATGGTCAACTTATGGATGTGTTATGTCATACTCCAGATGTGAATGTGACTTCAACTTTGCAGTGCCCTTGGGTTTTCTGTCCCCAGAGATTTAGATGCTGGCAAAAAGTTTGAGAGTTGTGCCTAAATGATAATAGGTTGTGCACTACTGAACTAGTTCGGTTTTGTAACAAAACCTATTGATGTTGCTTTTGGCTTAAGGCAAGAGGTTTTTAAAAAGGATTAAATGTGAATTCATAGGGCAGACGTGTAAAACCATTTGGTGGCACTATGTATATAGATTTATTTGCAATTGTGCGTTACATTTGCTGTTTAGCAGTAATAAGCACTTTAGGTTGGCTAGAAGACCTTTTTTTTTTTTTTTTTTTTTTTTTTTTAGACTTGTCTGAAAGTTCCCATTAGCAGAACCTTATTTTACATTTTGGGTACAACTGGAATAGCTTGTGCATGATTATTAAACAAATATACCAACATTGTTGATCCACTCGGGCTAACATCTTTTATGTATGGGCATTTAGGGAACTTTTGCAGTGTGCTCGGCAGTCACATTCAGCAACATTGAAATGTATTTAAACATATCTGGAGTATACTTCTCGTACCTACTGCAGATTTTGACAGATGCTGCAGATCTTTTCATTCCCCCTGGAATGTCCATGAAAGCCTTCCCATGGGTACGAACTATACTATCCATGTATGATTAAATACAACTCTATCTTCTGGCTGAGCAGCACTGCATAGCAATGCTCCTGTGGCTTATGGAGAATTCTCATGGGTACACAGCTTTGGAAGAGTCTACAATAAATGTTAGTGAACATCATAAGGGTGCTGCCTAAACTTGCTATTTGGTATTGGTTGTCATTTGTGTATTCGCTGCCAAACGTGAAAATGTTTGTGGTTGGTTTTGCAAAACATCCAGAAAAATGGAAATGCACATTGTATCAATGAACCCTCTCTAGCTATTATTATTTTACTATTATCTGCCGGGCACACTGCAAAAGTTCCCTAAATGCCCATAAGTACAAGATGTTAGTCTGGATGGATCAACAATGTTGGTATATTTGTTTAATAATCATGCACAAGCTATTCCAGTTGTAGCTGAATGAAACATAATTATAAACCTATTATATAAGATATTATATGAGGAGCAGGGCCCTCCTTTCCCTCTTGTATTGAACTATATTGTTGCTGTATTGTCTCACTTTATATTGTAAAGCGCTGAGCAAACTGTTGGCGCTATATAAATTCTGTATAATATTCACCAGAAAGATAAACCTTCAGAAAATGTTTGATCAGTGTCACATTGACTGTTTTATACATATGCACCTTAGCATATTAGATCTTGTGCATGTTGCCTTCATACTGTAAAACCTCAAAAGCCAGCATTATTTGTGGAAATGTTTGTGTGAAATAAATATTGTAACCGTTTGTGGTTTAAAAAAAAAAAAAAAGTATCTGCTGCTCACCATTTGAAGGCTATATACTCGGTTTGTCAGACCTCTGTTTTTACAGCTCATATGAGCACATAATAATCAATAAGTGTCATATTGGCCCAGTGAGCGTCTGTTAATACTATGGGTTATAAATTACCATTGCATTTTTAAATACAAGCCCTTTTAAATTCATGGGAAACATCAAGTCTGTTATTTACAAAGGTTAAATTGGTTCGTAGCTGTTGTAGATTATTTGCAGAATTGTAGATTTTCAGAGATGTGTATCTCTGCATTGACCAAGGTTTGATAATGTGGGTGTAGTGTGTGGGGTTTTTTTTTTTTTTTTTTTTTCTGTGATAAGTTTTTATTAGCATGATAGTCATTTGGTGACTGAATATATTGACATTTTGGGCCTTTTTACTGGGCGCTATTTCTGCTGAAAACCTATTTTTCAGAATGTGGCTACAAGTCGGGTACATCTTGTCTTCTTTCAAGTAATGGTTACAATAATGTGGTTTCATACTATAGTTTTATTTTTGATGTAGGTTCTAGTGATAAATATTTGTCCGTGATGTAACTTTACCTATGTAATCTTGGCTGTGAAATAAAAATATTTGCCGCCATCTTTACAATATTCACTTTTGCAAGGACATGAACCAGAATTGGTGCAGAGCTCCTAAGTGTTTAACCTCTATTACTTTTGTTCTGGACACCGCTTTCTAGGAAGCCATGAGGCCGTGGCTAATCATTCAGTTGAGAATTAGGGCTCATTTCCACCATATGTGTTGGGCTGTGCCGGCCACGTTACCTTGCCTTTTAGCTTGCCTTATGTCCTATTAGTTCAGTTCACACCACCGCAGTAGTTTGTGCTGAGAGTAAGACATGCTGCATTTTTACGCAGATCAGTGTGCTGCGACACACTACACCGCATCACAGTGCATAAAGATGAATGAATTGTCATTTTGTGGCAGTTCAATCGAGTTGCATAAAAAAAGAAAAAAACAGCTGAACTGTGCAATGCGCCCTAACACTGCACCACACCTTCAGAGTGCACATCTACAGCCTTGCAGTAACATGTCTGCTGCTGTGAAGGGGCCATTAACCTCTATTGATTAACATTACAAATGCATTGCTATTATTTGTTATAATTCATAATACAAGATGGACAGAAGTCCCACACTTTACATTGAGTGAAATTGGACGTGTTTTTTTTTTTTTTTTTTTTTTCTGAGCCATCAAAATTTGAGATACCACACCTAGGCTTTTTCTGCCCAGAGGAAGGAGTGATTCCTGCTTGGTGTGAATGTCTAAAATCTAAATATTTTGTAAAATGAACACCTTGTGCCTCTTTAATGATTGAGGTAGAGATTGAGTAAACTTATGGAAAGGAAATTTAACTTCTTTTTAAAGTGAAGTATAAATTCTTAATCAAGCACAAGTGTTTTTTTTTTTTTTTTTTTTTGTTTGTTTTTTTTTAGAAGCTGGTTGCAAAATGTATCTTCATATACAATGGGTTTAGTGGAAAGCATTTCTCATCCACCCAAGGAGTGTGCTGTATGGTGCCTGGACTTTTGGCATGATACCTAGCATCCCACAGTGCAGCTCATGAGCACTTTCATGGGTGGGGGTGTTCTAGAGTTCCAGCATGAAGTTCAAATCAAGGATATGTTTTCCATGGAAATATATGTGCAGATTTTAGCGTGATAGGTTCCTTTTTTTTATGTTCTATAATCCTTTTGGTGAACATTGCTGGCTATTTCTGTTACTATTTTGGCCTGACATTTGGCCTTGACATCTTGTTTTTGTAGCTATCTAACAAGGCCATACTGTCTGCTTCATAGACATATTTTCTTTTTACATTTATACAAGGCACGTTATCATTTTCCTCTCCTTGATGGAGAACATAATATAATGAACTGCATAGATGTGTGGTTTTCTTTTTCTTGATGGAACAATTATGTGGTTGTCTTCCTTGTTAATCATACATTGAGTTTTTGTGTTGTGTGAGCTTGGCAGGCCAGGGATAGGAAGTCTTTGTTTTTACTAGAGGATGTGTGACTAATTAAAATGTATATGTTCAGCCTTTTTATATTTTGGATAGGGTTAAGATATTTTAGAATCCTTGTCCATTTTTACTGCTATCCGGTGCTCCATTAACCAGGCCATACACTATATAAAATCTGATTTGTACAATCTCTGTGCAATGTATTTATGCCTTTGCCAAAACTATGTAATATGAGGACAGGCCCAAACTATCCTTTCAATTATTGTTAAGTAAGGTAGGCCCTTACATTACCTAGTTAATGGTAGATTTAGAGAAGATTGCACAATCGGACTGATTAGTGTATGGTCATCCTGTGAGAGATGTACCTAGACTGGAAATGAGGGAAAACCTATAACCACAACAGAGACAGATTTGTTTTTTTTTTTTTTTTTTGGAAGAGTAGGGGAAAACTAATAGCCTGACCCCTCCTTCTTCTTCTTCTTTTTTTTTCTTTTTTTTTTTTAACTTTCCTGTTTCATATTTTTCATCACTTTGTCTTGTGAAACAAGTAAGGGATGTCTCTCTAAGGCTGTGTTTTAACATCTGAATGTAGCGAAGCGATGCATTGCGCTTTTTTAGCGTGACAACTCATTCCCTGCAATTCATAAAAACTGGCACAGACAGATTTTGCAAAAGTATCTCTTATGAATTCTAAAAGTGGTGAAAAATATACCAAATTTATGTACCTCTCAAGAACTTGTATTTGAATTTGGCTCATGTTGCCCCACTTTTAGAATGCATGCAGACACCTTTGAAAAAGTTTGCCTGAGACATTTTTTTTTTTGTGTATACCAAAAGAGAGCTGGTCTTAATTATATCCACTTTTACTTGTGGTGCATTCAACGTAACACAATCTCCGTGGCACATTCAATGCGACACAATGTAAAAGTGGCGCATTTTCGAACTGAATCTGAATTTGGGTCACAAGTCTCTGGCGGAACAAGTGTCACAAATGCTTCATGAATTTTGGTGCCATATTTTAACGAGGGATTAACACCAGGAAAGTAGCACAACAACTTTCTTGAATTCTCTCTGTTTGAATGGGCTGCCTGTTGCATGACAACTGCACCACATTTTTGTACTGAACCAAGTGCATTTGTCACACAAATGCAACTGCTACCTGCATTTGGGGTGCCATTAAGAAATAATGGCATCGCAAGCAGGACACGCGTTTTAGCCCATGTCTCCAGAAACGTGCATTTCTACCAACATTTCCAAGTCACTAAGGTATAAATTTAGCCTAACAAAGTCCTGCATAGTATTAAATAACTGACAAGGGGGTTCTGATCCTTTCCACTATAAACTGGGGTTGAGCCGAAAACATTGGCAGCACATACTTTCAATTTTACTAGTGGTGCACCGAAATGAAAATTCTGGTGCTGAAAGCAAATGTTCAAAATGCACTTGGGCAAAAACCGAAATGTGCAGTTTGTAATAATATATCTTTTTTGGAAAAAAATACATTTTGATTAAAAAAAAAAACAAAACAATATATACCCCAATTTTTTTGCAAAATATGAAAGAGGATGTTACGGCGAGTATATAGATACCCAACATGTCACGTTTTAAAATTGCGCACGCTCGTGGAATGGCGTGAAACTATGGTACTTAAAAATCTTCATGAGTGATGCTTTAAACATTTCTACAGGTTAGCGTAAAGTTAGAGGTCTAGTGCGAGAATTTTAGCTCACGTGTGTGGTTTGAACACCATTTACATATGTGGGCATGGCCTACGTATGTGTTCACCACTACATGCGAGGACTGGGGCACTTTAATAAATTTTTTTTTTTTTTTTGCACTGTCCCTTTTTTAAAAAGAAAAATGTAATCCCTTTTTATTCTTATCACATGAAATGCATGAATAACTTGTGAGAGAAATAATTAGTGACAGGTCCTCTTTATGGAGAGATATGGGGTCAGTTAGGCCCCACATCTCTCGGCAATGTAAAGCACTGGATCAAAAAAAAAGCATTGATCTAGTGATTTTAAATTAAATAAATAAATGGCTGGAACGGGAAGTGACATCGCTCTGGTCCTCCAAGGGCATAGAGAGGAGTGGCGACCATCTTTTCCTTCACTCATCTCTATACTCTTGATGGTTTCTCAGGTAAGGTTGAGAACTGGCGAGGGGCGGAGTTTTTTTGGCTCCTGTATCTGTGCTTTATTTCGGCCACCGAACTTTCGGTGCATGCCTAAATTTTAAGTTTTTGTTCAACTATACTGTTGAAAGATACTTTTTAGAACCCAGTGCTTTTAACTCTTAAAGTAAAGATGACTATAGTAAGAGTTACTTTTAAAGACCATAAATTCAAGTGTATTTAAATATATTTAGCCAAACCATTTTTTAGTTGATGTCCGTGTCTCTGCTAGAAGTACACACTCTCTTTACATGCCCTTGTGACCTTTTTGTCTCTGAGGCAGAAAGTGATGGGGAATCCACAATTTTAGTTGTGACCAGAATAAGAGGTGTAGATGAAAATGGACGACGCTCAAACCGAGCCCCAGGAGTCAGAAGAATGGGATGTAATAGGATGGTCTCAACCGTGACACTGGCCATGCCCCCTGACAGCCGGTTTGAGAGGCGTCCATTCTCATCTATACCTCTAAGTGTTTGGAGTTACTTGGGACGCTGCTCCTATCTTTTATTCCTTGCTGGTGGGGTGGCCTTCGTTTTCTGTCAGTCTTGAGCGGCGCCAGAAGCACATTCATGATTTCCAGAATAAGAGGTGGGAGTAAAACAAATTTTGGCTATACATACATTTTAAATAATTACTGGTGTGCCATTTGTATGTGTCAGTATGGTATCATTCAGTAAATGTTAAACACCATCAGACCTACTTTAAAGTGGTTCTAAAGGCTGTAGGTTTTTTTAACCTTCATGCATAGAAGCTGAAAGCCTTCAGTGTGCAGCTCCCCCTCAGCGAACCCCCCCCCCCCCATACTTACCTGAGCCTCATTAGTCCAGTGATGTGCACAAGAACAGCAGCTCTCCTGTGTCTCTCCCTCATCATTGGCTCCCACTGCTGTCAGTCACATCCAATGAGCAGGGGGCAGGGCCAAGATCCTCTGGGGGCACTTTTTTTTTCTTAAATCTGAACCTTTAGTATCACCGTGTATGAATCTGTTGCTGTGAGAAATTTCACCAGCTTGTAGAAAGTGACATGGCCAGAGGTTACCTTTTAGTAGAAAGTACATAGTATTGGAGAGAGCGAGTCATAGGCAGCTGGATTTATATGGAAATCTATTTTTTTTTTTTTTTTTCCCCCCTTTTTGCAAAGTTGAGCTTGACCTCAACCCTTTGTTAGTCAGTCAAATGGTCCATAACATTAAAGTACCAATGAGGATGCTTGAAAAGGGGTGGGGCCAAACTCCTGTTCCTGGGGAAGATTGAGATTAATATATAGTATAACTTTTGATCCTATATCTAAAAACATGTTCAATTTGAATTGCCTAAGTTTATAGAAATTCTAATTTGTGTGATACTTTGGCCTGTGCCTTTCTAACTAAAGGCATAAAATCAATAAGTGTCCACTTACCTTGTCCTATGGTGTTACTCTCTTGCTGAGTGGACCGGTGAGACATCAATTCTTTTACTGCCCACAATCACAGACTGAGTTTCTTCAGTATTTCATCATCATGTTTGAGGTGATTATAATCATATTCGTTCACTTGTTACAAAAACAATTGTTTACTGTCTGGATGTTAATGCAAATTAAAAAAAAAAGTATCACAAATTTTCAGGACAAGGTCCCCTTTTTTTGCAGTATTTCAAACCGCAAGGAAATGGCTTTGTTGGGTAGAATGGCAGTTACACCTTGGCAATCCTAGTGAAGAGTCGCCAGCAGCAGAATTGCTAGTGTGATTTTTATTTCTTTCAAGGACTTTTGTCAATGAGGTCCGTATCTGAATTTAAAAGTCTCAGATCTCTATACTTGCTGTGGTTGGTATGAGAAGTTCAGGTCCATTCACACCAAAGCAGTGGCTGGTGTGCAGAGCGGTTCAGCAGGATCAGTACAGTGCCGATGTACTGATCTTGCTGCATTCCACCATTTACTTTCTTTTTTAATGTTCTTTATTGAAATGTCACACATTTTACAAAGTTCAGTTGGCCACTCTATGATGCAAGGTAGTGTATTGTCCTGCGCTGGAAAAAAAAATACTGCATGCAGTATTTTTATTTTTTTTCAGCAAACACTGCCTACACACCACTGTAGTGCATTCCCACCACATCCGTTGTGAATCTACTCTTACACTCATCCTGCGGCAGTTTAAACTTATTTTGTAATATGCCGAGAGTACCAAAGGAGCAGTGGAAAGACTGAAAGTTGGTAGCCAGAGTCAAGAAAAATGACTGGAGAATACTGCTGCTTGTATTCCCAAGGGATGTAAGAAGCCAGTGTTAACTCAACCTGCCAGATTTCACTTATACATAGAAATTATTTTGGGTGGTCTGATGCTTTTATGTTAGCCGATTCTGTTCAACTTTGCAGATATTACTAGATATTATAGCTTATAAAGTTTGGGCACACATGGCTGTTGGGCAGTTGACATATCATTCAATGGATGCATTGTGTGTGTGTGTGTGTGTGTGTGTGTTTTTTGTTTTTTTTCGTGTAATGGAAGCCTAGCAATAAAATATTGGTTATTTCAGAATATAATTTTTCTAATGCGGAAGATATACATCTGGCAACAAAGATAAAGTATGTTTCTTCCTATTAAAAAAGAAGGAACTAATTGGTTAAAGAGCCTTTCCTGAGGCCCTCTTACCTCCTTTTGTAAGCTCCAGCTAATATTAATTAGGGAGAGTGAGAAAAAAATAGAGGTTGGGTTATTTTTGAGCTGGCCAAGGAGCTTGTGTTTTAGAGAAGGATTATGTTGTCGGATTAGTGTTGCATTTGAAACATGGTATTCTTTAAAGTTGCAGGTTAAAACTTCAAGGTAGTAATTGATCACATGTGGGTTGCAGTATTTTCGTTTAGGATCTCTTTTGGTTTAAATATAGCTAAATTAGTTTTTTTTTTTTTTTTTTTTTTATACTTTTTCCTATTGTAATCTAGAAAAAACATGTCTGTGGTGACCATGGTTAATCAGTAATCTATTTTATGGTATTTAACTTAAAAAAAAAAAAAAAACCTGCATTCTGAATTGTTGCTATGGCCAGCACTGGCATTTTTCTTTGCTACATTTTATTAATCGGCACCTTTTTATATATGTGACACAGCCATTCTAAATTTTTTCTGCATAAATGATTTCTCCTTTTCAGAGTTACTTCTAATATATATGCTTTTTTTTTTTTTTTTTTTCCCCGTTTCGCGGATAATTGCAGCTATTTGATCTTATTGGCTACTCATTATGACCGAAATCATTTTTTTCTTTGTAAGAAAGCATATGCTTGATTACTGCACTCATGAACTTGGCCTGCTAGATATCTCTTCTTTAGAGTGGACCTTTTCTTTGATTTGTATAGAAACTTAAAGTGGATCTCCAAGCAAACAGCCGCATACACTGTTCTAATACATACAGTATGTTAAATGTCTTCATTTCAGAGGATTCTTGTGATGCAGCCAAACATCATAGCTACAGCAGGCTCTGGACAAGCCACCAGATTATTTGGGCAGTTAAAGATTTTGTTTCTCTTGTTCAGGCAAGCATTTAACCAAAGCTCTTAAAAGGTAGTTTGGGATCCTTGCCAAGTGCTCCCCAAATGCCCGGTATGACAGTGTACTGAGCCAAATAGAGGCTGGCTGAAGGCCTACCCTAACAACCTGGGCTTTGGTAGTTTCTCTTTGTTAAATATACATGCAAGTGACCTAAACATACCAAAGGAATCATACAAAGATTGAAGCCGAAGGTGGAAATTTTCTTTCCTTATAGTTTTGGGTCTCTACCTCTCTATCAAAAAGCCAAGAAAAGAGTCATTTACTCAAAGCTTTGTTGCACAAATTCTTAATTCTACAGTGAATATATTTGATAAAGTTTAACGTAATCTTCTTTTGGGGATAATTCAGCAATAGAATCTGCACGAAGTATAAGCAAGTGTGTGATTCAGTTTGCATATTGAAATACTAGTTTTGTTGCAACTAGCATTTAATTAAGGTACTGTAATACAGTTGCTGCACAATCATATAGTTTAGTTAAAGAAAAACTCCAGGGAAATTTTTTTTTTTTTTTTTTTATTTTGCCATGCAGTGCCTGAACTGCATTGGTTAAAGGCTCGTTTTTGTCTATGGGATTGCAGAGCGGAGATATACTCACTTAATCCACTGATCCTCTGAGCGCAAGACCAGACCCCGCTGCTCCTGCCCCCCGTATGCTAGCGGTTTTGTGAATGGACTGTTCCTGACGTCATCACACCCATAGACCGTCTCTGGACGTGAGGACTGCAAGAACAGGCCACCACTGCACGTGGGGGAGCCCTGTTTTCCGAAGATTGAAGGATCAGGCAAGTATAGCTTTTCCTTGTGCCCCCAGAAAAAAAATGAGCAGTTAACCCATGCAGTGTGGGAACAGCCCCACTGTATGGGAAAATAAAAATGTTGCCTTTTTTAGAGTCCATTTGCACCTTTTTTCTTCTGCTTTATTCTGCCTGATGTGTTTTCTATTGTGATAAATGGAGAATGCTTAAAATGTGTCAATGTACATGACTGAGTTTGAATTGGAAAAGTGCACATTGCACTTAAGGTTACGCTAATGTGTGTCATGGTTCACATTTATGCGTGATGATGCATGTCACAACACATGCTAACATGCATATCTGTTGATTTCAATTTAAGACTCGCCAGGCAAAAAACACAAATGTGTAAATACAGCCTCAAGATTTTGACTGGGGTACAGGGAAATGCCATTCAATTTCAATTGTAAATGTATGCCCATTACCACCAATTGACAGGATGGGGTGATTGCCATTGATGCACCTTTTTAATAAGGATAAGTTCACCTTTTAACAAAAAATGATAGACACGCATTTTTTCCAGGTAAAAAAAGATGTGCGTTTTACTATTTAGTGTTTTTGGAGCCTCTAAAGCATTGCACCAGTAATCGGTAGATCGCTGATGCCATGCAGGTCTCCTGCAGACCTGTCAGTATATCTTCTTGCTGGTACATACCCTATGAACAAGCCGATACTTACTGACAGGAAAGCACTATGAACTACCATGGTGCTCTGGAGCGTTGGGGCACTTCATTGAAAACTACAAGCAGACAGCTGCAAAGGCTGTAGTTTTCCCATTCACAGAATACTGTAAATGAGTGATACAGCTGGGTGGGTGGAGCCCTGCTTGGCCGCGTTTTTAAAAAAAATTGTGACAGCAGGGAGAAGATCCCCTGCTAGCTGTCACAACAGGGATTTGGGGGGATGCAGGGGCCGGTTCATTCATAACATGATACACCCTGAATATGGGTGCAACATGTAACACATGATAGGTGGACTTTTAAAATTCAGGCACAAAACCCTGATGGCTACAGGGGAATAGCAGAAGTATAAGGTTAGATTTGGGAGATTCAACTGGATGCGTAGATATGCCTACTTATACCATAAATGTATGATTTTCTATATTCCTATGTTAAAAAAAAAATAATCAAATGATTCTTTATTGTGAACACATTTTAGCTACAGTCTGTTTTCTATGGCTGACCAAAATACAACTTGTCCTGAGAGACACGTGGAAGCTACCATTTCTGACCTCTTTGGAAGGTGCTAGTTGTAGACTGCAATACTTTGTGTTACTGACCTGAAACCATATGCAGATAAGTTTTTCTCAGACTTTCCTGATCTGCATAACTGTTTTGGGTCAGTGACTTAAAGTATTAAAGCTAGTGGAGCAGCCAAGCAACTAGCATTCCCAGAAAAAGGTCAGAAATGGCAACATTGTATGTCTCCGATATCGGGTTCTAACTTCATTGTCCTTTGTCTCAGCCTTTTATAATTGAAGCACTGGAATGCGAATGGGGTCCTTCTACAGTTTAAGGGGATTTGAAGGCTAAGCTACAGTGGCAATAGTAGCCTTGTACTATCGAGAAAGGGATAACCACTTGTAGCTAGTCACCTTATTTGTAGCACATTGAAATTAAAGTGGTTACATCTTTCAGTAGCATGCACTTACAATCAATTGTGTAGTTTTGCTTTTACACTTTATTCACATATTGTGTCCCCTAAGCATGCTAAAGAAAGTAGTACATTTTTATTTTCAAGCTCTGTTTTCTGGGTTTTTGTGCTTCAGCTTATGTTCCATTACCATGTGTTTCCTACAGAATGATCTGACCAGAAATGTATGTACTTCTGTGTACCATGCAGATAAGCTTGTTACGCATACAAATCTGAAGTCACTGCTTTTGTATTGGTGCAGTAGACTTTAAAGCTCATCTATGGTCAATTGTGTTTCATCATTCTGACGGTGCCCCTGATAGCAGTAAAACTTGTCGGGGGTTCTAACCTTTTCCCCATTCTATCTATTCTAAAAAAGGGTTCGGTAGAGATAGTGTGAATGTGTTTGTGTTTTTTTTTTTTTTTTTTTTTTTTTTTAATTTTTTATTTTTTTAATGCAGGTTTATTCTAAAGAATAAGGCACAGTTTATTTTAAGGCTTGCCCAGCACATTGAACCTAGCATGTTATCCGAACAGTTAAAACCTATGCCTACCACAGTTTTAGGTGTTTAATTTAATCAAATGTGTTTTAGCACATTTCTGTTAGTATCTGAATCCCACTGAAAGTCCATGTTTGGCACTAAGTTACTTGCTCTTCTTGAGTGGCTTATTTAGTTCTCCATAGTATTAGTATGCTCGCAGTATTTCAACACCTCAGGCTGTGCAGCATACCCACAGGCCATATATATTAGATATATCATATAAAGTATATGCTCGGTTTGTGATTGAGCCAAACTATAACCCGTGATATAAATTCAAACATCCTTACTGTTTTGAAAATGGATTTTCCATGAAAGGATGACTGAAAGTGATTCCTTTCTCGCCAGGAGTGCTGCAGGCTGCTTCCTAGGACGCAGAGTTCAGAGTTGGGTAATAAATTCTCTGCACCTACCGGTTCCCTGCACTTATGATTGTCATTGTCTATTTTAAAAGACCCTTGTGAATGTCTGTTTATTGTTTAGGGTTACATCTAATCAGACATGCACTGAGCAGCACTCCAAAGAACATCCATATGCTGACCTTGCACTCCATAATAATCTGCAGCCGTTGTATAACGCAAACAAAATTGTGCATTTAGACCTCACTTGAACATTGTAAAGCTAGGTTCACACCTGTCATTTCATTAACGCACACTTTTTAAAAAAAAAAAAAAATTTTATTTATTTTTTTATTTGTTAATTTCTGCACTGCACAGATAGAGCAGTCCATTAATTTTCAGTGGGCAGCCCTACACATGATAAACACATGATAAATGCAACAAAAAATGGCACTAAGTTACCTTTTGCTTTTTGGTATGCGCAAAAATGCATATCTGCTTGCCGTGTTTGGGGTGCTATTAACTATTTAATGGCACTGCAAGCATGTCATGTGGTGTTCTCAGACATTGTTTTTTCCATCAGCTTTGCTTTTTTTTTTTTTTTTTCCCGATACATTGCAACACATTTGTTATAAAGATTTATTATAAAAACTTCACACATTTTAGAAGGCCACATACTGCAATCGACAAGGCAAACTGCACTTTATAGAGGGGGGCACAACAAGCTATGTGCAATGTGAATAATTGTCTCAGTAAAGAGCAGTAAAGCTGCCCTGATGTAATGGCTGGACAAATACCAATAACACATGGACAACACAAAAACAGAAACCGCAAACTACCTGCCTGTCTCTTCACAACGGAGGAAGTTGGTGTCTAATGGGGTGATGTCTGTACAGACAGTGCAGGTGGGGTGACCTTTCTGTACCTATTTCCGTCCTTATTAATGCCAGTTGAAAGGATGATTTGCATCAAAGTTGCTACTGGCCTAGTACCCTATTTTTGCTCAGTAAGACCGCTAAGGTTGATAGTACTGCACATGCATGAATATTTCCAAATGAGAACATTGTGAAACCAATGCCTTTGACCAAGCATAACTTTATTGTGAAACAAGGAGAGACTGCTATGGGTCAGAATATTCAAGACCCTTTCCGTATAAAGACACATTTGCAAATTCATAAAACACTGGCCACCAAGGTGATACAGGGGTTGATTTACTAAAACGAGAGAGTGCAAAATCTGGTGCATCTCTGCATAGAAACCAATGGGCTTCCAGATATTTTGTCACAGCTTAATTGAACAAGCTCAAGTTTGATGCTGATTGGCTACCATGCACAGCTACACCAGATATTGCACTCAGTTTTAGTAAATCAGCCCAGGATGATCCTGTTCATTTCCCCCCTCCAGTGACTTCAATTGAACCAGTGGACTGGTCTGACACTTGGTTGGGCAAACTGGCTTAATCACACTCCGACTTCTTGCTAGGAAAAGGAAAACAAAAATCTTTGTGCCCTTGTTTAATTAAACTGCTACAACCCACTGCCATCTTTCACCTCAGGAAGGGCCTGCAAGTGCAGTGTGCTTTTGACAACAGTTTGAGTTGCTTCTGGGATCATTCAGAATTAATTGTATGTACATTTGACCTTCTTTTGCATTCCCATAGACTTGTATGGGGGGAGAAGCAGGTTCTGAAGTGAACAAAAGCCTGCTGACATGGAACATTACACTTCAGCCAGTACAAGGTGAAGGGAGGACTTTCCATGCTCAGAAGCACTCCTTTGTTACATTCTAGTTATCCCATCCTACATGGTACTCATTCCAGATGCTGATATGTTTTCTTTTATCAGGCGTTGTATGTTTCTAAGCTTGCCTATTGCTTGAGTGTTGTCGCAGTGCTTTTAGTGTCTTCTTTATAGAGAATACCCGTATCCTTCTTTTTACCGCCAAGTAGTTATGCTCACTGTCTCTTTGATATAAAATATGGCCTCTGATTGAGAAACTACATAATATAGTATAAAGGAAAATTAACAGCTGTAATGAATGTCTAAAATTAGCACTGTCACAATATTCTTTAATGCATCTCATAAATAAAAACCTGTTTTGACCTGTTTTTTAATTAGCTGCTAAATCCTGCTGAATTAAGGATTTTGAATTCAGCAGTTCATTTATCCCAGCTGAGCAGTAAATGTTCAGTGGTTAAATCTAAGTACAGTTGCATTTTATTAACTAGATATGCTTAGGCCTATAGAGATTGATGGCATTTAATTAACACTTTCATTCCCAGGAGGATCTACCATGTTTGTGTTTATATCGCCACTGTCCCAATCATTATCATGCATTAGAAGTGGTTTAATGGTGACATTTATATTGCACAACATCTCGTGTGAGTCTAAAAGGGATCTAATTTATACAGTTCTTTTAGAACATTCTTTTTAAAGGTTTACATACTCTAGACCTTTTTCTGATTTATGAGAAATGTATATTTCAAATGATGTATTATTGTATACATAATATATTCGAAAAGCAGGTTGGAATTTCCAATAGGAAAATCCAGGAATACATTTGATGCTTTTGTCAAACTGTTAATCTAGTTTTGGCGTCTTAAACATGTAATCTATGATGTTATGATTATCTGGAACTTTGTGGAGGCTCACAGGAGAACTCTATAGTAGCTGTAATGATGCTCTGACTGCTTTTATGATGACACTTCTGGACCCCCCTTTTTCTAAATGGGATACTTCAGATTATTTACCTGTTGTAGAGCGGAAGAGATCTTTGTTCCTACTGACTCATTCAGGTTTGAGCAGGCATGCAGGTATCTGCACTCTGAAACTTGCTTAGATCTCACTTTACCTGGGCTCAGTTGGTGTTGAATATAATGTATTAATATGCAGTGTTTCAGATTTTACCTTGCACACTTTAATCTGCATTGTGAATACTCTAATCTCTCTACAACTCTCACAGGTGTGGACTGTCATTAACCACTTGCCTACCAGGCACTTATACCCCCTTATTTACCAGGCCAATTTTCAGCTTTCAGCGCTGCCGCACTTTGACAATTGCACGGTCATGCAACATTGTACCCATATGAAATTTTGATCATTTTTTTCTCACAAATAGAGCTTTCTTTTGGTGGTATTTAATCGCCACTGGGCGTTTTTTACTTTTTGCGCTATAAACAAAAAAATTGCAAAAAATTTGAAGAAAAAAAAAGTTTCTTTGTTTATATTATAAAATTTTTCAAACAGGTAATTTTTCTCATTCACCGATGTGCGTTGATGAGGCAGCACTGATGGGCACTGATAGGCGGCACTGATAGGCAGCACTAAAGGGCACTGATAGGCAGTACTAATGAGGTGGCACTGATAGGCGGCACTGATAGGCAGCACTAATGAGGTGGCACGGATAGGCGGCACTAATATGCAGCACTGATAGGCGGCACTGATAGGTGACACTGATGGGTACTGATAGACGGCACTGACTGGCATCACTCCTGGGCACTGACTGGTGGCACTGACTGGCACAACCGCTGGGCACTGACTGGTGGCACTGACTGGCTGCACTGCTGGGCACAGGTGGGTGGCACTGCTGGGCACAGGTGGGTGGCACTGCTGGGCACAGGTGGGTGGCACTGCAGAGTGGCACAGGTGGGTGGCACTGCAGAGTGGCACAGGTGGGTGCACTGCTGGGCACAGGTGGGTGCTCTGCTGGGCACAGGTGGGCAGAGCTAGTGGGCTCACTGCTGGGCACAGGTGTGCGGAACTTGTGGGTGGCACTGCTGGGCACCAATCATCAGGGCACTGATCATCAGTGCCCTGATGATCGGTGCAGATCCCTGCTCTGACCACTGCAGGTTCTCGGCAGTACTTTCCTCACGATCTGACAGCGTGAGGAAAGTGCAGCAGAGAACCGGTGATCAGCGTGTCATTGGACACGGCTGATCACGTGGTAAAAGGCCGCTGTGATTGGCCTTTTACCACATCACGTGATCAGCTGTGTCCGTAGGACACAGCGATCACGGAGATCGCCGGGTGCGCGCCCCCTGGGGCGCAGGAGAGCGCGTTCTGGGAGGACGTCATATGACATCCACCCAGAACTGGCCGGCCGCAGTGCAGCCGTCATTCGGCTATCTGCGGTTGGCAACTAGTTAATAACAATAGATTCCCTGTGGTATGGCCAACCTGGAGGTGCTCTATACACTAATACGGGAGCCCCCCAAGACATGTAACTTCCTGGCAATGTGATTGGCCCACTGCACTTCTAAAAAGTTTGAATTGAGAGGCAAGTCATATTTTTTAAATCTAAATTCACCTTTTACAGAAACTAGGCCATGCAGACAATTACCCCCAGTAGTTTCAAATGCACTGTTTGGTTTGTTAAATTATAAGTAGATGCAAATGCAATACGGCTAGGCTGTTTCCGTCCACATGTGGTCTGGTCTGAACACTCCATTGCTCATAGCTTTATGTCCGGTGTTCATTGTAGAACATCAGGGCGTGTGCCAACAGCTGCTGAGGGCTAAATAGTAGTGTGCTTCCTGTTTCAAATCTGCACATGTGCAAGACACCTTCTCTGCCTTTTCCAGCATTGCTGAGCTTGGCACCTGCTGGAATAGGTGGCAAGAGTGCACACTGGTCATGCATGACTTTGAAAACGGAATATTATGGAAAGTGCCAATGGATGCTGTATCCTGCAGTGAGTACAATGCAATGAATAAGGCTGTCAGCAATAGAGTACTTTGGCCAGGACGCATGAGGGACAGAAATGACCTAGCGGTATGGCATCTGCCCATACCTATATTTTAACAAACTGCAAAAATACAGGGGCCCCGTGTCAGCACGGACCATTTTCTGTAAGGGCCAGTTCACACCATGCCCTGAGGTGAATCACACAGGAATGCGTTGTGCATTTCTGTGTGATTCATCTGCAGCTCTGTGCAGTGCAATTTCAAGCCCATTCATTTGGGCAAATGCAATGTGTTTGCGACCTGCGATTGGGCTGTCAACTTTTTTATTGATCCCCGCAGCAGATCGCGAGGGCATTGCGATCGGAATGCTGTGAGGGAAGCCGCAAGGGACTTTGGCTCTCCCGCACTGCATTCTAGTCTGGACAAGCCCTAAAAGGTGAACTTGGCCTTTAAGAAATTACCAGAAATATGCATTTGATAATACAACACTGAAACCCATTCAGCAATCCATTTTAAGAAAGCAAACAAGACAAGTGTGAATTGCTCTAGAACTGAGAATAGTATGAACCTGTTAAAACCTTTCAGAAATATTTTCAATCTGTATAGGTAACCTGAAATAATTTTCATAACAAAACTGTAGTTATAATGCAATGCTTTTAAATGGCCAGTCCTCTAACAAGCGATACTTGACTATAGCTGAAGCCTAATGGGCATAGTCAATCATCAGGTTCTTGTAAGCTTGGAGATCTCCCTGCCATCATAGCCAACTCTGTTACTGTCCACCTGAGAGAGAGAGAGATAGATATCTCTATCCATTTTAATTTTTTTTCTTTTTTTTGTATCTGCAAAGTGAATGAGGTGCAGCAAAGTGAAAATTCACTTTGCAAAGGGGGACATGGTCAACTGCTTCAGTAAACTAACCTCCTATATGCTCTAGCTGTCCATTTGTGTAAAGCACTTGGTTTTTGTGCTTTGTTTTTTTTTTCTTTTTAATGAGATGTTCACTTTTAGGACCTACTCACATTTGAGTGTTGCACCAACATGCGCTACTGAAATGCATAGCAATGCCACAGATCTGTGTGCAGTTTTAATTTTTAAATGACACCCCAATGTATCATATAGTAGAGTGCAATACACCATAATATACAGTACATACCACACACTATCGTGGCCAAAGTTGCAAAAGTTTTTTTTTTCCACCCTTCTTTGAGATACATTGGCAGCCCATTCATAATGAGTGGGCTCCCTTAACATAATAAGTCATGTAACTCATGTTAATGTGCTGCTATAGATTAAGTGTAAATGGGGCCACCCTACTTGTGCTGCCATTGGTGGCTACCGATGTCGGTGATCACCGAGTATCACTGACAGGAGTGATCTGTGTCTAAACAACACAGGTCTCTCTCCTGCCAGCAGTAACATGCTGCTGTGTATTTCTCTGCAAATTTCTCCTAGAAATACACAGCTGTATGTTTCCCTAGTAAAACACACAGCACACAGTTTAATCACCCCAGATGTTAACCCCTTCCTGCCCAGTGTCATTAGTACAGTGTTGGTGCTTTTTATTCACACTGATCATTGTATTAGTGTCATTGGGATGTCACTGGCAGTTCCTCCCAGTGCCAGAATGCATTCCGCAGTCCCACTGTAAGTTGCTGATCACCATTAGTATAAAATGTAAAAAAAAAAAAAAAAAATTCCAGTGTATATATATATATTTGTAGACGCTCTAACTTTCACATGTATTTTTGTATGGGGTGTTTTTTTTTTTTTTTGTAAAGACATGTAGCAGAATATATTTTGGCCTAAATGTATGACTACTTTTTTTTTTTTTTTTCAAAATTTTTGCTCTTTTGTGTATAGCGCAAGAAATAAAAAATGCAGAGGCAATCAAATACCACTGAAAGAAAGCTCTATTTGCGGGGGGAATAAAGAACATACATTTCATTTGGGTGCAGCATTGCGTGACCACGCAGTTGTCAGTTAAAGTAATGCAGTCCTGCATCGCAGAAATGGCCTGGTCAGGAAGGGGGGGTAAAGCATTTGTAGGGCAAGGGGTTAAGGTCCCTTTCACACTGATTTGCTTTTGATGCATTCCCATTGACTTGCAATGGATGGTGTCTTTTTGGTGCACTTTTGAAAAACTGCACCAGTGATGCAGCATGTAGAACATTTCAAAGCACAGCACACCTGCAGTGTGAACACTTACATAGGATTTAATGGGGAATGGTTTTCATGCTCTTTTTATACCCTTCTAAAAGTGCAGTGTGAAAGGGCCTAATGGGTAAGATATGGACCTAGGAACAGAGTCTTTATCCCACCCAAACCTCCAAAAAGCATTTATGCACCAGGACCTAGAACAGGACTCATATACTGAGAAAACCATGTTTTTATCCATCAGTCATAAACCTGGAGCCCCTCACGATGTGTAGGTGAGAAACCCAGGATATAAACAGCGGGAGATAGTTAGATCTGTGTTTTTATCCATCCATGTAAAGTACAGAAATGTGTATACGGTTTAGAGTAGATGCATATTTGTGTTCCATTGACTAGGCATCATTTAAAATCCTATCAAAGTAAAAAGTAGCCCAGAGTCTGTGGGTTAATGACAGATGATGTGCTATATTTAGCAGAGTTTTACAAGTCCCTTGCTGCTCATCATGAAACTGCTCTCTGTAACTCGTCAGTGCTTGAAGTAACACGTCACTCTTCTGTGTGTGAGGCTGGAGTCTTTGTTTATACGAACGCATTTCTCTCATTTGAATATACATTGATACTTGCTTAGCAAAGCCTTCCTGTCTATAATTTATTCTGTGTGTATGGTTGGTTGAAGTCACATGCTGCTCAAATGTAAGCGGTGTGGGCAGCAGAATTTTCATTTGCATGATTTTAAATATAAAACGTTGATTTATAGATTTGACAGCATGGCCCATCAAATGTGAAACACTGAAGGGAGTGCATCACTGTTAGAGTAAAATGTTCTACCTGAATGAATTTACACTCTTGAATTAAATCTTATTATAACATAAACTGGTTTGTTTATCTAATCCCACCTTAAATCATACACTGGTTGGGCTAATAGTAATGGCTGTAGCGTCATGGGAAAATTGCATTTTTGCCTCGGAGGTTTGCACATAAATGATGATGATTATTGTATTTGAGTAGCAATAAAGATTTTATAATGTGTAATTGTATGCTATGCAGTAATGTGAAGAGAACAAAGTATACAAAGGAAGTGATCTGTTTTTGCACTGGATGGTCACCCATAGCTGTTATACAAATAACAGATCACTTGTGTTTAGAAGGCTTGGAAGCTGTGTCTGTACAACATCCACATTCGGCAGGGAGGGCAGCATTGGAGTGATGCACTGGATTTGGAAGAAGGGGGGCAGTTCTTTCTGTTGTGTGCTGCCCATATACATTTACACACTATTGTATTTTGGAAACCTGGCAGGCTATCTTTTTTTTTTTTTTTTTTTCCCTAGGGTTCCCATTAGCTGACTGAGCAGGAAGTAACGCATCATCACAATGCAGTCATTAAGTGACAGGCTTAGATGAGCTGAGAATACTTTTATGTTTGGTTGACTTTCATAGGTTTATCAGTAGCATCATTTAGTTCACTTAAAGTGGAACTGTGCAGCATCTCAGTACCACAAACCAAAAATGCTATATTATTCATTTTTAATATTTTAAAAAAACTCCTCCATTCATCCATGTCTCCATTCTTTATTTTTCTGAGATCCTTTTGAGAAACTCCTCCTGGCATTTCTTACAGTGGCCATCTTGAGTAAGGGCAGATGATTCATGTAGCAGTTACTTTTTGGAATCCATCTGTTTTTAGCTCAGGCATTGGCTAAGCTAAGATCCCTTCCTCCCGTCCTTGAAGACTCTTGGGATGTATGACATAATTTGCCAGGAAGTAAATGAAGGAATGAGTGCAAAAAAAGAAGTTAAAACTAGTAAATATGATTATACTTTTCTATTTATTTACGAATACTTGCAGCATAAGGATTAGAAATAGTCCATGTTGATTGAGAGAGTGAAGTTCCATTTTACGTTTAAGTCAATACAGGTAAAAG
Organism: Staurois parvus; assembly: GCF_062004578.1. Classification (NCBI taxonomy): domain Eukaryota; kingdom Metazoa; phylum Chordata; class Amphibia; order Anura; family Ranidae; genus Staurois; species Staurois parvus. The sequence continues at coordinate 3,019,125 of NW_028318002.1, forward strand.
AAAGCAGAGGTAATTGGTTTTCCTCAGTAAGACCATTCACAGCGTAGTAACTCATAGTAGCCAGTCAGGATTCCTTAAAGCATATGTAAAACCTCGTCCTTTAAAACAGCCCATTCAGTTTAAAATAGAAACGAAAGACAAAAATTTGTGTATAGATATAAAAATGGAGATTTAAAAAAAAAAAAAAAAAATAATCACATTCCCTCTCCTCAGCTGCATAGGAGCTAGAGGAGGAGAAACAGCATGACACTGATCTTCCCAGTGAATGGCTGTGGGGGAAGGGGGGAGCAGATAAGGACATGTCTGATCATTGGAGGAGAGCACACGTAGTTCCCAGCAAGGCCAGAAAATTGACCAGGCTGTGTTCTCCTGCTTAGTGTGCTCAGTTTTTAGTAGGAAACCTGGAGGAACTGTCAGGAACACCAGGGATTTCACACAAAGGAAGCAATGCAAATGGAACAGGATACTTTTTCATGCAAGTACATATAGGTATAGCAGGCATCTATCATGAATATGAAATGTTGGGTTTACATATTCTTTAATAAAATTGGATCACTAAGGAGGAAAGGCATACTTTGCCTGAATTTCAGCTGATTCCTGCTGAATCCATGGAGCTTGAGAGACTTGGGTGGCTCTGTTGGCACAAACCAGTTTGACAAAAAACAAATTGAAAAATCATGTGAGACGGACAATTATCAGAACCGTGCCTACATCAGATTCAGTCAACTGTAGTTGCTGGGGCTGTTTAACTGCTTTCTGACTGCTCTATAGCAGAAATACTGCTACAGGGTGGCACGGGTGTGCAAAATCACATCCTAGACTACACTAAATCATGCCTAGACTACATGGGGAGCAGTGGCAAGATAGTTTGGGACTTGGTGTCATCCTTTTTCCATTGGAGTACCACTTATACGTTGACAATTTTTATTCAAGCGTGCCACTATGTAGACATTTGTACAATCTTGGAATTTAGCGCATGTGGCACCGTGCGACCTATTCGCTAGGGCTTCCCCCAATGGCTTGTAAATACCCGCCTTAGAAAGGGGGGGGGGGAAAGCCTGCTTGAGAAATGTCATTCAGCTGCAGCACTGACTTGTTTATTCTGACAGCTCTCAGAATATACATAAGTAAATGTGTGCAGTGCTGTTGGATGAGATTTTTCATCTGCAGTTAAAAAAAAAAAAAAAAAATGTATGCCAAAGGCCTGGGTGGCCAGTGGGTGGATCGCCCCTATACCATGTCTCTTTTTAAATTCCTTAGGGTGTCATTTGGGAGAGTTTGGTGCTATCCTTGGTATTTCAGGGCCTCTGAAACTGTGATAGGTAGAGAGGAAGCAAAATGAGGAAGTTTCTCCCCTTCAGGCTTTCAAAGTGGTCATTGGATTTCAGGGTCCTGTATGTGGCTCACACATGTGGTGTCCCCATACTCCGATAGAATTAGCAATATATTTTCGGGTGTAATTCCACATATACCCCATGGCTTTTGTGAGAAATATATCATTTAAATGACAACTTTGTGGGGGGGGGGGGGAAACAAAAAATCTTCCATGGACTAATATGCCTCGCAGCAGATAGCTTTGGGTGTCTACTTAACGAAAAGGGGTCATTTGGGGGTGTTTGTACTATCCTGGTATTTTAGCACCTCAAGAAATGTGATGGGCAGTCAGAAAGTAAAAGCTGTGTAAACTCCATTATCTATACCATAGTTTGTAGATGCTATAACTTTAATACAAAGCAATCAATATACACTTATTGAGATTTTTTTTAACCAAAAACATGTAGCAGAATACATTTTGGCCTAAATTTATGACAAAATTTTAATTTTTTTTTTTTTATGACAAATGAGAAAATATTGTTTTTGTTTGTTTTCGTTTATAGCACAAAAAATAAAAAACACGTGATCAAATACCACTGAAAGAATGCTCTATTTGTGTGAAAAAAGGACATAAATTTCATTTATGTACCATATTGCATGACTGCGCCATTGTCAGTTAACTAGTGTAGTGCTGTATAGCAAAAAATGGTGTAAATTGCAGTATCTATACCATAGTTTATAGACACTATAACTTTCACACACAACAACCCATATACACTTATTAGATTTTTTTTTTTTACCAAATACATGTAGCAGAATACATTTTTGCCTAAATTTATGACCTTCTTTGAGTTTACTACATATTTTCTATAGCCGAAAGTAAAAAAATATCTGTTCAAAATTTTCGGTCTTGTTTATAGCACCAAAAATATAAAGCGCACAGGTGATCAAATACCACTGAAAGAAAGATAGATATAGATATATATATATTTTTTTTGTGTGGGGAAAAAAAAGACATAAATAGGATGTAAATTTTGTTTGGATACAGTATTGCATGATCGCACAATTACCAGTTGAAATAGTGCAGTGTCGAATAGCAAAAAAAGGCCTGGTCAGGAAGGAGGGTAAATCCTTCAGGAGGGCAAGTGGTTAAATTACCTGGCAGAAGAAATTCCTCTGTTCCAATTGGTTTGAGTTATTATTTTTTTGCATTTTGAATAGTTCAAAAAGCTTCAATGAATTGAGAATAATGAAGAGAAGGAACTGGGAAAAACGGGAAAAGAAATGGTTAGGGGTGGTTGGGTGGGAAGGAGTGGGTTTGGGTAGGGGGATTTTGGGTGCAATGAGAAAAAGAAAGTTTCTTTTGTTTGTATTGATGAATATTGTGATAATTGAATTTTGTAATACTGAGATATTGAAACTAATAAAAATTATTAAAATAAATAAGATTCAATGGATTGAGTAATGTTTGATGTCTCCTCCGGGATACTGTTTTTTTTTTTTTTTTCTCTAAAAAAAATATTGCTATGTCACATCGGCCATGAGTTCAGGTATTGGTGGTTATTTGTTTATATGCACTCGTGTGACCGTTCACCCTCACCCACTGATATAGGAAGTGTAAGCTATCTGTTGTGTTTACTCACTGCCACTTTCATTGCCAGTACCAAAGAAAGGAAATCAATTCTTTTGTAAATCTAGTTTTTATTGTGTGTGTGTTTACAGAAAAAGTTTTAATGCTTTAACCTAAGCTGTTTTAACAGCCCAGCCATCTTTTTTAACCTAGCATTATATACAGACCTGTGAAGTAGCTGTTAGCAGGTCCCTGTGTCCTAGTTCTGGAACAATGCTGATGGGGGGGCTGATGAGTCTGCCTGAACACAGATCCCACATTTTGTAGTTTGGCATTTGCCCCCTATGGCATTTCTTCCATGACTTGGAAAAATCCTGGAGCTAGCAACAGGTAGTCTTGGCTTTTTTTTGGTTACCTTAGAAGAGGGAAAAGGAGGGGGCAAGACTGAATAGCATAACATTTTTGTCAGCCAATGTCTTCTCACAGAATCCTGGTGTTTACGGCTTTATATGATTGTGTCAATTTTCAGATCAACATTTTAGTTTTTCAGAATTTAATTGCATGATTTGGTTATAATGTAACAGAAGCAATAATGAAATAGTGTTTTAGAGTCCCACAGTCGAGCATAATAGGGAATTGTAGATTCCTGCTCTGAATTCAGCTAATTCCACATGGATGATTTGATCAGGTTATACAGAGGGTCCCCCCCCCACTTTCCTGTTCTTCAGTAGGGTTCCTATTCAGCCATTGCAGCTAGAAGAGATCATTAGAGCAGCACGGCCTTGTTTACTACCTTCTGACACTTTGGAGTCAGGGGAGTGTGGTGAAAAGAGCTAACGTATTGAGTTGCTAAGTATACAGTTGTGCTAATGTGAAACTGCAAACGCTTTTAACTAGCCGTAAACCTTTTCCAAAATTTCCACCTATCCTTGCAGCACTTGAGAGCACTTGGCCACTCGTGCTGCTGTTTTGTTTACTGTTTGGACTTGAGCTTGGATCCCTTGGAATAGCAGGCAGTCCACAGGATACACATGTGGGTGGAGGAGTGAACGTTTCATATTCATTAGGTGCTTTTCTGTTTACGCTCTTTTCAGTGAAGAAGCTCACTGTCTCGTTAAAAACATCTTGTTTTTTTTTTACTGGAAACTTTCTATGAAGTCATGGCAAGAAAGCAGAGGATTTGGATCCAGCTGCATGAAAAAAAAAAAATCTCAGTAACTCTTGAGTGGCAGAGCCCTGTGTGAGCTGTATAGAGAGGGTTAAATGTTCTGGTTTGTCTTCTAAAATTGCTGTAATGTGTTAACCAGTTAGTTGCTGGCTGCCTGATATTTAGCTCTGTAAACAGCAGCTGTGCCATGGGAGTTTTCAAGTTCCTATTCGTGTACATCATGCAAATGTAAGCATGCTTTTTATCCAGTCTCCTTCATATCCCTGTCCTCAGCAGTTCACAGATACATGGAGGTCCAATATGTTTACTGCCCCCCAAGTCCAGTGTTTTAGTCACTGTAGTGCTGCTTGAACAGATTGATTGCTTTTCCGGTCACTGCACGTTTGGCGTGCTTGATTCAGCCTTCATATGAGCTGCTGGGAGTGGGAGCTGTGACGTCCTTGGGTATCCGGCTTGGATGGAGACCAGAATTAACCCATGCCGCAATGAATGCCCTAGTATACAGAAGAGCAAGTTCTCTTCAGCCAGAGATGTGGCTAAGAATGACATAGGAGGAAGAAATGCAGTAATGTGTTAACCCTTTCACATTAGGACAAATGCACAGCAATTGCAATAGACCTATAGCTATAATATTTTTGTATCCACATTTAAATGAATAAAGGTCTGCATGCAGCCAGTGGAAAAGCATCAGTTTTGAGACCTTTAGTGAACCAGTCAGCAATGGCTTTTTGTAGAAATACATGCTGTATATTTCCACTCTCTCCTTGTTTAGACAGTGCACCCTTACGCTTAAGGGATAGGTATATGTACTATTATTTAGTGTTCTCTGTCCCTCTTAGAGCAGAAAGTTTAGCCTGTTAGATGGTAAGGCTTAAAGCAATCTCACCAAAATGATGTTCCCTTTTTTTATGCCCCCTAAAGGACAAAGTGTATGTTACACTTATTTTGTCTTGTTTTGCAAGGTGCAGTGGATCCAAAGCTAGTGTGATCCTCAGCCCTCCCCCACCAAAGTCCAAGTACACTGCTCTTTAGGAATAGTTAATTGTGATTGACCGCACTGGTCATTGACAGCAGGCATGTCCCTGAGATCAGCGTCTTAAATACTTTGGGTGGTGGGTGTTTGTTATGCCAGTGTGAGTAATATCACATCTTTCAGTAAATACAATGACATGCTCCAGAAAATTAAGCAGCAACCAGCCACAGGTGCTCAGTTTTTGGAAAGTTATATCTCATTCCATGTTCTCGAGTGTAATGGCATTTGCTGTCATTGTAAACACACAAGATTTTCTCACTTGTGAACTCACTGCAGAGGGGGTGGTAGCAACAAAGCTCTGCTTGGACTCCTCCACAAAGGGAACACCCACAAACTGAGCTTTATGCAGGGGAGGAGCTAAGCAGTAGTAATAGCAGCCAGAAAGATGTGAAATATTGGAGAATCGTTTACCATTTCCTTTTCCAAACAAATATCATTACTTAAACATGAATAAAGAGATCTATTTATTGCTGATGAGACTTTTTAATAGAGGCTGCGTCTAGAGGTTAGAAAGTGTCAGCATATTTTTATATTTTCTACCATGTACAGTATCTCACAGAAGTGCGTTCACCCCTCACAATTTTGTCAATATTTTATTATATCTTTTCATGTGACAACATTGAAGAAATGACACTTTGCTATAATGTAAAGTAGTGAGTGTACATATTGTATAACAGTGTAAATTTGCTGTCCCCTCCAAAATAACTCAACACACAGCCATTAATGTCTAAACCGCTGGCAACAAAAGTGAGTACACCCCTAAGTGAAAAATGTCAAAATTGGGCCCAGATAGGCCATTTTCCTTCCCGGGTGTCATGTGACTCGTTAGTGTCACAAGGTCTCAGGTGTGAATGGGGATCACGTGTGTTACATTTGTTGTTATCGCTCTCAACATGGCACCTCATGAAAAAGAATTGTTGCTCTACAAAAAGATGGCCTAGGCTATAAGAAGATTGACAAGATCCTGAAACTGAGCTGCAGCATGCTGACTAAGACCCTACAGCAGTTTAACAGGACAGGTTCCACTCAGAACAGGCCTTGCCATGGTCGACCAAAGGAGTTGAGTGCACGTGCTCAGCATCATATCCAGAGGTTGTCTTTGGGAAATAGACGTATGAGCGCTGTCAGCATTGCTGCAGAGGTTGAAGGGGTGGGGGGGGGTCAGCCTGTTAGTGCTCAGACCATATGCCACACCCTGCATCAAATTGGTCTGCATGGATGTGGTCCCAGAAGGAAGCCTCTTCTAAAGATGATGCACAAGAAAACCTGCAAACAGTTTGCTGAAGACAAGCAGACTAAGGACATGGATTACTGGAACCATGTCCTGTGATCTGATGAGACCAAGATAAACTTATATGGTTCAGATGGTGTCAAGTGTGTGGTGGCAACCAGGTGAGGAGTACAAAGTCAAGTGTGTCAAGCATGGTTGGGGGAGAGTCATAGTCTGGGGCTGCATGAGTGCTGCCAGCACTGGGGAGCTACAGTTCATTGAGGGAACCATGAATGCCAACATGTACTGTGACATACTGAAGCAGAGCTTGATCCCCTCCCTTCAGAGACTGGGCTGCAGGGCAGTATTCCAACATAATGACCCCAAACATACCTCAAAAATGACCACAGCCTTGCTAAAGCAGTTGAGGGTAAAGGTGATGGACTGGCCAAGCGTTTATCCAGACCTAAACCCTATTGAGCATCTGTGGGGCATCCTCAAATGGAAGGTGGAGGAGTGCAAGGTCTCTAACATCCAGCAGATCTGTGATGTCGTCACGGAGGGGTAGAAAAGGACTCCAGTGGCAACCTGTGAAGCTCTGGTGAACTCCATGCCCAAGAGGGTTAAGGCAGTACTGGAAAATAATGGTGGCCACACAAAATATTGACACTTTGGGCCCAATTTGGACATTTTCACTTAGGGGTGTACTCGCTTTTGTCGAGAGAGGTTTAGACGTTAATGGCTGTGTGTTTGAGTTATTTTGAGGGGACAGCAAATTTACACTGTTATTCAAGCTGTACACTCACTACTTCACATTGTAGCAAAGTGTCATTTCTTCAGTGTTGTCACATAAAAAGATATAAGAAAATATTTTAAAAAAATGTGTGGGGTGTACTCACTTCTGTGAGATACTGTAATGACAACAGAACCTTTGCTGTATTTTTAGTGTGTCAACACTGAGCTCAGGCAGTAGATGGGAAGACCTTATATTCTGATACTGAATCTGACACTTCTGCTCTGACAGGGAGAGGAGGCCCCTTTCACATGAGTATTTTGTCAGTCAAATTTTGACCCATCATTAGACAAACTGCACTGCTCATCAGACTGAACATAAGTTTTTGCTTCCAGGTCCATGCTTTTGCAGACCTGTCTGGATGTGACAGAATATAGGCAGATGCACATCTGTGTACATTCAGCTTGCCTATAAGGATAGCATGGGTCAGTTTTTCCTACAGCACAAGAAAGAGGAAACAAACCTCGATTACATATATATATGTGACATGCGTTTTCGTTCTGATCCACCTCAACAGGGATTAGTCTATGGGTCTTCAGTTGAGATGGCACAGAGGTGCCCATGTGAATAGGCCAAAGATTGAAAAACATTCATTTACAAATGTTCACTGGGGACATTTTTCTGAGAATCCAAATTCCTGTATTGGTCACTTAGTGAGGTAGAGGTGTAACCAGCTAAAAATAATACAGGTTATCGTGCAATTAAACTTTTGACAGTAGATAATTTTTTCCAAAATATAGGCTTGCTCCTCATCTTTGAAAAATTATCAAAAAGAAAAACAAAAAAGAAGACGTGTTTTTGAGGGTCTAGGGCTGTAAACTATTTTAGTATTCGCTGCCCTTATCTGCGGAGAAGAGGTATAGAGTCAGCTTAAAGAGAGTGCATTGAGGCAAAGACTTTCAGGATGGATTTGCTCAAAATAAGGTCCCAAAGAAATCAATGAAGGCTTTAGGGTAAACATAGCCATTGTTGCAGGGGGAGGGTTTGGGCAAGATTGGAAAGTGCATATTCAGAGCAGATTCTAAAGCTGACCTAGAAAATCTATTTCCATTTTTATCCCTGTGTTTGGTGTAGATGTCTCCTTGCAGAGTGAGAGTTGTGGTAGGGACATTGAAATATACTGTAAACTGTTTCATTGGCAGAGGCTGATGTAAATGCCGCTTTTTATTTTGTAAAATTTAATTTGTTGGTAATAATAAAACATCCTATGTCTGTAGGAGTACACGCAGTTGCTTGAAAAAGTCCTGCGTCTGGCAGACACTCTTGGGCTAGTCTTGGATACTTAATGTTTTTATTAAAATAGAAAAGCGGAAATTACTTCCTGCTCTGTGCAATGGTACTGCACAGAGCAGTCCTTTACCTCCTGAATGGAAGTCTCCACCGGCACTGTCCACTCTGTAGGAATCCGGGTGCCTCCTTAGCAAGCTCGGTGCGTGCCCCTGACCTGGGCTGTGTATGTCCATAGACACAGCACCAGCAAGCCATGTCTTCACTTCCTCATCAGAGTTTGATTGACAGCAGCAGTAGACTATGGCTCCCCTTGCTCCCATTGTCTCCTGTGAGACCAGGAAGAGGAAGAGCAGTGCTGCACCCAGAACAGCACTGGAGTGGTAAGAGGAGTCAGGTAAGTGTTTAGTAATAAGGGTGGATAGGAGAGGTAGTGGGAGGGCTTGCAGAGATTGCATTAGGGCAGTGGTCACAAAACTGCGGCCCTTTGCTTGCCTCTATCCTGCCCTTGGGACACTATTGTTCCAACTGACACCAATGATGAAGCGCCATTCCTTCCACTTTCACCATTAATGGGAGATACTTCTTCCCACTGATACTATCGACCAACCATGGTTCACTATTCCTCCTGCTAAAGCCAACAACAAGGCAATATTCCTACTGTTCAAACCAATGGTGGAGCAGTGTTTACTCACACTGATACTGGGACATTTCTACTCACACTGGGCAAAGTTCGGCCCCCCTAAAGCCTAAAGGACAGTTCACTGGCCCTTTCTTTAAAAAGTTTGGAGACCCCTGCATTAGAGTTTTAAAAAAAAAAAAAAAAATAATGCTGAACTGCAGTGAAGGACTGACGCTGCTTTCTGCCTTGGTTTTAAGAATGCAGCAAAAAGTGAAGAAAAAGCTCAGCTGCATGCTTATTTGAGTTGAACCCTCAGGCTCATGCACCACTGAGCTCAGAAAGTGCGTTAGTTATCTGCACTGAAATATTTTCTTTCAGTGCTCTTGTGTGTAGCCTAAGGCTGCTTGTAGACATAGGACAATGCTTTCTAGATGGAAGGTGGCCAGATGGGGAAAAAAAAAATCAAGCTCTAGGGATCATTTTTTTTGTTGGCTATACACTGCTATCTTATGCCTCTGTTTATCTTAAAGTGAACCATGCTTTGCCAGTTTAGAGTGAGGCAACAGGTTCTTTTTAATCCAACACCCACATTTCTGCTTTGTCTGAGGAAACAAAATGGCATTCCTGGTCTTGAGAGTATGGCCAAGGAAGTGAATCACTCCCCTTCCTTTCGTGTGACAGTATTAGTCCTTGGAAGATGGACACAGACATCCAGCACTGTTGTATGCTGTAGGGAGGTAGTCCTTTTTGTTGTTGTGAACATGGACGTTCATGGAACTGCTGTTTTCCAGTTTTGACAGCTTAACACTGATGTTGCTTTTTGGACAAGAGAGCATAGGCATGACCTCATCAGTGTGCTGCTGCTTTTCATAGTCCAGTCACAGTTTGGGGGGAGGTAACAAAGAAGCAAAACTTTAGCCCAACTTGTATGATTCAAGAAGGGAAACTGTGTTTATCTTGGGACAGGCATATTACAGTTCTAAATCTCAGACATGAGATATGAACAATACACTGTGTACTTGTCTCAAGAGCATTAAGTGTAATTTCTGTCTGCTCCCTTGTTCTTCTGCTATCAGCATGAATCACTTCTGACTAGTTTTCTAGACACCAATAGAAAAATGGTGACAGGGGAGGGACCTCCAGCAGATTTAGTCTTAGCTCTGTTCCTGTGTGCTGGGTGGAGAGGAGTATGTCTCTTTCCTCCAATCAGTTCTGAGCGCTCCTTACTGTATATGGGATTACAACCTCTTTAAAGTGGTAGTAAAGTCATTTTTTTTTCTTTTTACCTATAGGTAAGCCTATAATAAAGCCTACTTGTAGGTACTGTAAAATATCTTAAACATGCACTGTTTAGGAGATATTTATTTGTATAACAGCTGGTGTTGTCACCAATGCATGCACTCTGAAGGGACAGCATACCCGTGCCCTTCAGTCAGAGCTCTCTGCCGTGGCTGTGACTCCTATGCGCATGTGAGGGAGTGGCAGCATCGTAGCTCGAAATAAAAACGAGAAGCGCATCAACCTTGCGCATTACCTCAGTAAACAAAATTTATTAAATACAAAATGATACTCACAAATGGCGAAATAATTCAGGCATGTAAGTCCTCAGGAACTTGAAAGGTAGGAAGCCTGCGCGAGTCTCATCCTGGGGTAGACACTCAGAGTACAGCTGACGCGTTTCGAAGGGCATCCTTTCTTCATCAGAGCTAACTGAACTATGAGTGCTCACTCCCATATATACCCAAGAACTGAAGTTTGGCCCTCCCCTCTGGGTTGGGCAGTCTCAGGCTGGGAGGAGGGGCCAAGGTGTCATCAGAGTAAATAAATAAACAATATATATTTGTGATGCCATCATAGAAGTATAATACAATATAAAACTCAATTTAGATTAAAATACATTCAATTACACATTAAAAATAATAATGAATACATTGCATTGCATTTTTTTTTCTGGTTTAATATCATCGTAGCTCGGCCATTCAAACTGCCGGAACCCATGAACCCGGATGGAAAACTGAGTGAAGATGGAAGCCCTGTCATCGATGACAGCACCCCACTAGAGGGCTTTCTTTTAAGGCACGTTTCACTTATCGTGCTAGTATGTGGTGTGGCACATTATAACTTTGCCTTGCAGGGGAACCTTGCAGTTTTTTTTTCTTTCTATATAGTTTACTACCGCTTTTAAAGTAAATAGTGGGCTGAGTTGGTTGTAATGAACCTGCAAAAGACCTCAAAACATGACAGCCTTATACTTAAAATAATAACATAATTTTAGTAATAAGTGCAAAGTTCACACTTGCTAAAAATAGCATTAACAGGCGTCAAACAGCACACCCCAGATGCCCTCCAAATGGTGATTTAAAGGAGGAAGTGACACAGGAAATAATGTTAGACCTAGAGAAGGATTTTGCTAACTTCTCCATATTGGATTCTGTTCCAATATTGTCATTAAAAAATATTAGTAATTATATGGTAATTTTATATAAAATATATAGTTTATATAAATTTATAAGTACATAAATTATATACTATATAGTAGTAATGGTAAATAATAACAGTAAATACGGTAAATAATGTGACTGTTGTACAATTTATCTCTGATTTCTCTACCATGTGTTTTCTAGGATATTTAATTCACCAACATGCCTCTTAAATGCCTATTTCTAATGCCAGTGTGAACAAGGCCTAAACTTCATAGGTATATCCAAAAGAGAAAAAAAAAAACAACAATCTTTTATTAAACGTTTAGTTTGAAAATGTATATATGGAAATGAAGTGAAGAATTTATCCATTGGAGAACAGCCTGGATCCTCATTCAATTTAAATCCTCACTCCAGCACAGAGTGAGAGGTGTGCACGAGGCACAAAACAGCAGTTTGACTTGCCTGATATAGCGGACACTTGCATCTCTAATATTAGGTTGAATAAATATATATTTATGGCTAAAGCTGCTGGGGATGCATCTTCCCATGTCCACATTTGTATTCATCATCTATTTGTTTTTATTCCCTTACACCACCTAGTCTGATGCATCTTCTCAGTAAAGTGCTCAGCTTCCATCTGCCTAGAGGAGATAACGCTACAAATGTCTGATCCTTTCATGCTGGTCTTTCAAAATGACAGGTCTCCTTCCCATATGGTTGCACTAGGAAGACCTCGGTTTTACTGGTTTTGGAAGGCACAGACCATTTTTACATACGTTTTTTTTTTTTTTGCCAAATCTGCACATTCGTTCCCTGGGCTCTGAGTATGCTCATAGGTCCCAGAATTTCTGTGATTTTCGTAAGATCAAAAATTGATGCTTGATGGGGTTAAAGAAGCAGAGATAGCAGAGTGTCAGACCTATGAGCAGGTGTCTGTCTATTCACAGGGTGGTGGTGGGGAGGTGACCTGTAAAGTGAAACTGCAGTAGAGAGATCAGATCCCCTCTAATGTTGAAAAGGGTTGTGCTTTTAATACAGCGGTGTGCAAATCCAGGTCTAAATGGACAGAAATCCATATCCTTTGGCAGGTAAATTGGGTCAAATATATACTGTACATTTTACATGTGTTTTTAGAGGTTTGCCTGGAATTCTGCTTATGCATTTTTTGTTGAATATCTCTATTAATATTGTTATTCAGTAATCTATCCCACCAGTATATGGAGCTTTAGTTTCCTTGCCAAATGGTTGGCATTCTATCTTTTTCAAGCGTGCTCAAAGAAGGTAAAGGTGGTTTACAGGGTTCAACATTATAGCAGTGACTTTTGCCTTAACAAACAGTTTTTAGTTTGGCAGTCTTTCAGTTTTCAAACTTAAAAAAGGCAAACAAAACCCAAAATGACTGTAAAGCTCCTTTTACACTAGCGTGCATATACACACATACATGCATTTGTAAATTCTAGTTTCCAGAATGCCAAATATTCAAATAATATCTGCTGCTCAAAGGGGGCAGGGAGAGATGTGAGTTACAAGAGTGTATATACTCACCTTTTAACATAGATTTTTTTTTTCTACTGATCTACAATATTTACAATAATTTATGCACCTTTGTGTATAGGCCCATTGAAAACAATATGTTGGATTCAGATTGGTAAAAAAAAACAAAAAAAATGCAAGAGTGCCTAAAAACATGGCATTTTTTTGTCCGTGTTGCAGTAATCATAATGACCAATTTACCTGCAAACAAACAGTGAGGAGTTTTGAATGGGTCACTTGTGTGTATTACTTTCTACTTTGCAAAGTTGTACAAAAAACCTCTATTTTTTTCAGAGCTTGTGAAGACCAAGATAGTATTGTTGTTTTTTGTTGTGTTTCTTTTTTTTTTTTTTTTTTAAAGCTCAAGTTGTGTAACTGTAAATTCCTGTTTTTTTTTGCATTTGCTAATTTTATAGCTTGAGTTTTACATAAATCCATAGAAAATAGGACCTTGTAAGCTAATGATTTTTTTTTTCTTTAAAGAAAAGTGTTCTGAATATTTAAGCTGTATCTCCACCATTGTGGGGAAAAATATATCAGAAAAAGAAAAGTAAATATTTTTTCTGTAAAATTCAATACGGTAACGTGTTCTATAAACAGTGTATAGAACCTCCCCAGGAATACCATTTCCTGCTTGTGTGTTTGGCTTTTACTGATTTTACCAGAAGTCTGCACTAAAGTACAAGTCAGATTTTAGGCATCCTCTGCAATAAAAATATTTTTTTGTGAGCTACTCTCAAAGGGCTAATCCCTTCTGATGTGGACACCACAACTTTTATTATTAGGACCCTGATTAATAATGAAAAAGTCACTCCCATTTACAATCAAAACCCAAAGCACAAACCGCTTCTTCTTCAGAGCAGAAACAAGTAGGAGTCTGCAGCAAAGACTATTAAAAACCCTGCAATGTACTATGATCACCCAGGGGATTGTGTTTTTGTTTTTATTGTTAGAGTTACTCTTTAAGTGTGCACCTATTTTGTGCAGTCTGTGTGTAAGTTGCTTTCCCATAAAATTATATTGTGTGATGCAAAGTATTATTTTAATGCTTTCCCAAGGTGTAAATAGTTTTCAGACCCTGTGACATTGTCACAAGATCTGAATGCCTTCTACGTTGTGGCCACTAGGGGAAGGAGTTGGCAGGGTGCTCTACATATGGTCCAGCTGACGAGCCATAAATTATATACCTGTAGACCTCTGCAGCTTTTGCAGGGCCTGACCAAAATAGCTTGTGTGATTGATGCTGTCCTGCATATAAGTGTGCATCAAGCATGCCCCTCACAAGTGTGGAGCCTCTGGCTTGCTTGTCTGCACATCCAGCATGCAGGGTACATGTGCGCAGTAGTGGATGAAAGAGTGCATTGCACATGTGACGATGAGCTAGAGCAGGGCTTGACAAATTTGCTTTGATTCTAGGAGCCAGCTAAAAAAGTCAGCTTTTTTTTTTTCCTTTTGCGTAGCATGGGTTGTCAGCACCTAGGACAAGCCAAGTAATTTGTGAGGTGAAGAATGCAGGCCATGGGGTGCAGGGAAGGGTACAGTGTGCAGAATGCAGGACAATGGGGTGCAGGACATGTGGTGCTAGGTGCAGAATGTAGGACATGGGATGCAGGAGGAAGGTGCAGATTGCAGGGCATGGGGTGCAGAAGAAGGTCCTGTTCCTTCTTCTCTGTTCTGCCGCAGGACTCTGCAGGGACACATGGAGCAGTGGGTGGAAACAGGAGCTGGTGCTGACAGTAATGTGGCCGTGTAAAGGAGAATTAGAAAGATCGGCAGTGGGAGCTCAGTAAGATGAGTCCTCTCATGCCGCGCTTGGCGCTGTCCTTCCCCCTGGGCCAGTCTGCCCCTTAGTTCACAGGTTGGGTGCCATCAACCCCAGGCCTCGCTCTGAGCCACATTCCTATCTGAATAATGTGTCTGGGTTTCAGACAGACACATTATTCAGACCATGAGTGAATGGGCTGATAGAAGCCCAGGCGCCAGGACACAATTTCTTATCACCATGATGACCTGGCATCTGGGATGTGTCGAGCCCTGAGCTTGGAGTTCTCTAGCACCTGACACACTCCCAAGCTAGGTATAGAGCGGATGAAAGCTCCCACTGCTTTGTATCTATTAAGCTTTTCTTTTTTCCCCTTGGTTTTCATTTATGGGATATCGAGAAAGCATTATGACATACTGTATTGCAGTGAAAATTCTCTTTTTATTACACATGTAATTGGTCGTCAGAGGCTTGAAAACAACATAATGGTTTATTTTCACAGTAAGGTTATAGTTTTTCTGAAATATCATGCAGAAATGGTAGTATGTATCCATGATGTATGGATGGATGGCAGTGAAAGGATGCTCTGGGCTGGAAATCTAAGTGTGTGTACAAAAGCCCTGCAAGGGGTGCCGATTTCTGCTTCAATGTAAGATAAGGATTTCTTCTCTGCAAGACATTGCCATCTATCAGCACATATAATTAGTCGTTCGCCTCTGTTGGTACAGTTCTCTAATAGGATTTTTGTACATGCACACTTTGTTTCCCTCTTTTCTCTTAACTTATTGAAGAATGTTCTCTAATCCCACTAAGCTACCAACTCTCACAGGAACACCTGTGGCAGTAAAACTTGCACCCTTCTGTAGATTTTTTTTATTTTAATAATATTTGTTCACTGAACTCCATGGGCTTTGTGCCTGCTCAGAGGGAAACCACTGAGCGAAGTTACAAGAAGAAACATTACAAAGAGAGAGGCCCGCATAAGGATGATAATAATTAAAACAAGAAATCACTGGCACTTTCCCACACAGTCCTGTACTGTGCTAACAATGGGGATGGCTTCAAGCTGATACAAGAGAGTAAAGGGCAAGAGAAACTAATGTAGCAACACTGATGCTGAGTGACATTAATGAGGTTTTCATGCAGGTGGAAAGGGGAGCCAGGGCCTATTAATGATTTGGATCCACTTAGATTTTATATGTGCCGTTTATTTATGGGGGGAATGCTGTAAATCCCCAAGCAAAAATACCTCCCAGTGTGCATTACTTGGCTATATGGAGGTGAATGCCAGTGGGTTATATGGCGTGGATTTCCTGGTGTACGTTTTTTTTGTTTTGTTTGTTAACATTGTCCCACATCGAAGTAGACAGGCTGAGTGGTGAAGGTTTTTTTTAGCTTACAATAGCCACATACCTAAAATAAACACTCAGCAAATCCGTCAAGGATCTGCCTGTTGATTTTGGGTTCAAATACTGCGTGCATGTTTTGTGTTGACAACCCATATACACTAGATTGCCAAAGGATTGGGACACCCTCCAAATCTTTGGATTCAGGTGTTCCAATCACCTCCATGGCCACAGATGTATAAAATCAAGCACCTAGGCATGCAGACTGCTTCTACAAATATTTGTGAAAGAATGGGTCGCTCTCAGGAGCTCAGTGAATTCAAGCGTGGTGCCGTGAAACCACGTGCAATAAGTCCATCCGTGAAATTTCCTTGCTACTAAATATTCCACGGTCATCTGTTAGTGGTATTGTAACAAAGTGGAAGCAACTGGGAACAACAGCAACTCAGCCACGAAGTGAGAGGCAACGTAAAATGATAGAGTGGGGTCAGCGCATGCTGAAGTGCGCAGAAATCACCAACTGTCTGCAGAGTCAATAGCTAAAAATCTCCAAACTTCATGTGGTCTTCAGATTAGCACAACAACAGTGTGTAGAGAGCTTCATGGAATGGGTTTCCATGGCTGAGCAGCTGCATCCAAGCCTCCCATGACCAAGTGCAATGTGAAGCGTTGGATGAAATGGTGTAAAGCACACCGCCGATGGGACTCTAGAGCAGTGGAGACGTGTTCTCTGGAGAGACAAATTACACTTCTCTGTCTGGCAATCTGATGGACATGTCTGGGTTTGGCGGTTGCCAGGAGAACGATACTTGCCTGACTGCATTGTGCCAAGTGTAAAGTTTGGTGGAGGGGGGATTATGGTGTGGGGTTCTTTTTCAGGGGTTGAGCTTAGCCCATTCGTTCCAGTTAAGGGAACTTTTAGGGCATTGGCATTCCAAGATATTTTGGACAATTTCATGCTCCCAACTTTGTGGGAACAGTTTGGGGATGGCCCCTTCCTGTTCCAACATGACTGCACCAGTGCAAAAAGCAAGGTCCATAAAGACATGGATGAGCGAGTTTGGGGTGGAGGAGTCCTGACCTCAACCCTATAGAACACCATTGGGATGAATTGGAGCAGAGACTGCGAGCTAGTCCTTCCCATCCAACATCAGTGCCTGATCACACAAATGCACTTCTAGAAGAATGGTTAAACATTCCCATAGACACACTTCTAAACCTTACAGACAGCCTTCCCAGAAGAGCTGAAGCTATTATATCTACAAAGGGTGGGCCAACTCAATATTGAACCATACAGACTAAGACTGGGATGTCATTAAAGTTCATGTGCGTGTAAAGGCAGACGTCCCAATACTTTTGGCAATATAGCGTATTTTGAATGAGTTGTTAATGCAGGTTTTAACATACCTGCACCTATTTACTCTACAGAGCGCACCATAGCATTTTGCACACATAGTTCACATCTGTGTGTTATGAAATACACTAACTGTACGACAATTAAAATTGGGGTAACATTTGATACAAATGTGTCTTATCGGACCAATGTGAATCCCCCCCCCCCCCCCCCCCCCCCCCCCCCCCGAGAAATATATACCTTCCACATTTGCATTCCATCACCACTTGGTTTTGTATTTTATATGCATAATGGAATATCCCTGTGTCATCCTTACTTACAGTTACAGTTGTAGATTTCTCGTTGGCATGTTCCTTATTACACATTATATTCTGTATTGTATAGGATACAGGCTATAGTTTAAAGTGATATTAAAGGTTAAATTCAAACATGTGCAATGGTTTTGCACAGAGCAGCCCCAGTCCTCTTCTTTTCTTGGGTCTTGCCTGCATTTTTGGCTCCTCCCTGCTGAGTGCCCCTATAGCACGCCACTTGCTATGGGGGCACTTGTGCGTGCATGCTTGCTCCCAAGCCCAGCTCTGTGTCTCTAAGACCACAGGGCATGGCTCAGCCCCACCCCCCCCACTCCCTCCTCACTGGCTGTGATTGAAATCAGTGGAAACCAATGGCTCTTGCTGCTGTGTCTTAGCCAAGGAGAGGAGAGAAAGAGACCCTGGTGAGCTGCTGCTGCTGCTGTGCACAGTGCTGGATTGGGATCGGGCTTAGGTAAGTATTGGAGTGGCTGTGGGGGAGGGGGTTGGCTGCATGCTGAAGGTTTTAGAATGTAAAGAAAACCTTCAGCCTTCATATAACCACTTTAAGGATCAAACTATGGATGCACCTGTCTGTCAACAGGAGGAACATATTTGGGGATCATGGATCAGTAGAAGCCTTTCTAACAGCTAAAGTACTTACTGAGAACTGATGTGATTTCATTATAAAGCTCATATATATCAGCTGACACCTCAGAGTATGGGGTTAAAATACATTTGATGACTGAAGTCTTTAGTAGCTATGCAGTGTGTGTTATATCCACAAGTTATTTCTTTCCTAGCTTAGTGTCTTAGTCATTTTCCTCCTGTAG
The DNA here is from genome assembly GCF_062004578.1 of Staurois parvus. Lineage (NCBI taxonomy): Eukaryota > Metazoa > Chordata > Amphibia > Anura > Ranidae > Staurois > Staurois parvus. The sequence goes on from NW_028318002.1 coordinate 3,037,603, forward strand.
CTTGATTCTCCGCTTGTTGATCTCATTTAGCTGCATCACCGGAAATGTGATGTAGCTGGAAAAGACGATTACAATAATAAATCTCTAATACATTTATAGGTGCAGAGATAGGATGCTTTTAATCTTTACAATAGGGTGCACTGCTAAATTAGAGATTCAATTCATGAATAAGTTGTACAGAGAGAGATTTTTCTTTTTATTTTACTCTGCAATCTGCTTACACATTTATTGATTTAATGAACCTGTTCTATTTAGGTTCTGAGGTGAACAAAATGACTTTGCCATGAAATGTGTAAATAACTCGTAAAACATCACTTTTCATTCTGCACTGTGGTTATATTACTCAAAATGGTTTTTTCTATTAACACCAATATATCTTTCTTATATTATGTCCAACAATGATAATCTATTTCTTACTGAACTGAACAATTGTGTACTTTGAAATGTCCTATATCAACACTATATCTAGAAACTTCCAGAAAAGAAGTGTATAACAAAGATTATATATATATATATATACATACACGTGTATATACTGTATGTGCAAAGAAAGACTTGTAAGACGTGTAGAAAACAGGAGGATGATTCACCTATATAGATCTTTATTTAGATCCAGTTTTGATTTGCTGAGGTGGAGAAGGGGGCCGATGTCACAAACTCAACCTTAGCCAATCAGAGGAAGCGTTTGTATTCATTCATAGGGCACAAAGCTTCCTTTGAATGGTCGAGCAGTGCTCAGCCCGACTTGATTTTGTTTCTAGAGCTGGACTGGATGGTCTCATTCTCACGCTGCAGAAAATGTTAGTGAAAGTAATAGTTCATATGAATCAGCTTGGTCCAGATGAACTATTTCAAGTTTAATGAAACCTGGAGATCAACTTTGATATGTACAGTCTTGAAGATAGAAGAGAAAGCGGAAGCATATCAATGGACCACTTGGTCTGTTTTCTGATGTTACTCTTCTATGTTTTATATGTTTCTAACATATCTGTATCAGCCAAAGTGACCTTTTAACATGGTAATAACCTAACAAATATACATGCAGTGCTATACAGTCAGAGGCTTTTCGATATTGAGGAAACTTGTGTATGTAATTAAAGAGGAAAGAAATCCATTGTTCCAGTCCTTAAAGTGGAGCTCTAGTCAAATCTGAAAAAAAAAGTCCACAACTACAAAAACTGTAGGTGCTGACTTTTTTGAAAAACAGCCGCACACCTGTCCTACGATCCAGTGGTGTGTTCACTTCAGCTGGGTTCACCGGCTGTCCTCTCTCCCCGGTACCGGCATCTTAAGTGTGGGCACCCAGCTGTGAGCTTGCGGCTTCACAGCCAGGTGCCCACTGCACATGAACGAGTAGTTCTGCGCCTTGTGAATGGTCCTGTCACATGTCCCAGAAGACTGCAGGGAGGGAGGGGGTGAAGACATCTTCTGCTTCTGATCACCTAGGCGGTTGGAGCGGAAGTGAGAACGGGTACTTGCCAAAATCAGGTTGCTTTGCAAACATTATACTTTAAACCTGTCATGAGAAAAATAGAGCGCTGCCATTACTGACCACCTTCTGTAAATGCTAGTTGCCTGTTTGTTGTGCTGACACACTGGCTTCAGTATCTTTTGGATCATTGACCCAGCACAAGTTTGTAGGTCAGAACAGCAAGGAACACTTCAAAAGTCTTTATCTGCATGCTTGTGACAGGGCAGTGACTCGGAGTATGAAGCAATGGGATAGCATGACTGCCAGGCAACCAGGACATTTATAGGGAATGGTCAGCAATCATAATCTGGATTTTTTCCCCCCATGAAATGTTTCCTTTAAAGTGTTACTAAACCTACAACAGTAATATCAGTGTGTATATGCAGTAAAGCATGCGTGTTATACTCACGATGGGACCTAAGGGGTTAATTCTGTGCATTGTGTAAAAAGGATGTTTGATCCTTTCTTCTCTGAGCCTCCTTTTCTTCCACAGTCCCCAATCCATCTGCTGATAGAACAGAGCCTTGGGGGCAAGCTGCACATGCTCAGTTTGGTGTGTATTGATAGAGAGTTTTTATTTCTCTCCTAAGAGAGTGCATGTGATCAGCATAGGGCCAATCAGTGCTGTCCAGGCAGAGGGTCAGGGGTCCTGCAGCCTCATAGGATAGTCAGGGTAGAATGAAAACTCCTACAAGCTTCAACCAGTGCTCTGCTGGACACTGATAGAAGTTACAAGACTGCTCTAACTTCTGATGAGAAAAGGTATTTGGCAGTTTATACACTGCTCAACAAAAATTAAAGGAACACTTTGAAAACGCATCAGATCTCAATGGAGAAAAATAGCTATACTGATATGGACTGGGTAATTTGTTAGGAGCGTAAGGATGTTCCATCGTCTGATGGAAGTGAAAATTATCTACCTACAGAGGACTGAATTCAGACACCCTGAAAATCAAAGTGAAAAAATGATGCAGCAGGCTAGTCCATTTTGCTGAATTGCCATTGCAGCAACTCAAAATGGTCCACGAGCAGGGCCGTCACATTTCTTCTGTACCGAAATGTATTGTAATTGTACTGTCTCCCTTATATTGTAAAGCGCTGCGCAAACTGTTGGTGCTATATAAATCCTGTATTGTAATAATAGTTAGACATTTTTATGGCCTTCACGTGCTTGTATGCATGTCTGACTATGTCGGTTCATGCTCCTAATGAGATGAAGGATGGTGTCCTGGGGTATTTACTCCCAGATCTGGACCAGAGCATCACTGAGCGTTGGATGGACTGAAACATGATATCCCAGAGGTGTTCTATTGGATTTAGGTCAGGCAAGCATGGGGGCCATTCAGTGGTATCAATTCCTTCATCCTCCAGGAACTGCCTGTATACTTTCGCCACATGAAGCCGGGCATTGTCGTCCAGCAGGATGAACCCAGGGCCCACTGCACCAACATAGGGTCTGACAGTGGTTCCAAGGATTTCATCCCGATACCTAATGGCAGTCAGGGTGCCATTGTCTAGCCTGTAGAGTCTGTGCGTCCCTCCATGGATATGCCTCCCCAGACCATCACTGACCCACCACCAAAATTGTCATGCTGAACGATGTTACAGGCAGCATAACATTCTCCATGGCTTCTCCAGTCCCTTTCATGTCTGCCACATGTGCTCAGTGTGAACCTGCTCTCATCTGTGAAAAGCACAGGGCACCAGTGGTGGACCTGCCAATTCTGGTGTTCAGTGGCAAATTCCAGTCGAGCTCTATGGTGCCGGGCAGTGAGCACAGAGTCCACTAGAGGACGTCGGGCCCTCAGGCCACCCTCATGAAGTCTGTTTCCGATTGTTTGGTCAGAGACATTCACACCAGTGGCCTGCTGGAGGTCATTTTGTAGGGCTCTGGCAGTGCTCATCCTGTTCCTCCTTTCACAAAGGAGCAGATGCCAGTCCTGCTGATGGGTTAAGGACCTTCTACGGCCCTGTCCAGCTCTCCTAGAGTAACTGCATGTCTCTTGGAATCTCCTCCATGCTCTTCAGACTGTGCAAACCTTCTGGCAATGGCACGTATTGATGTGCCATCCTGGAGGATGTGGACTGCCTATGCAACCTCTGTAGGGTCCAGGTATCGCCTCATTCTACCAGTAGTGACACTGACCCTAGCCAAATGCAAAACTAGCGAAAAACAGAAAAGAGGAGTAGAGAAAAAATGTCAGTGGCCCCCACCTGTAAAACCATTCCTGTTTTGGAGATTGCTTCATTGTTGCCCATCTAATGCACCTGTTAATTTCATTAACACCAAAGCAGCTGAAACTGATTAACTACCCCCTCTGCTACTTAACTGACCAGATCAATATCCCAGGAGTTTAATTGACTTGATGTTATAGACTGATTAAAAAGTTTTCCTTTTAATTTTTTTGAGCAGTGTTGTTACTAAAATAATTGCATTCCCATGTTCTGTGCACTGTGGGAGACCAGATATAGTGAATGCAGGGTCCTGGGTTTAGTAACACTTTAAGGATTATTCTAAAATCCTCTCCTGGTCAGTAATGAAGACACTGTCATTATCAGTCACTGGTAATATGTTGCTATCCTTATGTTAAAGTTTTACCCGTGGCACATTAAAATAGAAACTGAAGTATGAATATTTTTTGCATAGTTACATTGGCCATTGGTCCAGTTTGGACAAATGTAACTTTGCATATACCATACCTGGCTGATCCCATGGAAGCTGGAAGTCACTGCAGTAGACATTGCTGCTCCAGTGAACTTCACCAGCTTCAGAGTCCTATGCCGAGCGACTGCCCTGCTGCATTCTGAACACAGGAGATCGGCCAGTTGGCACAGGTGCATTTATTATTATTATTATACAGGATTTATATAGCGCCGACAGTTTGCTCAGCGCTTTACAATATAACGGGAGACAATATAGCAACAGTACAGTTCAATACAAGAGGGAAAGGAGGGCCCTGCTCCTTGGAGCTTACAATCTAGGAATTTAGAGAATGCTTTGCAGCTTCTGAATGAATGCAAAGTATTTTTATTGGATAAGGCTGGGTGGTGATGTCATGTAATCCACCTCATCCAGTCAGGGAATGCTTTGCATTTATTCAGAAACAGCAAAGCATTCTCTGAATGGCACCTGTGCTGAGTGAACAACCTCGTCTGTTTAGAACACAGCAAACCAGCTGCTTGGCACAGAACCTGGAAGCAAGGGGAGATTGCTGAACTAGCGTGTTCTACTTCAGTTATTAATATAGTATATACTGTACATAGTTACATTGGTCTAATCTGGACCAATGTAACTATGTACAAAGTATCCATACCTAATTGCTGAAAAGCAATTAGGTTGCTTTACAACAGGACAAGTCCCCCAATTTTACTATTCAGATCCTAGCCCAAGTCAAGCCATTCTATAATTGATGGCTGTTGAAACAAGATGTCAAAAGCAAATATCTGAAGAATACCAGCATGCCAGTTTGTCAAGCTGAGAAGCCCAAGTTCAGTGGAAGGCTTTCCAGGGACTAGAATCATAACTCTTGTCTAGTTACAGAGAACTTTGTATGTTTGGGGAAATATACATTGTATACTTTCTTCAACACAAAAGCAGCATTGTTCTGTCCAACAAAGTACCAAGAGTTGCATATGAATTACCAGGGTGGAGCAGGAAGCATTCTTTTTCATACCCTTGTAGTTCTATTCTTTCCTGAGCAGGACCTCACCTGATTTCTTAGAGCATTCCAAGGGGAAGCTCAATTGCATGGAGGATTTTCAATTTCAAATGAATCTAGGTGGAGAAGTGGTCTCTGAAAACAGTTTTTTAAAAACAAAAAATTGTGATGCAGTAATTTCCTCAGTGAATCTCTTTTGCTATCTGTAACAGTGACTACAGGATCAGAATGGCAGCCCTGCAGTTTAAAAGAGAAGTGAGAGTTTGCAGCTCTTGTATTTCTGACTTTTTTTACATTTTCACTTAAAACTTTGGTTTTCAATTCAGCTTACTTGTAGCCTTTTCTGTGTTCCTCTCCCCATTCTGGCAGCAAATAGAGCTTGATCTTGGGGAGGCTTTCTAGATGTTATAGGGGAAAAGCTGATTTAATGACCAGTTCAGTAACTATTACTGTCACTGGATGCTGTTGCAAAACCTGCAAATAACTTCTAAGCAAAGAGAGAAATAGGTAGTATTACTGTGTCAGCAGACAAATTTAGTGAAACACACATCCGTGACTAAACTTCAGATCAGAATTGGGGATGTGTCAAGAAGGGAAATAAAATATAATAAAAGCCATAGTATGAAGGTGCTGCTCCAGGCTCCTGCAGCAAACACAAATTTAAGCCATGGGACTACATTGCTTTCAGTGGTCACCTTCCCAACAGTCTAAGCCACTAACAATGTCAAGAGGTGAAAGCTGAACTCCACGGTTTTCCTTACCAAGTAGCTTAATTGAGCAAATAGGCACCTCTTCATACTTCTCCATCTGGCATGCATTTAAATTTAATCATTGATGAGGAAGAAAAGAGAAATGGGAGGGTTTTCTATTTGACATACTAGCCTGAAAACTATATATCACTTAAAAGTAGTATTAGACCCTCAGCGTTAACAATTGAACACAACATTCCCTAGTAAAATTCTTACCCCACCACTTGCAGTTTATAACATTGATAGATAAACAATGTATCATGCAGTCTGCAGTCAGTTTGTTAGTTTGGAGTAGAGAAGGAATGATGGGGGGAGAAACGTTTCCAGTGGTGCACACAATGTAGGAAGGTACAACTCTAGTCCCTGCATGCAAAGATGGCTCTATAGGATGCTGCAAGAGAAAGGAGCAATTGAAACAGAAAACTTGGGGTGATGATGATGGCACGAGCTTAAACTGAAACATAAGCTGGCATTAAATGTAAAGAAGCTGAACTTTCAGTAAGTGATTAAATCTGCTGATGAAAGTGCCTAAAACAAATGGGGGATAAATATCTCTTTAAAGTGTGTAAGATCCTATCTGTATTAAAAACAATGTGCAGTGGCGCAAGGATGGGTCTTAACTCCCACAGGCCACATATACTCATCTCCGGTGGCCATTGTTTATAGATTGGGAGTATGCCGTGAAAACAAAGACCAAACTGTCACACATCGCTCTCAGTACTGGCTATAGGCTGGTAGGACCAGCTTTTAATCATGTGTCCGCTGTCACGGTGATCATGATTGCTGATCCTTCCCACCCTCTAGGCATTCTGAAATGTTTAAAGAGATGCTGGGGTGGACAGAAAGGGGTTAACTTTAAAAGCTGAAACATTTATTCAAGATGCATTGTGAAAGTGTGACTCAAAAAATCAAGACAGTTATCCAACTGAGGAGGAAATTACTTAAATTGTCTCTATTAATGGTTCCTTAATCAAAACGAAGTCTCAAGACTGTAAGCCAAGGGTCTTCAAACTTTTTAAGCGAAGGGTCATTTCACTGTGCTTCAGACTTTAGGGGGCTGGACTGTGGTCATTGTGAGCAGAAAATGTCCCGCATCAGTGGTAATAAACACTGCCCCTTCATTGTTTTTAACAGAAGGAATAGTGCCCCTTGATTGGTATCAGTGGGGGGTATAGTGCCCCATCATTGGTCTTAGCAGGAGGAATAGTTCCCCATTAATGGTGTAATTAGGAGGAATGGTGACTCATCATTGATGTCATTTGGAGAAAGGGCTGGTGAGAGGCAAGCAAAGGGCTATATCTGACCCCCAGGCCACAGTTTGGATACCACTGCTATAAGCAATGAATGTATCACTCTGTGCTGGACCTCCTTTACAAAGATGTTTACAAGCTCCTGAGGCAAAAGAAAAACCTCCCTGGTACTTTCCTGCACTTGCATGGGTAAACATGAATGCAGAAGCCATTGAGGTTTATAATCAGCCGGCTGCAAACAGCAATTTGCTTGTATATGGCACAGTGGACATTTTACACTTCAAGACTTGTAGATATCTGTATAGATGAGGCCAAATTTAGGTTAAGTTTGGTTAAATCTGTTTAAGCAAACGGGGAAATTTGCAAATGTAACCCTTCTTCTTTCCCTTTCTCCTGCCATGTTTACTGAGATCATGAAGGATTCTGCCGGTTTGGCCAGGTTCAATTGTGTGCTTTTGCCGCAGCGTGGTTTGCGCATTTTTAGGCACGCTCCTATTGAAATTAATTGGAATGTGTGTGTTCATGAAAGTGTATCAAGGATACAGCATGCAGGGCTTTGATGCACTTTCAATTAAAATGTTCTTTCTAATCGAGTACAATAGGAGCACACCAAACAAATGAATCTAAAACACACCTAAACATGTGCGATGGCAAAAATGGTGCACGCATGTAAACCTGGTCTTTTGATCTCCTTTTTGTTATGATAAACAGGGAAATACCCAGCTATAGGAAAGTTACATGGCAGAAGGTGTCCCAGCATCGTATTTTTATTCAAGCTCCCTTTGCTGTTTAAGGATGAGCAAGAAAATGTAAAACGCTGTGCGGGTGTCTAATGCTATTGGATAATTTTTCCTGTCTATGACAGAAACGCTAATTACAGGCTGTTGGCTTTGAATAAACCAGACATGGGGAATGATCACGTGTTCCTTTCACAAAGGTGCAGTTATTCTTAAGTCACCTTTTACAATTCATGCTGTGAGCGTGAGTTGTAGAAAAACTAGCATGTCTAGCTGTTTGCCGACAGTAATTACAAATTGGTAAACCAAAGCAAACTCCTATGTTATTGTGGCCATATTGATAAAGCGTCATATTTCAAAGGCATAAAAAGTGGTGGTTTCCTGTTAAAAATTTTCTGACTGTGTTTTCTTTATCTAGGGATTCGTAGTCCTATCAAACTGTCAGAATTAAACATTAAGGACAATAGAGACTGTAGGTTTCCTGCAAGAAGCAGAAGAAGAAATCTGTTTGATAATGCTTCTGTGTACAGATGTAGCGAGTTGCATCACCATAGTTTGATCTTGTGTGTCAGGCAGTACAGTGTAAACCAAACACTCAGGCATACTATTTGTCCCCTGTGAGTTGATTAGAGGCACCAGATTTAGTCACTGACTGCTGTAGCTATACACCCCACACTGATCAATCCTTCAGCTTGCTGCCCTGTTCTCAGTGGAACATATCACATTAATTCCCAGGCTTGGAAACCAAGGTCACCTGTTCTTTGCTGCTTGTTGCTGCAGCTGCTAAAATTCAGTTGCGTCATTACTTGCACCCAAAGATTTCATTTCACAACAGCTTAGTTGGCCTTGTTTCCCAGGGAAGAAGGCTGATTTGGATGAAAGATAGATTTGTGCAGTGTCACTCTCTGTTCCCAATTTGTTACTTAAATCTACATGTTACACATTGTTTTTGTACAAATTGTTACTATTTTTATATTTCTAGCAATCTGTATTCTGTATGTTTTACACGTTTCATTGTTGGAAGTAAAGTATTGTTTATTATGAATGATGATCAGTTGTGTTTCTTTTGCATCTCTCTCTATAGTGTGTGTGTGTATACACTATATTGCCAAAAGTATTGGGACGTCTGCCTTTACACGCACACAAACTTTAATGGCATCCCAGTCTTAGTCTGTAGGGTTCAATATTAGAGTTGGCCCACCCTTTGCAGCTATAACAGCTTTAACTCTTCTGGGAAGGCTGTCCACAAGGTTTAGGAGTGTGTCTATGGGAATGTTTGACCATTCTTCCAGAAGTGCATTTGTGAGGTCAGGCAATGATGTTGGACGAGAAGGCCTGGCTCACAGTCTCTGGTCTAATTCATCCCAAAGGTGTTCTATCAGGTTGAGGTCAGGACTCTGTACAGGCCAGTCAAGTTCCTACACCCAAAATTCGCTCATCCATGGCTTTATGGACCTTGGTTTGTGCACTGTTGGAACAGGAAGGGGCCATCCCTAAACTGTTCCCACAAAGTTGGGAGCATTAAATTGTCAAAAATGTCTTGGTTTACTGCTACCTTAAGAGTTCCCTTCACTGGAACGAAGGGGCCAAGCCCATCCTCTGAAAGCCAACCTCGCACCATATTCCCCCCTCCACTAAACTTTTCACTTGGCATAATGCAGTCAGCCAAGTACCATTCTCCTGGCAGCCACCAAACCCAGACACGTCCATTGGATTGCTAGACAGAGGAGTGTGATTCGTCACTCCAGAGAACACATTTCCACTGTTCTAGAGGCCAGTGGCGGCATACTTTACACCACTGCATCCAACACTTTGCATTGCACTTGGTGATATAAGGCTTGGATGCAGCTGCTCAGCTATGGAAACCCATTCCATGAAGATCTCTATGCACTGTTGTTGTGCTAATCTGAAGGCCATACGAAGTTTGGAGGTCTTTAGCTATTGACTCTGCAGACAGTTGGTGACTTCTGCGCAATGTGTGCTTTGTCATTTTTCGTGGCTGTCAGTGATATCTGGCTGTCGGAATTGCTTGTTCTGCTACTTATAGCGGCCCTTACAATGTCTAACTAAAGTTTCCCCCCGCCTACTACATTCTTTGTAATGTAAAATAAAAGGAGAATGCACTGACATATGCGAACCGTGTGATCACACATGACCTCTTTAAGGCTTATCTTCCTAGGCCACGGAAACCAGTGGTTGATTCAGCTTGCCTGTGTCCACTCAAAACTGAAATGATTTTTGATGTTCTTTATAAATTAGTGGTTTTTGCTTGTGGACTTGTGGTAATACTCTGCTGTCTGGATAAAGTGGACCTAGCATTGGATATATTTTGTTCAAGTTAATTGCATGCATGCTAAGCAATGTGTAAGTGGGTATTAGCTGTCGCAGAAATCGGGCAATACCACCAACTAATCTCTCCAGAAGGGCAGTGCCATCTTTGTTTTTCGCGCTGCCAATGGTTAGCATCTACTGCCTATACTGAGATGATGACTCAAAGGCGACACACACAGTGTTCACAACTGTCACCCACATCAGCCCTTGTTGCAGCCTCTCAGTTTGTGACTTGTATCAAAGGTACAATAATGCAGTCTGAGTGATCTCAGGAGGAGACTGAGGAAATGCTTTCTCCTTGCTGCAACAGACAGATGGTCTCATGCCAGCCTGGACACAATGATTTTATGGGAGCTAAAGGACAGCTTTGTAATGAATGTGAGTAAAGCCGATTTAAATTCTTATGTTTGGATGTATTGTGATGTGTCGGGGATACCAAAAGGTCCCCTTTAGGTTTATTGCAGTGACCCACAGCTTGCATCCATGTGAAAACAGCTGCTTTCTGACAACCTTACACAACTCTATTCCAATTCCCCTCAATAAAAAGCATCATTTACTGCTTCCAACAACCCCCATCATGAGTCACTATGGTCCTCTAGATGGTATTTGGAGTTGTGCTGTGGTTGTGTTTCTGAAGAATATCTTTTCAGTTGAATTGGAAATAGTAATGCATGTCAGAAGAATTAAACATGCAGTATGTGTAGTGTAAAAAAAAAAAAAAAAGTGTCAATATCGCACTAGTTTTATGTTGCCCTCTTTTACAATAAAAACCTATTACAAAAAAACACGTTTTATTATTCAAATAGGTACAATATCTATATCAATGATCATTACCTTGTGATCTGCCTGACTTTCTGCTCATCAGCAATCCTTATTGTTGTATTTTATGTGTGATCCGAGACAAATCCTCTTCTTCCAAAGTGAGCCTCAAAAGTAAAAATGTTGGGCACCCCCTGGTTAATGGCTTGGGCAAACCCAGATGTATGAATCTCTACTTTTAGTTGGAGTCCAGGGCTGGTCACGTCTCATGTATCCAAATGACACTGCTTTGCTTTTGCTCAGTACATAGAGGATGGCACTGAGATATTTGGAGAGATGTATCAGGGTTCATATATAGTGCACCTGGTTTGTATGTGCTCAGAAACCAGAAGGTTTAGAAAGAAACAAATGTGCAGGAGCCCCAAGGTACTTCCTAGCATTCAAATGTCATACATCAAACCTGTTGGCAGATATACTATAAAGAGGACCTGTATTGGCAGAGAAAGCCATATGCTGCAAAGGTATGCACTGCCAGTGTTTATCCTTGATGAAGCTTTTTGACATTTTGGTTGTCTGGTGTTAAATCCTGCCACATACTCCTGATTAAGCCTACATCTAAATCCTGCAAAGTGGAGTTGGGCTTTAATGTAACCTGATCTAGCTTGCCATATCAAGGCCAGTTGTACTCGGGTAAAAAGCTTGCATCATTCTACACATACATGGGAGAACAGCGTGAGATCTCTGTAATTGTTTTTGCGCAGCTGAATAGTTTGTTAGGACTTTCCCCTCCCAAGCCACACCTGCAGGGATAATGGTATATCTTTCATAGGTAATTGTATAATACGTAGTAATAATATGTTTTCACTAATACCCAGTATAACATTTCTGGACTATGTACAACCTGTTTCTTTCTGTAAGTAGATACTTAGTCTAAACTGGGTATGCTATTTATTTTAACAGAAAATACCTATTGACTTAGTTTACTATAGAAAACACCAGACAAGTGAATCTCTAGCTTTGTGGACAGTTATACAAGAAAGCAGTGTGAAGACCTGTGCCTAACTCCGATTAGATGAAATCTTTAATGGCTTAAGAACACTGATGTTGGTTTCCATGGGTTACTGCACATTGCTCATAGCAAAATTCAGTTCATTTTTATTTAATCATGCACTCCCGATTTCTAGAAACAAGGCTAAATCCACAACACTTTAACCCAAGGATAATATGTACATTCAGCTATGTGACTGTTATTTTTACCCATCTCATTGGATCCTTATTGTTTTGTTAGCCATGTGTGAACTTAGCCTATTTTAATCTTTCATACCAAATGATTTTTAGGTTGTGCAACCTATGTTAAATAATTGCGTTGGATTATATGCTTTTCTTTTTCTTAAACCAATAAAACCTAAATAAGAATATATAGACTTTTCAAATATATATATTTTAAAGTGTTAGAGATCCCCATGCAAATAACTTTGTCAGCATGTGTTAATGTTCTAGAAAACTTTGGGTTTAGGTATAGTCTTTATTTCTAGATGTACCTGGGGACAGTTATGCTTGTTGTTCACATTGGTGATTAGTGATTGTTCTTGCTTTGTATTACTACTTGGTGGTTGTGCTTTACTGCTCCCTGTCCTGCTGAATGTTTAAAGTGTGTATATATACCTTAAATCGGAGTTCCACTCACGCTGTCAGAAACTGTAGTGCTGACTTTTAAAAAACAGCCACTTACCGGTCCCTCGGTCCCGCGGTGTAACCCTTGCAGCCCGTTTCACCGGCCGTCCTGTAATCAAGGAGGCCGGCATCTTCAGTATCGGCACCCGGCTGTTATAGCATGCACGAGTAGCGCTGCGCTTCATGAATGGTCCTGTAGACTTCTGGAACCTGTCACGTGTCCCAAAAGACTACAGGGAGGGAGGGAGAACACCTTCCGATAGGCGATTGGACTGGAAGTGGGAGCGGGTACCTCTCAAATTTTGATGCCCGCCAACCCACCCCAAAGGTGCCAATCTTTAATGGGGAGCGGGGGAGCAGTCCTTAAAGTGGAACTTCCCCTTTTGGGTGGAGTTCTGCTTTAATAACAAACTTCTCTTATTTTGAGTCCTTTGGGTTGGTTAAACTACTTTTGTTGAGAAAAAAACTAAAATATTCTCTCTGGGTGATCAATGTACATTTGTAGGGATTTTAACAAACGGTGTTATAGATTCCGATCTTTTTCTGCTCAGAAGGAAAAGCTCTTTATGTTCAGAGTGAATCTGAATGGGAGTAACTTTTTTTTCTTTTACAAAGAATTTTATTATAGAATAGATAGGAGCAGAGAATCAGTCAAAAACAGATGCATTGACCAACAGGAATAAGACATACAAGGTATTTGATGAATATTACAGAATATGTACTGACGGAGGGAGTGACTTTTTCATTATTAATCAGCTGATGCACTTGCAGTGCTCTGAGGAAATTTGCTGGATCAGCATCCCTTTAGAAGTGATCTATCAGTTGACATCTGTTGAACTACCCTGTCTAATAAGATGCTCTATCAGTGGCTGTAGCACTGATCATCCGACAGCAAACGCTGTAAAAGCTGCGTTTTTTTTTTTGTTTCTTTTTCTTTACACCCTGTGTTCTTGAGGCCTTATTTATGAACCACATGCAATACTATGGGTGAACAAATTAAATTTAAAAATAAATAAGTTCCATTTTGTAGGAATATGGACTATTCAGGTTTCCATCAGCAAAATATTCATCAAAGTTTGAGTGAAAAATATGCTCTTATGGCTTGATGGGTGAAACCATCTACAAAGATTGTCAGATACTGCGTTATAATGATTTTAAAGCAATAGTCTGACAATCCTTTATTTACATTACTTGCATGTTAATTCTGTTATTCTGCCTCTACAATATACTCTACGAACACAACCACCTACTACCCCTGCTGTAGGCACACTGGCAGCTGGCTGAGTGACGACTCACGACTTGTCACTAAGAGACTTAAACTGAAAATCCATCTCGCACCCCCATGGGGTGCCAATAACATGCCAATGATAAAGGACAAAGCAATTTTGTTTTGCACTCAAACTTATTCGGATGATGTGCCTACTATATTATAAATTGTGTTTTCACAAAATGGCATTTCCCAGTAAGCAATAGACAAAAATATACAAAAATATTTAAAGCAGACTACAACCCCCCCCCCCCCTCCTTAACAGAAAATCACATCAGCATGCAGCTCTGAATGCCTATATGAAATCATCCTATATTTGTTTTTAAAAAATGTATTTCTTGTAATTACTGTTTTTCCACTTCCTGGTCGAGTGAGGTACTGGTGATGTAACCCTGGCCTCACAGATGCACCCTGGAAATTTACACCTGTTCCAGGAGGTAGACCGACATCCTGGAAGTAAAGGGAGATGGGTTCATGCTCCTTGGTAGACAATGGCAGCCATGATAAGAATAGGGAGGAACAGGAAGATAAGGCAGGCAAAAAATTAAAAGCCTGACATTATTTATAGGTATTGGTTTGTAGGCTGCCATTACTAAACCTTTCTAACATTGTCTTTTGTTGTAATCTTTATGATAAGGGTGAAGTTCCCAGTTTTATGGTATTTTCCCACTATTTTGATGCACACATTCTAAGTTCTGTCTGTTAAAGATTTGACCTAGTTCTATCTAACATGTCTTTTATTAGAAAATAGTTTGCTATACTTTGATTCTGCCAGCAGTCACAAAGGTTATAGAGATGACTTATAGTAACACTAAGGCTAGGTTCACACTGATGCAGTGCAAATTCCATCTGCTTTTTCATGCGAATGTGGTGCAAATTTGCTCTGCAATTTCTGCTTGACAGGTGCGATTCTAATGCAAATTTTAAGAAATCACACCTATGCCAAATCCCCAGAAATCGCAATAACAGCCAGTGAATAGGCAGTGGTTAAAGAGCGGGGTCCACTGCATCCTAAACTGATGAATCAAAAAAGAAAAAAAACTGTGTGGAGGTCCCCCTGAATCCATACAAGGCTCTTTTGGGTCTAGTATGGATTTTAGGGGAACCCCACGTCAAAATTAAAATTATACCAGCATGTGGTCCCCCAAAATCCATTCCAGACTCTTTGGTCTTTTTAAAAAAATGGCATGGAGGCCCCCCAAAATCATAGGGGAGGGTGCAAGGGGGCCCCCAGATCCTGGCTTCCACCATGTAAATGAGTATGGGTTACCCCTACTCATTCACCGAAAAGTGGTAATAGTGAGCAAAAGCACACATATGGCTTTTGACAAGTCCTTTTATTGAAAAAAAAAAAAGTTCCCTGGTGTAGATCTAACGTCAATCACAATAAACACTGGTCAGCGAACACCAAATGATAGCTTTGCCACCTCCCGCTGATGATTCCGCCCCCTTGTGACATAATCGACTCTGCATGCCCAATTGCTGGGTGCGTTTAGCGATTGAGCATTTTTTTCATTTCAGTGGCCAGAATAAATTAACTTGCCTTAAATGAGTGAAAAAATTTAACTTAGGCACATTTTTGAAGCTGATTTCTCCTGCCAGGAGAAAAGCAGTTACAAAAGCCACAGTGTGCATGAGACCCCTTGATATGCAGACGTTGCACAAAACTAAATATAAACCCCCTTACCATTGCATTTCCAAGATTAAGGTGGAATTTCACTTTCTTAATCAACATAGACAGGTTTTAATCCTTTTGCTGCTAGCATTAGTAAATATATAGGACGGTATAGCATAAATACTAGTTTTAAACTTTTTTTTTTACATTTCGTCAGTTACTTCCTGGTTTCTAGGGTCAGGCAAAAAATTTCATCAATTGCAGGAGTCTTTAGGAGGGGAGGAGGAGTTTTCTCAGCTAAACCCAACCTCTTTCCTGCATGCCTAAGCTAAGGGCAGATGGATTCCAGGAAGTAAATGCTTCATAAATTGTCTGTCCGTACTCTAGAAATTCGGGGGTTGGGGGGGAGGGTTGTTTTTCAATCAAAAAGTGCAAAATAACACATGGAAACATGGATGGGTAGGGGAGTTTGCTTTACATATAAAAAAATAAATGAAGTTTTGTGTTTGTGATGCTCAGATGCAGTGTATTTCTGCTTTTAAGCCAATAAAAATTGTAAGCCCCAGACACTAAAATAGCTGCATGCATAAACCTACAGGCTGGTACTTACATGTATGTTAATGCAACTGTAAAGCAACAGCACACATAAAAAGGATTTAGCAAATAGTTATCAGCACTTTCCCTAATACTGGATTTCATTCAGTCATCAGAAAGCAATATATTTTAGCTGGCACTGCAATAACAAGTCACTGTGTACAAGACACCCTTTCTGGTAAGAAATATTTTTAGATACTGCAGATTGTCAGCACAACTTCAATTAACGATACGTAATAAGTCCATTTCTGATCTAACAATCTTTTTTTTTTTTTTTTTCTATGAGAATCCCAAAGGACAAACAAAGCTGCAAATGTTGTAGAAAGTTATCGCAACTAAAGGTATTCAGGATAAAGTTGCTACTGTGGAATTCCTGTCCGGTAATCCCATTGTAGCCTATTTCTACCTGCCAGTCTTAGTCCAGGGGTTCCCAATCTGGGATGCCTGTACCCCCAGGGGGTGTGAGATGGAATTTCAGTAGGTGCAACAAAGAGTGGCTTGTGTGCCTTAGTGATAAGTTGTCACTCAGCAAGCTGCCAGTGTGCCTTGAGCAATGGTAGTAGATATACAAGTTCCTCCAATGTGCATGTATCAATTTCCACTGTAAAAGCAACACTTTGACTCACCATTTTCTGTCACCTTCAATGCATTTGCATTTGTAGTCATGTGATGAGTAGCCCCTTAGTAACTGGTCATTAGGTCAGTGAAGTATGGATCCAAACTCCAGTGTGCTTGTGGAAGCGTATTGGTACTCTAGGTAGCTCAGGAAATTGGGGTGAACGTTGCTGGATAGTGAACTCGGACATCATCTCCTAGGTAATCAACCAGACTAAAAATTGATGTTTTCAATGACAACTTCAATGGATGTTGGCCGTGGCATCATTTACCATAATCTACAAGTGTGCATAACATACATAGAGCATTGTAGCTGGCCATACACTAGTAGATTTTCAAATGAACATTTGTCAGAAAATGTTCAGTACATTTGATGTACATTACAGGGATTTTAACAAACTTTTTTGCAGATTCCTACCTTTCTGAAGAAAGATGTTTGTCTGTTTTCATGTGCAGAGTGAATCTAATGGGAGTGGTTTCATCATTTGTGGGACACAGCTGCTGTTACAGGGCTCTAATGACAGTGACAGGGTCTGTTATTGGGAATATTTCACCAAAAATGAATTTTTGTTGCAGAGGATGCCAAAAATCACACAGGTAGAAAATGTTGCTGGGGGGCATTTTGTACACGGTGTACGGAACACCTCCAGGTTGCCATAGTGCATTGCAGTTTACAGAAAATGACAGCGCTGCAGATTGAAAAGGAAGGCAATTTTTATTAACACTCAATTAAAATGTGACTTGTGTCACAATTGTTTATGCTATTTTTTTTCATTAATTTGCTATATTTTTTCCCCCACGAAAGCGGAGTTGCCCTTTTAGAAAATCTAAAGTGGTTGTAAACCACAGACAAAATATGAACAAAGCATATCCCTGTGTATAATGTATACTTGTCTCAGTTAAGAGCAGTAAGTGTCATTTCTGTATGCTGCTTTGTTCCTCTATCAGCTGCAATCACTTCTGACAAGTTTTCTTGACACCAAGAGAAAAATGGTGACGGAGGAATCTCCAACAGACTGACAGCCTCAGCTCTGTTCCTGTGAACTGTGTGGAGGGGGTGTGTCTCTTCCCTCCAATCAGCTCTCAGAGCTCTCCTCACTGAGCTCTGCAGTGTGTGATTTCAGCTCCCCCCGTCAGACAAGTTGTATAAATTCAGTACTATGAACAGATGTGCAGAAGAGAATAATGCAGATAAACAGGTACAACTTATGCAGGATGATTTTTTCTTTTCATCTTTTGTGTGTCCCCTGAGGGCAGTCACTTCACTGGGTATATGTAAGGGTTCTCAACCACTTTAGGAAATGCACTTACATGGTTAAAGGGCCAATTCACATTGACTTGCGTCAAAATGTATGGAAAAATGGATGTACATTTCCATTCATTTTCATTTCGTCTGTTGACATACATTTTGATGTCAGTTGACATTCATTTTAGCATGCGTTAAAGCATACTGCATTTTCACAGGATTTCCTGTACATTGTGTTGACATCTGCTTATATCCATTGCTCTAAAATGCATACATGTTGCATTTTAGTGCAACGCAGGTCAAAGCAGCTTTGTGGGAATAGGACACATTGTTTTTCTGTTGATCTGTGTTTTACAGCTGTGCTAAAATGCAGATCAGCACGCTAGTGTGAATTGGCCCAAAGTGAGAGATGGAAGGTGGAATACCGCTGAGTCATTGCACAGTGAGGAAGCCAGCTATTTCATAGGGACACCTTTGTCTCAGCCAAAAGCATAGATGATCCAGTAATAGCAGAGCATCAGTACTGCTACGACATGAAATGGATCCTTGATAGGCCAAGATGTGCGGCCACCAGACCAGGACCCACCCTCCTCTGATGTCACCCTCGGACATGCGCAGTAGGACACGTTTCAAGGTATCTCACCTCAACAAACATGGAATGGACCCCAGTAATGATTAGAAAATCAAACAAATTTTCTTATAGAATGTCTAAATCATGAATTCATTTATACATTGTATTTCAATTATTTGTAGCCTATTATTCTGAACCACCTAGAAGTTTGAAAACTCACTTTGTGAAGATTCCCACAAAGTTTACTTTACTTGAATTCTGTGATGCATATCCATCACTATGCCCCGTGAGTAGGCACTTCTGTGTCACACATTTCCCAGAGCCTGCCTTCTGAGAGGAGTTTCAGTACAGGAATCACTGCTTGCAGGTAGCAAGGTACCATGGGACATGTAGTCATAAAATTGAAAGTAAACTGTAGAGCAGATGATCAGCAGACAGGAAGCACTCACAACATGAAAGATTTTTCTAGTAAGCTCCAAGTAGCAGGGCCCTCAAATCCCTCTTGTATTGAACTGTATTGTTACTGTATTGTCTCCCGTTATATTGTATTATAATAGTAAGGTTATAATGGATTTGTAGTAACTATTGTTAAGTGTTCTTGCATGGCAATACCACTTACTGTTATCTCACATATATATTCTTATTATTATAGCCAAATTTACCACCCTAACTCCTCCCACAGTTTTTACACTACATAGACAGTAATATACCGAAACGTGTGGATTGTTCCCGATTGGTGTGCTATTACTTTGTGGAACGTTTTGCCGAATGGTTCACGAAATATCGCCGTTTTTGTGGTGAAATTGGTCCCATAGGAATGAATGGCGGAATGTTCAAAACTAGAGTGGGAGCTGACAAAAGCTAGAGTGTGAGCTGAAAAATCAGAAAATGATTTCTAAACTGCCATCACTCCCTCATTTTCAAGCCCACCTACACAAATTTTATATCAAAACGTTCAGCTATCCCTGCTGCCACTAAAAATGTCCACGGCTAAGCCAAAGTCCTGATAGTTTTCACAATATGACCATTTGTTTGGAACTCACGCTGCCCATTGACATTCATTGAAACTCCACTCTAGCCACCTCAAATTTGAAGGCCAATTTCTAAACTGTGACTGTGCCTTCATTTTTAATATTTCAGAGACATGCTATGCATCAAAATGTAGGTCTGGGTCTTGTGATTCTCACAATATAAAGGTGGAGGCAAGAACACTTCACACAATTTCCCAAGAAATTGTAGCTTTTCTAGTTTATATTGTTATTACAGTGTTGATATTATAAACTGAAAGTGTCTGATGCAGGGGTGGACTGACAACTCATGGGGCCCCTGGGCAATAGGGGATCATGGGGCCCCTGTGTTCTTGCCCAAACTCAAAAAAGCCTATGAAAAAGGTACCAGGGGCATCTCATGGGGCCCCCTACTGACCCTGGCCCTCGGGCAGTGCCCGAGTTTCCAAATGGTCAGTCCACCCCTGGTCTGATGTAACTATAGATTTCTTTTAAGGCCATACATTGACATCAAAATACTATTAGCATATGGCCAGCTTTACTTTGGGTTTGTCCTCCTCCAGAACTGCCTTGTCTATGCTCCATATTGGCCACTTTCATCTCTTTGTGCTCCTCATCTGGGTCTGACCTCTACTTTGTTCAGCCATTAGGTGTCTACTGATGATGGAATTGCATTGTCTTAGCACCTGCCTCTCTTCTCGGCATCTTACTGCACAGTGCATGCATCAGATAATGTACAAACAGAAATAAAAATTACCAGCAGACTGGAGGAAACCTTTTCAGCTCAGTTTCCATAATACTTAGGACTGTTATTAGTGGCCAATAACAACCTGCCCAAGCTGTGTAAAAGAAGCAGTATTCTACGTTAAACCCTTGTAGACTGTATTCCCACAGATGGAGTGACTGTTTGCTGTTTAGCAATAGTTTTCTTGGGAGACAGACTTTCCTGGGTACAATGTTCCTGCGTGTGTGTCTCTGCTCTTCAGCGTGTGGTCATGTTCTCCAAAATGTGTTTACTGTAGCTGTGTGCTTTTGTTTAGCATAACCGAAATTAGAGGTGAGAAGTGAGCTGAAAGACATGACATGACAGCACTATATCATGTAATGCAAATACTCCTGTATAAGTGCAGTCTGTGTTTAGCAGAGCTTTGGGGACATAGATACAGCTGAGCCATGCTCTCCCATTACATAGCCATCATTCAAAATGCCGTGGCTTTGGGCCTAGAAAAGAAGAGTCATTTTAACCTGAAGGCTTTCTATTGGCAGCAGTCCTGCAAAACTGGTAGTCTGAGGGAAAAAGTGGAGAAGCCTCAGCCCTTTGCAGTACAGTAACAAGGTCAGAGGTTTTTCCCTTTGCTACATTACTACATACGAATGCCTTGTGGTGGAGTAGCAGAACTAGACTTGTTTAAGAGCTCAATTGCCTTGGGAACTGTTAGACGAATAAAATGTCTCAGTTACTCCTAAAATGAAAGTGTTTTGTTTTTCTTTTTGCTGGTATTTAAAAAGGTAATAAACCTAAAACGAAAGAATGTAATATTTCGCAATTGTTAGATATGGTGGGTGCATTATTTTTTTTTTAATTTTTATTTAATTTTTTTTTTTTTTTTAGGATTTCCTCCCTCAGTAACACACCTTCTGTATTAGAGTGTCCCCGCTCTGGATGAATGAGCACATGGGGGCACCTTTGGACAGCAGGATTGTTAATATGGGGGTAGGAAAGTGTTAGATGGACTAACAGGTTTAGTTACACTAACAAATTGAAGACAAAACTACAGCTCATACATTATAAGCAGTTTGGCTCAGTTCACACTAGCTTTGTAAGCAGGTGTTTGAAGGGCATTTTTAATGCTCCTCAAACACCTATGAAAATTATACACATGGCAGCACACAGTGTTGTTTACGCTAAAGCGTTAGCATCATGGCAAAATTGACACCTCAAAATTGAATCAGGAGGAGTTGAAGTCTTTCAGCGCCTCCCATTCAAGTCTATGGTGATGCTCCTGGCAGGCGTTTGCGGGGTGTTTGCGAGGCGTTCATACCATTAACTTCATTATAGGCGTTTGTGGTGTGGTTTTAACGCTTGGAAAACGCCTATGAAACACCTCAAAACCACAGGTAGGGTTAAAAATGCTCCCCAAACGCCTGTCAAATGCTATAGGGGCAATTGAGAAGAAGTGTGAACAAGCACTTAAAAGAACAATTTTTTTGTTTTTTTCCTTTTGAGATAAAGGTTTTACATAAATAAAAGCTGATCATTGTAAACACCACTGTCAGTGGTAAATGGGTTGTCTCAATCCTGTGACTGCTGCATCTGCAAGAGAGCTTTTACTTTTAAACAGACTTGCTGGCTGGATCACCAGAGGAAAATAAAGGAAAGAAAGCCTAGAAAAAACTATCGCAGCCATCACAGCTAAGAATTAGTGAGCTGTAATTTAATAAATGTTGGCTTTTGGGTTTAATGCTGCTTGAAACACTTGGGTGTATCAAAAGTACTGTGTTGTTTCAAGCTGTACATTTCTAAAATTAAATTTCCTCCGGTGCAAGATTGACTCCAGCTCAAATCTACACATGGACTTTTAAAGTGCCCCAGTATATAATTATTCGCTAATCAAGGAAAATATACTGTATTTAGTTGCAATAACTTAAACTGTTACTAAACCCAAAATAGTAAAATCAGTCTGTATATGCAGTAAAGCATTCTTGTTATACTCACCGTAGATCCAAAGGGGTTAATCCTTTGCATTGTGTAAAAAGGCTGTTTGATCCTGTCTTCTCTGATCGTACCTTTCTTCTATTGTCCCTAATCCATCTTATAGTACAGAGCCCTAAGAGTCACTCTGCATTTTGGTTTGTATGGCTAGAGAGGTTTTTCTGGGAGGTGCATGTGATCAACACAGGGCCAATCAGTGCTCTATAGACAGATGATCAGGGGTCATGCAGCCTCATAGGACAGTCAAGGGAGAATGAAAACTCCTCTTACAAGCATTATCCAGTACTCACACTGAAAGAAGCCCCAAGACTGCTATATTCTGCTGATGAGAAAAGGTATGTAGCAGTTTATATTTACTAAAATAATTTAATTTTTGTGTACTGTGAGAGAACAGATAAAGTGAATGAAGGTCTTGGGTTTAGTAGCATTTTAATCTGAATAGTGAAAAGCATTAAGAGTACCTAAAGGTGTACTTCAGATAGAACGTTGTATTGTGACATACCGTATGAAGGCGTAAACTATTTTGTCTGTTTTTTTTTTTAACTGTCTGTTTCTCCAATAACTCGTTTTACGTAGTATAAGAAAAGTAAATCTTAGCAGTGGGAAAAATAAGTACCTGACAGAGGTTCTAACCCTTCCTCATTCTATCCAAAAGTTGTGTTTTTTTTTTTTAACTACCGTATATACTCGAGTATAAGCCAAGTTTTTCAGCACATTTTTTGTGCTGAAAAACGTCCCCCTCGGCTTATACTCGAGTCAACGTCTGCAGATGGCTCCCCCCCCCCTTCCAACAGAAGGGAAACTACGGTAAGTACAGGGGTGGGCAGGGGCTGCTGTCTCTTACCTGGCTCCGGTCCCACGACAATCCGGTCCAGGAAGCGCGGCTGCTCCTTCATTCGGTTCGTCCACTGGATGTTCGTGCGGCTACTCGGCTCCGCCTTCTCACCGGTGATTGGCCGCCAGAACTGTAGCTCAGGAAAGGCACACAGGCGGCCAATCACCGGCGAGGAGGCGGAGCTGAGCAGCCCCGCGAAAATCGAGTGAAGGAGATGCAGGTAAGTGTGCCGTGCTTAGGTGCTGCTGCAACCACATATCCTGGCTGCAGCAGCACCATACTGGAACAGGGGTCAGCAAGTGTCAGTGGGAGGAATAGTGCCCCATCATTGGTGTCACTGATACCAATGATGGGGCATTATTCCTCCCACTGACACCAACGATGGGGCACTTTTCCTCCCCCCCACTGACACTAACGATTGGGCAATATTTCCCCCCCCCCCCACTGACACCAATGATGGGGCACTATTCCACCCCCCACTGACACCAATCATGGAGCACTATTCCACCCCCCACTGACACCAATCATGGGATACTTTTCCTCCCCCCCACTGACACCAACGATGGGGCACTTTTCCTCCCCCCCACTGACACCAACGATGGGGCACTATTCCTCCACCCCCCCACTGACACCAATGATGGGATACTATTCCTCCCACTGACACCAATGTTGGGACACTATTCCTCCCACTGACACCAATGATGGGACACTATTCCTCCCACTGACACCAATGATGGGGCGCTATTCCTCCCACTGATACCAATGATGGGGCACTATTCCTCCCACTGACACCAATGATGGGGCACTATTCCTCCCACTGACACCAATGATGGGGCACTATTCCTCCCACTGACACCAATGATGAGGCACGATTCTTCCCACTGGTGTTCCCACCCTCGGCTTATACTCGAGTCAATAGTTTTTCCCAGTTTTTTGTGGTAAAATTAGGTACCTCGGCTTATATTCGGGTCGGCTTAGACTCGAGTATATACGGTATGTGGTTTTTTTTTCTAGCTGTGTCAGTGACACCATCAGCAGTTAGAAAATAAAAATCTCAATGGCTAAACAAAAAGGTTGTAACACATGCATTAAACACGTTACACTTACAGGCAAGTCCGTTCATAATCTGACCAAAAATGTTCAAGTTGCATCCGACTTGGACTGAATGTGCCAAAATTTGAGCCATGAGTGGCTCTATCAGTACTAGCTAGCTTGACAAAAGTAGACTTAAAAATTGTCTGAGCCAGGTGTATTGTTATCAGCCAAACAGTGATTGCTTACTAGCAGATGCAAAATGTTTAAGCGGAAAACATTAGCACAATCATTGCTATCAAAAACAATTTTTTACACATATAAATTTAACTATGTGTTTTGCTCCCGCTAGCACTTTTAAGGGATTCATATACCTTTCCTAAAGGTAAAAAAAGTACATTATAACTAAAAAATGTTGCGCTCCCAGTCTCTAACAAACTTAGAAATTAGTGACTTCAAATTATATATCCATGAAAATCAAACAATATACCATACATAAATACATGAATATCAAGTTAAATGTGATGTGAATCAAATAAAATAAAAAAACAGTCCCATTACTCAAATAATAGTCCAAAAAAAGGGATTTGTGATGACGCGATTCAAACACACCAATTGTGACTTTTTGTGAATCCTTAAATCATTAAAGATGTGCGCTCACCTCCTTTACAAGCCTAACAGATAGGCTTAATACACTTTTTGTTCACATACATGGAACCTGCTAGAATTTGCTGCAGCATGGAATGGATGTTGGGTACCTCCTATGTACTCCACAATGCTTCTTTCCTTATACACTCATTATCCCTGCATGGATCTCTCCCTCCTTCAGCTGCTCAGGATCCTCTGCTCACTCCTTGTTGTATACATCCATTCCAAGCTGCAGCAAATTCTAGCAGGTTCCTTGTATGTGAACAAAAAGTGTATTAAGCCTATATGTTAGGCTTGTAAGGAGGAACATCTAAGAGGAACTGCCTGTATACTCTCACCACATGAGGCTGGCCATTGTTGTGCACCAGGAGGAACCCAGGACCCACTGCACCAGCGTAGGGTCTGACAATGGGTCCAGGGATTTCATCCCAATACCTAATGGCAGTCAGGGTGCCATTGTCTAGCCTGTAGAGGTCTGTGCGCCCCTCCATGGATATGCCTCCCCAGACCATCACTGACCCACCTCCAAAACTGTCATGCTGAACGATGTTACAGGTAGCATAACGTTCTCCACGGCTTCTCCTGACCCTTTCACGTCTGTCACACGTGCTCAGGGTGAACCTGCTGTCATCTGTGAAAAGCACAGGGCGCCAGTGGGGGACCTACCATTTCTGGTGTTCAATGGCAAATTCCAGTCGATCTCTATGGTGCTGGGCAGTGAGCACAGAGCCCACTGGAGGACGTTGGGCCCTCAGGCCACCCTCATAAAGTCTGTTTCTGATTGTTTGGTCAGAGACATTCACACCAGCGGCCTGCTGGAGGTCATTTTGTAGAGCTCTGGCATTGCTCAACCTGGTCCTCCTTGCACAAAGGAGCAGATATTGGTCCTGCTGATGGGTTAAGGAACTTCATATGACCCTGTCTAGCTCCTTCTAGAGTAACTGTCTCCTCCACACTCTTGAGACTGTGCTGGGAGACACAGAAAGCTTCTGGCAATGGCACGTATTGATGTGCCATCCTGGAAGAGTTGTACTCCCTGTGTAACCTCTGTAGGGTCCAGGTATCGCCTCATTCTACCAGTAGTGACACTGACCCTAGCCAAATGCAAAACTAGTGAAAACAGCCATTCTCTGTTCAAATTGTGAAAGTGGTTGCAGGGAGAAGATCACTGGCTCGCTGTTACAGGGAGTGAGGGCATCAGGGGGAGAGCTTCAAGTGCGGGAACATGTTACATGGAATAGGTAGATGGGGTCTGAGACTAGCAAACAACTGGCTAGGATCCCAAAGGTGAACTTATCCTTTAATGAAAAGAATGCAGGACCCTAGCCAGTTCTTTGCTAGTATGAGACCCCATCTACCTAGTCCTAGTTGGATGCTTCATGGCAAGGAATAGGCAGTAGAACTAACTGAACTACAGGGGAGACAGGGAGGGACACTGCCTCGACTCATGCTAGCCTTGTCACTTGTTCATGTGTAGAAATGCAAATTCAAGGAGCTCTTGAAGCAGTGGTCAATAATTTTTGCCAAACAAATACTTAATGAAATTCTTTTTTATCATACCAAATTGTTGAATGAATTATCACAATAATTAAATATAAATATGCTGATAAGAACAATTATTTTTATACCCTTTGCTGCATAAAGGTTACTGTAGATGTACAGGGAGTATTTTTGTCCAATACAGCAAAATATATGTACACATGTTCATTCTCTAATTATGACCATGTACACTATAGACAACCTAGAAATCTAATGGGCACGCTTAAAGTTTTTACAAGTTGTTCTCTGATCCAGCTAATGCTGTTCAAGTTTTGCCCATTTCATTGAGGGGCTAAGCACATAGTTGCATTTGTGGAAAAATTGGCCAGGACATTTCTTGGCCTACATTGGCTCAGCATTCCATAGACATGAGAACAAATGCTTATATTTTCAATTATTTGAATAATTCCATTGGTAATAAACTGATTGCCAGTACGATGCATGCCAGCTCAGCTTGAATATGGAGAGTGGTCAGTCTCTGGATCCCCAGGACTTGGCGATAGGACTCCAGTGTTCTAAGAGTCAGTAAGAATTCTGCATACACTGTACTCGAATATGGTACAACTTTGATCGTTGCCATAAAAATGTGATATTAAACTGTCTGTCTTCCGTCATGGCATGTTGAGAATAAAAGTCTGGAACTTTTTAAAGGTTAGTACTTTTGAATTTTAGATGTGCTTCTGATAACTCTATATTAAGGATTACTTTTAGAATTATAAAAGAAATAAGATGCCAAGATACCAAGAGTCCTATGAATAGCATTTTGCTGTAGTTCTTGATTTGATCAATTTAGTTTTCACATTACTTACAAACTAATGAAACACATCTGAAAATGTGACACAATCTGTAAGAGAAAGCTGCAGGGAAGGTGTTCTGTCGGCCTCTACTTTCATTTTATTTCACCTCTTTTCTACCTTGCCAAGTGTCACTTTTGCTGCAAAGTGGTTTTCTAGTCATCTGGGACACTACACTACTTGTCTCTAACCTATTGTTCTAGCTTAAGTGCTGTTCTTCTGCTTTAACCCTTTGGCTGATCAGAGGAATCTTTCTTTTGGATTTTCTTTTCCATCTTTGCTGCCAAGATGGGCCATGGTGTACCATAAAAGAGAGCTATCCAGAAAAAAAAAAGCGATTTGTGATCTGAGAAGATTTTTCCCATCTACTTGAAGGGCAGGGCGCAAATGTCACTATTCATGGATGCCACACAATTTTTCAACTTAATGAGAATCAGAGGATTTAATGAGGAAATAATGACTAGGGAGAGGGTAGTATTTTTCTGCCATTGTCAGCGCTTGAGTAAAGGTTATCCCAACAGGGGAAAAAAAAAGAAATCCTTAAATGTTGTACTTTTATAGACACTGACTAGATTTTCCCTTTTTATTGCTTATTTTCTCAGTTTGAATTTCTTATAGGTGAAATATAGATCTAATCCGCATACACTGCTGAAGAAAATAAAAGGTACTATGTTTTTTACTGCCTTGGGAAAATTGTAGGCAATAAATGTAATTTTGAAAGGTGGAGCACAATTGGGACAGTTTAGGATTCCTAAATTTTTGCATATGTAGACTTTTGTGGATGCCTTGAGTAAAAAAAAAAATGTGTCCAACTGATGCATTTAGTACTGCATGTCTAGTATGGAGTCAGATTGCAAATGCTTGGAATATGTTTCCTTAGTGCTAGAAACTCTGGCTGTAAATGTGCAAACCTTCTTTTGACTAAGTTACTATTTTAACTACAATTACATTCTTCTACATTCCTGGATTGTTGACAAAATTGTGACAATTCAGGATTTTTTATTGGTTATGAGTATGAAAAATCTGGACCCCTGCCAATATCTCTCCAGCCACTGGGTCCTTTTTCTGTACATTAAGGCAGAGGACTGAATACACACTTTGTTTTCATTGGCCATGGGGTCACCTACTACTGATGCAAAGTTTCAGCTATAGTTAGCCAGTGACTTTCATTATTTCTCCTGATAGACCTTCCTCCCTGGGATTTTGTTGAGAGTGCAAGTGAACCATCTCCTTAGCATGGGTACTGGATGGTCTACTTCTACATCTTGAAAACTCAACAATTTGCAAAAGAAAATGTTGGTGGTAATAGACCTTTGCACGACTGTGTTCAGAATGAACTTGTAGGTCTGTATGTGCTTGTAGATCTGTTTCTTCATTGCAAGCTCAAGATCACAAAGTCATGATAAAAAAATAAATAAAAAAAAATTAAATAGGATTTTCTTTATATACAGTAGGAATAAATAATTTATTGCATTGTATATGTTTAAACAAATCTTACTTGAAATAAACTTGTCTTCATTTTAAAAGGCCAAACAGTGCATTAGTCTTAATTGTTCTCTTTATTTAATGTTTCTACATAAAATAGTCTCTGCTATCAGCCGTAAATACAGTGCATGTGTTTGTACTTGGTGAAATATCTGTCCCACATGAGCTGTATGTTTTATTTGCTCCTCTGGGTACAATTGTTAGGTTCCTTCTATATTTTGCTTGTTTAAGCTTTGACTGTCACTGCAGGCTGATCTGTTCCTCAGGAACCATTCTGAAGGTTTTGTAATTGAGTCTTTTACCTCAGCGACAGGATATTATTAACCTTCAGTGAGGCAATTTACCTCATACTCCTTTGTTGGGGATAAGCTTTTTATTTCTTTTGCTTGTTTTTCCGTTTAAGGATAAGGTTTTTAAGCATGTAGGCGGTTTGATTTCTTGCAGAGATGTGTTTAATAATGCTCATGAAACCTGCATTGGTATTTTAACTAGGCTGTTGACACTTGCACATTTCCGTAGGTGAAGGTAGCTTAAGATATTACCTGGTGGCTGCAGATTCTTAGCCAGACAGACACCCAGAAGTGTAATTTGAAGTGGTAAAATTTCAACCTAAATACAGCACATGGCTGGTGAAGGCTTTGTAAAGGATTTGCAAAGGTTTAGATTTTTTAAAATTAAAATAATAAACATATTTACTTAACCTGTGCAATGGTTTTGCACAGAGCTGCCCAGATCCTCTTATTCTGGTGTCCCCGCCCACACTCTTGCCAAAACCTCTTCTGCAAGTGCCTCCATAGAAAGCTGCTTTCTATGCAGGCTTGATCCCGAGCTGCACAGCCTGCATCTATAGACACAGCATGGCTTAGTCCCACCCCCCACTTCCTTGTCACAGAATTGGATTGAGTCACTGGCTGCCGCTGCTGTCAATGTGCTATTAATCTGCCATGTGAGGAGGGAGAGAGCGGAGAGAGCCGCTGTTCTCAGGCACAGCACTGCATCAAGATTGGGCTCAGGTAAGTATAAGTGGTTTGGGGGGATTCTGTGACACTGTTTTTTTTTTTTTTTTACCCTAATACATAGAATGCAATAAGGTAAAAACCTTAGGGCTTTAGAACCACTGTAATTTGATGGAGGTGCAGACTAGCTAATTACATGTGTACTGATGCATTTACAATCTCAAGGTTGTGGCACATGAAATTGTATAATAGAGCAGCACACTGTTGATTTGAATTCAAATGCATGTGCACATTTTCAACCCAGCGGGGTTCATATATAATCAATTTTTTCATATTGTTACCATGTGCACTTGTGTGATATCATAAGCACGTCACTGTTTACTTAGTTGCAGTTGCAGATCTTCAAAGAGCCACTTGGCCGTTAATCAAACCCATATACAATAGGATGACTTAACAGTTGCAAAGAATAAAAGATGTACAGCAAATAGCAGGGACGATTGCATCAACAAGGAGAAAAGTGAAAACGTCTTACAAAAAGTGTTCATTAAAGTTTACTGAAACATCCATTTTAAAAATTAACACAAGCTGAGAGAGTTTGAGACAAAACAAAAAACAAAACAGAAAATGCAGTTTAGCCACAGACTGATTTAAAAAGTTAATAGAAATATTTTGAGTCAAAAAGGTGTTACGAAAGAATTCAAATAAAAAATCTAAATGTCAGCATTAACCACTTCTATACCAACATGTAACACCCCCTTCATATCCTGGCCATTTTTTCAATGCTGTGATAGTTTGACTGACAAATACTGTGTCATGCAGCACAGTATAAAAATGAAATTTATATTTGAGAGAGGTGGAGCTCCCCAAGGTGCTCTAATTGTTTTTTTTTCACACTGGTAATGAGGTGGCTAAGAACCTGACAGTCTTTTTTTAAAAAGTTAAATAAAGTATTGTGAAGGAGTGTTTTCAAACCCCAGCTCATTCCCATCAAATATATGCTTTCAAGGTATACAGGAACATGAGCTGTTGAGGCTGACATCCCTCCTGTGTATACTGGTATGGAGGTGGAGATACTATTAGATATTCTAATCACATTAAACAATGAGAAGCTTTCAATGAGAAGCTGGAGAAGGTATAGAGAAAGAGGTAGATACTGTACAAATGGTGAGTTGAGCAGACCTGACTTGGGGTGAACTTATTAGCTTTTACCATAAGTGGCTAAATAGTGGGCATTCTTTGGACAGAAAAACAGTATTGGGGTTCACACAAAGTGTGTTGATCTTCATTGATTTGCAGTTCTTCTCTGATCCCTGTTCATACATCTCTGTTGGTGTGCATGCACTGCACAAAACGGGTAACAATGTGCTGTTGTGCATATAGTTAAATGAAGTGTCTTGTTTACTTTAAAAAAATAAGAAACTAAACACCATTATGTGTTGTGACAACCATCATAAACACTGTGATGGGTTGTAGCCACCACTATAACCCTCACGTGCTGCTGTGAATGGGCCCTTTTGCAACTTACAAATTCTTAAGTGTAATGGCTGCATTGTTTTTCTTAGGACTTCTTTCTTTTATTTTCACTTGGTGATCCTGCAAGAATGTTTGTCTATTTTTCAACAGAACACACTCTCTTGCAATTATAGCAATTTGGAGTGTTGAGGCAAATAATTTACCACTGGTGGAGTGCTTACAATGAGCAACTTATATTTATTCATGTAAAACCTTTTATCCCAAAAGGAGAAACACAACTATTGCTGTAGCTGCAGTATGAGCTGGATAATTTGCTAGTGTGATTAAATCTGCTAGTACATTTAACACTCACCCCAGACTGACAATTCTGCTGTCCAAAGGTGCCCCTGTGCTCCTTCATCCAGATTGAAGGCACTTTAACAGGAGGTGTGTCACTGGGCAGATCACCAGTCACCAACTTGAGGAAAAAAAGTATTGGAAAAGAAAACTAATGCAGCCACCACATCTGATTGGTAAGCTGTAATATATTACATTTTTTATTTTGGGCCTAATAGAGCTTTACTCTTTGTTGTCTTACTAAATATCTTACTTTCACTTCGCTTTTGTTCACTTCAGTCATTGGAATTTTTTTTCTTGAATGAACCTGGCAAATTGAAAATGAAACTGTTTACTACTGTGATTGGTTCACAGCAATCACATGGTGCAGAGCCACTCTGATTGCCTCTGATCTGTGCTAATGACCTTGTGATCACAGCCATCGAATACACCTGGCATGTGCACACACTAGTAAAACAATGATGTTTTTAAGTCTTCAGTTAGAATATCTGCTCCCCTAGCCAACGATTGTAGAGGTGGTTTATCTTACCATTTTTAAATGCTCCAGTAAAATATGGATTGAGGCACCTTTTCTGACTCCCACTCCTAAACAATCAGTGGTGTTAGTGTGGCACAGAACAAAGCCTCAACCCTTTCTTTGGCAGTCAGTGGGAGGAAGAATGTCCCTAACCACAAGTAACGTTATAAATACTTGGTATCTGTGTTACTCTAGAGATGAGAGGAGACATTCCATTGGTTCTAAGCTACTGGATCTGTTGAATGACTTTAGTTTTAGAACTGTGCAGTTGTGGTTGGGTGGGAGATGGCCCGCTTGAATGATGCAATCTCATGTTGCCTATACCTGTGACGGACAGCTCTCATCACTCCGGGTCAGATATTTATGAATAAGGAATGCTATTTTAAATCAAACCACCTAACAGGAATTTTTTTGGGTTGGTTTCTAAATGCACTAAATCAAAAAACCCAAACCATAAACGAGTGGGGAAAAACAAAATTTGAAGGTTAACATATAGGTGAAAGCTGAACTCCAGGCAAACAGCCCTCATGTTACTCAGGGTGTGTGCATGAACTGTGGTGCTTAATTCCATTGACATGCACAAGGCTAGAGCTCATGAAAAACATTTTCTAGCATGAAAAACAATTGTAAATACATGCAAATAACCTGTACCATCATTAATTATTGTTAGTTGCCCCTCAAAAAAGGCTACTTTAACTACATGAAGATGAAAAATATCAATGTTAAATAATATGTGCTATGTCAGATAATTCCATAATACAGATGCTTGCAGATTTGGTCTATTACCATTCCTCATGTCCCTAAGGTTGTGTTTTTTTTTCCCTTTAAATTATCACCATAGCAATAATGAGAGCTTCCAAACTGCACCTTCCTCCTGTGTTTTGCTACATTGTGGATGAGGTTGCAGGTAGCAGCTGTAGTGAATTCAGCAGAGGCCCTTGAGAATTGTGGAGGGAAAATTTGCTAACATTCTATCCTATTGGTTGGGGTCACCTGATACAAGGAGACAAGCGCCTTAACCATTGCAGTGTAAAATGAAACTGCACTTCAAGAACCGTACAAATACTCTTCTTTGTCCCCTTTTGGTTTTATGTCATAAAGCCATTCTTTGTTAAGATAAACAATGTGTTTGATTTCTTTTTCTACTCCATTGCTGGGCAGGAAGACATTGAATTGGAACTCTGGCATTTTGACCCTTCCCCAGAACCCCCTTGGTGGTGGTAAAAAAAAAAATAAATTAAAAATTGAAAAAACTCTTTTGGAGTTCTGCTTTAACCAGAAAATAATTATTTCATTTTTATTAAAATAATTATTTCAAATATATTAAATGTTTTATTAAAAATAAATAATTACAACTCTAAAAAATATATTACAAATATATTAAAGTAAATATATTACATTTTATAAAAGTGAAGTGAAAGTCAGTTGTTTAGTAAGACAACAAAGAGTAAAGCTCTATTAGGCCCAAAATAAAAAATGTAATATATTGCAAATAATTTATAATTATTTGAAATAATAATTTCATGAGCTCTCAATTTCCGTTTTATGTGAGTTTTGTTGCATGTACCTGGATCAAATCATGTGTATCTTCAGATAATAAGAGTTTTTTAAAGGTTAGACATAATTGAGCTACTGTACCAAAATTGGGATATTTATGCACTCTACCATTACAATCAAATGTAAGTAAAATGGGTATAACTTTTATTTGTACAAAACCATAAAACCAGAATAAAATAACAGGCTCACAGAATGGTACATCACATCACACATAATATTGACTCCTTTGTTCCACACACGACAGAATATTGATTTGTTCACAGATTTACTAGTACAGTAGTAGCATGTGTGGGGCTAGCTCATCATGTTTGAAACTCTTCCTCCGGAGCAGGAACACATCCTTATAGATATGTAACAATAAAATCGTATATCAGCCAGTAACACCATCCTCATCCTGGAACCTAGGAACAGCAATCCAACCACCGAATAAGGCAACATGGTGCAGAAGGACCTCGGTGTATAAGAGGATCACTTGCATACACGGGCATATTTATGGCCGCATAAAGATGAGAGTTCATAAGATGATGATCCCTCCAATACTGGAAAGAAACCCAGTCCTGATGTTATGAATCCCAAAGTATAAGCTGGATGCTTCATAGATAGTCCACGAATGGCAAAGGTATCTTGGAAGCAGATGTCACTTAGACAGGGAGTAGGGAAAATCCTCACTAACAAGAACACAGACAGCAGTAACCCCTTAATCCATCTATTAAAAACATTGTTTCTTGGAGTTCTAGATTTGTGTGCGTCATTTTAATTTGAAAAATGGGAAAATCCAGTTGCTTCATGGTTTTGAGCCCAGGCATCACACAATCACTTGTATAGTCACATGGACTATGTTGAAGTTCATTTTAAGACATCTAGGTTTCTCATATATTTATTTGCATGTATGTGGCCTTTTCATGTGATGGCCCAGTCATCCTTTATGTATCTGCATTAGGGGTTTTTTTTTTCTTTCAAAGGACAATTCCAGGTATGTTTTTTTTTTTTTTTTTTTCCTAGCTTGGAATGATGTAATTATACATATACTGTGCCACACCTGGTCGATGCCTCTGCAAGCTGCAAGTCACTGTAGTAGGTACTAATCTTGTCCTTCTGTAGTGTGAACATAGAACGTCAACTGCTTGGCACAGGCACCATTCAGAGAATGGTTTGCATTTTCTCAATAATTGCAAATCATTCTCTGATAGGACTAGGTTAGAGAGTAGAGATAGGATGAGGTGGAGATGTAGACACCCCACATCCTCACTTCCAATTAGAAAACACTTTGCATTCATTGAGAATGCAAAAGGTTCTCTAAAGGACTCCTCTGCCAAGCAGGTGATGTTCTATGTTCACAATGCAGAAGGGCATTTGCTTGGCATCGTAGGTAAGTGACCTGGAAGCTAGTGGATAGTGCTGGAGTAGCGGTTCCTACTACAGTGATTTCCAGCTTCCAGGGGAATCGGCCATATATGGTATATGCATACTTCTATTGGACCAAGCTGGGAATAAATGTACTCTGATAGCATTTTCCTTTTAACCACCTCCCGCCCGCCATATAGTACAATGACGGGCGCAAGGTGGTTTTCTCGTTCTGGTAAGACGTCATATGTCCTTGTCCCATTCTAACCGCGCATGCGTGGCTCCAGGAGTGCGCAGTGCGGCGTTCGGTGGTGCACTGTGTCCCTTGGATACAGCGGATCACCGATCAACGGAAAGAGCCGAAGATGTCGGCTCGGTCATGTGATCAGCTGTTTCCAATCACAGCTGATCTCATGTAAATAGGGAAATGCCGGTTAGTGGCATTTCTCTCCTCACGAGCTGTCAAGCTGACAGCTCGAGAGGAGAGGAGAGCCGGTAATCGGCATCCCTCAGAGGAGACATGTGCACTGATCATCAGGGCACTGATGATCAGTGTGCCCTGATGATCACTGTAGCCCCAGCAGTGCCACCTGTCAGTGTCCATCAGTACCAGCTGTCAGTGCTCATCCATGCCACCTGCCAGTGCCCATCAGTGCCACATCAATGCCACATATCAGTGCCCATCTGAGCTGCCTTTCAGTGTCACCCGTCAGTGCCACCTATCAATGCCAGTCAGTGCCACCTATCAGTGCTGCCAGTCAGTGCCGCCTATCAGTGCCATATTTGAGTGCTGCCTTTCAGTGCCCATCAGTGATGCCTGGCAATGCCCATCAGTGCCACATTCACATGGTGAATAAATACCACCAAAATAAAGCTTTATCTGTCTCAACAAAAAGGTTAAAAAACTCATATGGGTACAGTGTTGCATGACCGCACAATTGTCATTCAAAGTGAGACAGCGCTGAAAGCTGGAAATTGGCCTGGACAGGAAGGGGGTATAAGTGCCCTGTAGGCTAGTGGTTAAATGACTGCTGTCTGTGTTGAAAATTTTCCTCAGCACCAGACTTCTCGTCTGTTACAACAGTAGTCAGGAGGAATCCTCCAATTGTTACACAGAGCCCATAAATACCCAGAAGCCATTCTAATGGTGATCAAACACTACACAAAAAATTGTTAGAAAATCTGTCATTTTAACAGTTCACAAAAAAAAAATCTAAGGAAAGGCTTGTAATAAGTCTGCCAAAAGAATTATGACATTAAAAGGGTTAATGTATTTCTTGCCTCTTAAAAATCAAACTGTTGGTACTGATCATATGTGACCCCGAAGAAAGAAAAACGGACAAAAAACGGATTCATTCATGTACATTGAGCGATTTATTGTATGAAACTCGGTCATTACATGATGGCAATATGGTTTGCTCTCACAACCATGCATTCATTTTTTTATTTTTAAACCCTGTTCGAATGATTTTCGACTAATGTATGGTTAACATAACTCTTCCTTACTCTGCCAAAAATACATTTAGCTGCATCTCTTTTTTGAAAGACCTCTGAAATCTATATTCTTCATTTTGTGGTTTTGTTTCTATGCTAAATAAATTTTGGAGTTGAGATAAATAATACTGTCCACAAAAAATGTAGGAAAGCTTCTAAAACATAAAGTGTCTCCTATGAGGGCTATTTAATAACCATAGCTGCATGATATATGAATTACTATATTACATTTGTTTGTGTCCATATTTATGCACTGTATTAGTCAGTGTGCAGAGACTTTAATGAAAAAGTCACTAAGGAATCGGTCTGGCACTGGTGCTAAATTTGCGTACCCAAAGCCATATATGCAATAGAGGAAGCGTTTTTCCTATGTGTCTCTTTTTGTTAGTAACCTACAGGTGACTAAACTAACAGCGCTTTTCACTCCTCTGACATCATACGAATATCATTGATTTTCCAGGTTTACTTACAGTAAGGGGCTTCGAAAGAAGTGCTGTATTGTTCACACCTGTCATGATTTGCAGGAATTATAAAACACCATCAAAAATTATATGTACGGTACTCACTCTGACAGATGACACAAGCTTTTTGGGCAGCTCACAGATTCTGTGTAGGAAACTATACAAAGTACATCTGGCAAACAATAGTTCTAATCATTATGCAAATGAGCAGCAAGCATGTTAAAAACCATTATGTTCTACATGAGTACTTCCTGTGAGTGGGAAAAACCAAACTCACTTTTGCAGGTTTTAGAGATAGTTTGATGAGTAGTTGTTGCTGGCTTTGCTGGTTAGATTTAAACCTGGCAAATTAATTTTATCATGCTTAAGCACTTGTGGTGCTGGTGTCACTGTAGTTGTTGTTCATTGTATTGTTATCTTAGGGCTTGTTCACGTATGGCTCTTGTGGTGCCATTCATTTTGATTGGCGCCCCCAATGTACCTGCACGACAAAGCTGCAATGCAAGATGCGTTTCGCAGTGGACTGCAGCACACACTAAATTTTCATGTGCTAAGTGCGTTGCAGCTCATTTGTTCTGAACACACCTCAATGCACCAGTCGAAAGCATTGCAGTGTATTTCGTGTGAATGAGCCCATTACAGACATTAATATCTTTGCTACTGCTTATATTTTAGATTTTTATTGCATATTATGTTTTTCCTTAGCATGTTTTTTGTCCAACAAGGTTTATACTTTACCCCTCCAGATTTTTTGTTTTGTTAGGGCATTGAGAACTTTATGGCCCCGGCAAGGACAAAGCTCGGGAAAGATGGAACTAGTTTTGCATGTATTTGTTTAAATTGGTAGTAAACTTCTTTTTTTTTTTTTAATAGGGGCCCCTGAAGCTTTATGCCATAATGCATGCACCACATACTAGCACATTATTACAGACTTTCCTGTCAACAGAAGCCCACCAGTGCTGTAATGTCAGCGTGGGGATGCTTTCATCTTCAGCTGGTCTTCCTTCTAGGTTCGCTCTGTTTTGCCTCTTGAATGGCTGGGCTGCAATGACGTCACTTCTACGCATGCGCATGGGAGTCTCATCGCCATGTACATAATGTACATGGTGTACTTGACCGCTGAAAGTCAGAAGGAAGCATTTATGGCAGAAGAGACAGGGTATCTTCTGCCATAAAAAAACTCTGCCTATTAGCGTTTATTAAACTGTAATTTTTGAGGTTATGAAAAGGTTGTACCTTTCTTTTTCCCATAAAAGGCAAATCACAGGGTTACTTTTATTCCCTTACCCCCTCCCAGCCTGTACTTGTTTTTGTTTTACCCTACCTCCCAGTCTGTGAAGGAAATATTTAGTACTTTTTGGTATCAGAGATGTGACCAACTTCATATGACAAGTGCTGTCACATGAAGAATTTTTAATCCTTTATTAGCTACAACTCTGGCAACTTTTAGCCAATGCGGGACTTTGGCTGAATTTAGCAGTGGGGGGAAACAAAGCATATGTTGCTGGGGAGGGCTAAATTAAAATGAACCTGTTTAGTTAACACCAGTTGACTTTAAAATGCCCCATTATGGATTTTAATATTTTAGAGGATGTGGGACTTTTTTAGCAAGGTAACATCCACTGATTGCAAGGCATTCTCTTGGTCTTGTGATGTTACAGGCAAAATATATGGTAGGTTAATTGTCTTCTGGGTAAATTGGTTGTACAGTATGTGTGTGTGTGTGTGAGAATGCTTATTTCTAAGGGGGCAGAAATAGAGATCTTTACCATATTCTGCACTTCAGCAGAGTCCCTCCAGTGGTGAAAGTGGTCCCACAGATTCCTCTCCAAGTCAGCTGTGGTTGTTTGCTCGCTCTCACTACCATTGTATGCAATGGTGCTAACAGACTGCCCACAGACCAGAGTGCCAGAGGGAGCAGGGGGCAGCGCTGAAGTGGGAAATAGGGTAAGTAATCATGCCTGTCTCTCTACCCTGTAGACAGTAAAAAATCACCTACATGGATTAAAATTAAACTGCTTCTTGTCTAACTTCATTGCGTGGCTGCGTATCTTCTTTCGAAACACAAGATTAAAACATTTCCTCCCAATGCCAGGTCACCATTAAAGTTTTGTATATAGCTATCATGTTCCCTCCTAAGCATCTCTTCTCCAAGGAGAATAATTTTAATGTTTATAGTAGTTCCTTATAACTGAGGTCTTCCAGGTCCCTTTTTAGCTTTGTTGCCCTTCTCTGGACTCACTCCAGTTTCAGCACATCCTTCCTGAGGACTGGTGACCAAAACTGGATGGCATACTCAAGATGTGGCTGGACCAGGGTTTTGTAGAGTGGTAGAATGTCTTATCTCTTGAGTAAATCCCCATTTTTATGCAATAAAATAATAGTCTGCTGGACTTGCTTGCTGTAGCTTGGTTTTGCATGTTATTGCTGAGTCTGTGGTCTACTAGGAACCCCAGATTGGGGAGGATTCCCTCATCCACATCAAGTGTCTGGAATTGAGTCCTTGTTTTTCATTCAAAATAAAATAAAACAAATCCTCTATGGCTTGCTTTACTTAGGTGTATATGGCCTATAATTGCCACTATGTTGTGCTTACAAGCACATATACGCACATCCACCCTCCTCTAATCATTCTCTCAGTCACTCAGCAGAAAAAAAAATAAATCCAAATATAGTAGGTAAGAGGGAGGCGGAGGGAGTTTATTTTGTCAGGAGATGGGCTTTCAACAAGTGCTGGACCACTGAGGCTTATGCAACCTACAAGTCTCCTTTCACACTTGTGCGATTTAACTGTGTTGGTCACTGCACAGCACGACAAGAGGATTTGCAATATTTTGTATTGTCTCATTGAGACCCATGCACTGCACTTCCATGCGTTACGAAAAATACTACAGGTGCATTTTTGGTGCATTAACATGCACTTTGGGCCCCATAGACTTCAGCAGCAGCACAAAAAAAGCATTAAAATGCAGATGCAAAAGTGTGTGTGTTACTTGCTGTCCTTATAACTGTCCTTGTCTCTTCTGTAATGAATACAGAAGAGAAATGTCACAACTGCATTGTCTTTTCAATGTCTATGGTTTGGAAACAGGACTGGAGACTCCAGTCTCCTTGTATTCTGAGTGAGCAAAAAATAAGTCGTCAGTTTATGTATTTTATGTTTGGCAGAAGCAGGCTTTTAGCCTAAAAATGCCACAATGCAACAGGAATGTATCGCCTTGCTTGGATACATTATGTAAGCTTCTCAACATTTTACAATTAAAAGATCAGCCTATAAAATAAAGGCATGACTACGGTGCTGCTGTGGTGGGTGCTGAAAGTCAGTGCAGTTACAAGCAATCCCATTTGTCTTTTGCCAGTATAAAAGTAAAGATATTAGTACAGGTTCAGGTTATTTGGCTGTCACATCTGCAACATGCTGTATGTTATGGCAGAAGTCTATAATTTTATATTTCTTTTCCTAAGTGCTGGCAGTAAAGTAAAGACTTACCATTTAATGTGATAATCTACACACTTAAGTATCGGTACTTTCACCTGTCAGAGGGAGATTTTGCTAGACTTACTGTAAATCTACCTGTGAAGCAGAGAGTGAGATGCATAATTCTCTCATATTCTTTCTCATTCCATCTGTGATTTTTTTTTTCTATAACATATTTTATGTTTCACTTATAACGTTACCCTAGAAATTTATTTCATGTATGCGAAAGACTAATGACCCAAAAGTGTAGGAAGTATAGGACTTGCAGGACACAACATAAGTAATGACAAACCTGTTTATAGGATCTGGTAGTCACAGTTTGAATTTGAAGGTCAGACAAGCTTGTTTTAAGCTTACTTTTATTGAAAACATACTGTGTATTAATCCAGGTTAGTAGATCCCAGAAGTTAGGAAACCACTGTAGCTAAAGACTGGTGTGAACCTGTGCCCTGGCTATGCACAGTAAAGAATTAACATATTCTGAACAAGCAGTAAAAGCACTTTAAAACAAGCCCCCATTCATCTATGTTCACATTGCATTGTCCGCTCCTGTAACTCATAGCAGTGATCTTTGGTAAGTAATCGAACCATGCCGGCACAGATCTGCTTCCATGCTTGAAACAGATTGATGAAACAAATACCTAGGGGAACTAGTAGGATCACCAGGTATTTGTGCATTCTGATTCATTCACTTTGGTTTCCATGAAAAACGCAACACAAGGCAAATGTTTGAACAGGTCTTTTGAGTCTGTTTATACCTCTCAGTGTACTTTGCTGCAATGCATGTTAAGGGAGATTACATACTTCAGTATGTTGCTGTGCCATTTTCAGTGGGACCCCCAAGGCCCTAAGGAAATGAATCTCTGATACACGTGTTGTAACTCACCACAACACATACTGCACTACCTGCATTGGGAAAAACTCTGTATATCAGTTTTTTGGACATTATTGTGGTGTTGCTGGTCAAATTATTTAATTCCATATGTTAATGCGCAAAATAACACTGATTAACACAATACACCAGAATGTGAAGGTGTGAATGGACCTTTTAGGTTTTAAATCTATTTAAGAAAAACATAATTAAAGGCTAAGTTTGCATTTAAAATAAATAAGTGCACATTTTTTGCAGGTAAAAAAATGTGCATTTACTATTTTTTTTTTTTTTTTATAGCAAATCAGCAGCTCACAGGTGCCATATAGAACTCCTGCAGACTGTCATTGTAAGCTGTCTGCTTGTACATAGTACAGGCAGGCAGTTTCACACTGACAGGAAGAATCAATGAACTACCAGTGCGCAACAGTGCCATGGTAGTTCATTGAGAACTCCAAGCAAACAGCTGCAAAGGCTGATGGTACTTTATAGTTTTCAAATTCACAGAACTCTGGAGCCCTGCCCAGCCATGTTTGGGTAAAACTGTGCCAGCAAGCGGGGGGAAAAGATCCCCCACTCGCTGTCACAACAAGAGATCGGGGGTGCAGGGGCCAAGGCCAGCGGTGTATTTACTGTGAGGCAAACAAGGCGTTTGCTTAGGGCAGCAATTTTCAGGGGATGCCACCGCCCCCAGAAGAAAGAACCCTACGTGGCAGGGATGGGAACCTGGTGAGGCTCTGCCATGGAATCCAAGGAGGCTGCGTTCTGCTGGAGGGTGTAAGCTTTCCCCATAAGTAAGGAAGACACTGGGCTTGGCTGCAGGGATGGCCGGCTGCTTTCCGGAGAGGTTAAGGTTAGTGCTTGACTGTGTCTCTCTGCAAGAGAGACATGGGGGGGGGGGCAGGGGGCACCCAATTTTACTGGCAGAAGGGGGGGGGTGCTGGTGGTGGTGGGTTGCGCCCAATTCTAGTGTTGCCTAGGGCAACAAAAGAGCTAAATACACTACTGGCCAGGGCTATAGTAACTGAATATGGGTGTAACATTTACCCTATTATGAAAGATGAACCTATCAATGACGTTAAAAATCTGCATGAATACATTCTTGGCTTGTTAGAATTTTTAACAGCAAATCTTTTATCATTAGAAAGCAATCCTTGCGTTACTGTGACCATGTCTTGGTTTAGAAGTGCAGTATAGGAGAGCGGTGTGATAAGTCTTCTCTGCTGACAGGAACCTGTTTTGGTTTTATTATTATAGGCTAACAAATGAATAAATATGTAAAAATTTATTTAGTTTTATTTTGAATATTTTTCTTTAAAAAAAAATGTAATATTCTAATTACAGCATTAAACCCAGGACACTGCAGATAAACACTGCCACCTGAAGGTGGCAGTGTTCATTTCCAGGCTTAACCAGTTCCCACCAGGCCAATAACGGGACCATAGACGGCTGAGTGGGACTCGATCCAGGTGGGCATCATATGACGTCCTTCCGGATTGCGTGGGGCTGCGTTGTGGCGACATATATCACCGGCTGTGTACCTTGGGCACAGCCGATGACAAATCTGTGTAGCGACCCGTAGTCAGTATCACGTGACTGCTGTGACCAATCATAGCAGGTCACAAGACAATTGTAAACAATGGATGGCTTCCTGTCATGCTATCCATTGTATAAAATTGTGTCACTAGCTGTGATTGGTCACAGTGATCACATAGACACACAGACTGCGCCAGTCATAGCCCATCTGTGTCATGTGATTAGCTGTGGCCAATCACAGCTAATCACAACAAAAAAACGTGAAGGAATCAGTTTAATTCAGTTAAATGCTTGCTTGTAGCAAATAAATAATTTTTTTAACTTCCCCAGAGTAGTACAATGTTACTATGGTAACATTATACTACTCTGGTCACAATGTATTATGAAAAAAAAATAATATAAAAAAAGAAAAAAATTTAATATAAATTGAAAAGAAATTATTACATTTTTTTTTTCATACTGTCACCAGTCAGTGTCCCTAATCACCACCACACCAGTTATATGATGACGCTGTACTGCACTGGTGACTGTATTTGTGAAAAACAAAATGTTTTAAATTTCTTAATTTTCCAAAAAAGTATAACAAAAATTACAACTTAAAAAAAACTCGCCATGCCTGTTACTAAATACCCCGGACTGTTTGATTTGCAAAAAGAGGTCATTTGGGGGATAGCTGTACTGTTTTGACATTTTTTGGGCCTCAAGAAATTAGATTGGCTGTCAGTACTTAAGGAATGATAGATTTTCAGATAGACACCATAGTTTGTGGACTGTATAACTTTCCTACAGACTAAACAATATACACTGATTTGGGTTATTTTACGCCAAGAAGATGTAGAAGAATACATCTTGGCCTAAATTTTATGAAAAAGAATTATTTACAAATTTTATAACAGAATCAAAGAGCAGAAGGTAGCTGCAATGTGTAGAATGTCAGAATATAATTGTTTTAGTTCCTGTGTGGTTAAGTCCTCTGTATTTCTATGGCATATAATTACACTCAATCACACCTGTATTTAAATTTGGGGATCAGTACAACTCTGATCTAAAATAGGCTTGTTTGATCTCTGCTTAACTGAGTGAAGACCAACCTTCTCTTTATTACATTTTGTATTCGAAAGGAACTGAATTAGTTTACAGGCTTTTTCTAATTAAGTTCTCATGCACATGGGCACTTT
Source organism: Staurois parvus (assembly GCF_062004578.1). Classification (NCBI taxonomy): domain Eukaryota; kingdom Metazoa; phylum Chordata; class Amphibia; order Anura; family Ranidae; genus Staurois; species Staurois parvus. The sequence continues at coordinate 3,081,395 of NW_028318002.1, forward strand.
TGGGCATACAATGTAAATTGGGTGTGTTTATGGCTCGTGATGCACAGCTTCCATTCATATAAATGGTTTTATGTAGGTTTATGCTGCTACTTGCATAGACTTGCGCATGTGTACAGTGAGTCATTCAGCTTTACGTATGCACAGGTTTGCGTATAAACCCACATACAGCTATTCCTTTATATGGGTGGCTGTACATGGCAGCTGTTTCTCTGGAGCAGAAATACACCTAATTTACATCGTATACCAAAAGTGACTGTGTGGATGAGGCCTTAGAAACTAAGAAAATCACCTAAATTGTTAGTAATTACGGAAATACATCCAGTGTTCTACAATGAACTTAAATTCACAGAAATGTAGCTATGCTAAACTAATACTTTTTAATCTATCAGTGAGCCCAGAATGTCCTGTATGAGTGAAGTGGTAATGATGATTCACAAAGCATTCTGTACTAGCACTATTATATTCACTCTATATAAAACTCTAGAATTCACTGTTTAGTTTTACAGAAATGCTTGAAGTCGAACATTGGAAAAATGCGTTGTTTTATTCCTTTAACAACCATTTAACCATTGTCCTCCAAACGGCAAACAATCACCAGCAGAAACCTCCGTAACTTGAACCCTGCTCCCTTCCACTTTGCAACTGACCAACTTTACGACAGTAACCATCCCCTGTCCTACCCTGACCTGGCCACTACTGTCTACAACAATTTGCTGTCAGCTGCTCTAGACTCGCTTGCACCCCCAACAACACGAAGCATTAGGCCCCGACCGCTACAACCCTAGCAGACTGACCACACCAAAAATCTCAAACGTCGTCGTGCGCTGGAGCGACTATGGAGTAAAACCAAATCCCAAGAAGCGTTCACCAGATATAAATCTGCCTTCCTAACATACACTTCCTCCCTTCATGCTGCCAAACAAGCCTACTTTGTTGCCCTCATTAATACCTTCTCCTCCAGTCCTCATCGGCTCTTCTCTACTTTTAAATCTCTACTTTCTCTGCCCCCACCTCCACCCAGTACCTCACTCACCGCCCACGAGATTGCTAACCACTTCAAAAACAAGATTGACGCAATTTGTAGGATCATCACTACTGCTCAGACTTCCTCCCCACCTAGCATTCCTCACACTAAAACCCCCTCAACACTTCGCTCCTTCAACCTCGCTACCACTGAAGAGGTCTTCTCAGAAGCCCGCCTCACCACCTGCCCCCTGGACCCTGTCCCCTCACAACTCCTACGGTCACCCTCTTCTTCCATCCTACGCTCCCTCACTAACATCTTCAATCTTTCCCTCTCTACTGGCACCTTCCCCTCCCCTCTAAAGCACGTGCACATCACTCCCATACTTAAAAAACCCTCCCTGGACCCCTCCGACCTGAACAACTTATGACCCATCTTCCTGTTGCCATTTACCTCTAAACTCCTAGAGCGCTTAGTCTACAACAACCTTCATGATTCTCTACAGTCTGGCTTCCGCCTCCTACACTCCACTGAAACTGCCCTACTCAAACTCACCAACGACCTACTAACCACCAAAACCAATGGCCACTATACAATACTCCTACTCCTTGACCTCTCTGCAGCTTTTGACACGGTTGACCACCCCCTTCTCCTCAAAAAACTACACTCTCTTGGCCTCAGAGACTCTGCTCTCTCCTGGCTCTCCTCCTATCTATCACAGCGCTCCTTCAGTGTTACCTATAACGCTGCCACCTCCTCTTCACTCCCTCTGTTGGGGTCCCTCAAGGTTCTGTCCTCGGACCCCTTCTCTTCTCCATCTACACCTCCTCCCTTGGCCAATTGATAAATTCCCACGGCTTCAATTACCATCTCTATGCTGACGACACACAAATCTATCTCTCTATCCCTCACCCCTTCAGTCTCCACTCGTATTACAAGCCTACTAAGTGACATATCGGCTTGGATGTCACTCCACTTCCTCAAACTCAATCTTTCCAAAACTGAGCTCATAGTATTCCCAGCAGGCCGCGCCCCCCCCCCCACGACTTCTCCATCAAGATCAACAAGACTATCATCAGTCCCACCCCTCAAACCAGGGTACTAGGTGTCATCCTAGACTCAAATCTGTCCTTTCAGCCCCAGGTCCAATCGCTGACAAACTCACGTAGACTTCACCTCCGCAACATCTCCAAGATACGACCGTTCCTAACCTCGGAAACCACTAAGCAACTCATTCACTCCCTTATTATATCACGCCTCGACTACTGTAACTCCCTCCTCATTGGCCTACCTCATCGCAGGCTATCCCCACTTCAGTCTATCATGAATGCTGCTGCCAGACTCATCCACCTTACTAACCGTTCTGTATCTGCCACCCCTCTCTGCCAATCCCTCCACTGGCTTCCAATTGCCCAACGGATAAAATTCAAAATATTAACACTGACGTATAAAGCCGTTCATAACACTGCCCCAAACTACATCTCCGATTTTGTCTCCAAATGTATCACCCAAACCGTACTCTCCGCTCCTCACAAGACCTCCTACTCTCTAGCTCCCTTGTCTCCTCCTCCCATGCTCTTCTCCAGGACCTCTCCAGAGCTTCCCCCATCCTCTGGAACTCTCTACCCTAATTTTTAGACTATCGCCTACTCTGCTCACTTTTAGGCGCACTCTGAAAACCTATCTCTTCAGGGAAGCCTACCCCGTTCTCTGCTAAATCTGGAATCCTCTACTCTTCCAACTACTCCATCCCCCACAGTTATTACCTCTTGTACCACTATCCCCTCCTTCCTAGATTGTAAGCTCCAAGGAGAAGGGCCCTCTAATCCCTCTGGTATTGAATTGTATTGTTACTGTACTGTCTCCCACCATAATGTAAAGCGCTGAGCAAACTGTGGGCGCTATATAAATCCTGTATAATAATAATAAGAGGAACAGTGGCGTGGTCTGATCACACGCATAAACATAGATATACATTTTTAGTCTGGTAGAGATGACCAGTAACCAGAAATAGTAATGGCAATATTAGTATAAGGCAGTGCTGTCATACAGAATCATAAAGGACTTTTTACACTCGTCCTAACTATACCTGTGAGATTAATGCACATAGGGCTCTAATTTATATGTAGAAATATCTTTAAAATGAATGCTTTCAGGTTTAAAAGTATCACTGAATGTACAGGTCTTTAAAATGATGAAAATAGAAAGTTTTTTTGGGGTTTGAGAGCTACTCTTGTGATCTGGAAAGGGTTAGTTGCCATTTTTTGCACATAGATAATAGTTCCTAGCTAGGAATTTTGTGGCAATAATAACCTGTGCCATAAAATGGGCTATCATCCATTACAGAGGACAGTGAATCTTCTTTTCTGCTTGAGAACATTTTGGGAGGTTAGAGCTGTCAATCATTTTTCTACTTACAGTACAGCTTGATGAGTGATTTGACTTTCTGGATGATTTTGCAGTAGGGCAATTAGGAACACAGTTAAGGCTAAGTGGACAACCCTCTTACAGAACAGCATATGTCACGGTCATTCACTAATGCATTTTAAACTGAGGGTGAAATGCTGCTTTCTGGCTAGAATGTGTTCCTGGCTAATGACATGGAAGCCGACTTAAAAAAAAATTAGGCAAGATAAGAATCTCCAGTAGAACTAGTAGTAATGTGAGTGCCACACAGTTTTCTGCTAAAGGTCAAAATTAGTTACAGGCAGATGAGGATTTGCAGTAACATCAGCTCACATATGGGTGCTCCCATTTTTGGACTGAATTAGTTTGTGTGCTATGGCCAATTTTTGTCACGATGCAAGTAGAATTAGTTTTTTCAACAGGCACACACTTATGCATTATTCACTTTAAAGGATACGTTCACCTTTCCACAAAAAGTAATAAATGCACATTTTTTTTTAAGGTAAAAAAATATGTGCATTTATTATTTTTTTGTGTTACGAGCCTCTAAATCTTCGCACTAGCGATCAGCAGATCATTGATACCATGCAGGTCTCCTGCAGACTGTCAATTTATCTACTTGCTTGTACATCCTGATAGTTCTGACAGGAAGAATCAATGAACTAGTACAGTGCTTACAGTGCTGTGGTAGTTGATTGAGGACTACATGCCGATCACCGCTAAGGCTGTCAGGACTTGTAGTCCATTCATACACAGAGGACTGTGAATGAATGATGTGGCCATGTGGGCGGAGCCCTGCACGGCCTTTGAAAAGTGACATCTAGTATGGGGGACTTCTTCCCGTACTTCTGTAATAGGGAGGGGGGGAGTGGGTGGCGGCTGTAGGATCGGGAACATGTTACATGCTCTACCTTAAAATGGGTGGAACATGTTCCCAAAGGTGAACTTATCCTTTAACTCTTTGTATATAGCACAAATACAAGCCAAACAGTACATAGCAGACGTGTACCTGGTGCCCATGCTTGTGCTAATTATGTACGAAAAAGGTCATTTTTTTTTAAGAATGTGAAAGCAATGGCATGTTAGTACCATCTAGAAAACATTGCACCTGAGCACAGGTTCGAAAATTAATTTACTTAAAACTGATCTGCTTAATCCACTGAGTCCATAATCCAGACAGCCGATCAAATGTGTGGTGGATAGGTCCAATTTCTGAAGTCTTTGTAACATTCTCTCTGCTTGCTGCATCACCAGAGTGCAACTTCCATTGATGCCTTTGAGACTTAAGCCAAACAGTAGGCTGGCTGTATGTGATATACAACAAGAAATCTACAGAGTTTGAGTTTGTAAAATTCCTCTTCTGCATTGCAGCAGGAAAGCAAATGGGTTTGCATGATTATTGTCAATAAAATAGAGGAAGGAGGTCTGAGGCGCTACAGAAGTGCAAAGTACCAAAGTACTCAAAGTAGTATTAAACCCTCAATGTTTTTAGTTTAGCACATTGAACTAAATAAAATAAAAATTTCTCCGTAAACTATTTTCTAACATTCTTAGCTCAGCTTTTGCTGTTCACAACTTTCAATGCCGCTGGCTCCTGCTCTTGCAGTGCTGCTTCCTTCAACTTCCAGTTTTCACAGGAAAGAGTTGACAGTGGATAGTGCAGTTTCGAGTCAGTTTGCTAGCTTGGAGAAGGGAGGAGCGGGGGAGTGCTTTGCCATGCTCCACTATGAAGCTGTGTGCCTCTATTGATGCACACAGTATAGGAAGACAAAACTCTAGTCCCTGCATGCAAGGGTGGCTCCATAGGACGTTGAAAGAGAAAGGAACCACCCTGAAACAGGAAACCTGGGGCTCTGATCATGGCACCAGCTTAAACTGAAACATAGGCAAGAATTAAAAGATAGAAGCTGCTTACTTTGTAAGTGACTTAATCAACTGGTGCTTAAAAACTGAAGGTTTAATTTCGCGTTAAGCTGCTCATATAGTTATTAATAATGCAGGCTGCTGGCTGAACAAGAGAAGTGTAATGGATTACTCCGTTCACTCTAAATAGCATAGATGGAAGAATCTCCCCTACCTGATGTTGTATTCTGACAACCAGCATATGGGGCTGTCAGAATTCCTGAACAGTGGCTGCATTTGATTGTATGCAGTTACTGTTTAGTAAACACTTTTCCACCCAGCTCCTTCAGCAAAGTTGATTAAAAAGTTGACTTTTGCTGAACCAGGTGGTGCCAACAAGGCCACCCATGGCTTAAATTCTGTGCCTGAAATTTGAACGGTCTGTGGCAGCCTTAAGGAGGCAGAGGGTGTGCTCTGTGTTTTTGTTTTTTCATAGCTCTGCTTTCAGTTTTCACAGTAGTGTATATATATATGTACTGTATGTATGACAATTCAACGTTTCTGCCCAGTAGTTGTAGAGTTAGGTTATTCAAGTAGAAAGAAAAATCCCACAGCACATTAACTGCATCTTCAAAAGGCTTTGTTTATAGGGGTGTCAAACAATTGTATTCTAATGCAGGCCATAAATGGATTGAATTCCGAAATAATTTGCTTTTGAAAATCGTAACTAAGAATTTTTGTTAAACGTTTGCACCATTTAGTGGGCTGCAGCATTGGCCGATTTTCGTGCGGCTATTGAATTTGAGTGATCAGGCATGTTGAAAATTTTTTGAAATACAAACTAATTTCTAATCAATGATGGGAGAATTGTGCAAAAAATATAATCGAAAAAGAAATGTGCATGAGCTTTGACCTGGAAAGAAGATTCCCAGCCACGAAAATTCTTTTCTGTAGCCATATGAGGTGAAATTGAAGGCTTGGCTGGTCGAATTCCAAAATCATTGGTGGCACTATCGCATTACAAAACACACAAAATTTCTGATTATGTAAAGAAAATTTGTTTGGAATTCGACCCATGTATGGCCTGCTTAACTTTGATTTAAAAAAATTATCAAGCTGATAGTTCATACTCAAGTCCAATTCAGGTGATCTAATCTCTCAGGATACAACCAGCTGTAGTCAAGACATAGATTTAACATTAACAAAGAAATTATAATAAATTATTTTAAATGCTCTTCAGGTGATGGAACTAAATTTAATTCTTAACATGTTGAATTAAATAGAGATTAAATGAATATATTTTCAGGGGAGCAGTCATATACACAAACACATTTTATATTAAGCAGCTATCAGGTTTCAGCACCATGTGGCCTAAAAATGGGTAAATGTGACAACATGTTTCAGACAAGAATTCATCTGCATTTAATGTGTGCTGCTAGCTGTCGTTTACAACATTTTTCAGTTTTATATTTAAGGTAAGCTATACTGGTGTTCCAAAAAAAGTGAGGAAAATAAATCAAGGTGCAACAAAATACACTACATTAGAAAATGTTATTAAAATGGTGACCATCATTATTAGGTAAATCAATGCCAAACCAGGGTCTGTTTATAAAAAATAATTGCTGTCATTCCAGTATTGTGACAAGTTGTGCAAGTAAGGAGTTGCCAGCTTTGTGGTTAAAGTGATATTAATGGAAATTTTAAAAAAACCCAAAACGTTCTTTTTTTTTTTTTAACTTTCTTATATTTTTTATATTTGTAGTGGAGTTACCCTTTAAGGAGATTTTTCTCACATTTTGTCCTTGTGACAAAAGGTCAGAGGCACAGATAGCTATAGTAAATCTGTCCAGTGGGGGCAGAAACAACAGCAAAAGCATGTTTTTAGTAGTGTGGTTAGTTTAATACTACTAATTTGTTATACTACTAATTAGTTTAGTAGTATAACAAGCATGCTTTACTGCATATACAGACAGATTTTACTGTTGTGGGTTTAGTAACACTTTAATTGAACGAGCCAAAGTTAGAATCTGGCTACCATGCACAGGGCACCAGTTTTACCCCTTTATGTCAACGCTTTTTTCTCTATGGTGTCTATGAAAGGAGCCTTGTTTGTCACACAGGCTTGACTTCAAACATCTGCCTTTGTTTATTTCTATTATATGATGGATTGAGGGGAGTAGTAGTTTACAAAAGAAAGATAACATTGTTTATGATGTATTTTCATTTCACAATGACTAGGACACTACATTTCGGGCAAGATCAACAGGTATTTTCTGTACTTGCTAAAAATGTTCTTGGCCTGAAAAAAAGGAAATGAACACAACCACCATCTCTTAAAGACTGGTAAGCCAGAATATTTTACATTTAAATTTCGGGGTTTAGATACTCTCTAAGGTTAAAAGGTAAGTTCATGTTTACAATAACATTTCCAATGCACCCCACTGTAATTTAAAGAAGCAATTGCTTAGGTTTGATAAATTACGCTTCTTTTCACTTGCGTATAGTACCTGTAGGCTGTTCATGGTCTATCCCAAAAACTACCAGGTAGAGGGGATGGACTGACCATTGCAAGCATGCTCAGAGGCCCGATTGTATGTTCAAATCTGAAGCCCCAGCCCACATACCTACAGTGTGCTAAGCAGCTTTGCAACTTTCAGCCTGCTTTTTCAGCTAGATAGGATGGAGGGGTTCACCCACCTGGAAACTTTTGAGACTGGCTTGGGAGTGGCTGCCAATGGCCTACGTCATTTATCGAACCAACAGAAGCTTTTCATTATGTTTTTCATCACTAGATTTAGGGATTTGAGAGAACAAGACAAAGCAAAATTTCACCCAAAGCTTCAAAATTAAGTTTAGTGGAACATATTTCATTAATACACGTGATGTTGATGTGTATATATTCCTTATGCACATGATGATGATCTTTATTCCCTTATTTAACTAACCGATTTCCAAGAGTGTTGGTGTTATAAACTGGTATTTATGTTTACTGGATTTTGACATGATCTGAAAATACCTTGCTACAATTTGACTTAGCTGTTGTACACTGTATGTTGCAGTTCTAGTATGTAGAATAAAGCCTTCTTTATTGGTATGATTTCTGAATTTTATGCATTTTGTACTTGTTCATATGGGCATTTTATTATGCACACAATGTTTGAGTTTACTAAGCTGAACAGTTTAGTTCACATGTGGTCAGCACAGTCAGCAAGGTGATATAGTGCAATGGCCCTCTCGAATGTTGAATACCTCATTTGGCCTACAGATGGCAATAGACTTCTATTGCATCTCATGGTGGAGAGATTTTTCTGATTTCTAGGTGGAATACCTCATTAATAGGCCCTTGAATGGTATTCTGCATTCTCCACCCATCTGATAAATCTTAAGTCAGTAAGTGTCCTAAATTATGATGCCTATTCTAGTGTCTGCTCTCAAGGTACCATAGGGTTGTTCGCAGACTTTAGCAGAACATAGAGCCTGATGTTCCACAATAAAGCTGAATGTAGACATTTTTGTTTGTTGTTGTCTACTGGTTTTAAAGTGTAGTTGGCTGCTGGCTGCATGAATTTTGTTGAGTCTGGTTGCCAAACGGACAAAAAGATGCATTGATTTTTAAAGTGATTGTAAAGCTATTTTTTAAATTAAAATAAACATTGTATACGTCCCTCCTCCTGTCCCCTCCTCCTCTTCTCCGAGTGCCCCCATAGCAAGGGCCCTCATGTAGGCTTGCTCACGAGCCAGACTGTATGCATCTGTAGACACACAGTGGGGCTCAGCCGCACTCCCTGCTCCCTCCTTCCTCCCCACAGGTTTTGACTGACAACAGCAGGAGCCAATGGCTTCTGCTGCTGCCAAGTCTCCTATGACTAGAGAGAGAGAGAGGAGAAGAGCTGCTGCAGATGAGCATAGCACTGGATTGAGATTGGGCTTGGGTAGGTTAAGGCCACCTTTACATGAATGGACCGATCAGGTCTGTCTGTCAGTTTTTCAGGTGGACCCAATCGGACCCTCCATTCTCCTCTATGGAGCAGTGAGTGTAACCAGGCACCCGCCAATATTCAGTCTGATCTGCTAAAAACAGATATTCCCCAGGCATCACTAAATCCCTCCTGCACTCCATTCAGTGCTGTGCTGTGACCACATTTAATCCAGAAATGTTCTGCCTCCCGCTCTCTGGTCTAAGGTAGGAGAGTGAAGGGGGGCTGAGGACACTACTGTGGCTGTGGGGGAGGGGGAATGATGAGAAGGGAGGCATTGCTCTGTGGGGGGGGGGGGATTTCAAGTGGATATGTGCGTGTGTGAGAGAGTGTGATGCAAAGGGGGGTGGGGCAGTGCTGGGTGTGTGGGGGAGGGGGTGCAAAATGTGAAGGGGGCAATACTTTGGTTGTGTGTGGGGGGGGGTTGCAAAATGTGAAGCGGGGCTGTGCTGGGGGTAGGGGGGGTGATGTAAAGAGAGGGGCAGTGTAAAGAGGGACAATGCTGGGGGGTGGTGATGGCCAGTGCTGTGGGAGGGTTGATGTGAGAAGGGCTGACCATAGTACTGTGGGGGCGGGAGGTTGTGATGTGAGAGGAGGGCAGTGCTGTGGGGGCAGTGTTGTGGGGGGATGTGAAGGGGGCATGGTTTTTTTGGGGGGTGATGTTAAGGAGCAGAGAACAGTACTGCAGGTGGGGTGATGATTTGAAGGGGGGTTGAGAACTGATTGTAAATAAAGAAGATGATGTAAAGGGGGTTCAGTACACTATTGTAAAGGGGGTGGGAATAATGTGCAGTGCACTACTGTGAAGGGGAAACTGATGTGTGGGGGGGGACTGAGGACACTGATGTAAGGGATTGTGATATAGTAGGAAAGGGCTGAAAAAACATGCGGTTCGGACCTCGGCTGGAAAAATTTTTTACTGGTCGCACCTCCGTGTTTTTTAATTCAGTACCCTTGGTCTCGTGGATCAGACCGGATGGCAATCTGATGGAAATGAATAGGTGGTCTGTTTCCATCAAGGACAGTGGCTTTGCCTTTGTCTGCTCTGCCTACGCAAGCACCATCCATCCATCTGCTCAGCAGGGATCAGCAGACAGATTCCCCACGGAGCAAGCAGATTCCTAGTGGAGTCAGCCGTGTGTGGAAGGGACTGGGGAACAGATTTTGAAAGACTTTTGTACAATAATGCAGAGAAAAAAACTTTCCTTTAGAGGCGAAACCACTTTAAAGGCGAAGTATGACCAAAGCTTTTTTGGTCCCACTTCTCCTATGAATCACAAGAGTGCAGTTCGTTCTGCACTACTGTGACTCAGTGGATTAAAGCCCACTGTCTGCTGACATCACTCAATCAGTCCAGGCTCTGGAAAGATGCTGACCATATCGTCAGGATCTGCCAAGGAGCCTGACTAGGCTGCTGAGAGCCTGAGCCAGCCGATCCTCCTTCTCCCTAGCCTGGCACTCCAGTGAGTGCTGGAACGGCAGAGTAGAGAGTTGGTCACTGACAGTCCCTGGCTGTCTGCTCACTGAAGACTGAGAACTGAGCAATCAAAGACTGCTGATTGCTCTATTCTCAGTCTTTGAACAGGGGAGAGATGCAGCATCAGACCAATGTTTCGTCCAACTAGGTAAGTGTACTGTATGTGTGTATATATGATTTATTTTTTTACAGAATCCCATACGTCTCTTTTTAAATTCTTGATTCAATAAAACGGTTGGCTAGGGGGCAATGTTTAGAAGCCATGCTTGGGTAGCCATTTACTGTATGGCCATGGACCTCATTGTTCATTTTAAAGAGGGGTGTATTTTATTGGTCATAGTTTGTTCCTTTTACTGTGTTGTAAAACACAGTAAAAGGAATTAGATGCTGGTATGAAGTCAGATGATAACATTAGAAGTTAGCACTAAAGCCTGGTACACACTACTATTTTATTTATTTATTTATTTTTTTGTTTGTTCAAACCAGTGGGCTGAAGGAAAAATCTTGACAGCTCAGGCGGAGCAGCTGTACTAACTATCCCATGTTAGTGCAGTGATCTCCCCTGCTGTGCTTCTGATAGGGGGGGGTGGTCCCCTCCGCAAGAACACTCTGGTCAGCGCTCTCAACCATTGGCTGAGAGTGCTGATCCGAAGCTGATCAGCAGAAATTTTCGGTCATGCCCTTTCAACAGAAGCTGGCTGAAAGTCCGGCTTCTGTCGGGTGCCCGGTTTCTATTGAACTGGCTGATGCCGCCTGACATTCAGCCCGTGTGTACTAGACTTAAGGCTACCACTGTCTTTTTAATGACACAAATGCTGTGTAAACTCTTTGAAGGTGTCAGAAGGCATTTGCAATATGCAGTGCAGTAAAATGTGATGTGTAGACCTTACATTTTGAAGATGTAGCGCTTGGATCAGCTATGGATATTGAAAAATATTCCATCGCATACAACTGACTCCTAACTGTCCTTGGTCACATATATTTCAGAAGGAGAGCTTAAAGCATTTAATACACAGGGGAATAGACTAGGAGCTGGACAGCTGTGCTCTTTCATGAAAGGCTTAACTATATGAAGCATTTACTTTTTATTATTACAGAAAGATTCCTAATGAACTAGGGTACAGGTAGTTAAAGAAATGACTTGCTCTCTTCATCCATTATGAGACCAATTTATATCAGCGTTTATAGGATTAAAGGTGATACTGTGATTTTTTTTTTTTCTTTGTTTCTTTAAGGTAAATTAAATGTACAAGAGACGAGCGGTGCTCATGAAAGGAGGAAACGAACTATGCCCACAAATATTTCAGCTCATTTGTTTTTAATCCGTGCTACTGTACTTGGCCACAAATCATTGTGAGAAGCTGAGGGAACCTGGAACTAAAATGATTTCAACACCTTTGATCTGCTTATCCTAAAATAAATTAGGTGTGCTTTTCGCCTGTAACGTGCACACCTGAACACTTTTGATGTCTGGTTTTTGTTTTGATTACAGAGAGAAGATCATGTTGTGTTGGTGCATCAGTTCCCAACTATTGCAAAGGCTCACACCTTGAGGGTGGCTTAGAAATGTGTGAGGCCTTATCAGTCTTCCTTCTCCCTGTTTATCATTGAACCACATCACAAGAGGTGCTTCCCCTGTCATTCTTGGGAAATCACTTTTTTGCAGGATAAGAGGATGTGACAGACCAGCTTAATAGAAATATAATTGAAGGTGCAATCTGTGAAACCCTGTTAGATAATGGAAACACCGTTTCATATGTAGAGCTTTGTTAAAAGGTCTTTGCATTCAGTGCAGCTTCATTCTCTGTGTTTTAAGTGCTGCCATTTATTGAAGTCTAGCTTGTATGTCATTGAAATAATGTTTAATTATGTCTATGTGTTTGTGTACAGACAAACAAAGAGATGATCTGGAATTTGTTTTGTGTAGTGCTGACATTGTCACAAAGAGCATTGAATAACTTGTTATAAATACATGACCCTGCCGCAGTCTTCTAATTACAAACCGGGGCTAATTTAGATGGAAACAAATTAAAGGTGCTTGACATTGGGAATACTTGACAGTTTCATACATGCAATAAAGTTTGGACATTTGCATCTAAGAAAGGTACCTTGCAAAGTATTGTTGATTGTTTGTGTGAGCAGCCATGGATACAAGTTTCTGCATCCAAGCAGTTATATTTCCCCAGTGTCCAGTGGTAAGACTGTTTATATGTAGAAGCCATTTAAATCTGCCGATATGATTTTGAGAGGCAATTGCAGCAGTCAGAGGAAAGCCATGCAAGACCAGAGAGAAAATATACTTTGCTTTCCTATCCACCAATGTTCATGCTGAAGTTAAGTCATGACAGTTAAAAAATAAATAAATAAAATAATAAAAGGAAGTGCTTAAAAGTGTAGGAAAAGTGTCTCCAAATGTATTAATTTGATATGAAAGCAATTTAAAGCACCTCTGCAATAAAGTATAGGTAATCCTTCACCTTGTAAAACAACCCATTCAATTTAAAATAGAAATGTAAGGTAAAACATTTGTGTACACCTTGAAAAAACATACCGGTTTCTTTCTTTTTTTTTTTTTTAATATAAGAAATCACATTCCCATAAGGAGCTCAGGGGGGAGAAGCAGCAGGACACTGATCTTCCCAGTGAATGACTGTGCAGGGGAGGGGGTGTGAGCACAAGTCTGATGATTGGATTAGCTCCCAGCACAGCCAGATAACTGACCACACTATGCTCTCTTGCCTGGTGTGGCCAGTTTATAATAGGAAAGCAGAGAGACTGGCAGAAACACCAGGGATTTCACACAAAGGAAGCAATACAAAGAGAACAGGATACTTTTTCATGCAAGTACATGGTACAACAGGCATCTATCAGGAATATGAAATGTTGGGTTTACATATTCTTTAATAGGCACATGTGGTTCCCATTTATATAACAGGGAGCATTGTACAGATGTAATACACCGTTCTTGGCGTTCATATGATTTTTAGCAGATGGTCTTTGTATCGTATTGTAAACGGTGTTTCTACTCAGAAATGTAGCAAAGACTACTGTTTCTTTAAGGCTGAACACACATAAGTTGCATGGGTTGGCAATGAGCACATGGCTCAATGTCCACAAAATACACGTTTGGAGTACGAATGAATGGGAAAAGAATAAGCAGGCAGTTAGTAAGTGGCTTGTTTTCCAACAGTAACTGTGATGTGTACTGCAGTGTTTCATAGCAATCAACTGCATACAACTTCTTGTGTTTGCTTGAACCACTCATATTTAAGGTAATAGTGGATAGTACGTGTTTAGTGCTTAGCAAGTGGGTCATCGCTTACTGCTCAGCACATTCTGACCACATAATAAATGCATATTACTTACCAAATGCCAGGAAAATACTTGTGAAGTTTGGTAACTGATTGAATAAACTATCAATGAATTGCAAGCCTTAGTCCCAATTCGCATGGGAACGTTCACCCTTACAACATAAAAACTAGGCATATTTTAGTGCACAGGAGGCACAGGTTCTACATACAGGAAACTTCCTGTCCAAATCAAGAACAGGCTGAAACGTGCTTCAGCTGTATGCACATCTGAGTAGTACTCACATACAGGGACATGTACCCCGAATGCAGACTTTCTGTGCCCTGGGCATACATTCCTGTACTCCTATGGCCCTGTACGCAAGTATCACTCTGATGTGATACAGCCAAAGTGAATTTCAGTCTGTCATTGATTTTGACAAGCTGCTGGCAGAGGGCTGTAGGTAGCACCTGTGCAACTTGGTGCTGTAATACCCGGTTTTTATGCTGTAGGGGTGAATGTGCCTGTGTGTATATGAGGCCGTAATACACAAGGAAGATTACATATAACCAGTGAGAGTCAATCAAGTCCAAGCTCTCTGGGGCATTTATCAAGCATGTCAGAATGTAGGTATGTTTTTATATAAAACAAATGCCTTTGACAAGGCAGATTTGCAAATTGATGACATATTTAAAGCAGACACAATTATGACTGCTAGCTGAACTTGCTGGAAACCTTTTAAAGATATATTGGAGCTGGTGTTACTTTATGACTTAAAATAATCATGCAGGCAGTGAAGTCTGAATTTTAGTCTTGCAAACTTGTTCTTGACTAATTCAGACTAAGTTCATCTTTAGGGATATATAAAAAGTGCACTTGTTTTTAAAGGGGGAAAAAAATGGTGCATTTATTTTTTCTCCCAGGAGCCTGAAAAGCATTGCACTTGTGGTCAATGTCAGGCTCCTGCATGCTGACCAGCATGCTTGCAGTCCATGTTAGACCTTCAAACCAGGCTGCCACTTCTGAAAATATCAGTGGTACTATGTATGCAAAGAGGTTACTACTTTAAACTTTAAAGCGGAGTTCCACTCACTCCCACTGACCTTTAAAAAAAAACAGCTACTCACCTGTCCCATGATCCTGCATTGCCCTCGTCGCAGTCCGTTTCACGGGCTGTCCTATATTCCAGGTGCCGGCATCTTCAGTGTGGGCACCCGGCTGTGACAGCTTGCGACTTCACAGCCAAGTGCCCACTGTGCATGCACGAGTAGCGCTGCGCTTTCTGAATGGCCCCATAGTCTTCTGGGACCTGTCACGTGTCCCACAAGATTTTTTGGAGGACAACTTGCGTTTCCGATCGCCTAGGCAATCGCAGTGGAAGTGGGAGCGGGTACCTGTCAAATCAAATTGGGTACCTGTCCCCCCCTTCTGCTCCCAAAGGTGCCAATCCTTAATGGGGAGCGGGGGACCAATCTTTAAAGCAGAACGTCCCCTTTTGGGTGGAACTCCGCTTTAAGAGGTAATAGCTGAGTCATACACACTGTCAAATATTGTACTTGTAGTTATTGTACATAACACAGTAGCTAACTCATTTGATGCAATCTTCCCATTAGTTTACATTGTGTTTATTAAATTATGAGCTATCAAAAGGCATGTGTTAATTTATGTATATACTTGGCACTAAAGACTGGAAATTTGTTGTTGTGCTTTACTGTTAGATTTTTACAGAAGATGAACATTATGCGTGGCACACTCTAGATCAGTGGACAGTTTTTGAAAGGTCATACATAATTCATAGTATAACTAAACTGAGGAAATAAAACGGCGATTGCAGACTGTAATATTTTTGTCATTACTTTTGTTTTTTGTCCTTTACACAACCAGCTACGTGTAGCTGTCAAGTCTATCAATTGGCTAATTCTACAATGTGGGGCTTTTTGCACATTTTAAAGAAACCATTCTCTATTTTTTATCTATTTTTGAGGACTAATGGGATGCAGGCACTGCAGTTACCATACAGCTTTGTTTAAAAAAATGAGCCTTAAAAGACCATTTACCATTTAGAGGACTCGTGTCTTGCTCTAACACTTTGTATGGGCAGCATAGGTATGCGGTCATTCAGTTATCCAGTCCAGTAAGTTAGCACACATACTGTATATATACATGTTGCACCAAGGGATTGCATTTCCCTGAAGAAACATGAGAAAAATTAGTACAAAGATTTAAAAGTTATAACTAAAGACACAACATTTTTTTGGTTGTTTTAGATAGTGGAGGTGGATTAGAACACCTGCCAGTGTTTTATTGCTGTCTGTGCCTCCATTAGGGAGTTTCACCATCTTTATTTGTCCTGTTTACCATTATCATTGGAAGTGAAATTAAAAGAAAATCCCAAATGTTGAGTTGTCACCAGAAAATTAATAGAGGGGACAGTGGTTCTGGTGATCTGGGTGTCCCCAAGGGATTTCTTTAATTTGTAGGGACTTCCTCTCACTTTGTGTTTCGGCTATGGGACAGGAAGTGAAGGTATATCTCCCCAACAAGCCACAGATGGCAAAAAAAAATTACAAGGGTTATAACCATCTCTTACTCTATCCAAAATGAAAAAAAAAGTTTTGCCTATAGTTCTACTCTAAAACTAAAGCCCACATGTATGAATTTGCAGGAAGGAGGATTTTAGATTTTTTTTCCCATTACCTTACATTGATTTCTTCATTCACCCAACTTAAAAACTCTGGTTCAAACACATACTTTCACAGTTTCTGTTGAAAGTATCCAGGCATTCTGTTTTGTTTAACATATAATCTGCTATGGCTAACTTGTTGATTAGCCATCAACAAAAGGTTGCAAAGCTCTATTAGAAGGCATCATTTTTCTTTTCAATGGGAAAAGGGGCAAACTGGTTGCCATGCGTACGCTGCCTTTTTCTGTTAGTTGAATCAGAAGGGGTGTTCAGACTGCAGAGTATGAGTCACTTTATAACGGAAGCTGGCCATACACTGATTGGAACTGGCCAAAATTCCCTCTGAGGAGGTGTTTGAGCATGATACACGTCAGGAGGAGCCACATCACGCCGCCGGAGCAACGTGAAGCTCTGGCGGCCATCTTTAAAAATCAGATGGTTAGTCCTAAATGATTGCTGTCTGCTGTTTTTGCCCTTTGATGCATCTGATCACAATAAAATTGTTCATACTTACTACACTATGGGTGTATCCTTGTTCCTGCCCCCTGGGTGAGCTCTCTAAATTTACAGACCCACTGCTTCAGGACGGATCATCATACCTATAGTGGATATCTGCATACCCAGGGAGCAATATCAGGTTCTGGAAAGGGGGAGCCCCAGAGGACGAGGACCACCTGTATTAATCCTTTTAGCATCCTGTCTGACAACCACAATTCCCTTAGAGGGAAGACCTTCTAGTTCCTGACCCCATCCTATCTCATGACATCTGGATTATTAACATAAGGCGCATTTTACATGCGCATCTGGTGAGTGTGCATTACCTTCACCACTATTGCACTGACACCGGGTCCAGAGTTACCAGAGCACAAGAGTCACCTATATCTTATTTATTGATTTTATATCTAAACTTTTTATCATTTATATCAGAACTTTTTATCATTTATTTAGACGGGATATTTATTGATTTTATTGATTTATTGTTTATTGATCTACTTGTTTGTTAATTATTTTAGCGCTGCACTTCTTTTATAAAATTCATACATTGTATGGCGAGCATAACTTGTGTGTAAACATTTAGCTTGAGCTATTGAGCTCTGTAAACCTGATCTTTTTTTTTTAACACTGGAAAACAAGTCCTTGAGAAAGGGAGCCCAAAGCTCAACCAGCAGTCCCAAAAAAAAAAAAAAAAAAAAAAAAAAACCATACATATCTATTTATCTTTCTTTGTTTCTAATTGTAATTCAAAAATGAGTAGAAGCACTATGTACTCACCTTCATAATATACATAATGTCTGTTTTGCCTGAATTAACACAGAAAGTCACTTTCTGATTCACATTATGGCACCAGTACTTTGTATGTATAGTCACTAAAAACAAAATAATGGGCATCCTAGATAAGTATTGCAGCCATTTTCCTACAAAGGCTTAAAATAAAAGTGATCATTCTTTGTACACCATGATATTCATGATGGTGGAAAAACGTTCCTTTCTTGTTAATGTATTGGAGCAAATGGTTCTTCTGTAAGCTTCTAGCTTGCCTTGATTATTTGTAAAAGTGTCTAGCGGCGCTATCTGATTGCTTCTTCCGGCACACAGTCCATGTTTGCCTTTGTACAGAATGTGTAATCAGTAAGGGGAATGGAGGAGAGCAGAACATTTAACAGAAAGTGGCATCTTTCTCTGGCTATTGAGGCTCTTCTGTGTATTTCTATGTTGATACATACTTTCCTGTGTAATTATTTGCAAATTCAGTTGCAAGCAGTTTGTTGTAACAAACACCCCCAATTGTTTGTATACTGATTTCTACTTTTTCCTATAGACTTCTGGCAAGTGAATGTGGGGCTCTTTGGTTTCTGCAGTTTTAGTATCCCTGACATTTTAGAATGCTTTACCTTGAGTTTTGCTTTTCTTAGATGACCTGTATTTGTCATCTGCAGCTGTGATAGGGAAAACGCATTCTAATCCTCCTTCTAAAGAGTGTGATAAAACTACTGTTTACAGTGGTCTTCAGGTTTTGTCTGGTTTCTCAGTTCTCTTCTTCTTTAGCTATTAGAATGTATATCAGATATTCATACTACATAGTACAGAAGTGTCACCTGCTGAACATCTTAGTTGATTTGAGGTCCAGAGTACTTAAAAACTGCATACCCAAAAGACCATTGAAGACTGCTTTTATAGGACAATGAGGCAACCCTGATTGATTGATTGAATGTATTAAAGTGGATTTGAACTAAAAAATTGAAGAATTGCTATGTCATAGGTTGCATCTATCATGTTTGTGTCCAAGTAGTATCCTGAAATGTTTACATTGTGTCTTGAATTCATCAAATAGCAGTGCTCTTCCACTATCTACTTGCCACCAAGCCTAAAACCTCCTACCTGTATATCTGCAGTATGAGATCTAATGTAGTGCTTCCTCTGATTACTGGTCTCATGCGTTTTTATAGTGAGATCTAGTGATGTCACTATTGTGCTGCTCACTGTTCTTGCTGGAAGCACTGACTTAGGGAAAATAAGAAAGGAAAGCCTACCTCTATCAAGATGGCCACCTCCAAAATCAGACCCCGTACAAAGTAAAAAATTGTAATCTGTAATAATCAGCTGCAGGGAGAATATAGAAAATACAGGTGACTAGTCCTTTGCGCTCTGACTGCTTTATTTTTTTGGGTGGGTACGCATATTAAGCTTGGGTACACTCGGGCCTAAAACTGACTGAAACGGTCAGTTCGGCAGGAACTGGAACACTTTCGGTGTTCGGCATCCGATCAGTGCTTGCAGCCAATGGCTGTGAGTGCTGATCAGTATGTCCTTTTTTAGGAGGAGTTTGGCTTAGTCCCCCTGTCAGAACACAATAGCTGAGTGTGGAGATCACCGCACTAACATCTGATGTCTTAGTATGGCTATCTGTAAGGTTTTTTTGTTTTGTCTTTTTGGGTTTTTTTCCGTTCAGCCCATTGGGTTGAAAACTTCTTGTGTGTACTCAGCAATTATAGAGTAAAGTTTAAGCTGTCCATCACAGGCAGATACTGGCACCCAAGAGTTCTCCTTTTCAGCAGCCTTATCAGCAACATTTTAGCCAATTTCTTTGAGAAGAAATTCCTAAGCCATCTAATGCTGATTCTGAAATGTTATGTGCACTGTCTTTAAAGCGTTTGTAAACTTCAGACATGAAATATGAACAAGCATATCCCTCTATAGTGTATGCTTGTCTCCATCCAGAGCACCAAGTGTCATTTCTGTCAGCTGCTTCCTTCTTCTGCTATCGGCATTAATCATTTCTGAAAAGTTTTCCTGACACCAAGAGAAAAATGGTGACAGGGGAACCTCCAGCTCTGTTCCTGTGAGCTGTGTTGAGGAGGTTGTCTTTTCCCTCCAATCAGCTCTCATAGCTCTCCTCATTGAGCTCTGCAGAGTGACACTTCATATATCCTCCCCTTTTTTCTGAACGCTCTGACAAGCTTTGTAAATTCAGCAAGACTGCAGAAAGACTAGTACAACTTTTAAGGGAGGATTTGTTTCACCTCTATGTATCACTTGAGGCTAGTCACTTCACTGGGTATATGTAAGGGTTTACAGCCACTTTAATGTGATTCTAAAGGCTTTTTTTTGTTTGTTTTTGAATAACGAACATATCTATACTTACCTGCTGTGTCCAGTAGTTTTGCACAGAGCAGCCCGGATCCTCCTCTTCTCGGGTCCCCCACCAGCGCTAGTGTCAGGTGCCACCACAGCAAGCAGCTTGCTATGGGGGCACCCGCTGCTCCGTGTAGCCATTCACACATGGAGCCGTGGCTTGGCCCCACCCCCTTTCTTCTCATTGGCTCACTGGCTGTGATTAATAGCAGTGGGAGGCAATGGTTCCTGCTTCTGTCTCAGCCAATGGGGAGAGGGAGTCCTGCGATAGCAGAGACTCCAGTAAAGATCACTGGATCGAGAGGGGGCTTAAGGGGAGTATTAGGGGGAGCTGGGGGGCTGCTGCACAGAGAAGGTTTTGTACCTTCATGCATAGAATGCATGAAGGTAAAAAACCTTGAGCTTTTAGAACATTTTTTAAGATTGAGCTTTACTGTATATATCTGCCCTTCTCATCATGGTGTGCTTGATGATTAATCTTCTTCTTTTTTTTTTTTTTGGTAAATAAGGAGTTGTCATGTGATCCTGATTTTATTTTGTTATCACAGGAGGTGTTTGTCAGTATGTATTTTGAAGCACTTGCAATAAACAAATTTTTAGATTCATGATTTTACTGTGGAAAGTAGCTGTGAGTTTGACATTTCTGAAAAGTTCAGTTTTACCTTGAACAGGGTTTAGGTTTGGAAGGTTTATACCAGTTCACAGTGGATACTGAGCTAAGTTGGTTGCTGGAAAAAGAAAACCAGAAGCAGCATATAAACGTGTACAGATCAAGATTTGTTTTAAATCTTTGCAAACATGTAAGGGTCAGTGATGGCTTCAAAGCAAACCCAGGGACATGACCAACATTTGCAGAGGATTTCACACAGCAGATAAGTGAGAATACACCAGTTTGGAGCTGAAGTAAAAAGAAATATTTGATGGTCAAACAACACTTCTAGGTGCTGAGTAAATAAAATCCTCTGACTGTGGTTTATTACGGATTGGAAGATAAACTCGATTTAAAAATAAAATAAAATGAAGTATACCAAATACAGGCATTTTATGTTTAAATATTCAGATCATTGTTTTTTTAGGGGCAAATTTCTTTGAAATGATTTATTCTTTGATGATGTAATTGACATGAACAGGACATTGCTGGTGATATTTCTAAAACCGTAATAATAAACACCGGGGAAATGTGGCTCTGTACTCCATAGTAACCATCCCAATGTGTCCTTCCATTCCCTAAAGTTCCCTTGAAAAGGACATCTGGAATTTTGTCTGCCAATGCCAGTACATGCAGTTCTCCAGCCCTTATAATAAGAACAGGGCATGGTGGAGGTATGAGACGTAATTAAGAAGGATCATGTTGATTTTTTTTTTCTTATGGTGCAAACAGGTTTCAGCATTCTTGTAGTTGAGGTGCTCTTCAAGATTATATTTCTTGAAGAAAATGTATAATGGTTTTGTGTTTTTTCACATTATAAAGCAGAGCTAAAGTCTCAGTTTTAAAGACTGCGAGCATGCAGGCTCAATATGCAATGTCTCTTCTGCAATAAAATAAACCCAGCTGCCTGCTTCCAGTCTTCTTTGGAATATACACTCACTGGCCACTTTATTAGGTACACCTGTTCAATTGCTTGGTAACACAAATTACTAATCAGTCAATCGCATGGCAGCAGCTCAATGCATTTAGGCATACAGACGTGGTGACGATGACTTGCTGAAGTTCAAACCGAGAATTAGAATGGGGAAGAAGGGGGATTTAAGTGACTATGAACGTAGCATGATTGTTGGTGCCAGACGGGCTGGTCTGATTATTTAAAAAACTGCTGATCTGCTGGGATTTTCACGCACAGCCATCTCTAGGGTTTACAGAGAATTGTCCAAAAAAAAGAGAAAATCATTGTGGATGAAAATCCCTTGTTAATGTCAGAGGAGAATGGGCAGACATTCATATGGTAGGGTCAGGATTTGGCATAAACAACGTGAAAGCATGGATCCATCCTGCCGTGTATCAACAGTTCAGGCTGATGGTGGTGGTGTAATGGTGTGGGGGATATTTTCTTGGTACTAGCAAGGTGTACCTAAAGTGGCTGGTGAGAGTACACTGAGCTGTGCTTGCAGTTTACATTCTGGCACAGATTCTGTGCACCAGGAAGACTAAACTCCTTCACATGGAGGAGTGATGTCATCCTACACTGGCTCCAGAAGGAATTGGGTAGTAGATGCTGGCATTGGCGAAGGATGTTGGACCGTTAAAGGAATGGTAAGTATTGCTGACTTTAGTTCTAATTTAATGTTTTCTTTATTATGGTAAGGAAGAAATTAAATAATATATATTTATAATATATATTATAAGTCCGGTATATATGAAATATTGAATTAAAATATTATGTATTCTTTATAGCTGAACTCCAGGAATTCAGCCACTTTGTAAAACCTGCTGACTTACCATGGGTTTAAATGGAGAAACAGAAAAAGGGCGCACCGACCTAGTGCATTATCGTTTAAAATAATTTATTAAAGAAACAAAAATAGGTATCATACTCACAATGGACATAACACAGGCATGTCAAACTGAACAAGGTGTATGATCCAAACAACATCTGAGTCCATATGATGGAACCCTGGATGACCAACTGGCTAACGTGTTTCGAGGATACAACCTTTTCCTCAGAGCCATGGATTTACCATGGGTTTAGTCCAGTAAGGTGCATGACGCCTCATGGACTTCTCTTGTTTATTTACAACTGACTGTTTTACAAGTCACTGAGATTTCAGCTATCGATGCACTCCCAAGACTCTGACAGGAGATGCGCTGTCTACTCACACACAGCAGTTCAGCCTTTCACTCAGCTGTTCATTCACAGGAGACTTTGTATTTTGTGAATGGATTCACATAAAACAAAGTGCTCTGTGATTGGGCAGGGGGAAGGGCAGGTACAGCAGTTACATTTAACTCTGCAGCTTCAGAAGCTGAGACTAGAAGGTCCATCATTGGAACGCTGGAAGTATAGTATTAGCAGTGCTCCCGATGCTCGTACATTAAAGAGAGAAGTCTACGAGGTGGCATGCATCGCATTGGACTTAACCCATAGAAATCGATCACATTTTTCAAAGCGACTGAATTCCAGGAGTTCAACTTTAGGACACTTTTCACATGCTTTCTTATGGCTCTCTAGCATGATGTTGTAAGAATCCTGTTTACAGAGATCAGTAGTTTAACCTCCTTGGCAGTGATCTCGAGTGTGGCTCAGGGTTAATTTTCAGCACCAAAAGCGGTAACCCCGAGCCACACTCAGGATTACACTGTAGTGTAATCTACCTTGTCCCTGCAATCCCCCGATGTCGGCATCTGTCTTCCGGGTTCCCTTCCCTGCGAACACCGTGACGCAGCGGGGCAGAACCGGCGGGAGATTCAGAAAAGTAAACAAAACATGACATACACATAATGCATTGTAATCTGTTAGGATTACATTACTGTATCAAACCATTTCACCTCAGTTTTGTCCCTAGTGCTCTGTCCAGTGTCCTGCCTGCACTTTTACCATTCTTTCTGCCTGGAAACTTGAACGTTCATGGCATCCAAAAAGCGTCCCTTTTTAGGTCAAAAGCGGTTTTAGACTCGCTAGGAAACAGTGATAGTGAAATAGAATCACTTGCAGAATTGATAGTGAGTTGTGGGGAATAGCAGACGTTTGGACTCTGTTCACATCTCAGCATTTCAGGAATGCATGCAAAATCATGCTTTTTTTGCATTTACTATATGTGAAAAATGTGTGTTGCGGTGCCATTTATTATTAATGTAACCCCCCAAACATGGCAAGCAGATGCATGGTGTTCCACATGGAAAACCGGTCAACAAACGTGAAGCTCAGCGCTCAAAAAACAACATGATCTGCTTTGGCACATTTAGGGCAGCCATTTAAAATCAATAGTCTGCCCTATTCGTGTGGTGAAAAACGGATACAGAAACAACCAAAATCATTCTCAAAATTCTTAGTTGTGAATGCAGCGTTAGATTCTTCCTTTTAAAAGCACAAATAGTTCCAGAAGCAGCTGGCATGGCTTCATTTTCACTCTTCTGAGTCATAAAGCTGTATTTACTTTAAATGATACTTTCATGCAGTTTCGGGATGTCTTCTTTTAAAGTTGTACTTTGTAATTTTCCACACTTTTAGGCTTTTGTGGGGTTAATGAAAACCTTTAATACTTTCCCATTCAAACACCGGTTGTAACTCTCCTCCCCAGTACGTTTCTGAATTATTCACTACAATTCCACATCTGTCAAGCATGGCCCTACCTTGCACATTCCTAGTGTTCATGTCTCTTTGAATTTACAGGAAGGAGATTTCTGGGTGAATTGATTAGACTCTGCATGCATGTGAATGTGCACTGTGATGATAAAGAGAAAAATCCTTACTGACTCTAATTATTGCAGAGAGCTAAAAATGTGCAGTACACACCCAATTGATAGGGTAGACCTTTTTCAAGTCTGATTTTAGATCACCATGTCACCAGTGAAAAAATGAACATTTATAGTTTTGTAATTCTATTTCTGTGCCTAGAGCCCAATTGTCCCAGACTGGTCTCATACATTTAGAGGCTTGTGAATAAAAGTGTATGTAAACCCTAAAAATGAACTTCATTTTTTTCTCACACACACTATATTGCCAAAAGTATTGGGACACCCCTACAAATCATTGGATTTAGGTGTTCCAATCACCTCCATGGTCACATGTGTATAAAATCAAGCACCTAGGCATGCAGACTGCTTCTACAAACATTTGTGAAAGAATGGGTCACTCTCAGGAGCTCAGTGAATTCAAACATGGTAGCATGATAGGTTGCCACCTGTGCAATAAGTCCATCCATGAAATTTCCTTGCTACTAAATATTCCACGGTCAACTGTTAGTGGTATTCTAACAAAATTGAAGCAACTGGGAACAACAGCATCTCAGCCACAATGTGGTAGGCCACGTAAAATGACAGAGCGGGGTCAGAGCATGCTGAAGCGCACAGTGTGCAGAAGTCGCCAACTGTCTGCAGAGTCCTAAAGACCTCCAAACTTCGTGTGGCCTTCAGGTTAGCACAACAACAGTGTGTAGAGAGCTTCATTGAATGGGTTACCATAGCCAAGCACATGCATCCAAGCCTTACATCACCAAGTGCAATGCAAAGCTTTGGATGCAGTGGTGTAAAGCACATCGCCACTGGACTAGAGAAGTGGAGACATGTTCTCTGGAGTGACAAATCACGCGTCTCTGTCTGATAATTTGATGGAGGTGTCTTGGTTTGGTGGTTGCCAGGAGAACAGTTTGTGGTGGATTAACTTGACAGTTCTGATCTCAACCCACTAGAACACCTTTGGGATGAGTTATAGCAAAGACTGCGAGCCAGGCCTTGTCCGACATCAGTGCCTGACCTCACAAATGTGCTTCTGGAAGAATGGTCAAGCAGTCCCATAGGCACACTCCTAAACCTTGTGGACAGCCTTCCTAGAAGAGTTGAAGCTGTTATAGCTGCAAAGGGTGGGCCAACTCAATATTGAACCATATGGACTAAGACTGGGATGTCATTAAAGTTCATGTGCGTGTAAAGGCAGACGTCCCAATACTTTTGGCAAGATAGTGTATGTGTATATAATACAGATAAGCGTGTGCGTATGTATGTGTATGTGTCTGTGTATGTATATATGCATATATATATATATATATATATATATATATATATATATATATATGTTGATTTGCCAGAAATCCAGTAGTGAGCTGACAACACAGTGCCTCTGTTGCACTGAAATCGCAAGGAGGCCTGTGAGCCCTGCCCAGACTACTTCTGTTACCTATAGAACTCTTCCCTCCAATGTTCTGGAGAAGAGAAGGAGTTCTGTAGTCCAGGCACACTTTCTGTGTCAAGAACTTGCATAGGTCTAGGTTTAATATGGAGGTCACCTTTCCACCACTAAATTCTTTGTATTCCTATAGAGAATGCTATAAGGGGGGGGGGGGTGTAATTACTACTGTAATTACCTTTTTCAAAGCAAAATGGTATATATTGGGAGTCAAAGGATTGTGATTGGCTGTGAGCAGATTGACAGATGACAGGTTGACAGATGCGGTGGCCGTACTCATGTAACCTCACTTTTTAGTGATTATATGCTTACAGGGTTGGATGAGCAATCTTGGACACAGACATTTTGTGTCCAGGTCTGTTCATGTATCCCTGAATGCATTAAACCCCTCAGATGTATGTGGATACATGCATACAGTTGTGGTGTCTGTCAGCCGGTCATTGAGTTGTACAGGCTTCTGGTCATAGCTGACTGCACACGCATGTGACACCAGGTGCAGAAATATGCTCCTTTTTGACAGTGTACAGCCCTCTGCGCCAGTATGTAAGAGCCCTGAGTCATATACGTAGCTATGCACAGAAAGTTAATTATATCAGAGTGATCACAGAAACGGGATTAACATTGTATGTGAAGCCTCACATGCAGGGGTGGACTGACAACTCATGGGGCCCCATGTCCTCGCCCACACTCAAAAAAAGCCTATAAAAGGTACCAGGGGCATTTCATGGGGCCCCCTACTGACCCCGGGCCCTTGGGCAGTGCCCGAGTGCTCGAATGGTCAGTCCGCCCCTGCTCACATGTATAAATATAGCTTTATTAACTTCCCTGGCGGTATTCCCGAGTGTAGCTCGGGGTAAAGTTTCAGTACCACAAGCGGTAACCCTGAGCTACACTCGAGAATGCCATGTGGCGTTGCTTCAGGATCCCTCGATCACTTACGTTGTCCTGCGCTCCCGCGATGTCCCTCCTGCAGTGTCCCCTGTAATGTCCTCCGGCCGATGCCGGCATCTGTCTTCTGGGTTATGTCCCCTGCGACGTCGTGATGTACGGGGATGGAACTGGCGAGAAATTTGAAAATTGACAAAAAGTGGCATTCACTAGAATCACATAGTAAAACATTACTGTATCAAAGCATTTCACATACATTTTGTCCCGAGTGCTTTGGCCTGTGCCCTGCCTGCATGTTTACTGTTCTTATTGCCTGGAAACTGAGAAACATCCATGGCGTCCAAAAAGCACCACCTTTAGATCAAAAGCGGTTTTAGATCAGCTAGAGAACAGCGATAGTAAATCAGAACCACTTGCAGAATTGAGTGATAATGATTTGTGGGGAAATTCGTCATCAGACACTGAAAACGATTTTGAGACTTTGCTCAGTGATGTGCGAACTTGGCGCTATATTTCAAATTTCAGTGTTTTTGGTTTGATTATATTATTGAATTAAATTTATTATTGTTATATTATTATTTTTTATGATTATTATATTATAATTTATGATTTCATGTTTCAAATTTTAACATACCCAGGATATTTACTAGACTCTTGTTTGGACAGATTTCAGTGAGTTATTCCTAAAATTTACAGGCCTACAATAAAAAAACGACATATTTCCATGCAAAAAAATGTACCGCTTTGAGCACAGAAATACTGACATAATCAGACCGCTAGGGAGGTTAATGAATAGAAAAAAATGGACACATATTTGACACCACTAAAAATCAGATTCTAGTTCAGTTCTACTACTCCAGTTTTGGGCAGCTTTGCATTTTGAGAAGGCTGTCCTGACAGATGAGAGGGTCTTTCCAAAACAATGCTGTGTGCCTGACAGAAGCAGAGGGTTTCCCAGTGAATTTCATGCTGAGAAAATGCAGCAGTTTTGTTTTACTTGTGGAGGTGTGCACAGCAGAGAATCTAAGAGAATGAGGAAGATGCAAGCCTGTGTGTGAGATGAATGGGTTAAGTTTGAGGTAGATATGTAGCTGGAGAAGAGTGGAGTGTTTGTGTGCAATGTCTACTTTACACCTGCTGCGTCTTCAGTAGGGAGGTGGAAAGGAGCAATCGCTGTCAGCCTCTAGTGGCCAGGTGTCAAAACTGGAGTCTGCTGATAACTTGGGCCTCACAATGCAGAGACAATAGCATTTTCTTCTACCAGGCATTCTTAATCCGAGTAGATAAAACGCCCTGCGCTTTGGGAACCCTGGAATGCCAGTTTTAGGGATTTGTTTTGCAAATTGATTAATTAACCCTTTGAATTGTTTCACGTACTTTCAGTACTCCTTTTTTTTTTTTTTTTCTACGTGATTTACGGCTGAATTGGTTGTTCTAAAGGGAAAACTGTCTCCTTGGCTGCTTAACATGTCCTTCATTCTATGACATTGTTTGTGCAAAGGTTTAACATCACTCCAGACTTATATTTTACTAAGCCCACAATGGCTTCTGTTTCCTTTAAGATACCAAGTTGTGTAGAATAAAGACACAATTGGCCCTTGCCTCTTGTGATTTTATGTTATTTCAACCGAAATTCAAGGGAGTTGATGCAATTATTAAAGAAAATGTTTGGTGCATGGACAATTAGTATAATATAGTTACAGTGAAAGCTAACAGCGGCATGGTGAAGTAAAATAAACGAGTCTGCAGGGAGATCTGACTTGGTTATACCTGAACCCAATTCTCTAGCCGCATAGGTGATTACCTTAATAATGTAACAATGCAGCAGATGTGCTCTCTTTACCCAGAATTCCCACTCCCATTTATTTTGACTTATGGGAGGTTTACATGTATTTATATGTATAACGGTGATCATCTTGATTCACGTTTTCATGATAATATGGTCACCCATAATATTGGACCCAAGCTATACTGCTAGGTGTGAAGCTTAGCTGAAATTTCCCTGGAAATGCTTTTTTTTAAACAGGAGATTGTTGGGTGATTTTTGCTCGATTCCTCTGAGCTTTTCTGTATCTGCAATCTGTTTAATTCTGGTCTCTGGTGGCTATTAATCGAGAATACTTTCTGCAACATGACTAAATTGCAGCATTGCAGAGTCATGTGTTGAAGGCCTAATCAACTCCAGTGACTCTCTGTCTGATCATAAGTGATTGCATTTGTGTGATTGTACAACTGGAACGTGCCTTAGATGGAGGTCAGGAAGAAGTTAACAAAAATAAATCTAGTATTGAATGCTTCCAGTTGTGTTTTACAAATTGTCTTTGTAGTCCCGTTACATGACATCATCTAGATATATTTTTCACTGGTAAAAGCAGTTTCTTGTTTGGTTCAGTAGTACATTATTCACTAGATCAAAATGCTGTATCAAGTTATTTCTTGCAGTATCATTCAGAAAATGTTCCACCAACACTGGTTTGAAAGCTTGTTGGTAGATGCCAGGATTCTCGAATAAAGTTAATAATCAAGCCCTGGACGTTTCTGATTCGATCCAATAGGTGCAATAGACAGAGGAATTCATAGAGTGTTTAAGGCTGGCCATAGACGGGCCATTTATCGGCCGAATCGTCGGCCGATAAACGAAAAATTGGTCGGCCCCGTTGCTGATGCTGTCACCAATGTCGTTTTTCGTGGATTTTCCAGCATGACCGATAAAAATAAACGAGAAGATCCGCAAAAAACGGCCGTCGGGCTGGCCCTACTAATGGCGTGAATATCAGCTGATTTTTCGTGCGGACGAAAATTCGGCTGATAAATGACTCGTCTATGGCCTGCAGTAGACACTCTTTTGAATTCCAGTGTGTCTGTCGGGTGCAAGTGACAGACTATGTAACTGTTGCAGATAGGTCCATGAATTCGGAGCATGCACCATGTATGGCAACACAGAGACCAAAACGAGCGGTAGGGAATTTTTAATCTGGCTCAGGCCATTTAAAGGTAAAGGGTCATGGTGCCAAAATGTGTCAGTGATTATCTCTCGAGGCTAGGTTCACACTGCCGCAGTTTTGCGCAGGCACGACAGTCCATTAATTTGACACTGGCAATTCCCCCCACCTGCAGTAGTGTGAAGCTAGCCTTAGGCTAATAAAATAAAATTAACCTTTCTCAGTGACTAATCTAACTATTATCCAATCAAACATTCCCAAAAATACTTAAATGAATAAACGATACACAAAATATATATAATAAAAAATAAATAAAATAACAATAGTCTAATTCAAGTCCAAATCCACCCAAAGCAAATACAAATAAGTCCACTAGGAAGGATTCCAATCCTTTTTCAATCCCGTGATACCTCAAAAAAAAGAACACTCATATAGTGCATTATCTTCCACCATAATAGATAACCGTAAAACGTGCAAAATAAATCCTTGCAACAATCCAAACCACTCAGCTGTGAAAATTGGTGATTATGCAAAAGAAAAAAAAATACAAAAATTATACCCAAAATATATATTTTTATAACTTCAAAAATTATTAAATGTGAACAAAATTCAATCTAAAGTGAACACTTCAATACTTATGGTGAACACTCAGTGACCACTTCAATTCAAATAGTGAACACTCAAAATAGTGATATTAAATACCATTACCCTCTGCTTATCACAATATCTCTGGTAAAGTATTACTTCCAAGTTTTCCTTCACTTCAGGAGCCCATCCTCCATATTCCTCATAAAGCAAAGGAGACTCATATAATAGACTTCAAAGTATAGGGATAAATTTATTAAATTACTTACATTGGGGATAAAAAATATCAGCTGTCTGGCAAACTAAACCAGCCTTGCAAACAATAGGACATGGAAACCATGTTTTTCCAGTAGTTAAAATGGCCACGGCAGCACCAGATAATAGTTAGATTAGTCACTGAGAGAGGTTATTTTATTTTATTAGTTCTACTTTCTAGGGAGAAAGTGTTACTCTAGTGGGGGATTCACATATTGAAGGTGTATTTGATTTCATAGCCTTAGGCTAGGTTCACACCTATGCAGGTTGTGTTTGAGCCATTTCTGCATTGTATTTTTTGTTGCGTTTTGCACGTGTATTTTTTACCTTTGTGTGTTTTTATGTTTTCATTTTCAAAATTTTCTTGTTGCTAGGCAGATTTAAAAAGCAAAACGTGGCAAAAACACCATTGGCAAAAAAGACCATTGAAGTCTATAGAACCAAAAACACAACTTTTTGCGTTCAAAAAAAGTCCCTGACCCTTTCCAAAAAATGCACCGGGTGAAAACACGCACATGTGAACATGTCCCATGGGAAATCATGTTAAATGGACTGTACTGCGTTTCTGCAAAACGCTGCAGAAAATGCCGAAGTGTGAACCTATGGTTAGGGCTGATTCACATGTGGTGGAGTGTGATGTGATTTGAGCCCTTTCATTTTGAAGCTCCATGCACACTGGGCATTTTGATAACTCTGAAAACGTTCGCTGTGTAAAGTCACGTTAAAAATGTGAGTTTTTCAGCTTTTTAAAGCGTTTTTGCATTAGTGTTTTGCCGCGATTAGCGGCACTTTTCCACGTTTGTTTTTTTTTACCCCCCCCCTCAAATTTTTTTCTTGGTAAAAAAAAAATCCATAAACGCCGGTTTGTGGAATTTTACCGCGTCTTTCAGCGTTAGAGCATTTTTCAGCTAAAAAACGCCTCTAGAAACCCACTAGTCCTGTGTTTTTTTTCCAGCCAAAAAACGTCCCAGCCAAAAAATGATGATTACAGTCTGTGTGCATGGGATAACATGCTGGGGGGTTTACTGGCTGTAGAAAAAAACATCAAAAGACAAAAACAGCAGCTGTAAAAATGTCAAGTGTGCATGAGGACTGAATGGGCTGCATTGCACTGGATCTCACCTAAAGGTGTGCATGCACTAGTTTCAAAATGATCTGCAACCAGATCGCATGCTGCTTCTGTACCATGTGATTCAGTGCAGGCAAGCACACTGTGTTTGCGACCTGCGTTTGGCGTGCTGCTGGCATTGAAACCTGCTGCAGATCTCAATTGCATTGTATTTTGAATGCGGTGCGGGAAGTGCGCACTTTGTTCTGGTGTAACAGGCAATTAATCCAACATATATGAAGAAACTTTATAGCTGCTGGTTATCGCTTGCTTTATCACTCCATTTTGTAATAAAATACCTTCTGTGTACATTTTATTTTCATTTTAGTGTGTTTTTGTTTGTTTTTATTTTGGAAGTTGTGCAGAATATAAAACGGCAATGTTTTTTTTATTTTCCCTTTAGAACACAAGGTAAGGTAACAGCAATAGAGAAAAGTATGTTCAAGGTAGTAATTGTGATTTGACTACAAATTGTCAAATGGTCATAGCTATGAATGCCACAAACAAAAGTGCAGTAGACAGAAGTGAAGAGCTTTATACATTTCTTTTCATTTAGTAGTATACACTGTGTTCCAAATTATTCTGCAAATTCTATTTAGGTGTCATAAAGAATAAATATTTTGTTTTTCAGTTTAACTCATGGATGGCATTGTGTGTCAGGGCTCTTTTGATCACTGAAAACAATCTCGGACACCTGTGATAATTAGATTGGCAGGTGAGCCCAATTTAAGGAAAAACTACTAAAGGAGGGTATTCCACATTATTAAGCAGAGCACAATTTTCAAGTAATATGGGGAAGAAAAAGGATCTCTCTGCTGCTGAAAAGAGTGAAATAGTTCAATGCCTTGGACGAGGTATGAAAACATTAGATATTTCACGAAAACTTAAGCGTGATCATCGCACTATTAGGAGTTTTGTGGCTGATTCAGAGCACAGACGGGTTCATGCAGATAAAGGCACATTGAGGAAGATTTCTACCAGATCCATGCATCGGATCAAGAGAGCAGCTGATAAAATACCATTACATAGCAGCAAACAGATATTTGAAGCTTCTGGTGCCTCTGGAGTCCCACGGACATCAAGGTGTAGAGTCCTCCAGAGTCTTACAACTGTGCATAAACCTTCTATTCGGTCACCACTGACCAATGCTCACAAGCAGAAATGGCTGCATTGGGCAGAAAAATACATGAAGACTAATTTTTAAACAGTCCTGTTCACTGATGAGTGCCGTGCAACCCTGGATGGTCCAGATGGATAGAGTAGTGGATGGTTGGTGGACGGCCACCCTGTTCCAACAAGGCTGCAACGTCAGCAAGGCGGTGGTGGAGTCATATTTTGGGCCGGAATCATGGGAACAGAGCTAGTCGGCCCCTTTAGGGTCCCCGAAGGTGTAAAGATGACCTCTGCAAAGTATGTGGAGTTTATGGCTGACCACTTTCTTCCCTGGTACAGAAGGAAGAACTATGCTTTCCGTAATAAAATCATCTTCATGCATGACAATGCACCATCTCATGCTGCAAAGAATACCTCTGCATCAATGGCTGCTATGGGGATAAAAGGAGAGAAAGTCATGGTGTGGCCTCCATCCTCCGCTGACCTCAATCCTATTGAGAACCTTTGGAGCATCCTCAAGCAAAAGATCTATGAGGGTGGGAGGCAGTTTACATCCAAACAGCAGCTCTGGGAGGCTATTCTGACATCTTGCAAACAAATTCAAGCAGAAACTGTCCAAAAACTCACAAGTTCAATTGATGCAAGACTTGTGAAGCTGCTATCAAATAAGGGGTCCTATGTTACAATGTAACGTGACCTGTTAAAATGTTTAAAACGTTAAAAAATTTGATTGAAATAGCTTTTGATTTCAGTAAATATGCTGCAAACACAACAAATGACAATTTTCAGTTCTTTACAACCTATAAAGTGTTTTGAAACTTACTGTGCGGAATAACTTGGAACAGTGCATTGTAAGTTTTTTATGTTTAACAAAAACTGTTATCATTAGGAGGTTTGTTCAATAAAATGTGAATTATACTCTTAATAGTTGATAACATGAGAATTATGCTGACTGTTATTTACATCAATTATTTAGGTAAATGAGAAAAATATCATTTGCGTAATAATTTGGAACACGGTGTATGCATAGCAAAAATGACCACATAATGATGTTGTATTGTCACCTGGCTGGTGTTTTAACCTAACTTGCATACCCTTGTATTGTGATGATATAATCGTTTTATACCACGCCACACTGAATATCATTTCCAGCTCTATTGGTTAACCTCACTGGGACACTCAATTGAATGGTTTCGGAAGTTTGTCCAAAACCAAATTGAATACAGGTTTTTCCTGCAGGTTTCAACTGAATCAGGGAATTCCCCTCTCCATCTGGATAATGATTTAACATTAAACCATAATATGTTAGACTGTTTTTATTATTTCCCTTTAGCTGCTTGGAGAGGTCAAGCTATTGTGCGTTATTGGTGTTCTGGGGCTTAGTTTGCAATATAAAGTCAGTTTGTATTTATTAATTTATGTAGTGTGTCTGAGGTTTCTGGAGGGAAATGCTGAAATATATGTAATCCAGTTGTACACATTTCAGATCAGTGCTCTTTGACAGCCACTGTTCTGGCATAGATAAAGGTAGGAATACTCTCCAGTAGACGGTTACTGCTCACAATATACAAAGTGATCTGCATTTCAGAGCTCACTGCCAGCCGCCGTTTATGTTGGGCAAGGTGCTGCTTGGCTATAACTGCTAAGAAGTGAAATATGGTGCGAGCGATGTTAGCTTATATTTTTTATTACTACAAATGAATGAAATGGCTTTACTGTTAAGTCTGCAAACTGGAACTCTTAAAGCGAACTACACTGCATCTGAGCTCCACAAACCAAAAACACTATTACATTCATTCCTAACCACTTCAAGTCTGGACACTTTTACCCCCTTCCTGTCCAGGCCAATTTTCAGCTTTCAGCACTATCGCACTTTGAATGACAATTGCGCGGTCATGCAACACTGTACCCATATGAGTTTTTTAGCATTTTTTTTGAGACAGATAAAGCTTTATTTTGGTGGTATTTATTCACCATTGGGATTTTTTTTTTTGCTATATAAATGAAAAAGTGTTTTTCTTATAAAATGTTGCTAATAAATAATCTTTCTTCATAAATCTTGGCCAAAATGTATTCAGTTATCTTTTTAGTAAAAAAATAAATAACCCAAATTAGTTTATAATAAAAAATTATAATTTTAAAAAAAAAGTTTTTTACATTTTTATTTTATTTTCTATATTATTTGGTTTTCTCTTTTTTTTATTTTTTTTACATACTGTCACCCTAGCAGTGACACTGTACTACTTGGGGGTTATGAAGATTTTATTTTTCTACACTGATTGCTTTTACACCCACAAAGGCTGTAAAAGCAATCATTTCTTCTCTCTGGCTGCATTCTTGCAGCCATTGAGAAATACTGTGTGAGCTGTGATTGGTCACAGCTTGTCACATGGTACAAGGCTGTTGTGGATAGCCTTGTACCATGTGACTTCTGTGATCATTCACAGATTTCACATGTAGTAAGCAATGATGTCAGAAGTGACATCTTGCTTACTACTCTTCATGTGATCACATGATTGGTACCTCGCACAGAGGTCCAGTACAACAATCTGTGTTCCAATGTGTCCAGAGGACACAGCAGGCACTAGATCGAGGTGCTGCGCGCTCCCTGGGAGCGCATAGCGCTGCAATCTGGTGCCCCCGCCCCTGCACTGCCACTGATCGGTCGTTTTATATACAGCGGCCGGATGGGAAGTGGTTAATATTCAAAGCAAACTCCCCTGTCCATCCATGTCTTAATGCTTTATTTTGCTGAGAAATCACTTTGAAATCCCCCTAGCATTTCTTGCTGTGGCCATCTTGAGTAAGGGCAGATGATATTAATTCCTGGAATCCATCTGCCCTTAGTTCAGGCAGGAGGGTGTACTTAGCTGAGAAAACTCCTTCTCCCCTCGTGAAGACCGCTGGGATGCATGACATCATTTGCATAGGCATGGACACCAAGAGATAACTGAAGAATGTAAAATGTAAAAAAAAAATGTAAACAAATATATTTCCCTATTTACTAATGCTAGCAGCATAAAGATTAAACATGTCAATGTTGATTGAGAGAGTGAAGTTCTGCTTTAATGAGTTAAACTCCTGCCTTAGGCTCCATGCACGCTGGGCATTTTACTAACACTGGTAGCATTAGCTGTGTAAAGTCACAATAAAACCACAAGTTTTTTTGCGTTTTTGCATTAGGCTCCATGCCTAATGGAGCAAAAACGAAAACGCTAAAAAAACTTGCATTTTTAACGTGACTTTACACAGCTAATGCTACCATTGTTATTAAAATGCCCAGTGTGCATGGAGCCTAAGGCAAACATTTCTTTTTTTTTTTGCTCAAAAAAAGTCTAAAAACTCTGGCTTGCCATGTTTTGCCACGTTTTTCAACGTTAGAGCATTTTTACAGCTAAAAAACTCCTCTAGAAACCCACTAGTCCTGGGGTTTTTTTTCCACCCAAAAACTGCCCCAGCCAAAAAATGCTGATTACAGCCTATGAGTGCATGGACATATAGAATAACATGCTGGGGAGTTTACTGGCTGTAGAAAAAAAAGCCAAAAACAGCAGCTGTAAAAACGTCCAGTGTGCATGAGGACTTATGCTTACTCATTTTTAATTCTATTGTTGAACCTTAAATCATATCTCCTGAATTTAAATCATAAGGCTGGGTTCACATTTATGCGGTGCGGAATTCGTACCGCATCAGAATATCACCCCATTCATGCGAACTGATGCAGGTGTGTATGTTAACAACACCCTGAAAGCGGTCCGCAAAACACGGTGCTATGTGCAGAATCAGATCGCATAAGTGTGAATACCCATGCGATCCGAATCTAGTGCAGACTTAAAAAAGGGTCCTGCACCTTTTTGGTGCGGGTGTGGTGTAATTAGAGCCATATACTGTATAATATATGGATCCAATTGCAACGCACACAAAATGCATGGGATTTGCACAGGAATGCAGTGTGGTTCCTGTGCGAATCACATGCGATGTACCGCACTGCATTAGTGTGAACCCAGGCTAAAAGATCCACATTCTGAAGGCAGTTTATACTTTTATGTCCTTACTGCAACCAACTACCCTACACTAACCCTGGGTGCTCTAATATGCTAGTACTGGCTTGAGAATGCATAGTCAAGGCTCTCCCTGCTTGCTGCAAAGCCCTATTATTTTGCAGAATGACACTAAGCGCAATGTTCAGTAGGAAGTTGCAGGAGGGATTGGGCTAACCTTTTATATCCTCAAGTGTAGGTTTATTAGAGCATCCTGGGATTCTGGACCACTGGGAGGGCTCTCTAAGGCTCCATTTACACCTGAGCGTTTTGTGTTTCCCTACGCCTGGCTATGCCTGACAAAGCTCAACATACAGAGTCCCATTGTTTGTAATCGTTCCTGTTCACGTTTCAATGCCCAGTCACTTGTATGTGCTACTCCGTATGCTCAAAGAAGCTATTTTTTAATCAGGTATTTTTGTCCGCATAGGCTTCAATGGGAGTGACTGTAAATGTGTGTATATTTTCTGCATCAGTGGTGTATGCAGGTCCACCAATAAGGTGGTACAGCTGACCCTCCTGTACAGGCCCTTGGCCCCATCAGTTCAACAGGGGTCTGGACACTGTACATGCAGAAGGGCCAGCTGTACTGCCTTATTGCTAAACCTGCCCCCCCCCGTGTCTCTCCCTGCAGTGCAGCTGTGCCCCAGCCCTCCCCTTTCTGCTGCTCCGATCACCTGGTGTCCTCACACATCACCTCTGGCTTCTGCTCCTCTCCTCCTTGCTGGCTGCAGGGCAAAGGAGGCTTGGGTTCAGAATGGGGAGCAGGACGGCAGTAACTGTCATATTTACTGCCTCCTTCCCTTCCTGGATGAACATGGTGAGTGATCTGTACTGGTCACGGCTGTATTCATGTATAATTGAAGCATGGTAAACTGTGTTTACTATGCTTCGTTTTGTGAATGAACAAGGAGCCTCTGTACAGAACACTTTCTGTTTATTCACTCTCCAGTTTACCTTAGGCTGCAGAGAAAGGAATTGAAGAATGTATGTCCTCAGTCCCTTTCTGTATTTCAAATGTGAGCTATCAAAAGGGCTGTTTAAAAAAAAGAAAAAAGTGGGGAAAAATGGAAAAAAAAAGTAATAAAGGACTTGTTCCATTGCTCTCTAAAGAGCGTTTCACGTTCAGATCGTACTTCAGAGAACGTTTGACAGGTAGTGAGGAGGCGATAACCTCTTCAGCCCCACACTAGAATGCTTCAGTCACATGCATTGCACACAGTTGTGTGGTGCTTGCAGATCAGCATCATTCACTTGAATGGGTTGTATTCAATAGGGGATATAATTCCTGCCACAGTCAGGAAGCAAGGCATCATGGCTAAAGCTTGTGTACACTCCCTCACGCTGCCAATACAGCTAATTGGGGTAGCAATTCGGGTGGTAAAAACATAGCTCAAGCATGGGGTTTTATCACCTCAACCTCACATGTGAATGAGCTCCAAGGACTCATTCACACAGAGACTGACTGATTGAATGAGTGGCTTGTTCATGTGGCTGGAGCCATCTTTTACTCTATGGGAGTGCAGCAGCTGTATGAACGTTCAAACACAGGCACAGGTCCTAATTTGACAGGTTTGCAGGTGAGTGTCCCTAAGGCTGCTTTCACACAGAGGAGTTTTTTGTGTTAAAAACTGCACATGAAAAACTCAAGAAAACTGCTTCCCTGTGTATGTGAATGTATAACTATGTACGTTTTCACACTGAGGCGTTGCGCTTGCGGTGCGGTGTAAAAACTCTTGCTTGCAGCATCTGCAGCATCTGTAAATAAGTGATTTTTCTCTTTCACTGATGTGGGCTAATGAGGCTGCAGTGATGGGCACTGATAGGCTGCACTGATGGGCACTGATAGGTGGCACTGATGGGCACTGATGAGGAGGCAGTGGTAGGTGGCAGGCATCGCTAATGGGCACTGAAAG
Organism: Staurois parvus; assembly: GCF_062004578.1. NCBI lineage: Eukaryota > Metazoa > Chordata > Amphibia > Anura > Ranidae > Staurois > Staurois parvus. The sequence goes on from NW_028318002.1 coordinate 3,120,352, forward strand.
GCAGCACTGATATATGGCACTGATAGGCGGCACTGTTGCGCACTGATAGGCGGCACTGTTGCGCACTGATAGGCGGCACTGATTGGCATTTATAGGTGGCACTGACTGGCACTGATGGGTGACACTGAAAGGCAGCTCAGATGGCACTGATATGTGGCATTGATGTGCACTGGTAGGCACTGATATTATTATTATCATTATTATTATTATACAGTATTTATATAGCGCCAAAAAGTTTGCTCAACGCTGTACATTGTAGTGGGGGACAGTACATGAGACAATACAGTAACAGTACAATACACGAGGGGTTCCAGGGCCCTGCTCTTTGGAGCTTACAATATAGGAGATTATATATGTGGCATTCATGTGGCACTGATTAGCACTGACAGCTGGCACTGATGGACTCTGACAGGTGGCACTGCTGGGGCTACACTGATCATCAGGGCACACTGATCATCAGTGGTCTGATGATCAGTGTACATATCCCCTCCGCGGAATGCCGATTACTGGCTCTCCTCACAAGCTGTCAGCGTGACAGCTCGAGAGGAGAGAAATGCAGATAACCGGCATTACCCTGTTTACATGTGATCAGCTGTGATTGGACACAGCTGATCACATGACCGAGCCGACATCTTCGGCTCTTTCCATGGATCGGTGATCCGCTGTGTCCGAGGAACACAGCGCACCACTGATCGCAGCGCACCGGGAGCCGTGCATGCGCGCTTAGAATGGGAGGATGTCATATGACGTCCTCCCAGAACGAGAGAACCGCCTTGCGTCCATCATGTTACTATATGGCGGGCGGGAGGTGGTTAACAATACTCAGAAAGCGCTGCAAAAGCACGGTTAAAACCACCTATGCGTTTTTGCTGTGGATCCCTGTGAAAGTAGCCTAAATGCACACTGTCTGTGTTTGGGGCTATACACCTGCACCAATACGCCTGTCAAATTAGGACCTGTGGCTGTGTTTGTACAGCTCCTGTGTCCCCATAGCATAACATATGCTGCCTGCACACAGCTTCAGGTGGCTCCAGCCACACAAACCACTAATTCACACTGTACAGGCCACAGTGTCCATGTGAATGAGCCCCAGGACCTCATTTACACACACAGCTTTATTTACTAACTCAAAGTTTTATCTCTTAGATTTAGCAGGACTTTTGTAAGCTTTATTGTGTTTGTATCTGCTAATAATGGGGGGAGGGGGAGGTATGCTGTATGGGGCCCATTGATTTCAAACAGCAGCCCTGGGTGCATGTTTGTTATCACTTCACACTGTATTCCAACTCCTCCTTCAATAAAGAGACTGTTGGGCTAATAGATACATGGCTGATTTGCCAAGTGCACATATACGACCTTTGGATGGATGTGAAGCACAATGTGCCACCTACTGGCTGTTAGAATGTTTAACCCCAAAATAGAAAGTAGCAGGTTATTTAGAGCTGGTTCGGACTACACCATGACTCTAGCAGTGGAATGAGTTGATAGCTGTTAAAGATATGACTTGTATCTCCTGCATTTTTCATATTACAAGGACACATAGTCTTGAGCAGTTGATTAGAAATGGCCGAGTTAATGCAGACAAACAGAATTCTTTGTTGGTGCTTGTTATAATAAACCCGTTGTTAGTTGGCAGGTAGCCTTTATTAAATGATGTGTCTCGCTTGCCTGAGCTGTACTTAGATAATTCTCCTGCTTAGTCTCATCATTTAATGAAGTCCTGTCACCGTCCTTCAGGCCTTGCAGTAATCCAAGCTTAAAAAAGCAATGACTTTGAGGTAACACTGCAGTCAATATTAAGTCCAATGTGGACAAGGTGAAAAAAGGGCCCATTTTCTATTTAAAGATATCGTATGAGAGAAATATGGATGCTGCCATCATTAACTTCTGAAAATGCTAGTTACCTGGCTACCATGCTGATTTTTTTATTACAACACTTTGGCCTTGTTCACTTGGGATGTAAATAATCGTATGCCTGTGAAGGGCCATGTTTACCAGCACAGATGTTCCATGCTTCCTAGTACAGACAGTCCCATTGCTGTAAATTTGGATGCAGCAGCTGCATGGGCACAGCCACTGCTCCCAATGTGACATCCATGCAGCTTCAAGTGGTCCTGAACGCACCTTGGATGCAAGTATGCATACAATAACTTCTGACTTCTCTGATTTACATACTTGTTCTGGGTCTGTAACTAAAAGTCAGAGGTTCAACATAACAGCCAGGCAAGTACCATTTTCAGAAAAAAATGTCAGTGGCAGCCTCTGTATTTCCCTCATAGCTGACGGTCTATTGCAGTGTCCTTCAATATTAGGTGGGCTGGACAATAATGAAAGATCTGAGGGGTATACTAATATGAGGGGGCTACTAATAAACTCTGCATAAAATCTTTTCCTCCATGATAGCTGATTACACATTAGTACAAATGTGATACTGTGGTACCATTTATTATTTGGCAAATCACTTCCAAAGAGACAACACATGCACAATGTTTACATTTTATCCATATAATCCTGGTGAAGGAATAATGCCAGGTGACATGTTATTTGATCAATAAGCTGCTGCTAAAGTTTATAATATAACGTAGTTTAATCAGAACACTCACTCTGTTTATCCTTAACCTGAATTTTGTATAATTCTTTCCAAGCATTATGTTTTAACTCGTGCTTCTAAATGGGACTGCAGGTCTTCATCATGTCACTATATAATGTTCATCCTCCCTGGTATACTGCTGAATTAGGGAACCCATTGGTCTGAATCTTCCTAAGAGCAGATTCAGGGCCTTTTACAAAATGGGTCATTTGCAGGATTTGGCCAGCAGGGCTGCTATGTGTATACCAGGAAAACGTCAAGCCACTCATCATGTAAGCTGTGTCCTAATAAACAGAAGCCTCCCCTGTCTTCATATCTCTCCTGTTCATTAACAGAACACTATGGGGGAAATATACTAAAACTGGAGCAGACAGAATCTGGATCAGCTGTGCATAGTAACCAAGCTTCTATATTCAGCTCATTCAGTTAAAGAGGAACTACACTGCATCTGAGCAGCACAAATCAAAAACACAATTTAATTTATTTTTGCTATCCAAAGCAAACTCACCCATCAGGCAGGCAACTTGAGTAACGGCAGATGATTCATGTAGCATTTACTTACTAGAATTCATCTGCCCTTAGCTCAGGTATGCAGACAGCAGGGTGTGCTTAGCTGAGAAAGCCCCTCCTGAAGACTCCAAGGATGTATGACATCATTGTTTTAGGCATGGGAACCAGGAAGTAACTGAAGAACTGTAAAAAAAAAAGTTTAACCTGTTCCCACCCAGCCAATAGCATAATGGTGGCGGAGTGGGACTCTCGTCGATCTGGGTGGGCGTCATATGACATCCTTCCCGGATCGTGCATTCCTGCAGGGCTGCCCTGTGGGGTGATCTGTCACTGGCTGTGTTCCCTGGACACAGCCAATGACAGATCTGTGTACCTGCCCATTGCCAGTATCATGTGACCTGCGGTGACCAATCACAGCAGGTCGCATGACAATTGTAAACATTGGATGTCTTCCTTTCCTGCCATCTATTGTATACAATTGTGTCACTAGCTGTGATTGGTCACTGTAATCACATGTACAGACTGGGCCAATCACAGCCCATCTGTGTCATGTGGTTAGCTGTGGCCAATCACAGCTAATCACAAAAAAAAACCCTGAATGAATCGATTTCATTCAGTTAGAAATTCTTTGCTATAAGCAATCATAATGTGTAAATAAATAAAATACTGATAACTTCCCCAGAGTAGCACAATGTTACTGTGGTTACATTATACTACTTTCACAATGTATTATGAGAAAAAAATGAATAAAAAAGAAAAAAATTAAGAAAATGTTTTTTGTTTGGTACTGTAACCAGTCAGTTTCCCTGATCACAGCCATACCAGCTGTATGATGATGCTGTACTGCACAGGTGACAGTACTTTCCCCCCAAAAAATGACAACTTCAAAAAACTTGCAATGCCTCTTACTAAATACCTCAGACTGTCTACTTTTGCAAAAAGGGGTCATTTGGGGGATATCTGTAATTCCCTGACATTTGTGGACCTCAGGAAATTAGATTGGCTGTCAGTACTTCAGGATTGATAATTTTTCAGATCTATACCATAGTTTGTGAACTCTGAAACTTTCCTACAGACTAAATAAATACTGATTTGAGTTATTTTCACAAAAGAAACGTAGCAGAATATATCTTGACCTAAATTTATAAAGAATTGTTTGCAAAATTGTATAACCGAAACAAAGAATTACATATTGTTTTCAAATTTTTCCATTCTTTTTTCGTTAATTTAGAAAAGAATGAAAACACCACTGGTAATTTTAAATACCACCAAAAGAAAGCTCTAGTCATGTGAACAAAATGATAAAAATTTAGTTTGGGTACAGTGCTGCATGACCGCGCAATTGTCATTCAAATTGTGAGAGTGCTGAAAGCTGAAAATTGGCCTGCGCACAAAGGGGGTAAAAGTGCCCGGTATTGAAGTGGTTCAAACAAGTAAATATGATCTACTATATATTTACTAATGCTAGCAGCATATGGCATTAAAATAGTCAATGTTAATTGAAAGAGTTAAGTTCCACTTTAACTTTTGAAAATGAAAGCCAGAAGCTGAGTTATTGTAATGCACAGCTGCTCCAGATTATGCAAAAGGAACACAGCAGGGCTCCAGGTCAGCATGAGTACAAACAAGGAACTTTATTCAAAGTGCACTTACATGTAAAACATTGGTGGTCAGCCCCCAAGGTCTGTGCGACATGCAGAGACAGCTCTCACCAGTGTGGTGGAGCTGACAATCGCTGCAAGCCATGGAAAGAGACCCGCTACAAGGTGATGGTACGGGATGGCTCTCCGTTCGCCCCCGCTGGCTGATTGACAGGTGCCGTGAGTGACAGGTGAGTGAGCCGCAACGCGTTTCTGAGGCTCTGCCTCCTTTATCAAGCAGGCCCACCCCTTGGGCAAAGGAAGATATATAGGCTATCAAATCACCAACAGAAACCAATCAAAAGGGTAGATGGGAGGGGCTGAAAACCAGGAAAAGGAGAGACCGCAATAATAGTCAAAAATTTTAAATAAAAAGGGAATATTATAAGAACCCAGTGCCAAGAGGAACATAGCGAGAAAACCAATACAAGATAAGGTGAATCCAACCATTTAGCTGCATGGCCTCTCTTAATTTGATTTTCTTTGCTAATTTGATTTTTAATATCCCTTATATAATTTGACGGTAATCTTATATTCATTTTCTTGATATGTTCCCCTCGGCACTGTGTTCTTATCATTTTCCAGATGGCCAAAAAAAAAAAGACGGGGTTATAGCCCTCTCTTACTTTATCCAAAATTAACCACTTCCAGTCCGGACACTTTCACCCCCTTCCTGTCCAGGCCAATTTTCAGCTTTCAGCGCTATCACACTTTGAATGACAATTGCGCGGTCATGCAACACTGTACCCATATGAATTTTTTTGCATTTTTTTGAGACAGATAAAGATTTATTTTGGTGGTATTTATTCACCACTGGGATTTTTATTTTTTTTTGCTATATAAATGAAAAAGTCCAAAAATTTTGAAAGTGTTTTTCTTATAAAATTTTGCAAATAAATAATATTTCATCATAAATCTTGGCCAAAATGTATTGTTATCTTTCTAGTACAAAAAAAACACAAATTAGTTTACAACCAAAAATTATAATTTTTAAAAACATTTTTTTACATTTTTATTTTATTTTTTTATATTATTATTATTATTATTTTTAACATACTGTTACCTTAGCAGTACAGTGTCACCATGGTGACACTGTACTACTTGGGGGTGATGAAGATTTTTTTTTTTACACTTTTTTTACACCATAAAGGCTGTAAAAGCTATCATTTCTCCTTCTCTCTGGCTGCATTCGTGCAGCCATTAAGAAATACGAATTAAGAAGAATTAAGAAAATGTGTGAGCTGTGATTGGTCACAGCTTGTCACATGGTACAAGGCTGTTGTGAATAGCCCTGTACTATGTGACCTCTGTGATCATTCACAGATTTCACACGTAGTAAGAAATGATGTCAGAAGTGACATCTTGCTTACTACTCTTCATGTGATCACTGATTGGCCAATCAGTGATCACATGATCGGAACCTCGCACAGAGGTCCTGTACGACAATCAGTGTTCCACTGTGTCCGGAGCAGGGGTGGACTGACAACTCATGGGGCCCCTGGGCAATAGGGGATCATGGGGCCCCTGTGTCCTTGCCCAAACTCAAAAAAGCCTATGAAAAAGGTACCGGGGCATTTCATGGGGCCCCCTACTGACCCCGGGCCCTCGGGCAGTGCCTGAGTTTCCAAATGGTCATTCCGCCTCTGGTCTGGAGGACAAAGCAGGCACCGGATCACGGTGCTGCGCGCTCCCAGTCCAAAATGGCGGACGCCATTTATGAACGGCAATCCGCCCCTGGACTGCCACCGTCCGGCTGTTTATATACATGGGCCGGACGGCAAGTGGTTAAGAAAAAAAGTTTTGTCTTTAGTTCTACTTTAACTATTTGCTACCATAAATATGTCATTAGAAAAATATGGCAGCTGCTGCCCTCCTTCTGGTTGCCTGACTATCATGTTGACTGACTGACTTCAATTATATTTAATTCAGAACATGTACGAAGTTCAGGAAAGTCCTAGTAAGAAGTACTTATTAGTACTTAGTACTGATTGGAAGAATCCTGTATAAGGTCTGATTCGCCCTAGTCAGAGCTTACATAATGCTGAGGACTATTTAATCGCACCTACAGTATGTGACAGTACTGGGCCAATCATTGTCACATGGGAGGAAAGGGAGAGAGACGCATACAAAATAATACCTACAATTACTGTGCTTTTCCTTGTTCTCGACTACTGAAAGCTGTGATGGCGAAGCAAAAGCATGAGGAGTAGATGCTGCTGGGGAGGGGGTAATACGGCAAACCTATCCCAGTGCTCTGCATGTTTCTCTCTTAAAATAATCTAATTGTAATCTATGCCAATATAAGTTTTACCTTTGATGGAACTTGATGGAAAAAAACAACAACATATTCTTTGTATATACAACATTTTTCTCTCCTTTTGTTTCTGTCCCATTGAGTTTCCTTGTTGATCTGGCTTTCATGCAGTTGGATCTCCATTGCAGATGGGCTTAGTAACCATTATACTGTAATCATTATTTATTTCAGGTACTTATATATCGCCGACAATTTTATGCAGCGCTTTACATATATATATTGTACATTCACATCAGTCCCTAACCCTCAAGGGGCGTACAATCTAAGGTCCCTAACTTACATTCATACATACACATACTAAGGCAATTTAGACAGGAGCCAATTCACCTACCTGCATGTCTTTGGAGTGTGGGAGGAAACCCACGCAGGCACAGGGAGAACTTGCAAACTCCAGGCAGGTGGTGCCATGGTTGGGATTTGAACCAATGACCCTAGTATTGCCAGGCGGAAGTGCTAACCATTTAGCCACTGTGCTGCCCATAATATATATCATAGTTTGGCAAATGCTGCTCACTTCCTTTTGTTCTTTTATACACAATTTGATTTACTGCTCATCATGTTCAGCCACAACTGACAACTTAACCAGTAATTAACCAATGGAGTATTCATTTTCTGTTTCAGTGTTGTGTATTTTCACCTTTTCTTGTAAAAATATATATTTTTTTTTTGTTATCCAGGAACCTGGAGTGGTATAACTGCCTACTACCTCGAACTAACAATTCTCCTTGCTGCTTCTCAGCATGGCAGTTCTCACCCTGTGAGATTATCAGGATGAGATGCAATTTAGAGGCTTTGACTGAATGTAGCAGAATTATTCTGAAGTACCGTAGATTTTTCTCCTACCATACAAACTTGAAGTTTTTTCACATTGCTATTCCTTCCATGATCTGTGTTTATTGCATACAAAGATACCTATACACAAAAGATGCTTGTTAATTCTGCAACTAGCGGAAGTAACAGTGAGTACCTAGCCTGCAACAGGTATATTATAATTAATAGAGGGAAGTGGGGCTAGGCGCTCAGAATGGCAAATCTGTATAGTCTGGTACAAAGACATCATCTGGATATCATAGGAATGTTGGCTTATTTTTTAAAGGAAACCTCTTCTGAGAGTAATGTGAAAACTGACTGTTTTTAAAGTACTGAAGACAGCCAGGGAAATGGCATCTGCCAAATTTCAAGCAGTAGTAAACGCTTTTACCTACAAATACAGTCAACTTATAATATATTAATATCTCCTAAATGTGCACTGTTTAGGAGATATTCTCTTGTTTGGCAGCCAGTGATATCACCTGTGCATGCGCCCTGGGATAACGGCATACTCTTGCAGAGCTCTGTGCCATGGCTGTGACTCCTGCAAACCCAGAAAGAAGACCGGGTGAAGATGGAACCCCTGTCAGCGATGACAGCGTGCAGCTGAAGGGCTTCATTTCAAGGTAAGTCTTTCATAATGTGCTAGTATGTGATGTATGCCTTCGGCTCCATGCACACTAGCGTTTTTTAAGCTTCTAGAAGCTGTATTCAGCTTTTTATTTCTGCTCCTAGAAGCTAAATAGTGTTATCCTATGTGTCCATGCACACTATTTTAGGCTGGTAGCATTTTTCAAGCTTCAGCGTTTAAGAGCAGAAAATTAATTGTTTTTGTAGAGTTTTGGGGAACGTTTTTCTGCAGTAAAAAACCGCAAGTGCCAGTTCAAATATATGCGGATTGGATGTGGTTTGAACCACATCCAATCCGCATGACATGTGAAAAAACATTGCTTCCTATAGTGCCTGTTTACATATGTCTGGTGCACTGGAGGTGTGGTTTGAAAGAATCGTGTACGATTTCTGAGCTGTGCAGTCCGGTTCAGGTGCAGATTACAGGCTATTGACTTCTATGGGAATCATTTCTAAACCACATGTGTGAACAGGGTAAGCTGCTGACCTAATCCTGTCCTGAACCTGATGTAAACCTGACCTGAACCGCTGAACAACTACTGTATTAACCACTTGCTCTCCAGAGGATTTACCCCCCTTCCTGACCAGGCCATTTTTGGGATTTAGCACTGTGTTATTTTAACTGACAATTGCGTGGTCATGCAGCATGGCACCCAAATGACATGTCTTTTTTTCCCCCCCGCAAATGGAACTTACTTTCGGTGGTGTTTTTAAGTTTTTGCGCTATAAACAAAAAAAAAGTGCCGATTTTGAAAAAAGAAACAAACAATATTTTTGACTTTTTTCATATAAAACATATCTAGTAAAAAAAAATGTAAAAATCAAATTTTGTCATAAATTTAGGCCAAATTGTATACTGCTACTTGTCTTTGCGAAAAAAAAAAAAAATCCCAATAAGTGTAAATTAAATGGTTTTACATGAAAGTTTTATATATAAAAGTTTTTATATATATATATATATATATATATATATATATATATATATATATATATATATATTCTACAAATGGTGGTGTTTATATACTGGAGTTTTTTACTAGTAATGGCGATGATTAGCGACTTATGGTGGGACTGTGGTGGGCATTCTGACACTGGGTGGGAACTGACATCCCCAGTGACACTAAAACAGTGATCAGTGCTGATAAAAAGCTGACTAATGACACTGGGCAGGAAAGGGTTAACATCTGAGGTGATCAAAGGGTTAGCTGTGTGTGTTTACCATTATGTGCTGTGCATGTTTTGCTGTGTAAGCATGCTGCTTTGTGTTGCTTTGCTATGCAGCAGCAGCATGCTGGTGCTGCTGACAAGGGAAAGATCTGTATTGTTTACATACAGACCTCTCCCCTGTTAATGTTCCTCGGCAATCGCTGGGTGCCGGCAGGGAATCTCCAGCCGGGGCACGGTGATCCACAGCTGTAGCCACCATTGGCGGCATGGGAAGGGCGACGCGCGCGCCCCCTACCCAGAAATACAAAATCACGTGTATAAATACGTAGTTTTGCGCAGCCATGCCGCCCTGTAGCAGTAGTTCTGCTATAGGGCTGTCAGGGATTGGTTACAGTAATAGGTAGGTGGCACTTCTGGGCACAGGTAGGTGGCACTTCTGGGCACAGGTGGGTGCACTGGTGGGTGGCACCGCTGGGCACTGCTGGGCGGAACTGGTGGGTGGCACTGCTGGGCACCGATCATCAGGGCACTAATCATCAGTGCCCTGATGATCGGTGCCAATCCCTGCTCTGACAACTGCCGGTTCTCGGCAGTACTTTCCTCGCACTCTGACAGTGTGAGGAAAGTGCAGCCGAGAATCGACAATTGCATTTACTGGTGATCAGCGTGTCATTGGACACGGCTGATCACGTGATAAAAGGCTGCTGTGATTGGCTTTTTACCACATCATATGACGCCCTCCCAGAATTAGCCGGCCGCAGTGAAGCCGTCATTCGGCTATCTGCGGTTGGCAAGAAGTTAAAGCTGTAGTAAACCACAAGAAAGGAAAAAAAAAAAAAAGTCCCTTGCAAGGTAATGTCATAATGTGCTAGTATGCATCGCATACTAGCACACTATGTAAATCTTAACTTAAAACAAAGCTCTCCAGCTGCGCACTTTCACAGCTGCAGAGGCTTCCGTCTTCACCCGGTCTGCCTTCTGGGTTCGAGATCTCCGGCCGTCTGACAGGATGGGCCGCATTGATGCGTGGGAGTCCCAGGCCATGGAACACAGCTCTGATGGAACGGCACTGCTATGCTGTTCCTTCATAGCGCATACATCGACTTTAGAATGGAGAGAATATTTCCTAAACGATGCCTGTTTAGGAGATACTCATTTTACCTACAGGTGAGCTTTATTATAAACTTATCTGTAGGTAAAATGAAAAAAGAACGACTTTACTATCACTTTAAGTACAGCTAAACCTATAAAACAAACATTTATATTGCAGCCTACAAGTCTTTGGGTGTGCTTTCTTTTTCAAGCTAAGTGCATTTTCTGCAAGCACATAAAAAATGCCTGTTGATCTTTCTAGAAGTGTCATGGCCTTGTCATTTCCTGTGTATTGAACCAACCTCTCCAACCACGTATTCAGCTCCGTAAATTACCCCTTACCTTTGTAATGGAGAGAGTAAGGTGTTTGTAGTCCAACTCAGGAAAGCCTAGGATGACAAGACTGCTCCTCCTTAGATACAGCGTGATTAGTGAGTGGTGTTGCTCATGGATGGGAAGAGTGTTACTGGAAGGATCAGAAGGTGAAAATAAAGGGGTAAAAAGGCCTGAAAAATTAAAACGAATGCAGTCACCGCAAGGTCTGGTATTCTGCAATATATATTATTATTATACAGTATTTATATATATATATACATTGTTGTTTCCTCTTAAGCATGTTTCCTGTTTTAAATTCAATTTGCAAATTGGAAAAATGGGTTTAATAGTAGAGTGCCTGGTAGTTTTAATAGTACCATTGCTTGCCTGATAAAGGTTATGCAATCTGTGGATTTTGCCTTTGTTATCTTTATTTGGAAACTTTGCAGGCTGTATATTTTTAATACGCAGGCCATGGGAGAAAGAAGTTCTAGTGTTTGGTGCGATTACAAGGCATCTAAATAGCTGTATTGAGTGTATCGGTGTATTGAGAAAAAGCTAGCTGCAGAAGTTTCTCTGGGAAAAACAGTTTGTTCTACAGAACATATTATCCACTAGCCTGCAGTACTGAAACCTGCTATGTCGTTTTATGAAACAGTAAGACAAGTATTGCTCAGAAGACTCCAGTGTGCAGTTTGCTTCCCCCTCTTTGCTCTTGTGTAGATGTCTTCACTGGAAGTCTCATGGTAGATTCTTAATTTAACATCTTACTAATTGGATTCGTGCTGTTTCTGTAGCTTACTTAATGCAGACCATGCACATTAATTGAGCTCAGCTTAGACGCAATCCTGGTTGTGAAGAGGGTTATGTAAACTGCTTGCACTTACTCTATGGTCTTTTGGCAGAAGTCAAGGTCATTGTTGCTGCCGAGCCTCTAGAGTAATGTTAACAGGCATGTTCAGGATAACCTTAATGGGTTATAAATAGAACATATACTCCATAGTTATCTTGAATATTATTATCAAGACGTTTGACTAATTCATTTGTGATCCTAGTGAAATGGTCTCATGCATCACACAAGAAATATATTCCCATTTATTGACTATATGCATAATGTACATATTGCCTGTGGATTTATACCGATATTTTCTACCGAACTTCCATGGGGTAATAGGATTGTGCCTTCCACTCTTTTAGGTCTATTAACAAGTGGCAGGCTCACAAAATAGAAAGCCCTGTCTGCTCAGTGCAACTTTCCATTCCAGCATTGCTATAGCACCAGTCCACCCATGTAACCTTTGTTGGTGACCTGGTTATGGTTACAAGTTTATAAAGCCTTCTGCATTACCCTGACAAGTTCTTACTCTACATGTTGGCTAATGTCTGTATATCCAACCACGCTCCTATTTGTACAGTCATCTTAAAACTTTAAGGGGTATTAAACCCAAAACAGATGTTCCTTTTTTTTAGGCTTGTTCTCTCTGTTTTCACCTGGTGATCTTGTCAGTAACACACCTTCCGTATTAGAGTGCCCCCCACTCTAGATGTAGGAGCAACAGAGACACCATTGGACAGCAGCATAGTCAATCAAAGGAAGAGGAGTGTTAACTGTACTAGCAGATTTAAATATACAAACAAATTGAAGCTAAACTCCTGCTATCACTTTATAGGTAGCTACAGCAACAGTTTTTTCCCTTTGGAATAAAGGTTTTACATAAATAAAAGCTGACCATTGTAAGCACAACTGTTATTGGTAAATGTTTTGTCTTAACCCACTAAACGCTACATCTACAGGACAGCCTGTTCTGTTGAAAAACAAAAGATTTATTGGCCAGATGACAAGGTGAAAATAAATGAAAGCCTGAAGAAAACCAATGTAGTCGTCATGTCTTAGCATTGGTAACCTGCAGTATAAGAAATGCTTGCTTTTGGATTTAGTACCACTTTAATCTGTTTATAATGGTATGGGGAGATTGTGTCTCATTTTAATGATCTACAATTATCAGTCATCATCAAATCGATATGAATCAACAAGTTTTTAAAAATGGTTGTATATCAGTTGATGATCTGATACAAAACTGCAATTGTACTAAACACAAACACTAAACACTTTACTACATATTATCATATATAGTAGGTATAGAAAATAATCACCCCCCTTTTAAAAATCACATGTTGTTGCTTTGCAGCCCGAAATGAAGACAGATACAGTTTTTGTTTTACCCAGCTGTATTTACTTATAATATCCAAGTGAAAGCTATAACACCAACCTGTCAGGAAAAAAAAAAATCAAAAACGGAATCACTGAGCTAGAAAAAGGATCACCCCCTTGTATCAGTATTTTGTTGAACCACCTTTTGCTTTATTTACAGCCTTTAGTCTATTGGGATATGTCTCTACTAACTTTGCAATATTGCCCACTCTTCTTTGCAGAACTGCTCAAGTTCTGTTAAGTATGGTTGTAAACGTTTGTGGGCTGCAGTCTTCAATCTTTCCACAGATTTTCAATGGAGTTTAAATCTGGGCTCTGACTAGGCCATGCAAGGACATTCACCTTTTTCTCCTTCAACCACTGTGTGCTCATTTTGTTGTGTGCTTTGGGTCATTGTCATGTTGGAAGGTAAACATTTTTCCCATTGACAACTCTCTGGCAGAGGGAAGTAGATTTACTTCAAGAATTTAACAGTATTTTGCCCCATCCATTTTTCCTTCTGTCCTAGGTTTTTCCTTCTATCCTAAGTTCTCTAGTCCCTGCTGCAGAGAACCCCCCCAATAACAGAATATTACAACCTCCGTGCTTTACTGTAGGAATGGTGTGATCTGTATTGGATTTCCAACAGACATAACATTTATTGTTGAAGCCAAGTAATTCAATTTTAATTTCATTTGACCATAACACCTTTTTTTCCATGTGGCCTCAGAATCTTCAAGGTTCGTTAGTTGCAGACTGGTGACTGCATGTGGCCTATCTAGAGAAGTGGCTTTTTTTTTCTTGCAACCCTCCCATACAAGCCTCATTTGTGGAGAATTTGTGATATTGTTGTCAAATACACACAATGACCACTCTTTGTCATAGATTCACGGAACTGCTTCAGAGTTGCTGTAGGCCTCTTGTTAGCCTCTGTGACCAGTTTCCTCCTGGCTCTTTCATATAGTTTGGAGCAACGTCCTAATCCAGAGAGGGTCTGTGCTGTACCAAATACCTTCCACTTCGTAATAGACGTCACTGTGCTTCTAGGCATTGTTAAAGCCTTTGAAATTGTTTTCCTCTCTTCTCCTAACTTGTGCCTGTCCATAACTATATCCCCGAGATCATTTGACAGTGCCCTGTCACCCATAGTTGACTGTTTCATTTGCACTATCAGGGATTGAAATGCTCCAGGAAAGCTCTTTTCATGCTGAGCTAATCATAATGACCACAGCTGATTGAGTTTACAAGTCATTTTTAGGAGGGGGGTGATCCTTTTTCCAACCCAAGTGGTTCTCAGGTAAAATAGTTTTTTAGGTGAAGCTGCAGACTCTTGTCGCATGATTCTACTGTGCAACCTCCGTAGCTAAATTATTTTAATCAGGGTAGAGTTCACCTTTTTTCCATTCCTCAGGCTCATATTCAGGGCAAATTAGAAGATAATGATACTGACAACCATACCGTTTCAGCAAACATGACAGCTGACTGCCTAATTGCCAAATGGCTCTTCATCCAGATAATTATGCACAGTGTGCTTTTAAAAAGAAATCCCAAAATGTGAATATTCCCTGCAGGACTGTGTCATCCATTTATTAAAAAAATGAAAAGATTATCACACAACTGTGACTGTGTCTATAGAAGGCAATCCCCAAAACTCTGTGGCTGGGTAGGGATGGTATTAGTCCAAGTAGCAGCAGAGAGATTTACAGAGGAGATGGTGAAAACTGTCCAGAGCACTAACCTGCAGGCTGCTTGATACTGGGCGTGGAGTGACAAGGCATCATTGAAGGGGAAAAAAAATTGATTGGAGTTCGCCAAAAGGCATGTGGGTAAAGTTCCTCAGGTCTAATGAGACTATATTTGAACTTGATATATGGAGCCAGAGACAAGTTTCTGTGTGAGAGGCAACAAGGAGAGTTCCAGCATCACCAGCACATGTGCTCCTCAAACACCGGATTACAGACAAGAAGGACTGGGGTAGACTTGTGTATAGCACAGCAGTGTCTACAAAAAAACCTAACCCAGCAGGCTAAGCTTACTCAAGGCACACGTCAGGTTTGACTTGACTGTACTGTAAGGATACAGATGCTAATCGTGTCATCCTTCACATTTGCTATCTGCACACATGAGTATGACACTGAAGGGCTTCTCCCTCATGTTCAGATCAATGAGATGATTCTGTGTACTTGTTACAGATAATTATTTTACTCCATTCAAGACAATTTTTGCATAAGCAATGCTTTAGCTGGGTACAAATCCCCTTCGGGAACATCTAATTTCCATTCTTTCTCATTGAAAAACAGAGCTTACAAATTTTTTGTCATTTCACATGAACTTGTTTACAAAATGTTGTTTTTCGGCATGTTCCTAGCAAACGAGGAAACAAACAAGTTGTTAATGGTTATGTACTTCTCTTGCTCTCTGTTGTGCCTAAGGATATCTTGTCTCAATAAGGCGATCCTCTATATTGTGCTTCTTGCTTAGGACAGTTTCTGAAAGTAGGAGTAATTTTATAGTGGACTGAAGCTAAACCTACCACAAAGTTGTGCAATTAAAACCAAGCACATTCTGAAAAAAAAATCCTAAACATACGTAACGTAAATGTTAAAATGATCTGTTAATTCCAGCTGCTTTTATAGGTGATATTATCTGCAAAACTCTTTGGGCTCGCTCAAAGTATGACTGATCTGCATAGATCTGTGTTCCACATGCCATGTTCATACTGTACAGGTGCGTTGCGGTGTGCTGCTGTATTTTTATATAAGGCATTGCATCTCACCACACCGCAGTGCATCTAAACACCCTACTGTGCACAGAGTTGAATGAGATGAGAGGAGACAGGTGGGGGAGAGGACTAGCTTCTGGAGGTCCAGAGATAGTTTACTAGGTGGTGTAATAGGTATAGGGAAATATAGTTGGACCTTTCAAGGTTCCAGAAAGGAAGAATTAAAACTTGATGGAAGTAAGTGGGTTCGCCAAGGTTGCCTCATTTTATTATATTTGAAGACTGTCTTTGAGTCTGTGGGTCATGAACCTATTTTTTGGTTTCCATGAGATTGAATCTGGCGCAATGCCAGGCCTTGGCAACAGTTTGTTTCACTGCAGTTATAACTTGCGATAGGAGCTGGATTTATATTTTAATTATATCTGGGGTGTATTGATTAAGTAATGCAATTGTTGGGTCTGGATTAAGAGGTTTACCTACTGACGTAGAGAAAATACAGAAAATTTCAGCCCAAATGTTAGTGATTATAGGGCATGTCCACCAAATGTGTAGGTAGGTGCCCCTATTTTTGCAGCCCCTAAAACAGAAACTGGGTTAACCTTCTATTTTAATTGTACAACTTGGATAAGTGGCTATTTGGTAAACAGTTTTGGCAGGTGTAGAAAACCTGTTGTGTTTAGCAAACTTTTTCATTCTCAGCTGCCTTTTTGACCTAAATTAGGAAAAGATAAAAAATTAGACTCCATGCAGGAGCACAGTTTGATTACTGCAGTACCATATACATCTTTGTAAATAGTGTTACTAAACCCACAACAGTAAAATCAGTCTGTATATGTATATGCAGTAAAGCATGCTTGTTATACTCACTGTGGAACATAAGGGGCTAATCCTCTGCATTGTGTAAAAATGCTGTTTGAGCCTGACTTCTCTGATCAGCTCCTTCCAGTGTCCCCCTCTTATCTCCTGACATATGGTGTGGAGACACACTCTGCACATGCTCAGTTTGGTGTGTATTGCTAGAGAGTTTTTTTTGGGGGGGGCAGTGCATGTGATCAGCAGAGGGCCAATCAGCACAGTCCAGACAGATGTCAGGGGTTCTGCATCCTCCTAGAGCAGAAAGAAAACTCCTCCTACAAGCTGTAACCATTACTATGCTGAACACTGTTAGATGTCACAAGACTGCTCTAACTGCTGATAAGAAAAGGTATTTAGTAGTTTATATATACTAAAATAATTGCATTTCCATGTTCTGTGTACTATGGGAGACCAGATATAGTGAATGCAGGGTCAAAAATCAAATGCACAAATCAAAGCACACATATCTTTAAGGTTTGTTGGAAACAGCCATTTCAGGATCCATGTGCTACATACTAGTTTCATGGTAGATGCATATGTTTTATTTTACTGTGCTAGAATAAAAATCATCCTACCCATAGATGGTTTGAATCTCAGCTAGTTTAGCGGGGACCATCTATGGCCAGCTTAAGTATGCGGCATAGTAGTCAAGAAATACTGCCACCAGAAGCAACTAACAATGGTGTGCTTTGTGACCCTTTTAACATGGATTTTCATATTCATTGGACAACATGGCATCTGTCACACTGGTAACGGATCAAAATTAGAGGTAATGTAATTATTGTTTGTATTGTGTGTTTTTTCACTTATCTGTCTGTTGGTCTGTCTGGTATTCCTGTTGCAGCTAGCCAAAGTGAATTAGCAGACAGGGGCACGCTCTGTCTTGTGACTAACAAACAAGGTAAAAGAAAGCTTGCTGGTCTTAATTTTTAATCTGAATAAATTAAATAGGAGAGAACCTTTCATTTCAGTGCTGGGCGCGTGGAGGTTCCATGAGCTATTCTGCAAGTTGTGGCCTGCCTGTAATCTTATAACATGGGACTTTCTTGTTGTTGGTTTTGATTATAAAGAGAAAGGTGCACCACACATCTTACTTTATTTTGTTTAATGTGCATGTCACAACAGAATACACTGTACAGCAATGTGATATTGAAGGAAAATTGTCTTGTCTGAGAAACATGCCTGTCTAATTAGGTGGCTTAGAATTCTCTTTAAGATGCTGCTATTCCAGAAATAATATTTGGAGGGAAGCTATAAGAATGCAGCCAAGGGGAAGTCTCTGTGGAATGTGACAATGCTTTGCATGTAACCTCAGAAAAGCAAGGCTTGATTGAACCATAACTGTGGCAACATGTTGTGGAGATTGTTACTCCATTTTGATGAGTTGTGACAGTTTGATTTGATGTGGTTGGTCCTGCGATGCTGTGTTAGAAGTGAAAGCTTGTAAAATCACTCAGATACTGGTAGCCTTCTGGGATGCACTCATTTTGTGGTTTGATCATTGCTGTTTTTACCACATATGTTTTACATGCAACATCTTTTGCTGCTTGGTTTCAGAAATCAGAGGAGGAGCTGTGAACAAGATCTTCCTTAAAGAGGTTCTAAAGTATAGATATTTATTGTTTAATAACAAACATAGTATACTTGCTATACACAGAGCGGGCCCCATTCCTCCTCTTCTCTGGTCCCCTGCCAGTGCTCTGGGTTTCCTTCTCTTCCCGGTGTGCCACAATAGCAAGCCTCTTTCTATTTTGCCACACCTGTGGGCTCCATGCTGAGGCCTGCTGCCTGCATCCATAGACACACACAGTGGAGCTCGGCCCTACCCCTGCTCCCTCCTCACTAAATTTGACTGACAGCAGTGGGAGCCAGTGTCTTCCACTGCCTCAGTAAAGCCTGTGAGAGCGGTGGAAGCTGCTAAAGACGGGAAGAGCACTGGATCAAGTGAAGACTTGGGTAAGTATTATGGGTTGGGGTGGTAGTAACATTGTACTACTTTGGGGAAGTGATCAGTATTTTTTTTTTTTACACAATTTGCTTATAGCAAAGAATTACTTTGCTATAAGCAAGCATTTACCTGAATGACATCGATTAATTTAGGGTTTTTTTTATGCTTAGCTGTGATTTGGCCACAGCTAATCACATGACATGTGCATGTGATTAGCTGTGACCATTCACAGCTAGACACTAGTATACAATGGATGGCATGAATGAAGCCATCCATTGTATACAACTGTCATGTGACCTGCTGTGATTGGTCACAGCAGGTCACATGGTACCGGCAACGGGGGCCGGTACTTAGATCTGTCATCGACCATGTCCGAGGTACACGGCCGGTGACAGATCGCACTGCTGTGCGGTTCTGCAAGCGTGCGAACTGCGCATGTGCGGGAGGACGCCATATGGCAGCCTCCCGGAAAGGTAATACATTTTTGCGGATGCCATTTGGCCATAGGCTGGGCGTCAAATGGTTAACATGATATTATGTTGTTGACACTTGGCTTTATGTACATACTGCTACCTAAAGATTTATTTATTACAGGCACCGTCAATTTACGCAGTGCTTTAAATACACATTGTACATTCGCATCAGTCCCTAACCCTCAAGAGGTGTACAGTAACTTACATTCATGCATACACATACTAGAACCAATTTAGACAGGAGCTAATTCACTTACCAACATGTCTTTGGAGTGTGGGAGGAAACCAGAATACCCGGAGGAAACCCACGCAGGTACAGGGAGGCCATGTAAACTCCAGGCAGTTGGTGCCATGGTTGGGGTTCGAAACCAGCGACTCAAGTACTGCCAGGTGAAAGTGCTAACCATTTAGCCACTGTGTTGCCCCCAAGATTAATCAGACTTTAGATGGCCTGATACCTGACTAGACCACTGGCTTCATTTAGAAGCTAGAGGACTTGCACCACTGTCATCATGGGAAAATGTCAGATTGGACATTTTCTACAGTCTATTGATATTTTTGTCAATTATTAGAGCAAAATGAAATGTGTCTAAACACACGCCTACAGAATATACATGTGAAAAGGGAAATGCCTTCTTATGTAAGCTGCATAAATAGATGGTTCATGTATGTTCTAGCCATCTTAGTGATGTCTGGTTTAAGTGGTAACACAGAATTCTTCTGAGACACCTGCACTTAACCATGTTGAAATCTCCAACATCAATCTGTTATTAATCACTCAGTATGGTAAAAAAAAACATTTTTTTTTCCTCTTGGTAAATGAAGGACACATGTTTTAGAGACAATTAAACTATACTACTGCCTACGGGAATATTTGAACACTGGCAAGAAAAATCATTGACCAACCTGGTATAACCCCTCACACTCCCAGCTTTGCCTCAGTTGTTAGTAGATAGACTTCTTTTTTTTTTTTTTTTATAAATATTTATTAATTTTCAACCAAATACAAATCACAATCACTTTCTTCTATAAAAACAAGACTTCAAATCAATATCTTCCTATTGACATAATTTATCTATATCCCACTTCCCCTACCCTCCCTTCCCCACCCCCACTCCTTCAATCGCCCCCCCCCCCCCCTCCCACTCTGCATTTCTCTTCTAACCCAGAACTTATTTTTTTCTTTCTAAAAACCATTTCTAAAATCCGTTTTTATTTCGATAGTAGATAGACTTCTATTCTGATAGACATATATTCTGTACTGAAAATAGTTGAACAGTTTTACTACCCATTTTTTGCTTTTTCTTGAAGACTATTGTCTCTTCATTCAAGATTTTATCCACATGCTGCATGAGCTAGTCTGTTTATGCAGCTATCTGAATCAAATAACTTTGGAGCCTATGCTGGAAGATTGTGGGGTTAGCCTCAAATGTGACCTTTTATTCCAACCTTTGGCCTCAGAGTGGATCTAATGGTCTGCATTTGGTCCCAAAATTTTGTCATGATATCTGCCAGGTTTGTTATAGCCTCCCTACATCAAGAGACTTTCTTGCCTATGTACACATCAAGGACACGACCTGTACTTGCATGCCCCTATTTTTTCAGCACATCAGTGATTCCTACACTTTGCTGCGGATTCCTGGCACTTCCAGTTTGTGGCCATTCAGCCTGTCTTCTGCACCCCATTCACTCTGTAACTTAAAGCAATGTAAATCCAGACCAGACAATGCCATGCCAGTTTTGTACATCAAACATCAGCAACCAGAAGCCCTGCCATGGCAAGAGAAGTAGAGGGAATTCTCTCCTGGGCAGAACTTTGCATTCCAACTTTGTTTGCTGTTCACATTCCAAGCATGGATGATTGGCAGGCAGTCATCAGCTGGCAGTGCCTGGACCCAGGGGAATGGTTGTTACACCTGGGGGGTGTTTTAGAACCTGTGTCACAAGTGGGGTACCCAGAATGTGGGTCTCCAGGTTCAACAAAAAACTGAGTAGGTTTGTCTCCAGGTGCCAAGACCCTCTCACGAAAACAGTGGACGCACTGGTTGCTGCATTGGGATCAGTACAACTTGAAGCATTGCCTTACCTCACCTGAAACACCTCTTTGTATGCTCTGCAGGATTGAGATGGAGGGAGTTGTGGTGATACTCCGCTCTGGACTGACCAAGACTTATGTGGTACTGCAACCTGATCAGACTCTGTGAACTCTTCCAGATTGACCGGATCTTACCTCTTAAGGAACATTTTACCACCCTGCTTGCATGGTCATTGGCTTTAGCGGCATGTCTGTTGAAGCCCAGTTCTTGAGGGACGGGGTCTCTCAAACTTGGAGATCTCCACAATCTTAAAGAGCCAGCAAGTCTTTTGAACTTGACTCCACTGTCATGGAAACATTTTAGAAGATCTTTTCACCTAGTGTAGTATGGACATGTATCCCCAGAGTCTGGAAATAAATATGCCCACCCACGTTGGGTCAATGATTTGGCAGGGTGAATGATATACAGACTATGGAGAACCTCACCTCTGCCCTTAGGAATAGGTTGGAAGAACACATGACCAAATGGTTCTATTGGGAACAATTACTGTACTCCATTGAGCATCTACAACACACATGAGAGGTGAATTTTGTCTCAAAGGCTTGCAAGACTATTGCTTGTTCCTTAACTTCCTCCTCTGCAATAAAGAAAAAACTAAAGTCCACTTGCTGTCATTATCGCATCTTGTAATATCGCACACAAGGCATACTTTGCTTGGTGTGAGGTAAGAAAGTTTTCATCCCAGAAAAAAATTCATAGGGATGAATCCTGAACCTTTTGTATTCAGGCTTAAATCAGCAATTGGCCCTGAGTACTAGCGGGGGTCAGATTTCAGCGATTGTGATCTTGTCCCCGAGACCGCTAGCCTACCTTTTGAGTCTGGATCCACACTAATGCAGTGCAGGGCACTGCATGTAATTCACACAGGAATCGCACTGCATTCCTGTGGGAATTACATGCAATGTCTGTGGGGTGCGATTTGAGCCATACATTTTGTATGGCTCAAATCACATCTGCACCAAAAAGGCGCAGGACCCTTTTTTTTTATTCACACCCGAATCACCCATGTTCTCACCCATGCGATGCGATTTCTCGCAATCGTATCATGTTTTGCGATCTGTTTCAGGGTGTCATTAATTTATCATTGACACCCGTACCAGATCGCATGAATGCCATGCAATTGCATTAGTGTGAACCTGGGCTCAGACCTTTGTACCACCATAACATTCTTTCCTGGGAGTTAATTGAGGGACACTGGCCCCACCCTACTGTGTTTATGGTCTTGTTCTCCATAGTACTTGTTACAGAACTGAGGAATGTTGGGAGTAGGAGGGATTATATCAGACTGGTTACTGTTGCTTTTTTAGATTTGCCAATGTGCATGTACTCCTGTTGGCAGTAGTAGAATGTAATTTTCCTCTTAATCCTGTTTCCCTTAATGAACTGATTTTATGGTGAATACAGAACTCCCGTTATTATAATTTTTGAAGATAACAGTAGTTTTCAGTACAATGAATGTAGTTTAGTATAACCATTGATGTGCCCCATTTAGCTTATTATAAAAAGGCTTTCCTGAGAGAAGCATGAGGCTGCCATTGCTGATGTCTCATTATTCAAATGCTGCTTGCCTGGCTTTCATTCTGACACTTTGGTTTAATCATTTCCTTGTGTCCTTAAAGGAGAAGTATGGACATTTTTGGCTGTACTTCGCCTATAGATCATAGGAGTGCAGTTCGTCCTACACCCCTGTGACCCGTGTTCAGCCAATAGCGGGCTAAAGCCCTCTAGTCTGCACTGGTAGCTGGCTCAGCCTCTCAGCAAGCTACTGAGAGCCTGAGCCCAGCGCTCCAATAAGTGTTGGTGGGGCAGAGTAGAGAGCCGGTGAGTGACTGAAGACCAAGCGATGAGCAATTAGTGGTGTTTGATCACTCCCTTCTTGATCTTAGAGCCGGCGGGAGACAGGTGCCTCATTGGGAGTGATACTGCATCCACCTAGGTATGTATATATTTTTTTTCTCTACTTCAACCCATACTTCTCTTTTAACCCACAATAATACTTTCTGGGTCACTGACATAAAACACATTTGTAGATCAGGGAATTAATGTCAGACGACCTTACTTGAGTATTTGTTTTAGGTTGGTGATCAAGAAAGTATTGAAGCCAGAGAGTTAGCCTGATCGCTATGTAATTAGTATTTCTAGATGAAGGGGTCAGTGACATCCTTCGTGTTTCTTTCTGGAAAGGTTTGCTTGAAATTCTGTATGAAGCTCTTCCAAGGCTTGTCTTCCTCTAGTTGTGTATATGTCCTTGCTAGAATGTTTGGTTGTGTATATTGTCTGGATGGTGGCACTTTGGAAGAAACGGTGGTGCTTAAACATCACTAAAGTGATTTGTTTTATTGGCCTACCCTGCTAATGCTACATGTGACCTTTTTATACTTCCTTCTCAGAGTGTTACAGGTTTTTATCAATGATTGGGCTGTTCTGTGTATGTGTAAATGTGTATATTGTTATTGTAGCTTTGCAATTGAATACACCCGCTGCATCCAATTTGCTGTTAAACAGGCATTCAAGATGACTTCTTAAACAAACCAATTAATTTTTTTCATTTAAAATATAGGAGAACAAATATGTATCTCCATTTATGTACTTAGTCTAAAGGTCTCCCAGGGTTTTTCGCTACAAAATATTTGGATTTTGTTAGCTTTCTGGCCTGGACTGTTCCACATGTATAGTCTAGGCTGCTTTTATTTTGATATTGATTAACATGACTGTTTGATATTGATTAACATTAGTAGCCAAGAGAAAGCAGTTTGTTGGCTCTCTTTTTTTTTATAATTTAAATATTTATTGATTTTCATTTTAAATACATTTCATCATCATAATATACAAACATATATATATATCTATACATTATATTATCCAATGTTTCCACTTTATTTACTCTATTCCAACTTTCCCCCCCCCCTCCTCCACCCCCACCCTAATCCCATCTTCCTACTTTTCCTTTTCTCTGCATCATTTTATCTCAGCAAGTACAATTTTCCTATTATTTTCTTTAATCTTTCCTATATTTCATATATAACTTAGCTTTTTCCCAGTTCTCCCATTTCCTATTATAGGTCTCCATCCTATCTTCGTGGGCATAACACAACCTTTCCATCTTTTTAATCTGCTCAACTCCTTCAATCCAGTCTTCTTCCTTCGGCGCAGTTTGTTGGCTCTCTTGCAGAAGTATATAGGATACAGCTGAACACAGGGGCTTCTTATGTGGGATGTGAACAGATCTGTTTTGACTTTTGCAACACTCGTACACATGGTTTGCTAGTATCCATTTGTGTACTTCTACTTTTTTATCTTGTTCTTGCAGGTTTGATTTAGTTGTTTCTGCAGTATAGTCACACTAGTCATATTGCCTATTGATTATATGAATATAAATTAGGTTTTAACATTTCAGACATTGCAGATGTACTTGGTTTGTTTGCTGGCTTGCAGCAGTCCCTGTCGCACCAGATTCTTCTTGCTATACTATAGATAACTGAAGAAAATCGTTGTGCAGTGACGACCAATCCTTAGTCTATGGAAGAAGGCTTGATTACCGGATATAAAGATACTGTATATTCAATAACATTCAACACTATTTAGTCAGATACACCCTTCTCAGAAGTCTTACACCCGATTCTTTCTATTATATAATATATATTATATATGACATGCAAATCTACCTCTCTACCCCTCGCCTCACCCCTTCAGTCTCTGCCCGAATCACCTGCCTACTGAACGACATATCAGACTTGATGTCACTCGACTTCCTCAAATATAAACCTTTCCAAAACCAAGCACCTAGTTTTCCCCCCAGCCCGCGCCCCCCCCATCCTCTCCATCACGACCAATAATGCCACCATCAGTCCCACCCCACAAGCCAAAGTTCTAGGCGTCACTCTAGACTCCAATCTGTCCTTCCATCCCCATGTCCAATCGCTGGCAAATTCATTCAGGCTCCACCTCTGCAATATCTCCAAAATACGTTTGTTCCTAACCCCAGACACTACTAAACAACTCATTCACTCCCTTATTATCTCACAACTCGACTACTGTAACTCCCTCCTCACCGGCTTACCTCATCACAGACTATCCCCGCTTCAGTCTATCCTGAACTCAGCGGCCAGACTCATCCACCTTACCAACTGCACTGTATCTGCCACCCCCCTCTGTCATTCCCTCCACTGGCTTCCAATTGCCCAACGCATAAAATTCAAACTACTAACATTGACGTACAAAGCTATTCATAATACTGCCCCAAACTACATCACCGACCTGATATCCAAATACCACTCAATACGTACTCCTCACTCACAAGACCTTCTACTGTCTAGCTCACTGGTCTCCTCCTCCCATGCCCGACTCCAGGACTTCTCCAGGTCTTCCCCCATCCTCTGGAACTCACTACCCCAATCCATCAGACTGTCACCTACCCTACTCACCTTTAGGCTCACCCTGAAAACCCATCTCTTCAGGGAAGCCTACCCCGCCCTCACCTAACAGCCGATCGCCTCCACTCCTCCTACCACTCCATCCCCCACAGCCACTTCCTCCTGTACCACTATCCCCTCCCTCCTAGATTGTAAGCTCCAAGGAGCAGGGCCCTCGAACCCCTCGTGTATTGTATTGTTACTGTATTGTCTCATGTACTGTCTCGCACTATAATGTACAGTGCTGAGCAAACTTTTTGGCGCTATATAAATACTGTATAATAATAATAATATCCAAAATAAAGCACTTCTTAACATGTGGAATAACGCGTACCTTTTAACCCCTTTGCGATGAGGGTAATACAAATCCTAAAGCCTAAACACAGTTTTGTAACTCTGACATGTGTTCGTAAATATCGTTGCAACTACCTTGTTTTTTTCTGGAAAAAGTGAGATTTCATTTGGAGGTAAATGGTAATGGTAATTAGTTTTTTTGTGTTATCAAAGGAAAACTAGCACAAAACAGTAAAAAAAAGCTTAAAAAAAGTAAATGTATTTTTATATTTCTTGCTATTACCATAACCTACCATGAAAGAGAAACCCAAATTAAATTCTCCTGCTCCTGATGATCACAGCATTATCACATATGTGTATGTTATTTGTTGTTTGTACCCATAGTAGGGCCCAGAAACAAGAGTAAGCATTTTGCTTTTTTTTTATCCTGCCCAAAATATACTGACAATAATACTAAAAAATACCCCATTTTTTTTTTTTATAAACCTACCCTGACCTTTGACCTTACCGTATTTGACTCTAATGCTAACCCTGCCACTGACCTAGATCAAACCCAGATCTACCTATTTCATTTTTTTTTAATTTACACACATTTGATTTTACATTTTTCTTCTTTAAAACTTGGCTTCCCAGTACCCAATCGTTAGTCATGGACACGGGTCTGTCGGTGCAAGCCAGGCTACGCATTGTTCTCCCATTACAAACACATGTATGCATTTGTCACCCAATGTGAAAGAAGATCCCAATTTTAAGTGATCACCAAAACAAAAGTAGAGGGAGATTTTTCCATTTTGATGAATCTGTAAATTGTAATGGTAGGGTTTGGGGAGGTTTAAGTGGCATTCTTTTCCATGATTATTTTCCTTAAGACTGTGATAGTCCAGTCTGTGCTTTTTGTTTTGCTGGGTTCTTGTTTTTAACCACTAACCTACAGGGCACTTATACCCCCTTCCTGTCCAGGCCAATTTCCAGCTTTCAGCGCTGTTGCACTTTGAATGACAATTGCGCGGTCATGCAACACTGTACCCAAGTGAAATTTTTATCATTTTTTGAGACAGATAGAGCTTTCTTTTGGTGGTATTTAATCACCTCCGGGATTTTTATTTTTTCTTAAACAAACCAAAAACCACGGAAAACTTTGAAAAAAAAAAGTTTTTTCTTAGTTTTTGTTATACAATTTTGTAAATAAGTGATTTTTCTCCTTCACTGATGTGTGTTAATGAGGCTGCAGTGATGGGCACTGATAGGCTGCACTGATGGACACTGATAGGTGGCACTGATGGCACTGATGAGGAGGCAGTGGTAGGTTGCACTAGTGGGCATTGACAGGCATCACTGATGGGCACTGAAAGGCAGCACTGATACATGACACTGATACATGGCACTGATAGGCGGCACTGATAGGTGGCACTGACTGGCACTGTTAGGCGGCATTGACTGGCACTGATAGGTGGCACTGACTGGCACTGATGCGCACTGATAGGCGACACTGACTGGCACTGATAGGTGGCACTGATTGGCAGCACTGATCGGTGGCACTGATTGGCATTGATAGGTGGCACTGATGGGTGACATTGAAAGGCGGCTCAGATGGGCACTGATATGTGGCATTGATGTGCACTGGTATGCACTGATATGTGGCATTGATGTGGCACTGATGAGCACTGGCACATGGCACTGGCACGTGGCACTGACAGGTGACACTTCTGGGGCCACACTGATCATCAGGGCACACTGATCATCAGTTCCCTGATGATCAGTGTACACGTCCCCTCCGCGGAAAGCCGATTACCGGCTCTCCTCTCGAGCTGTCAGCGTGACAGCTCGAGAGGAGAGAAATGCCGCTAACCGGCATTTCCGTGTTTACATGTGATCAGCTGTGATTGGACACAGCTGATCACATGACCGAGCCGACACCTTCGGCTCTTTCCGTGTTCCGCTGTGTCCGAGGGACACAGCGCACTGGCGATCGCCGCGCTGCGCGCTCCCTGAGCCGCGAGTGTGCAGTGAGAATGGTAGGACGTCATATGACGTCCTATCAGAACGAGAGAACCACCTTGTGCCCGTCATTGTACTATAGGGCGGGCGGAAGGTGGTTAAATACATTTGTATAGACAGATGTCTAGTGCCCTTTTATCACTACAATAGGCTCAACCTGCCCTCCCTGTTGCAGTGTCTGCTGATAGAGGCAACCTATCATTGAAGTTATCATGTTTGGGGTATACTGGCTACGCATTCGCATTCGGTATGCTACAATGAGCACCCAATTGTGTTAGTATTGTTATTTTTACTTTCTATATATGCTCAAGAAGTCCTATGTTGTTGTCTTGCACGTCTGCATTACAGATGTGTTCCTTTTGGTATTTTAAGCGTGCAATAAACTTTGTTATTCAAAAAAATAAATATTAGTACAAACAGATATTTTGACTACAATGTCTGAATTGCAAACCATGGCACCTGAAGTATCCCAGTCGTAGATAGTCCATATTTGTCACTTGTTGGTTGAGTAGTGTGATATTAATCTTTTACAAGCGATAAGCACATATGTATCACCTAGATTTTTCCAAAGTGATCTACACATGAATGATTAAGCATTGCAGCCACTTTTTGCTGCAAATGGGTCACCTGAGCACTCAAATGACTAATTTCATCTGCTACTTGGCTTCGACAAGATAGAGTGCAGGACTGAGAGAAGAATAACCCAGGTGTGCACAATGAATTATGAGCCAAGGATGCCTACATTGAGTGCTTGCTTATATGTACAGTTGGAAAAACAAGCAGAATTTGGAAGCCATGTAACAATCTAGGTAACAATTTTATTTATTTATTTCAGGTACTTATATAGCACTGTCAGTTTACACAGTGCTTTACACATATATATTGAACATTCACATCAGTCCCTAACCCTCAAGGGGTGTACAATCTAAGGTCCCTAACTTACATACACATATTTGGGCCAATTTAGACAGGATCCAATTAACCTACCAGCATGTCTTTGGAGTGTGGGAGGAAACCCATGCAAGCACAGGGAGAACATGCAAACTCCATGCAGGAGGCGCCATGGTCGGGAATCGAACCCATGATCCATTTACCACAAGGCAGACATGCTAACCACTAAGCCACTGTGCCGCCAACTATGGTACATGGGCTACCATACATATTAGAATCAACACAAAAATGTAGGGCTCAGGATAAGTATTGACTCTCTGGATCCTGGAAATTGTCCAACACTTTGTGATGAGTGAAATTCTCTGCACATGAAAACAGAAAACAGAAAATTCCTGGAACTTAGAAATTTTAGAAGGGCAGTTTGTAGAGAGAAACTTTTCTAGTATCTTATGTTGCTTTAAGAATTCTAAGTAAGGTTTCAGCTGAAACAAAGCTGTGCCAGAGGAAAGGTCTTTCCAGCAACACTGGGATTCATCTGCTGCCAGACTGGATGTTAAGACAATGGGGATGAAAGCTGCACAGGCCAGGAAATGATTAATGATCTCTGGCCAGACTAGACTCTCCTACCTATCCATTGTAGAAAGGGTGAAACTTAGGGAAGAAAGAGGAAGCAGTAATTATTGATTGTGTATCCTACTCGAGTTCATGAGCGGGTGAGGTAGTGAAACCTTGGCTCCTTGAACACTCAGCTGCCTGTCTGCTGTTTATAGGCTAAATATAACTTCTGCCACATGACACAAAAATAATTCTTCAAAAGGGTAAGACTGTCTATTAGTAGCCTGGCTCTAATGAGATTCACAGGGCAATTTAACATAAAATATGCAGAGACTATTAGCATCCAACTGGGCCCTTGTCTTGAGCTGGATATAGCATGAGGTGTCAGGGTTTCAAAAACTCATTTTGGCTGTGAGGTGCCTTTTAAATGTTCGCACCATTTAAACTTTCTGCAAGGTGGTTAATACTGTGAGACTTATGATAGATCAGAAGAACTTTTAAAACTAGTTAAGATTACAAAGATGAGCATGTCAAGCTGCTCATTTTTCAAGTAATTTTTGCTTGGGAGGATGAAAAATAGCAGGCTCTTCCATTAATATTAAACATTATCCAATCCAACTGATACTGGAGTTGGCTTATTTCATTATTCTCTCCATTTTTTCTTAGAAATGAGATAATAGAAACAATTATTTGAAATAAATTTTAGAACTGTATATTTATTACTCTTAAAGTATAACTAAAGGGAAAATATTGATCTTTTTAGATTTGGATAGAATGAGGAGGGGTTAATTGATTAACGTCAGTGGATTGCTAATATATCCCTGATGTCCCAGTAACCTGTTGATGCGGGCATCACACATGTATGGCGTTTCACAAAGGCAGGCCTTCTAAAGCACTGAATGTACAGTATGTGCACTAGTGTCCAGACAGTATTGATGGATGCCAGTTGTGTTGATACCGTTTTTCCATTGAGGCAATGTCCTTTTCAAAACTTTCACCTTGTTTGGCACAGACTGCACCTAGATTTTCGGGAACAAAGTTCAAGTGTGAATGCGGAAAAATAATTTTCAGTGACATGTTGTACTTCATGGTCTTGTATGTTGTAAGACGTTTGTCAACAAGCTGAATGTAGTTTGGTGCTCTGGAGTTGCAAAAAAATTATCCATTACATCCTTGAATGCTTTCCAGACAATTTTTTTCTGGCCTCACTAACAAACCTTTAAAGTGTGTACTCACCACAAATGCAGCAGAGGGTATCACGGCTGTTGCTACACTCACAAGACATTTCTGTTGTCACCATTCGTCCTATAACAAGTCTATAACTTGGTTTCTTGTTATGTAAATTACATTTACACAGACAATGCTATACCTTGAAACAGTTGCATCAAAATACATAAAAACTGATATTAACAAAATCAGTAGCATGCGTGCGGGTACATTTATAGTCTTCCTAGGAAGCATCTTTCCAGCCTAAGCATGCCCAAACTGCAACAGTTCTCAAATCGTATACTTGAGTGCATGCCTGGTCATGCAAGAGCTACAGAAAGCATCTTATACCACAATAGAAAAATAAACTTAAAATATATATAAAGAAATTGCAAAAACAGAAGATTTCAACATTTAAAATGGTATAGAGTAGGTTAAATTCCGGGTTATTTTTATGATTAGCATCCAAAATTCTTTAAGAATCACTCAAAAGTGTTCATGAAGCAAAATCTTTGTTGTCCAGTGTAATTAAAAAAAAAAGAGAGAAGAATGGCCAAAGCTTGTTTGGTCTTGCTTCTTATGTGGGTCACAGGAGTGCACTTACTTTTGCACTCCTATAACCCAGAATCAGCCTCTCAGTGTGCAGCTGACAGCCTGAGCCAGCCTTTTCCACCCCCTCCCCAGCCCAGCACTCCAGTGAATGCTGGAGGGGCAGAGCTCAGAGCCGACCCAAGAACTGAGCAATCAACGGTCAAGTGATCACTCTTGATCACTTTGAAGCAGTGGACAGTTTGCAGCATGGGATTGATGCTGCAGCAGGGAGGTAATTAGGTGTTTTTATTATTTCTAGTTCCATTTACTACCCAATGAAAAAACAAGGTATAATTTACCTGGAAACACAAAGAAGTTATGATGATATGCACAATTGTTTACTAACACGTGCCAAACTTGCAACACTAGGTTCAGCATTAGGATTTTTACCTTCAGGCATTAAGGGGTAAAGAATACCTGTCATTTATATTTATGCTATGACATAGGAGATATTTCACCCCTCTTTGTGATAGCAATAAAGTTAAATAAAAAGTTTAAAATAAGTTTTTTAAGGCCCCTGTGCACATAACAGGGATAAGATTTATTTAGATAATGTAACTGGTAAAAATTAAATTTTTTCCATAATGAAATAAAAACCTTTTTCCTTACGAAAATTCTCCGGGCTTCAGTGTAAGTTCCTTTTGCATTTGAAGTTGTAAGAAACACTATTATAATAAAATGTTTTACTCCCAGCAGTAAATATTAGCCCTGCGCTAATCTTCAGTTCTCGCAAAAATGCATGTTCCTGTATAGTTGGGTGAAGTGTTGATTGATGCAGCTCCTATTTTCTCCACCATGAAGCTGGAGGTTTTTGGCAGCCAACATAAGCACCATTAGAAATGATGTACAAATATGTAGTAATGTAGTGTATTACTCTCTTTATTGTGCTGTTGATGTGTTGCACATATGATTTTTTTAAGGGTCTTCACAGAAAAAAAAGAATCACTGCAGTCCTGTTGAAAAAGCAAGAGGAGATGCTAAAAAGCCTTGTGTCAATTGAACTGTGTTCCTAATGCCAGACTTTTTTTTTCTTATTTAAAGTTACCGTGTGGGTTATTTGGAGCTTGTAACCTTGCTGTCCGGTCACACTTCTGACACTTTTTAGAGGTGGCATTTATGGTAGCTTTTCTTCCACATTCATTGAGGGACACACAGATTCAAAGACAATTGGTTTACACTGCTGCTTACAGGAGGATTTGGACCCTGTCAAACTAAATTACAGTGACCAGCCTGGTATAACTCTTTCCACTCCTAGCATGCCTCTTTCTTTGCTAGTGGATGGATGTCTTTCCTCTACTGAGAAAATAACTAATTTACTAGCCTGTTGTCTCTCACACTCTTTGTTTCTGTGTTTCTTGTTTTTAGCATGATGTAGAATCTTCCTGCCCTTGCTCCTCTTTGTCATAAGACACACAGTTGCACCTCAGTTATTCCTTGCCACCTCTGCCCATTTTAACCTCACCTTCTTTCAGCAGCCAGTTTGAGTACCCAAGATTTAACCTGATATTCTCAACAAAATGTAATTATCAAGCAATGCAATATGTTTTATCCCAAGCACAAGGGGAGCAGTCTCTCTGCTTTCTCCAACTCATTATCCATTAACAATTTCGAGACAGACTTCAGTGTTCCCTTCATGGGACTGACACAGCCTGAACGGTTGTCCTCTTCTTGAGTCCTTACATTCCTCAATCTTCCTTAACTCTGTTGGATGTGTCCTCCTTCCTATCTCAACTGATTCCTGGGAACTGTTCTCTGCAGTTATACAGGAGTTTATGGATCAAATTGCAACTTTGATTGCTGACTCAAAGGCAATATAAGAAGATTCTGCTGTATATGCCCCTTAATCTAATTGTGAATGTGATTTTGGATGTAATGGGGGAGGGGGAGAGTATACCTGTCACGATCTGGGTCAGGTTCAGAGACCAGTTGCTACAGCAGTTGTAAGGCTTACCTGAAACCAGCAGGATTGGTACACCAGCGGCCCACCCTGGGAATGACGCAGGCTCACCTGAGGTGCGGGGTCTAAGCATCCACCGGTCTTCCCCAGAGCTCCTAATGGTGGAGATGGATTTGGCTGCATGTGAATGCCAGGTCGCAGATCTCAGGATCACCCCACCAGGGAATGAGTAGGCTGGAAACCAATAGCAGATCAAACAGTTCAGGGATCAAACAGAAGCGGAGTCAGTCACAAGCCAAGGGTCGGTCACCAATGGTAGTAGATAGGATGAGGCAGAATCGTAGTCAGTAGCAAGCCAAAGGTCGGTAACGTAGATGAAGACGGCAGCAGGAACAGTAAGCGGGATATTGGCTGGTAAGGCACAATAATCTGGCAACCAGGAAGTGCAGAGACATGGCTTTTATAGGAAGTTCATGGGAGGAGCAAGGAGTTCAAGGTTCAAGACAAAACAGGGCAAAGGCAGGATCATCCAAAGAATTGTCAAGGGAGCTGTCCAGCATTCCAGGTGGCTCAGTGAGAAGAAACACTGTCTCTCACCACAGAAGGCCCAGGTTCGATTCCAGGCTCTGACAATACCTCTACTCAAGCATAAGAAATCTAGGCCTAAAACTGGAAAGACCTCCACCCCTTGAGGCCAAGATGTTTCTTTCATTACTCCCTAGTTGCAACCTCCAAGATGAGACTTAAGCCAGGAGCTCAGTTCACCCTTTGAACCTTGGGCCTCTAAATCCCACAAACCTGCAGACCAGTCCTCTTCGGCATAGCAGGATTCCCCTACTTTTCAAAATGTGGGGATGTTGGTTGGCCTTTGTAGTGTAAAAGACTTGGTTTCCAGGAGATACCTCCTTTCCACTTCATGTTGCCAGACCTTCTTATTCCTGTTTAATTCCTAACTGACCAGCAGACCTCCTGGCTGCTCCTGTAGATATTTTGGATCAAGGTGTTTTCACCCTAGTTATTCTAATAGAAGGGTTTTAGGGTATTTACTCCAACCTTTTCAGTTTCCAAGCCAAAAGGTTTGGAAATTTTCTTTTTTTTTTTTATTGTTTGAGAAATTATGAAGGCCCGCCTGGCAGTTTTTCAAATGGATCCAGACTGAACCACAGTGTATGTCTATGGATGGGCGGATGTAAACAGATGATCATCCGTTTACATCAGCCTACATCTGTGTCTGTTTGGGTCCATTTTTTACAAAACTGAACAAGGCTGCCTCCTTTTCTGTTTGGACGTATCTGAACAGTTGTAAGTGAATGCCATCCGTTTATGTCCATTCTGTTTCTCTGTTTTTAGGCAAGAAACATTTTTTGTTTATGCTTTTGTCACCCCGGATTGGTCTCTGCAACAGCTAAGAAAAAATGGATGTAGATTAATGTTAACTGAAGTGTGAAGTGATGTAAACTGAATTAAACTACTGAAGATGGATGTGCAAATTGATTTAAACCGATGTAAACTGAATCATTTTTTTTCTCTTGAAAAATGTGACTGAATGGATGATACCTGTGCTAAAGGGGCCTAATGTTGACAGTTTGTGGCAAGGTCCTTTAGCACTAAAGTCAGAGATACAAAGGTGTGCCACCGCTCCCCACCTTCCCTAAACACACAGATTCTGTTTTGTCTACTTACCTGAATTAACTGTTTTGATTTTGTTTGCATTTCATTGAGCTGAAAACTAAAGGAATGTTCTCACCTGTTTTAATATGGAAAAAAAAAAATAACTGTTGAATATTCAAACCTGTATTGTACCTTTTAACTGGATACAGACTGAAGTATGTGGTAACATTATTCTGTTGTGACAGAGATGTGACAAACAATGTTTTTTATGATAAAATGTAAATCCTTTTCTCAAAAATTCTGAAAGCCTGTCATAAGAAAGACTATCAAAAAATAGTGAAGGAATGAGATCTACAGAGACAAGTGCCAGCATACAGATTATTACAAAGTAAATGGATGATAATAGTGAATCTGCTCATTGTAATTGGGATAATGAGGGAATAACACACACCTGGCCATGGAACAGCTGAGAAGCAAATTGTCCCATTACTTTTGGTCCCTTAACAAGTGGGAGGCACATATGTAAACTGTTGTAATTCCTACACCGTTCACCTGATTTGGATGTAAATACCCTCAAATTAAAGCTGACAGTCTGCAGTTAAAGCACATCTTGTTCGTTTCATTTCAAATCCATTGTGGTGGTGTAAAGAGCCAAAAATGTTAGAAATGTGTCGATGTCCCAATATTTATGGACCTGACTGTATACACAAAAAAAAATCTCTCAAAGCAACGGACTGGGTTGAGAGCCCATACATGCATTGTCTATTTAGTTGGACAATAATGGAGGTATTTGCAGCTCAGTTATTTAGCATGACCCCAATCCTTTGTGGACAATAACATGGGAAAGAGCATTGACCTGGAATTTACCGATTAACATTGAGCACTTCATTCACAATCCTTTTAACTGGTCCGTTCACATTTTGCAAACATGCTGACCTTGTCTTTACCTCTTCTCTAAAATAGACAAGATTGCTCAGAATGAAATTTCCAGGTGGTGTGCAGTTGTATTTTGTCCCCTGAAGCCACTTGGTATGCTCTCCTGGTAGGAAGTGAACTGCATAGTTCCTGCTTCTGACTGTCAATGATCTGGCAGCTGACTGCTGGTATGAGCATGTGCGGAGCTGCTTAAGGAGATGGAACACAACTGCACAACACATGGATGTGGATGGCAGTCCTTGAGAATTAACTTTAGTGTAGGCAAAACCGCAAAATTCATAGAGAAATACATATTTGGAAACGTTTACTTGCAAAAACATTTGCCATTTTGTGCATCTAGTTTTTCAAAACCAGACAGCCCTGCTAGTCAAAATACAAGGGTCTTACAGCTTTGGAAGGACTTTGACTGGATATTGAAGAAACAGAATCTTAATTTCTCTGATTCACAAAACCTTGTAATACAGTAGAGCCTGATTAGCTTTCAGGGTTGCTTCTTCCTCTTCTTGTAGAGATGATCACAGGACTGCAACGACAAATTTAGACACCATATAATAATTAACATATTTTTTGCTGACTGCTTAATTGAATTTAATAGGGCTTTTTTATCTTTACACTTGAAATAGTAGAATGGCAGCTTGCACATTTCTATCAGGAGAGGTTCCTTTAAAGCCTGCTAGTGTGAAGTTTTAGGTCTCCTGCACCCTGAGCCTTAAAACGCTGCTTTTAGATGTGTCTGGCATTTTTTTTTTATTTTGCCTTTAAGCGCCTCTCCATTTTAGCCTATGTGTCTGTGCACAAATAGATGTTTAGTGGCAGAAGAAAAAACCTCATTGCCAGCATGTCCAGGAGCAGCAGCCTTTTCTCAGAAAAAACACGTGTGTTAACGCTAGGCGAGTCAAGTGCTTGAGCGCTAATCTATTTTAATGTGCAGAATAAATTATTATTCTGGCTAAGGAAAGGAATTAACACCCTTGACACGCCTAAACACGTCTAGGCACGTTTACATGCGTAATGTGTTTTTTCTGCCAAAAGGCTGCTGCCAGAAGGAAAGGCAATTGGGAAAGTTGGGGAAAC
Organism: Staurois parvus; assembly: GCF_062004578.1. NCBI lineage: Eukaryota > Metazoa > Chordata > Amphibia > Anura > Ranidae > Staurois > Staurois parvus. Next base: position 3,157,170 of record NW_028318002.1, read on the forward strand.
ACCCTGTGTGCATGAGGCCTTAATGGTGCCCATCGGATAGATTCTCTGTGCATGTGGTATGCCTCTTGTTTCCTATAGCAGTTGGTATTTTAGAACTTTTTTTTTATAGTGAAAACTTTCAACTTTGCAAATGAATCCACATCTCTCTGCAAGATCAAGCACTTATAAATATTGTAATAATATCATTAAATTGGTTTTCCAGTGCGCTGAACCAGGAATGCTCCTTAAAACTAGGTTCACACCTAATACGCTTTTCCTGCTCATTTTGCTTTAAATTTTGCTTTATTAATACACATTTTTGCCACGTTTCGCTTTTTTTGCCAATTGGAAAGTTTTGATGTGACTTTGGATGGGTTTGACTTGGATGCGACTTTGGTTGGGTGCGAGTTGGATGGGAGTTGTGTGCGACTTTGGATGGTTGCGAGTTGGATGCAACTTTGATACTACTTTGATGCTACTTTAGTGCCAGAGAGTATAAAGTTGCATCAGTTGCACCCATCCAAAGTCACATCAAAGTGGCATCAAAGTCCGTACTTGGCAAAACAAAAGCAACAAATTGCAAAACTCATCAAAAATGCATAAAAAACACACTATATGCGTTTCTGCCATGTGTCCATTGATGTCAATTGAACCAAAAGCAGACTGAGTTGCCTTTAAAAGTAGTCCCTGACCCTTTCCAAAAATGCAGTGGCTGAAAAATGCAGGATGTTGTTGTTGTTATTATTATTAATATTATTATTAATAAACAGGATTTATATAGCACCAACAGTTTGCTCAGCGCTTTACACTATGGTGGGAGACAGTACACGAGACAATACAGTAACAATACAGTTCAATACACGAGGGGTTCGAGGGCCCTGCTCCTTGGAGCTTACAATCTAGGAGGGAGGGGATAGTGGTACAGGAGGAAATAGCTGTGGGGGATGGAGTGGTTGGAAGAGTAGAGGAGTTCCGTATTAGCTGAGGGCGGGGTAGGCTTCCCTGAAGAGATAGGTTTTCAGAGTGCCCCTAAAGGTGAGCAGAGTTGGCGATAGTCTGATGGATTGGGGTAAGGAGTTCCAGAGGATGGGGGAAGTCCTGGAGTTGAGCGTGGGAGGAGGAGACAAGGGAGTTAGAGAGTAGGAGGTCTTGTGAGGAACGGAGAGTACGGTTTGGGTGGTATTTAGAGACAAGATCGGTGATGTGATTTGGGGCAGTATTATGAACAGCTTTATACGTCAGTGTTAGCGTTTTGAATTTTATCCGTTGGGCAATTGGAAGCCAGTGGAGGGATTGGCAGAGAGGGGAGGCAGATACGGAACAGTTAGTAAGGTGGATGAGTCTGGCAGCAGCATTCATGATAAACTGAAGTGGGGATAGCCTGCGGAGATGTAGGCCAATGAGGAGGGAGTTACAGTAGTCGAGGCGAGATATAATAAGGGAGTGAATGAGTTGCTTAGTGGTTTCCGAGGTTAGGAACGGTTGTATCTTGGAGATGTTGCGGAGGTGAAGTCTACATAAGTTTGTCAGTGATTATACTTGGGGCTGAAAGGACAGATTTGAGTCTAGGATGACACCTAGTACTCTGGCTTTAGGGGTGGGACTGATGATAGTGTTGTTGGTCATGATGGAGAAGTCAGTGGGGGGGGGGGGCGCGGGCTGGGGGGAATACTAGGAGCTCAGTCTTGGAAAGATTTAGTTTGAGGAAGTGGAGTGACATCCAATCCGATATGTTGCTTAGTAGGCTTGTGATACGGGCGGAGACTGAAGGGGTGAGGTGAGGGGTAGAGAGATAGATTTGTGTGTCGTCGGCATAGAGATGGTAATTGAAGCCGTGGGAATTTATCAATTGGCCAAGGGAGGAGGTGTAGATGGAGAAGAGAAGGATGTGAACATGTCCCATAGGAAACCATGTTAAATGGACTGTTTCAGCAAAATGCACTAAAAACACATAGGTGTGATCTAACAGGTCAAAAGAAAGCAGTGGTATCCTAGTAGTTAGTACAAATCTGCGTGAGGACATTTAGTTATTGCTGAGGTCACGCATACTTATTTTAAAGTTTGGCTTGACTATGCTTTTGACTTTTTTGTAAATGAAAATCAGCAAATATTATGAAATGAAAAATCTTCTTGGTGCTTATCACAGATTGTGGCTGGGTGCTAAAAAGCCCTGCTTGCCACTCCTTCCTCGCTTATCTTTTTCTTTGTATACAGATTAATAGCTTTAACATATGCGGGCCTGCTTCTGTTGTGATTCAGACATAATAGCAGAGAAAACAGTTGTAAGGAAACTATTAGTCTGAACCCTTGACCTTTTTTTGTGGTGGGATTAAGAGCAGAATCCATTACGAGCAATTGAGTGATTTCCAGGCCAATCATTTAAATCCATATCACTGTCTATGGACAGGACAGCATGTTCTAATTAGTGAACATGTTTAATGAATTATTACTCAGCCTTTATGTGGTTGCTTGTCTGGTCTGTGCAGCAACATGGGTGACAGACATATTTTATCATTCTTCCACTTATCAGTGTACATGGGATCATTTTCTGACATCATTAAAGAATGTCAGGTGTTGTTTACTGTTTTTCTCTTTGTATCTCTTTGAATAATGGGTTTTCAGATAACCTCTTCAGATACCAAAATTTGAGGTTATTTGCAAGTGTTGCTTTCAACTTTCAACACTCCATATTTTGTTTATTTCCTATGTATTCTATACCTTTTGCATGTTTATAGCTAACATAAATGTGTTTATACAATATCCTTATACTTTCTTTTAAAAATTACTTTGAATAGTATTAAGATGCAAAATCATTGTTGTCACATAGATCAGCTCACGACTGGAGAGAGAGATACTTTCAGGAACATTTTTGGACACTCCCTCTTTACAGAGGTTTGACTGAAATCAGCAGAAGCCTAAGGCTCCCACTGCCCTCAGTGACTCCTGTGAAAGCAGGAAGTGAGGAGAAAGGTGCTGAAGCTGAAACAGTGCTGGAACGGTGAGAGGAGGCTGTGATGATTGCGGCGTCAGACCCCCCGCCCTTCTCACCAACTTGTGACTGAAGGACTAGCCAATCTAAAACCGCGCTGTCACATGCGTAACAATGCCACGCTCAGCTGCACCCTGTACAAAGATTTTTCAGCTAATGGACCACAATCTATGTACCTGCAGCCTCAGAGCGATTGTTAGTGGGTCAGGTTAATTACGCAATTAACCCTTCACACTGCCACCACTGCCTTTTTGTAGAGAAAAGGAGGAAACTTGGCAATATTAGCAATAACACTATGATGTTTGAATAATCGTCTGTATACCACTGTCACCGCAGGCAGAGATATATAGAGGTTTAAAACACACAGTAGCGCTCTTCAGAGACAGGGATTCTTAGTTTGCATTAAAGAGCTTTAGAAACAGTTCAACACTTTTCAGATAATAGGATTTATTACTAAAAAGGTCAAAAGGGTGCAATAAAAATATTTACAGAAAAAGATGTAGCCAATATATATATATATATATATATATATATATATATTAATACAGAGAGCAATAACACAGCAAAGAGATAACAGAAGTTTTAGAGCGGTAGAGTACTTGCCAAAAGTCCTGGGTTAAGCAGATCAAGTTTCAGAGCAAAGGGTACCGTCTCCCAAGTTGGTTCCTGATTTTAAAAGGGGAGATATCTTCAACTTCTCCAAACCTGACAGCATTTTTCTAGGAACTCAGCAGGGTGTCCCTCCTAAGTTATACCATGGGCCATAACCTTCCCTAGGTACATGTAACATTCTATCCAGGGGTAGATTAATATGCAGAATCATCTGTTGAACGTCTAGATATCAAACATGGCATAGTTCACTATTTCAGCTAGAACTATATGGCTTTCTGCTCTCCTGTAGACTTCAACTAGGGGATGTAAGATATCAGACGACTCGCATTAAACTGAGCTATCCAAATATATGCTTGGTTTTTATGTAATTATTTCCCATCTCCAGATATAAAATTATCTGGAAAAGTGGGTTTTAAATGTGTTCTCTGTTTTACGGCTAGCTGGAATGTCTTTGAAGCCCAGTGAAGGACTTGTTTATGGTTTTACGATTCTCTCAGATTGAGAAGCTAACAGACACCCGGGTACCAGCTAATTTGGGATTTATAACCATGAATCTGTCCCGCTGTGCCTGATTGCCTGTGCACTTCTGAACCCAGAAACAGGGACCACGTGTCACTCAACAGAGAGGGAGGGGGGGATTGCAGGAGGAGAGATACAAGATGGAGGATCCTTAGCAAGATGGATGACCACGTCCTTCTCTGTGTGCACAATTGCTACAGAGGCTATTAAGCATTTAGGGATGGAAGAGAGAACAAGTAGTTGGGAGTTTTTTTTATTTTAATCTTAATGCAGAGAATGCATTAAGGTAAAAAAAGAAATAGTGTTTTTAAACTGCCACCCTTCAGTTTGGTTGCAGTGCTGGTGCTGGGAAGTATATCTGTGGTTTATTGTGTGGTTTTCCTCTTAGATTACGTGTTTTTGGTTTGTTTTCTGAAAGCACACCAAAAGTCCTTCATGCTGCATCTCTGGTGAGCTTTCAGAAAATGCACCAAATATGCACAGTCTAATTGACATCTATTGGAAACCGCTGGCAGGCTGCACAAAAACCGAGGGTACAATGCACTGTACCAAACCACAGCATGGCAGTGTGAAAACGCCCTTACGCTTTCATTTTTGCAGAATTCTATCCTGTGCATAGACACATAAGGATAGATTTACTAAAACTGGAGCACTCACAATCTGGTGCAGCTGTGTATGGCAGCCAATCAGCTTCTAATCTAAGCTTTGTTCAGTTAAGCGTTGGCAGTAAAACCTGGAAGCTGATTGGTTTCTATGCAGAGCTGCACCAGATTTTGCACTCTTTCCTTTTAGTAAACAATTTAGGAGCAGCAGGGTGCATGCGGCATAATTGTGCTCAGTTTTTAATTGGACAGCAGGAGGACTGGCAGGGCTGGCAGATTTTCTTTTACCTGCAGGTCCACTTTAATACAGGTCATGGTCTGGCAGGTATATATAATTTTCTTTTTACCTACTACTGATTTATCTATATTCTCTGCGTGTGCCAAATGTGCAGTAAAAATTTGATACTGGCTTGTGATCGTTTATTTGGTTTATTTTAAATGTTTAGCAGCATGTATATGAGAGGAAAGAAGCAAATTTTGAGATGAAAAAAGGTTCCAGCGAAGGAAGAGTAGTTTGTGCAATAAAATGGAGAAATCAGATCAGACCTTCCTGCCTCACAAATGCTTCCCAGCCCTGCGATGCTGTAAGCACATGGAAACATTTCTAAATATAGTACTTGTATGTTGAATAATACCTCCCGACTGGGACTGCGGTGAAGTTTCCAGATCCTGTCCCAACATGAATGAATAATAGCTAGAACATTGGCTTTAGAGAAACAGGTACCAGGAAGTATTATAAATATATTGAAGTCTTGATTGGATGATTCTTCTTATATACAGCGCTGTTCTGCTTTCAAGAATACACCTGTCATCTAATAGAAGGCTATAGTATATATACACAATGGTTCAAAACCTTGTATGAAATAAATATGTAGCACATATAGTTACAAGCATGTTATCCTCTGTTATATGCTTCATTATTACAGAGAAACTTTTGTTAAAGTGCAGTATCAGGCAACAAGCAAAGTCATTATGTGATGATTTGCTAAAGTCAAAATGTTCACTCAGGTCTGAATTCATACTGTACTGTTATATCAGTTTGTCCATGTTTTGGTACACTTTACTATATTGTATGGCATAATATGCTGCGTTCTCAATTCAAAGTTTATAGTATTGGAAATGCAACAACATGTATTATAATTATTATTCATGTTTTATATAGCACCAACGGTTTACTCAGCGTTTTACAACATGAGCGCAGGCAGTACAATAATATAACAATTCAGTAATCCGAGGGCCCTGCTCATTAGAGTTTACAATCTGAGAGAGTCAAGAGATACAGGAAGGATAATAACTGGGGGGGATGAGCTGATGGAGAAAATAAAAGTACAGTTGTACTTCTCCAAAGAGAAGGGCAGAATAGGACAGATTGTGGTAGGCAGTTCCATAGGATTGGAGAGGCTCAGGAGAAATCCTGGAGGTGAGCATGAGAGGAGGTGACAAAGGAGTTTTTGGAAGTAATGAAAAGAATGATTAGGTTGGTATTTTGAGACTAGGTTAGTGATGTAGCTATGTAGCTGGGGGCCTAGTATATGATAAAGTGCTGGAAATGTGGTCAAACATGTTAGACATGTACAATCAAACTCAGATAATTTACAGTGCTGTAGCATGAATCCAGGGTTCCACTATCTTGAACAGCATGTGTTTGTGTGTACTATGTGTGCACGTCATTTTTTTTTATATAGTTAAAGCCCTTTATATTTTTCCACATTTATCCAAGCTGTTAGTTAAAAAAGAAATCATAATTCTGATGGAGGTGTTTTCATTGGCTGCCTTGTATTCCCATGGTTTAATTTGCCTCTTAAAGAAAAAGAAAGTTGCTCTAACTGCTTAAGAACCCCTGACAGTATCATACTTTCTCCCAACCTCTATAACTGTGTAGGTAAAAAAGGAACAAATATACTGAATAGTTTCATCATATGTGTTTGCTAGATACAGTTAATCACAATTCAATAATGGTCTATTTCATTTAAGTTCAGTTTAATCCCTGCAAAATAGGTACACAGGTTTCTGTATGTGAGGGTTAGGCTACGTTCACACTAGCCTTGTGTGCAGGCGGCAGAGAGGCGTTTGGGAAGCATTTTTACCGCTTCCCAAACGCCTCTGCCAATTCTGCACATTACAGCACATGGTGCTGTTCTAACGGGAGCGTTTGCGTCGCGTCGCTGCAAAACGGACGCCTCTGGTCGAGTCAGGAGGCTTTGAAGCCTCCTATTCTCGTCTATGGTGCCGCTCCGCAAACGTCCGGCCGGCGTTTGCGGTGCGGTTGCGGGGCGTTTGCGGAGCGGTAACACCACTCAAACTGTATTATAGGCGTTTGTGGGGCGTTATTAACGCTTGGCAAACGCCTAGCAACCGCCACTAAACCGCGCATGCGGCGTTTGCGGAGCGTTTGCCGAGCGTTAAAAAACGCTCCGCAAGCGCCGGACCAATGCTTGCCAAACGCTATAGGGGCGTTTGGCAAGCGTTGGTAAAACAGCCAAGTGTGAACGAGCCCTAAGGAGGGTGCTCCAGCATTACTGCCAGGTGCATTCCAGAATCACAAGATTACATACAAATGAAATGAAGTGGAGTGGTGCACCATACCATTACAAGAAAAGTTATGATTTGCATGTAACTTCAGCTGCCTCAGGGTCTATTGAATGCTTTCACATATGATTTGTATTGAAGGCAACTTTCTGCTTGTGCATCCTTTCATCAAATGCTCAAATTTTTTAAATTCCCTGTTTTTTAACAGGTTTACTTTAAAGCCCTCTGGTGTATATTCAGTACAGTAAAGTACACTGCTAGCAGTCTGAAACCAGACATGGCAAGTTTGATTAAATCTCTGTAAATAAGTAATAGTGCCATTTTTTGTAAATGTACTGTGTTTACCCTGTCCTTAATTAAAATACACATCAGCTGCAGTTGACCTCAGACAGCTGGAAGGCTCTTCAATATGCTTCAGTGCATCCCTTGAACCACATACTTAGACATCCAAAAATAAGAAGCACCTGTGTTTCTGTAAGTGAGCTTTGTACATAATTATTTAGTATAAATTACACTTTTAAAAAGATTTTATGTCTGTACTTTGTCATTTGTTTGGTGGGTGTTTTTCTGGTTTTCTTGGGCTTCTTCTAGATATATGCAGACTAACTATGTCACTCACTTTTTCTATTTTCCTGTTTTTTAAAAGGGAATTGTGGGATTGCTTTTTTTCCCCAAATCATTATTACCTAGGTAGAGTCAGCATTGGTCTGATGCTGCATCTGTCCCTCGCCAACTCTAAGGGTGAGAACTGAGCGATCACCTGACCGCTGATCGCTGAGTTCTCACAGCCGCTCTGAGCAGAGAGCGGTACTGTCACTCACCGGTGTCTGCTCTACCCAACCCCCCCACGCTGGGTTGTGGAAGGGGAGGGAATGGCGGGCTCAGGCTCACAGCGGATCACTGAGAGGCTGAGCCAGGTGCCACTCCAGACTCTGGGGTGGATCCTCACTTTAAAGTTGGGATCTTTCACCAGCCTGGACCTGGCTGAATGACGTCAGCTGAAAACGGGTCACAGGAGTGGAGAACAAACTGCACCCCTGTGATCCACAGGAGAAATACAACCAAAAGAGCATTGGTTGTACTTTTCCTTTATGGTTTTCCAGTGCACATATGCAAGTACTATCCAATATAAGTGTTTTTTTTTCTCACTCTCATTTTTTTGTCTCATAGGCCATGGCCCTGAATTTTGTGCAAACCATGACATGCAACTCTCAGATGACTATTTGATAATTCTGCTAGATATTTGAGAATTGTACTAGATATTTTATTTTTACATAGAAAAGTGACGACAGAAAAAAGACATAGTGGGTCATCAAGTCTGCCCCCTCCCCTTTTTTTCTTACATTTTGTTTGGGAGGGGGTAAACTTTTTTTGGTGGAGTATAGATCTTTGCGTTATGCCAAGCATGTTGGAAGCCACTTCTTGTCTAATGTTGCATGTCTACTTATTGCGGGCCTTTAGCCACCACATCTTTGTGCTGGACTTGTGTATGATGCCAGTTGCTGTGGATGCTAAATGCACTGTAGAATATAAACTGCTGATCCACGCAATGGATTAATATTCATTATATATACTGTGTGCACAATTAGTAGGCAAGTTGTATTTGTGGAGATTCATTTTATTATTGAACAACTACAGTGTTCTCGATCAATCTAAAATGTTAATAAAACTCAAACCTGAATATTTAGGAATGTAAAAGTGAGGTTGGGTTTCGTAGGAGAATATCTACTTGTGCACAAATACTGGGCAACTATTAGTGTGCAGAGTTGTTATGCAACTAAATGAAAAATTAAAATGTTCCCATCTTCACGTTTATTTCCATCCATTAAATGAGAATAATAAGCAAACAGCTTAAAATTTACAAATAAACATTTCTGACATTTAAAAAACAAAAAGGCCACCCTTCTTTTCAATAACAGTCATAAGCCTTCCATTCATGGAGTTTGTCAGTTTCTTGATCTGTTGATGGTGTACTGTTTTCCTTCACTGTAAATCTCCCACTTAAGAAGGGCCCACAAGTTCTCAATAGGGTTTAGGTCAGGAAAAGAAGGGGGCCACGTCATTTTTCTTTAATCGTTAATGCTTTTACTGGCTTGCCACACAGTGGAGTACTTCGATGCATGCAATGGAGCATTGTCCTGCATAAATATCATGGTCTTCTTGCAAGATGCAGACTTTTTCCTAGAGCACTGCTTGCAGAAAGTGTCTGCTAAAAGTTGGCAGTAGGTTTGGTAGTTGATTTGGAGACCATCTTCAACTCGAAAAGGTCCAACTAACTCATCTATAATACCAGCCCTTAGGTACCCCACCTCCAACTTGCTGGTGTCTGAACCGAGGTGGAGCTCTGTGCCCGTTACTGATCCAGCCATGGGCCCATCCATCTGGTCTGTCCAAGAGTCACTCTCATCTCATCAGTTATATCAGATATTTCTTGGCCCAGTCTTGATGTTTTAGCTTACGTGTCTAGTTCATTGGTGGTCAGGTTTCAGCCGAACATTTCCAAGGTAAGGAGACCTTAGAAATGTCTCTCAGCACTGAACACCTTGTACTTCTGGGCACTCCAAGCAGGTTGCAGTTCTGCAATATGACAGCACTGGAGGATAATGCCTTCCTGGTAGCTTCACGTTTGATTTTCCTAAAATCTTTGGCAGTTAATTTGTCTTTTTTTTTTTTTCTCAACACATTTCTTGTGACCCTGTTGACTATTTGCAACAAAACGTTTGATGGTTCTGTGATCACGTTCCAATATCTTAGAAATTTCAAGAGTGCTGCATCCCTCAGAAAGACTTTTTACAATTTTTTACTTTTCAGAGTCAGTTAAATCTCTTTTTTAGCCCATTTTGCCTGGGGAAAAGAAGCTGCCTAATAATTATGCACACTTTGATAAAGGGTGTTGATCTCCTTAGGCCATACCCTCCCTCATTACACAAATACACATCACCTGATATGCTAAATCCAATAAGAATTCAAGTTTATACAGTTTGGAGTTGGGCAATATGCCTAAAAATGATGATTTGGTCCAAATGCTTACTTGCCTAAAAATTGTGCACATGGTGTATAAGTATTTAACAAAGCTTTCACTGGGGGATTTTTTACTTTCAGTGACCCAGTATCATCGTAGTTTATTGGGGTTCTTCGCATAGAGTGATGCACACTGCTCTTAGTTGGGTTTAGCTTAATTCTGCATTAATCCGTGTTGTAAGCTCAGGTTGACAGTGTCTGTGCTCGGTTCACTCATCACTGCTTATAAGTAGTTCTTATTTTAAAAAGCCAAATATCTAATGTGAACGTGTATTATATTCACTACCAACAAGAAGCAACTAAAAATGTTTCTGTTGGAAAAGAGAAAAAAAAAGCCTACACTGGCCTACAATTACCTAACCTGCACTATTGTATTCTGACAGCGGGAGGTTCCCTGTCATTAGAATAAAATGATCCAGCTGTCCAGCCATAGCCAGCAGCAATGATTGTACAAAAAAAAAACAAGACAGGCTGGCTGTACTGAAGTTGATCGATAGATCGACTTCAGTACAACTAACCTGCCCATAGATGGATTGAAATCTGGCCGGTTCCTGTTGAACCAGCTGAATTTCAGTCCGTCTATGGCTGACTTTAGTGTATAAATATATTCTTTGGAGATATTCACCTACAGCTGTAGCCTTGGTGTGATGATTGGAATAATTTGTGGAATCTTTTTTTTTTTTTTTGTAGGTAAATACATTTTTTTTCTGGCAACAAACAGATGTCAGAGTAACTGATCTCACTAGAGTGTAGTTTGCAGTGGGTGGGCTTTCTAAGGTTAGATTGCTAGGTTCTAGGAGACTGTACATGGTAGAATGTTTTACCCATGATATAAATGTTCAGGTTACATAGATCTACAGTGATTTGTTGCTGCAGCATTGTGGAATTATCTCCCGAGTGACTGTAGCTCATAGTTTGTTCACTGGACCATGCAAAAAGTATCTGTCAGTCACTTTTAGGTTTCATCCATAAAAAGAGTCAAGATAACGCAAGGGACATTACCTCACTAATAGTTAAAAACACCTTCCCAGCTGTCTAATAAAACTGCCTGTTCTGCAATGCAGTACTTCTGTAACCTGCTGTGTCCAATTGTCTTTTAATCATCATTTCATGCTACCTGAAAATTATATGAAAACAGGATTTGGAGAGATGCTATGTAATGGTTGCTGCTGTAGCAGTTTACAGACACCTAATGAAACTGGCTTAATAGTCTTGTGAAGAAATAGCCATGAAGGCTAATTGTCATAAGCACATTTGTCAGTGTCCTGCGCAGAGCGTTTCCCTTCCAGACTCTCCACTGTGTTTTCTCATGTAAGGATGCCTCCGGCAGTGCAAGGCCAACAGAGCTGTGTGTCACACAACCAGTGACAATAGAAGCGACAAGACTGAGGTTCTTTTAGTGGGTGCCAAAGAATGGTAGGAAGCAGCAAGAGTTATTCCTGGCATTGCAGCCTCTGCTTCGGTTTCGCCCACTGAAAAGGTTGTTGTGACGGTTTGTATTTTGTTGTGCTCTTTTTCTTTTAATTTTAGATTTTGTCATTTAGTTTCACATAATAATTCTTGCTTGAAATCTATACAGCTAACAATACATTGGCATCTCTGATTTCCATATGGATATAGCTGGATCTTCTTTTCTTTTTTTTTTTAAATCTTAATCCCAAGTACAGATGTATCATATAATAGCAGAAACTGATTTTACAAAGTCAAACCTACAGTCAGGTGGAAGTATTACGAAATGCTCAAATCAATGTACAGTGAACACAAAAATGACTTTATGTGGCTTGTTGAAAGAGTATTATTCTAAGGAATAGAGTTGTTAAAATGTTAAGCATTTACCCAAAAAGGACAGCAAACAGAGATTTCCCTATCACGAAATCATGTAGATAGCTAAAGATCCTAGTATTTGGAATTTTATCATATTGTTCCCCAATAAATAAATAATAAAAAAATATATATATATATATACAGTGAAGGAAATAAGTATTTGATCCCCTGCTGATTTTGAATGTTAGCCCACTCACAAAGAAATGATCAGTCTAAAAATCGAATGGTAGGTGTATTGTAACACTGAGAGACAGAATAGCAACAAAAAATTCAAAAGAAATGCATGTCTAACGAATGATGCACTGATTTGCATGTTCATGAGGGAAATAAGTATTTGATCCCCTATCATTCAGCAGGATTTCTGGCTACCAGGTGTCTTTCATACAGCTAACAAGCTGAGATTTTGAAGCAGTCTTTTAAAAGGAGTGCTGCTAATCTCATTTTGTTACCTGTATAAAAGACACCTGTCCACAGGAGCAATCAAACAATCAGATTCCAAACTCTCCACCATGGCAAAGACCAAAGAGCTGTCCAAGGATGTCAGGGACAAGATTGTAGACCTACACAAGGCTGGACTGGGCTATAAAACTATCTCCAAGCAGCTTGGGGAGAAGGTAACAACAGTTGGTGCAATAATCCAAAATCCCTCCTGAGATGTGTGCAAACCTGGCGGCCAACTACAGGAAACGTCTCACCTCTGTGATTGCCAACAAGGGATTTGCCACCAAGTACCAAGTCATGTTTTGTGAAGGGGATCAAATACTTATTTCCCTCATGAACATGCAAATCAGTGCATAATTTGTTGGACATGCATTTCTTTTGAAGTTTTTGATGCTATTCTGTCTCTCAGTGTTACAATACACCTACCATTCGATTTTTAGACTGATCATTTCTTTGTGAGTGGGCTAACATTCAAAATCAGCAGGAGATCAAATACATATTTCCCTCACTTTACATATAATATAATAAGCGCAACTCTATTAGGTACTTTATAGATTATAGTCCATAACATTAATATGAATTAATAGTCTGTGACCTTACTGGATTCCATTTGGACGTAGCAATATGCCTGAAGGGAGGTGAAAGTTTTTTGTGTTTAGTTTCATTGATATATGAATTAATCTTTCCACTTTTCTCTGAAATTGTTTTCGCAGTAGTTACAGTGTAGGGTAGTAAGAGAAAGGTCTTCAGAAAAGGGCCAGACCAAAATCTTTTTTTTTTTTTTTTTTGTGTGACCCACAGTAAGAATTTGCACAGGATCTCTCAACTCTGAAAAGTAGGGGGCGGGAAACTGAAGTTACATTAAGTAAGGAGGGCTCAGAGAGCTGATAGGAGGGAAGAGACACCTGCCCTCCCCCTCCATACAGTTCACAGAATCAGAGCTTAGGCTGTCGCTCTGCTGGAGATCCCTCCCCTATCACCTTTTTTCTCTTGGTGTCAGGAAGACTTATCAGAAGTGATTCATGCCTATAGCAAAGGAATGGGGCAGTAGACAGAAATGACACTTAGTGCTCTGGATAGAGATAAGCACACACTATAGAGGTCTATGCTGTGTTCACAATGTCATTTCTGAGGTTTACAATCACTTTAAATATGCCAATATTGTATAAAACGTGGCTGTTTGCTTTTAATGCTTACTAATATTGATTTCAGATTATTAATAGCTATTGTTCTTCAATGACTGTCAGGTGTGGATGTTTGCTGCAAATTTGAAATTACAGAAATGGAAATGGCAGACATTGAATATAGAGCTGAAGAATAGGATGTTTATGTGCAAGTGCTGCCTGCTTGTTATCTAATTTATACCGGTTTTATACAGCTGAAGCCTATTTTATTCACAATCACTTGAGCCTTTTTTTAATTTTATGGTGTGGTTGGTTCTTTGCAATTAAGTTACACCACAAATAGGGAGGGAGAACAAGAGCAGGATTTGCAGTTGGAAACCACAGTTTCCTGTCAGAATCCTTCCCATAGACCCCCCACTGTTGCAGCAGTAAACAAAGGCTAGTCTTTTCTGAACAACCTTTAATTTCCCAGAAAATCGTTGAATAAAATATAGCACACATCCGTTGCAGGCCTGCAGCATCTGACAGCTCAGGAGACCATGCTTTGTGATGAATTTATGTTGTGTTTCATGTTATTTTTTTATTTAGTGTTGATTGTGACTTAGTAGTGGAAAGTACTGAATCAGCATATAATCTGTAAGAATTTGTTATATTTAATTAATATTAGCAAGATGCAATACCATCTGACCAGTGGATTGTGTGCCCATTAAGGCGTTCTGGCTGTAAGACTTTTTCTGAGTAAAAAGTTGTTGCCATTCATTAACCTTCAATGAACCATGAGAAGGTGGGTAATCTAATTAACACTGACATACAATGGTTCATGTATCATGCAAGTTGTTTTTCACTTTTGTCATGAGCGCCAATGGAATGGACTTTTTAACTCTGTGCATTAACTTTTCATCCTTTCATGTTATTCGTCATCTGCTTTGCTTTTACTCATCACACACTTTGTTGTGCAAAGGCATTGCACTATTTTAACTGATGAGGTAAATGCATAATATACCAATATGTAGGTGGCTAGACACATGATTTTGGTCAGAATTTGTTTACCAGTGCAGACTTCCGTTTCTTCACAGATTGACATATGCTTGCTTGTACTATGTAAATGTGAATCTTAATTGTGAAAAGTTGTATCGTTCTAGACACGTAGATGTGATTTTTTTTTTTTCTTTTCTGTCAAAGGTTTCTAAAGGTATATTAGGTGCTCCTTTCACTTTCCAATTATCATCTAAGTGTATCATAATTATGGCGATTAGGTTAATACATCTAGGTACCTGAAAGCTAACTATAGACTTAAAGTGGTTGTAAACCTCTCACGTGAAATATGAACAAAGCATATTCCTCTATATAGTGTGTACTTGTCTCAATCCAGAGCACTAAGGCAGACCATACATGATTTTACTTGCAGGAAAGAAAATCTCTTGATTCCCCCATCAACACTCACTGACCTCATGTGGAGTTATTGTGTTTTCCTCCCTACCAGAGAACACAGTGATTTATTGCTAGCAGCTATACCCGTTGGCAATAATCACATGCTATAAATCCGACATGCTGGTTGTACCCAAGTCAATTGATGAATTGACCTAAGTACAGTCAATCAGCCCATACATGGTTTGAATCTCGGCCGGTCCCAAGAGACTAAAAAAGTGACAGGGGAGGGATCTTCAGCACAAAGCCTGTGATTGACATAGTTTCATTTAGTTACATAGTTAGTCTGGTTGAAAAAAGACACAAGTCCATCTAGTTCAACCAATAAAGAGGAAAAAAAAATACAATCCCATATACACAATCCTATACGCAGAGTTGATCTACAGAGAAAGGCAAAAAAACCCAGCAAAGAATGATCCAATTTGTTTCACCAGGAGAAAGAAAATCCTTCCTGATCCCCCAAGAGGCAATCGGATATTCCCTGAATCAACTTTACCTACAAATGTTAGTATCCAGTTATATTGTGTGTTTAGGAAATAATCCAGGCCTTTTTAAAGCAATCTACTGAACTGGCCAAAACCATCTCTTAAGCGAGTCTCTTCCATATATTCACAGCTCTTACTATGAAAAAGCCTTTCCGTATTTGGAGAGTAAATCTCTTTTCCTTCAGAGGCAGAGTGCCCCCTTGTCCTCTGTGATGACTGCAGGGTGAATAACTCTACACCGAGTTCGCTATATGAACCACTGATGTATTTTTACATGTTGATCATATCCCCTCTTAATCTCCTCTTCTCAAGAGAGAATAAATTCAGTTCCTGTAATCTTTCCTCATAGTTGAGCTCCTCCATGCCTGTTATCAGTTTGGTTGCCCTTCTCTGTACTTTCTCCAGTTCCCCAATGTTCTTTTTGTGAATTGGTGCCCAAAACTGAATTGCATATTCCAGATGAGGTGTTACTAATGATTTGTACCGGGGTAATATGATATCTCTCTCTTTCTGGAGTCTATACCTCTCTTAATACAAAGAATTTTCCTTGCTCTGCAAACCGCAGCTTGGCATTGCATGCTAAAATTAAGATTGTAATCTACCAGAACCCCCAGATCCTTCTCCACCATTGATTCCCCCAGTTGTACCCCCCTAGTATGTATGATGCATGCATATTCTTAGCCCCTAAGTGCATAACCTTACATTTATCAACATTAAACCTCATTTGCCACATAGTTGCCCAATTAAACAGTGCATTGAGGCTTGTAAATTGGAGAAATCCTGTAAGGACATTATTCCACTGCACAGCTTGGTGTCATCTGCAAAGACTGAAATGGTATTTTTAATCCCCGACCATATATCATTTATACATATATTAAAAAGTAAGGGTCCCAACACTGAACCTTGGGATACACCACTGACAACCCTAGACCATTCAGAGTATGAATCATTAACCACTACTCTCTGAATAAAATCTTTTATCCAGTTTTCTATCCATTTACATACTGATTTCTCCAGCCTGTAGACTTTACCTTTCACATTAGCCGTGTGGGGGGAACTGTCACAGGTTTCGCAAAATCCAAGTATACCATGTCCACTGCCACCCCTCTGTCCAAGGTTTTGCTCGCCCCCTCATAAAAAGAAATCAGATTTGTTTGACAACTTCTGTCTTGAATGAATCCATGCTGTCTGTTGCTTAAAATATTTTTTTACAGCAAGAACTCATCTATGTGGTATTTAATTACACTCTCCAGTATCATCCCAACTATAGGAATTAAACAAAGAGGTCTGTATTTACAGTGCCTTGAAAAAGTATTCATCCCCTTTGAAATTTTCCACATTTTGTCATGTTACAACCAAAAACGTAGATTTTATTGGGATTTTATGTGATAGACCAACGCAAAGTGGCACGTAATTGTGAAGTGGAAGGAAAATGATAAATGGTTTTCAACATTTGGGACAAATAAATATATATAAAATGTGGCATGCATTTGTATTCAGCCCCCTGAAGTCAATACTTTGTAGGGCCACCTTTAGCTGTAATTAAAGTTACAAGTTCTTTTGGGGATGTCTCTACCAGCTTTTCACATAGAGAGAAACATTTTTGCCCATTCTTCTTTGCAAAATAGCTCAAGCTCTGTCAGATTGGATGGAGAGTGTCTGTGAACAGCAATTTTCAAGTCTTGCCACAGATTCTCAATTGGATTTAGGTCTGGACTTTGACTGGGTCATTCTAACACATGAATATGCTTTGATCTAAACCATTCCATTGTGTCTCTGGCTGTATGTTTAGGGTTGTTGTCCTGCTGGAAGGCAAACCTCCATCCAATCCTCAAGTCTTTTGCAGAATCTAACAGGTTTTCTTCTAAGATTGCCCTGTATTTGGCTCCATCCATCTCCCCATCAACTCTGACCATCTTCCCTTTCCCTGCTGAAGAAAAGCATCCCCACAACATGATGCTGCCACCACCATGTTTCACAGTGGGCATGGTTTGTTCAGGGTGATGTTCAGTGTTAGTTTTCCGCCACTCATAAGTGTTTTGCTGTTTGGTCAGATGAGACAAAATCTGAACTTTTTGGCCTGAGTACCTTCTTCCACATGTTTGTTGTGTCCCCCACATAGCTTCTCGCAAATTGCAAACAGGACTTCTTATGGCTTTATTTCAACAATGGCTTTCTGCTTGCCACTCTTCCATAAAGGCCAGATTTGTGGAGTGCACAACTAATAGTAGTCCTGTGGACAGATTCTCCCACCTGAGCTGTAGATCTCTGCAGCTCCTCCAGAGTTACCATGGGCCTCTTGGCTGTTTCTTGATGTCTTGGTAGGTTTGCAGTTGTGCCATACTTTTTCCATTTTTGGATTATGGATTGAACAGTGCTCCATGAGATGTTAAAAACTTAGGATATTTTTTTATAACCTAACCCTGCTTTAAACTTCACAACTTTATCCCTGACCTGTCTGGTGTGTTCCTTGGACTTCATGATGCTGTTTGTTCAATAATGTTCTCTAACAAACCTCTGAGGGCTTCACAGAATGGCTGTATTTATACTGAGATTAAATTACACACAGGTGGACTCTATTTACTAATTGGATGACTTCTGAAGGCAATTGGTTCCACTAGATTTTAGTTAGAGGTATCATATTAAAGGGGGGCTGAATACAAATGCACGCCACACTTTTCAGATTTATTTGTAAAAAATTTTGAAAACCATTTATCATTTTCCTTCCAATTATGTGCCACTTTGTGTTGGTATATCACATAAAATCCCAATACAATAAATTTACGTTTTTGGTTGTAACATGACAAGATGTGCAAAATGTCAAGGGGTATGAATAATTTTTCAAGACACTGTACTTGGTAAAGACTTTGACCCATTTTCAAATATAGGCATCACATTGGCCTTACACCAATCCAGTGTTTCTATGCCAGTCAGTAAAGAGTCCCTAGAAACTAGAAACAATGCCTTGATATGACAGAGCTGAATTATTTTAGGACCCATACGTGTGTCATCTGGTCCAGGTGCTTTATTCTGTCTAAATATTTCTGAACCATATCAATTTTGAGCCATTGTGGATCATTTGGAGCGGAGTCAATACCATGCTCGTTATGGACATGAGCTCCCCATGCTCTTTTTGTATACACAGAGCTGAAGAAGATATTTAATTTGTCCTCTCTTTGTTCCCAGTCTAAATTATTTTGTGAAGTGCCTACGTGCTCATACTTGGCAATTTTTACTATTAATATTTAGAAGAATTTTTTGGGGTTTGTCCTACAATCTTTTGTAATCTTTAGATTCTTTTGAATTTTGGGGGCCCTGATTTCATTTTACATTTGTTACATTCCTTGTAACAATTAAATGATTGTGTTCTTTCATTTTTTCTAAAAGCTCTTTTCTTTTTATCAGCTTTTTTAACTTTGGCCTTTGGCTTACCTGTAGGTAAAAGATAAACAAAAGCATTTACTACCACTTTAAAGGAGCAAAATGACAGCAGTGTAGGGATTTCCAGCCTCTCTGTTCCATGGTCCCCTCTTCCTCCTAAAGTTAGTCTGTTGTCCGTTTTGGGGCTACAGCACACATGAGAGTGTCACTTGAGCCACATTTTCATGTTTATTGTTTCCTTTAGTTGAATGAGTGCATTAAATTAAATCCAAAATCAACTGAGCAATACCATACAGCCCAATGAAATGCTGACAGAAGCTCATTTGAAATGAGTACTACAATCTTCTCAAAAACCTCAGTATTTGAGCACCCACATAAATGGTTTTGCCAGATGTATCCAATTACACCCAACGTCTTTTCAGTTTGGATATAGGTACTTTAGTTGGTTGTGTTATCCTGTTGGAAAAGTGGCCAGGCTGTGCCTGCACTGACTGGTGCAGGTGCAAGAGGATTTATGTCTCAAATACGACATGTTTTGTAATGTTTTGTCCTTTTTCCTTCCTGAGTCAGTGCAGGCAGTATTTATAAATCACCCCCAGGTTAGACCAAGTTGTAGAGAATCAGAGACTTGAGAAAACCAAAGCCTTTGACTGAAGTGGATTTTTAATTGCAGAGTGTTGCATGAAACGGAAAGGGATTTCAGAATGGTTGTACATTTATAGCAAAGCAAACTTCATTAAATGCAGAGAATATCTAAATACCATTGCAGATTATGTTTCTAGTCACACTGACACTTTTAGTGATATGGAGCCTACTGATTGCAACTAAGCACACAGAGATAAATGGAGACAGTGCCAGAATTTGCAGTAATTAAGTGTAACAAATTGTTATGGATGTATTTCCCCTTTAAGTATGAAAGCAATCAGCAGTTCTGTTTAGCAAGAAAATATGGAAATTCCATATTGTCTGTTTAATGTTGTGCAAAATGTTTATTTTACACTATACTGTATAGTTAAACATATTTTCTGATGCGAGATGCCCGCAAAAGCTTTCCATTCCCTCTGAACAATGGTTTCTTTTTTAACAGGCCCAATATGTTTTTCTGCCATAAAATGCTTCAACGTGCTCAGTGTGCGGAACGGTTTGTTTGGATGCTCAGTAAATGGCTCGTTTATTTTTACAGAGCAGCGTTTTAATTATGTAAAAATGGGTCCTATTTTTTTTCGTCCCAACCTGTTCAAAAGCTGTAAAAATGTTTTGTTCGTCAAGCTCTCTATTAGCGCTCGGCTTCAGATTTGTGCTGCGATAAAAGATTACCCCAAATAACACACAGATTAATGTAGATCAAACCTTTTGTTCTGGAGCCTGTTTTATATTCAAGAAAAAGCTATTCTTTCTGTACTCCATCAATAACTGTAAGCTTATTGGAAACCTTTAATAACAGAAGAAGTTTTTTCTTTCCCTTTTTGTCCATCAAAGAGGGATTATGTTATAACACAGTGCAGCACTGTTTCTGTAGTTTGGTTTTAATGCCTTACACATTAAAGTCTAGTGTAATATGCCTTGCTCAGCTGACATTATGTCAATCTTTTTATCTGCATGGCTTTCCTTGGTAATCTTTGTGAGGCATACTCACGGTTTCATGATGGTAGCTTACAGAAAGAAGTGTGACCCAAGCTGGGCAAATCACAGTTTTAAATTTGTTGGGAAATAAAACTCAGTATCAAGTATGCAAAATATTTTTTCATTTACATCCTTGTTTTAATTTTGGATACACCATTTTGAAGAAAATTGTTTAGACATTTAACAGAACACCTAACCTATATGAAGCTCAGCTTCTGTGGGTTCCATATGACCCTTTGGTCATTGAACACAAAACAATGTAATTTGATAAGGAATCCTTTTCTATTCAGATTGTCTTATTTGAAGGAAATTGTTGATATTTGGAACTTGAAACACTTGTTTGCTTTCAGCTTTTGCTGCAGCTCACAAAAAGACACGCTAAAGCTGGCCATACATGATTCATTTTATTTTTCATTCAGTGAGCTGATTCCCCCATCCCCACATTTATTGTAGATGGGGAAATCCTTCCCTCTGTGGTATTGTATTCTCACAGCGGGAGACTTTACTGCTGTCAGCATACAATGATCAGCCAGCCACGGCACATCCTGCCTGGAGTTTACATGTTCTCCCTGTGCGTGGGTTTCCTCCGGGTACTCCGGTTTCCTACCACACTACAAAGACATGCTGGTAGGTTAATTGGATCCTGTCTAAATTGACCCTTATATATGAATGTAAGTTAGGGACCTTAGATTGTATACCCCTTGAGGGTTAGGGACTGATGTGAATCTACAACATATATGTAAAGCGCTGCGTAAATTGACAGCGCTATATAAGTACCTGAAATAAATAATAATCAGTGCTGCTGGCTATAGCTGGTGGCATTGATCATTTGGGGTAAAACAAGACAGACTGGTAGCCCATACATGGATCAAAATTCGACCAGTCATTGCTGAACTGGCCAAATTTTGATCCATGTATTGCCAGATTTAGTGAACTTAATTTCTGTTGATAGCCAATTTTTTTTTTTGTATAGAATAGGGAATGGTTTAGAACAGCTGTCATTTTTTTTTCTTGCCGTCAGTGCTCCAGTACTCATGATTGGTAGATTCCACTCTTACCATAACAGGAGGGGGGAGGGTATATCATGCAATGAGGTCCCATGTTGTGGTGACAGCCAGCTGTTTAAGAGGAAATTCCCTGTCCTTTTATAGGAATTTCTTTTCACTTCCTGTTTTGTCTTTGGGACAGAAAGGTAAATCTCCCCAATGGAACTAAATCAGGAAAAAATAAACTGAAAAAAAATTATACTACACATGATGGAAGTCAGCCAAGCTTCATCTCATTTACAAAGCTAATAAAATTTAAAGCAATTCATAGATGATACAATTTTCTTTCTTGCAACCACAGGTTACAGGAAAGAAAATCGCTCAATTCCCCCATCAATCCTTCCCACTGATCTATTGTGTTCCTTTAGGGAGCCTTCCTGGCCAGCAGAACACAATGATCATGGCTGGCAGCTGTAGCTGCTGGCAGAAATCGCATGCAAAACATCCGACAGGCTGCTTGTACTGAAGTCATTTGATGGATTGACTTCAGTACAGCCAGCCTGCCTATAGATCAAGGGTCTTGAATGGGGTCTAGTTGGTTAAAAAAATTTTCTGCCATAGATCCAAATCTCATGTTTGCACTGTAATTCATTACAACCCCCTTTTACATTACAGTCCCCCTTGTACATCACTGTCTTTCGCCGCAACTTCACATCACAACCCCATTTAACATGACCGTTCCCCTCTTTAAAGCAGTCTGACAGTGTCCTCGGTTTGCCTTTACACATCACCGTGCTGCCTGCTGTCATAGCCCCTCTCTATTTCTTTACATCAGGGTCCCCCTTTTATCCTTCAGCATCTCCTGCACAGTCCTACCAGGGGAGAGGCACATAGCATCTGGGTGTTCTCTCTCTGGTCTCCCGCCCGGCTGCCACTATCACCCTCACAGCAGGTGGGGGCGGTAGGTGCTGCTTATCGGGACAGAGGGTGGGAGCTGCCCAACTTACTACGTTATCAAGCTGGTGATTACCGGCTTTTTACTATAAAAAGAATCCTGCCCTCTGTTCCAATATGCAGAACACCCAGGCTGACAAGAGGCATGGCCGCTGTTTGGACAGGACTGTCGCTCAGTCCGGGTCAAGACCTTGGTCTGCCATTTAATGAATCCTGCCATAGATGGATCGAATCTTGGCTTGTCCTTGCTCAAGCAGCTATTATTCAATCCATCTATGGCCAGCTTAAGTTGCAAAGTGAACAGCCTAATTTGTTTTATTAAATCAACTGCTGAGTCTTGTGCATCACATAGTTAATGGATTTGGCACTTATTTAGACTGTACCAGGAAGCCTTTAGTGGCACTTTAAGTATATTTTTTATTTAGGTCAGTAGTAAGTATACATTATTAAGTGATGGGATTGATTAATTTGATTAGAAGGATAAGCCAGCAATTAGTCAATACTGTTTTCCATGTTGGATAGAGGGAAAGGGAGAGATCCACATTTTCCTTCTCATGAAACAGCTCACGAGCACAGAAACGGCTTAACCTCCTTATTTAGTGACTGCTTTAGAGCATGCATCTTTAGATTTTGCTAGTAGCACACTAGTAGTACATATTAATATGATTACAAGTATAACGCAGGTTTTCAGTGCTGCAATTTAGGTAGATAAATTACAATTCTGAATGGAAATCTGTAGAACTGTACATATCGGTACATTTTTGTGCCATGGATATTTATAACAAGGTATTTTATTTTTGTTGATATAATGTTTTTGTCAGTTAAATATACTTAGTTTTACTAAACCCAGGACCCTGCAATCACTATATCTGGTCTCCCACAGTACACAGAACATGGAAGTGCAATTATTTTAGTAAATATAAACTGCTAAATACATTTTTTCATCAGCAGTTAGAGCAGTCTAGTGACTTCTATCAGTGTCCGGTACAGCACATTAAAGCTTGTAGGAGAAGTTTTCATTCTACACTATGAGTCTGCATAACCCCTGACCCTCTGGACAGCACTGGTTGGCCCTGTGCTAATGACATGCACTCTCCCAAGAAAAAAAAAAACCCTCTAGCAATACACACCAAACTGAGTATGTGCAGAGTGACTCCACATGATATGTCTTATAAGGAGATAAGAGGGGGACATTGGAAGAAGGGGAGGATCAGAGAAGTCAGGATCAAACAGCCTTTTTACACAATGCAAAGGATTAACCACTTAGGTTCTGCAGTGAGTATAACAAGCATAGTTTACTGCATATACAGACTGATTGTACTGTTGTGGGTTTAGTAACCCTTTAATCCTTGGGAGGTTTGTGCAATGTATAATGTGATTCTGGATTTTATTGTAAGATTTTTTTTTTATATTGATGCACATAAAAGACATGTTTACATGCGTTCAGTGATTTGCCACAACAGATGTAAAGGTAGCTTAAGACTCTGACATTCATTGAGATTTCCTGTAGATTCTGGTGGCCATCTTGGACAAAGGTAGAACTTAACCCAGATGTGCTTCTGTTTTCCCCTGCAATTACAAATTAGTGCATCTAATCTGTAATTGCAGCATTGATCCATCACATTTGGTGATAAAAGTGTGCAAGTGACCACGATTCATCAAAACAGTCCTTGGGAGAAACAAGATGTTCTGGGTTTCCCCTTGCCTGATTCCAGGCATTCTTTTAACCCCTTCCGCTCAGCATATGCATATATGCGGCCTCACTGAAGTGGGTCTTCTTTTGTGGGGCCGCATGTGTGTGTACCTGTGTTTGTTCTGGGAGCACATCGCACAGTGGACTCCAAGCACAGAGACCGAGCTGTCACTGACAATCCTGGGTCTTGTACTAAAAGATTGGGAGCTGGGAAGACAGGCTTTCAGTCACATGGTCTATGTGATAGCCTGTGATTAGCTATCACAGTGATCACACTCTGTACAGCCTGCCCTTTGTGTTCTTTTTCTTCCTGAATGGAGAAAAAGATACATTGCATCTTCTGCTTTGTAGAGGAGAAAATTGTAAAGAAAGTTGTATGCATAAAATAAAATGTAAAGATAAAATGGCTAAGGATCCATTCACACTAGGTTTTTTCAAATCATGGCCAGAAGTGCCGCGATTTTATTATTTGATAAATGTATTATTTGTCAGTGTGTTTTTAGGGGATTAAAAAAAATGCACACTATTGTTTCTGGGCCCTGCTATGGGTACAAACAAATAACATGCACATATGTAGTAGGTCATGGTCATGGCAAGAAATGTGTATCTAAATTTCAAAAATTATATTTCTTTTTTTTACCATTTTCCGTCTGCTTTCCTTTGAAAAAAATCAGCATATATCTATTATTATTTTACCACCAAATAAAGGCACATTTTTCCTGAAATAAACTAAAATATAATTCTCCTGGATACTACTAGTTGTGTTGATATACATATGTACAGTTCTACTAACACATGTCAAATTCATAAAATTGGGTTCAGACGTTAAGATTGGTTTAAGCTTCCTAATGAAGGGGTTAATGAACTGTCAAAAAACACAAATCCGTATCAAATTTTAAAGTATCAAATTAAAACAATCTTCAAGTTTCCGTCTTAAGTTATGGAATACATTTTTATTGCATTTTGTCATTCCGCCATATTGTGATAGTAAACCTATAAAAATAAGGCTATCACCCAACTTATTCAGACAAAAGGCAGATTTTCTCTGTATGGTTATTGGAGACACATTTTTCCCCATCAATAGTAGAAATGCACTCATTCAATATAAACTTTTTTTTACACACTGTCACTATATTCTAAGGCAGGTCAGTCCCAGTAAAAGCAGAAAAAGTTATTTTTAATGGAGGTGGTTCTTGCACAGAGACAGTGGTTTAGGCACCAGAGGTTTTGTGCCTATTGGTGCCAGTAATGGAAATCCAGCCCTGTGTAAGACCACTTTAATGATGCCCATGCACATTACATATGGTGGGTGTTGTAAAGAATATGCAATTAATATATTCTAATTGGATCAAATGCAATACTGATCCGGTCCAGAAAGAAAATCTTGATTTATCCAATTAAATTTGTACATGGCACTCATATAATTGTTTCAGTCTGTCTGCTGTACTCATAATGCATGTGTTCTGGAAACTATAAGTAAACACATTTTTCATTTTTTTCCTCTTTAATTTGTATAGAATTTTTATTTATTTATTTGTAAAACAAAGAATTAAAAGCTGAGACACGCATGGCAGCATCAAAAAGGGGAAAATACCATCAAAGTAAATCATGGCAGATCTAAGAGTATTTGCTTAGTTTCATAAATTCACGTTTAAGAGCTTAGAAGTTTATTAACTGAAATTTCTAATTTATCAATGTTCATTAACGTAGTTAATAAGGCTAAAACTTGTTAATTTTTTTTTCTTTAAAAAAAAAAGAAAAAAAGGGAGAGAGAGGTTGGGATATTGGTTTTGAAAAGTATTTCTGTGGTATGAGAGCTCTTATGTAAAAACTGAGCAATAAGATGCTGCTATGCAGTATGGCTGCACACCTGCTTCCCTGTTCTCCAGGGGTATAGCTTTTCTCTTATCTACCCATTAGATGTAAAACTGTGTAATACACTTCTAGGAAGATACAGTATTCCAGTCTCCATGGGAGGAGCTGCCATGATGGTACTTAGTGCATTCTGCTGCAACTTTTATTGCTGATGCGTAAGCACTTAAGAGGTTGCTTTATTCAGAGCATGGTTAGTTGATTTCATGATCCAGCAGGGTTAGTAATACTCATACCTTGTTCTGTGCTCTTCTGCTGTAATGAATAGAGCAGTGCAGTGTCAAGCAGAGGTGAAAGTAAATAGGGAAAAGGTTTTGGTAGAGCTCTATATAAAAGAGCCAAGGACTCATTCTTACTTCTACCTCATAGGATTTCAGCTGATGGGAACAGCTATAGATCACACAAGAATGCTTTGTAAATTACATTAGCATTGTACAAAGTGCCTGCAATTGAAAACCCTCAGAAGGGTTGCTGCAACTGGTTTGTGCAAATGTCTGCATTTTTTTATATTTTTCTTTTTATTACTATTATTATTATTCAAACTTGCCAAGAAGTGGGATCGAAATACATGGTGCCCTAATTTCAACTCATTTGCATGTTAGAGAGAGCCGAGTAATTGGTGTTTAACCAGAACAAAAGAGGATCTGTTTGCAAAAAGAAAAGGAATTCTTGAAGTAGACCCTAATGCATATACTGGCTTTGTCTTTCCTCTCATTAGGAATTGAATAGGATGGCCTGGTAATTAGAACATGGAAGGCACTGCTTTGGTTTTGAAGCTTTCTGAGCTAATTGGTTTGAAAATTACATTTGATGTGGATCTGAGGGATGTTGGCAAAACGCCTCATTGGGACATGGACATTCTGCGTGCACATTGCAAGGCAAAGTGTTGTGATGGCCTGTTTACCTTGCCTATTGATTATAGAGCAGAGTATGGCTTGAAACAGTTGTGTCATTCCACACCAGGTTTAAGCCTTTAGCTGTTGGAATGAACATGAAGCCATATGGGGATTTTAGTGCCATAGCCCTCTAGAATAAACCTAATTATGAGGGACCTATGAGCAGTAATTTAAACACCCTTGCAGGGCTAGACTGTAATTAATTTTCTTTACATTGTACAACTCATTACTTTAGACCAGTTATATTTTTTTTTATTAGGGGAAGAGAACAGCAACAAGTGGTGCTTTATATACTGCTCTTTTATTGGCAGCTTCCTTTTTCAGTCACTTTTCCAGTTTTGGTGATTTAATTTATTTAATTTATATATATATATTTTTAATTTTATACATCTAAAATTATATTTATACCTGACTCACACTTCGACACCAGTGGTGCAGTAAAATGTTTAAGAAACCATATGCCAATATATTTAATCTTTTTTTGTTCAGTTCTTTTTTCTCCTCTCACCTTCCAGGATGGCACACCTGAGAGATGAGAGGCTCCTCCCTACAGGAAACACAATCAATTGACAGCTGTTAAAACTACCCACCCTTCCCCTTGACCCTCAGTATATATTGTGTTTCTCCCTATCCTCTGTTAAATCCTCTTCGTTTGCCCAAGTAGTGTCCTTGTTTCATAGAACAAGTTACCGCTTAGTCCTTTAAGGGGTCCTAAGAAGTGGTTACAGGCAGAAAAGGCCGTGATTGCTAGATGGTTTAGATCAGTGGTCTCCAAGCTGCGACCTAGGGGCTGGATGTGGCCATTTGCTTGCCTTTATCTGGCCCTTGGGGCACTATTCCACCAACTGTCACCAGTGATGGAGCAGCATTCCCTCTACTGACACCATCAATGGGGCATTACTCTTCTCACTGATATCAACAGTGTGGCACTATTCCTCCTATTAAAACTGATGATGGGGCACTGATGCCAGGGCATTTCTACTCCCACCAGCTACAGTCCGGCCCCCCTAAAGTCTGAAGGATAGTAAACTGGCCCTTTGCTTAGAAAGTTTGTAGACCCCTGGTTTAGATAGTGGAACTCTCTAACCTACAAAATTCAGAGTTTCTTCTGATTCCATCAGCTTTAAGTGTAAGAGCACACTCTGCTCGATCCAGCATCCGGACGGAAAAGGCAGGACATCAGTGGAGCAGATCAGCCGATCAGCCATAGGATCCAGCCAAGCTACCTTCATTGGATGTTTATATATTGAAGGTACAGTCAAAGCAGGACCTGGCGTTTGGCAAGGTAGGTCCTGCAGGCAGTGGTCCAACCCTAAGGCAGGCCTGTGGATACACAATTATCCTCTCAGGTGTGCCGTCCTGGAAGGTGAAAGGAGAAATACAACAGTTACTTACATAGTTAGTCTGGCTGAAAAAAGACAAAAGTCCAATCAGTTCAACCATAAAAAAAAGAAAAAGAAAAGTTATAATCCTACACCCACAGTTGATCCAGATGAAGGCAAAAAACCCAGCAAAGCATGATCCAATTTGCTCCTGCAGGGGAACAAATTCCTTCTGTGATCCCTCGAGAGGCAATCAGATATCCCCTGGATCAACTTTACCTATAAATGTTAGTAACCATTATATTCTGTGTATCGAGGAAAGAATCCAGGCCTTTTTTAAAGCAATCCACTGAGCTGGCCAAAACCAACTCTTGAGGGAGTCTATTCCACATTTTCACAGCTCTTACTGTGAAGAAACCTTTCCGTGTTTGGAGATTAAATTTCTTTTCCTCCAGATGTAAAGAGTGCCCCCTTGTCCTCTGTGGTGACCTCAGGGTGATTAACTCTACACCGAGTTCTTTATATGAACCACTGATATATTTCTACATGTTGATCATATTCTCAATGCCTCTTATCAGTTTGGTTGCCCTTCTCTGTTCTTTCTCCAGTTCTCCAATGTTCTTTTTGTGAATTGGTGTCCAAAATTGAATTGCATATTCTAGATGAGGTTTTACTAATGATTTGTACAGGGGTAATATGATATCCCTCTCTCTGGAGTCTATACCTCTTTTAATACAAGAGAGGATTTTGCTCGCTTTAGAAGCCGCAGCTTGGCATTGCATGCCATTATTAAGCTTGTGATCTACCAGAACTCCCAGATCCTTCTCCACCATTGATTCCCCCAGTTGTACCCCCCCCTAGTATGTATGATGCATGCATATTCTTAGCCCCCAAGTGCATAACCTTACATTTATCAACATTAAACCTCATTTGCCACATAGTTGCTTAATTAAACAGTGCATTGAGGTCGGCTTGTAAGTTGGAGAGATCCTGTAAGACATACCGATAACAGTATTTCTATGAACCTTTCAGGACAGCAGGTCTACTTCCCACCCTGTTAAGGGGGGAGAAAACTCCTAAAAGTAGTACGTCGTGAGTACCTAGGTAGAATTATTCCCCTTGTGGATCAGTTTCGGGAGTTACTTTATTACAAACTGAGGGTCAAGGGGAATGATGGGGACTTTTAATAGCTGTCAATTGATTGTTTCCTGTAGGAGGAGCCTCTTATCTCACAGATGTGCTATCCTGGAAGGTTCATAGAAATACCTTTATTGGTAAAGAATGGTTATATATTTTTTTTTTCTTACATTCTACAAGCAAGTAAAATCTCATACAGAACATACATAGAGTGTAAAAGTGGCACACGTAATGCATAAGGGACGATTATAATTATTTTCACACAACTCTTACCCAGGTTTCATAGGTTTTCCCAATTTAATCTCAGGTCTGTGGAAAATGAGTGAAGCTTTGGTGGAATCAGTGTTAATCTCGTGTAAACAAAATGTATAAATAGACTTCTTGGTGATCATTTTGAATCTGCATACAAGTAAAGGCTACGGTCACTTTTGGAGCATGTTATACCCCTATTCTGGGTGTAAAATGTCCCATCTCGTGCCCCGCTCACCTCCTCACCCCTTCCTCTTCTATCTAGCAGCTGCTGTCACATTTTAAAATTTTATGCGGTTGTGCAGAGCTCCACCCCCACAGACTCGTCATCAATCTGTGAATAAAGAAACTATAAGTTCCATCTGCCAGTGCAGCTCAGATGGCTTGTAGTTCTCAATGGACTATGAGGGTAGTGATGAGCTCCCTCATAGTCCACGGACACTTTCCCCAGCTTTTCAAACAGTCCGTGCAGAGTAGTGATGCGGATAAGGGCCTCTTCCCCACAATCGTGGCCAGTGATTGTGGGGGTCTGAGAGCGGGGCGGGCTTATCAGATTCTGAAAGACCCTCAGATCCTGGCCCCCCCTATGTAAATGAATATGGTGTACATGGTACTGCTACTCACTCACAAAAAAAATAGTCTAGTGTGAAGTCCTTTAATAAAAAAAAAAAATAAATAAAAATTTCCCCTGAAGTATATCCAACGTCCATCACGATGCCCGTCACCACCTCTGACCCAAAAAAAGAAAAAACTCTCTGCTCTTGACGATGGCTCCCACTGCCTGTGGTCAGGTGCATTGCTTTGGCCAATCACAATGCACTGTCAGGGCGCAGTGCATTGTGGGGCGCGGTGGGCGAACAGCCCACCGAACGCCCTCACTGTTCGTGTGTAAGTCGAACACGCGAACTGCTGATGTTTAAGTCAAATTTATGTTCGACTCGAACCCTTATGTTCGACTCAAATCAAGCCCAACCCTAGTACAGAGGTACGAGCAAGAAAGCTGGAGGAAGAGTCTGCAGGAGCCTGACCCTGCACCTGCAAATCATGATTGTGGGTGCAGTGCTTTGCAGGCTCCTGTAGGGAAAATATTAAATGCACATTTTATTTTCAACAAAAATATTTGCATTTATTATGTTTTTCTAAAAGGTGAACTTGGCCTTTAAAGGATAAGTTCACCTTTTGAAAAAATAAAAAATGTACATTTTTTGCAGGTAAAGGAGCCTACAGAGCATTGCACCCCTCGATCAGCAGATTATGTGTGCAATCTCAGGCTTCTGAAGAGATCTCAGGATAGATGCCTGCCCATACCTTGTATGAGCAGGCATTTACTTGAGAGCAGGAAGATCAATGAACTCCTGTGCTGTTTTCAAATTGTAACAGCAGGTGTGAGGAGAGAATCCCTTACCTGCTCTCACCCTAAATATGGGTGTAACATGTTCAGGAAGGTGAACTTAGCCTTTAATTCCTGTTAATTCCCATGCACATTTGCTTCTTGTAAATTATATGTATAGAAGTTCAATGTATAGTCACATTTAACTGTATTTTTTGGTTTTGGAGTTTGTAGTATGTAAACATGGAGCCCATAAGAGCTTATCATGTGAGGCCCCAATGGAAAATTGAAAATTTTCAACTACTTAATATTAAATATGTGTAGTGATTCTTCCGAGCATGTAGTTCTCTTTCTTAGTTTACTTGGTTATTAAAGGGAATGACAGCTGTATGCACATACAGTGCAAGGTAAAAGTATAGTAGGACTCAGCTTCAGGAAAAGAAAATGTTAATCTTCCAAGCTCATGGGTCAAGCCTGCACAGATGGCAGGGGAGGGTGGCTGGTGGTCTAGAGATTCTATGAGCTCATTGATTTTTGTGACCCAGCACACCACAGTTAACACTTTCTAGTATCAGAGGGTGGTGCCGGCGGGGGGGGGATACAAAAGGAAACAAAAGAGCAAAAATGGCTTTAATGCAGTTTATAACTACTAGCTTAGATAATTTTCCAGAAGGCTGAAATTATAATGTGGGCACTTGTCCAGTAGGAGGCCTCTACAGGGGAGCTCAGGAAAGAACAGTAGGAGAGTCAGCAAAAAGGGCAGCAGCCAACAGGGGGGTAGAAACCTAAAGGTTAAATACTTTTCAGAATATTTTAACATTTTGTTAGCATGCTAAATACTTAATATGAATTGACTCTTTATCTTATCAAGCTGTGCTAAACCTCCATGGTGTTTTACCTTTGAAATGCTCACTAATTCTGTGCCTATGGCTATAATTGTTGGAAGACAGACACAGCTTGATGTAAAAGGGCCTTAATGGAGCTGCTGTCTCTGGTTAGCCCAGCATCTAGTACTAGGAATTGGAGACAGTTTCTTAACTAACATACAGCCACAATGTTTTAATGCAGATTTTTTTTTTTGTGGGAAAAGTTCCCACACAAATGCAAACCTACTTTATATTCTAAGTGATTGATATATAATCAGCTGTCATGCATTGTTTGCGCTCTCTTAATAGGAGCAATAGGCCACCACTTGATGAAACTGAGGCTGGAGCTACTATGATGGTTAACATGGATTGGGGATCAGGAGTAGATATTACACACTCTTCTTTGCTTGTAGAGAATCCTTTTAATCTAAATTGAGGTAGCATAGGTCTCGGTCTTTTAAGAACCTCCAGATTCAGCATTATAACTTTCCATGCACATTTTCTATTTTACATCAGTAGGCATTTCTATGAACATCATTTTCTCAGCAAAGGGTTTTGTTTTCATTAATAACTAAAGTACATCTTTGCTAAAGATCTGAAGCTATAGCCACTGCCTACCCTGGATTTGAGAAATCCTTTGACAGTCTCAGACTTAATTTTCTGATTAACTTTGGTAAAAATCAGTTTTCCAGCTAACCTATATAGAGGTAAAAGAGAACATGCATACCATTTTATAAGAATAGACAGACTATGAGCATTTTATTGTTGATACTGAGAGAAGGAATACCAACCCCTGTTACTGTTCCATCCGCAGCAGCTCTCCACCCCTGTCTCACAGTCTTGGCTGGGAGCAGCGGGAGCCATTGGCTGAGCCATGACACACACAGCGTGGCTCAGGATTGAGCCTGCATGAGTTTCCCCATAGCAAGCCAGAGAAGAGGATGAGCGAAGAGCACCAACGGGGGGACCCCAGAAGAGAAGGTTCAAGGCTGCTCTACGGTAATGGTTTGGCACAGGTAAGTATAACATATTATCACTTTAAGAATCAACATCATCATCTCATGGCAGAAGCCAGTAGAAAATGATCTGCTTACATATTACATCAAGTGTACAGCCCTATGAGCTCTAGGATCCACCCATTTGACAGGTAACCTGTCTTTAGATGCCTTCACATTGTCATGAACAAGACATCTGATGAGTATATTGGTGCTAGGTGAAAGGAGTACAATACTGCCTTTTCTATCTGCAGAGAAAAAAAAAGAAGCTAAAATAAGAACAAGATTTCAGTCCGCCTTCGTCCCACTTCAATCATTTTAAAAGCCAGAAAGCTGTACTTAGTTCCCAGCGTTTCCTAAATACATTTGTTTTGCTTTCTTGTCAGTAGATTAAATCCTCATGAACAAAAAGAGGAAAAAAAAAAGGATCAAAGTGGAGCATTGGGGCCCAACCACTTAGCGTTTGTCATGTGTTTGCGGAGGCTACGTTGAAGCACATTTTGCAGTATTATAACTTGTGCCATATGTAGCCAGGTGTTTGGATGATGTATTTTGCAGGAGGGCAGACGAACTTTACAAATCAAACTTTCGAACTGAAACTAGAGCCACTTGGAGAAGGCTGGTTGATTTATACTTCATGTTACACTATTTAAATCAACTGTTTCTGCTCACTACGTACATATATATCTCAAATGCTGCTTCCATTAATGGTGCCCTTCTGCAAATTACTGAAGGAAAAAAGCTAGACTTTGTCATTTCTTGAAACAAAAGGCCTTATTTAACAGTCTTGTTGCCTCTAGCAACCAAAATATTCTTGATTACATTCCCACTTAGGAAGTATCCATGATCTGTGATGAGCTTTAGTAAGAGTAATACATCTTGTAACATCACTATTTGACTATTAAAGTTGTAAAAGTAGTGAAATTAATAGAGCTGACATTACACCCATACACACTGTTAGATTTCAGGATGAATGAAAGAAATCTAAGTTTCCTCCATCCATGATGAACAGTGCAGATGTTTAAATCCTCCTGCAGAGGTACTGTATCGTATTTTATGCCAGTGGCTGCTGTCAGAATACCAAAAAAATGGCTGCAACTAATTTGATGCAGTTTTGAGTAGAGAAAAACGCCTCTCCTCTGGCCAGCCTGTGTAACATGGATATATGAAGCAACCTCAGCGTATGTATCTCTGCAAAAACTATGCCCCATGATGCATTTTGCCCCACCCATCGGGGCTTAGTCATAGGGTACCCTATGACTAAGCCCCAGTATGTGGAACAAAATGTGTCAGAGATGTGGTTTGTGGCGGAGATATGTAGGCTGGAGCCGCTCTATATATCCATGTTACATAGGCTGGCCCTGGAGAGCGGCGTTTTTCTCTCCTCATGTATATACTACTTTTGGAGGGGTACTTTTGTATGCCTGCACCCCGTTGTTTCTGTGGATCACAGGAATAGACTCTTCAGTTTTGAGTGGCTCAAGTCTATATTTATAGAAGTAGCCGCTGAAAATTTTCCAGCAGGCTCCTTTGACAAGAGTTGATTGAACAAGTTGACTTATGTTCAGCTTCAGTCTTTAGTTTTCCTAGCTTCTGAGTGGTTTCTCGATATTGTTTTTATGTATTGTTTACTTTATTAATAAAGTATTATGATTTATCTTCTGAAGTTTCTAAATTTAAAGATTTTAGTGAAATAATAGACTTTGTGCTGCAACATTTTCACTATAGTATATGCAGTCATGTAGCTAGACATATAAAAGTAGTTGTTGACAGCCCCCAATTTTCAGGAAATAATGTAGTATAATATATCCTTTACCAATTAGGCACACTGTGTAAATTGTGTTTCTGGGAGTGATTGTCTAACCTGAAGATACACTGCTGCTTCTCTAAATCACTGGCAGCCTTGGTGTCATTTAATTAAATTTCTCAGACTATCTCTGATTGCCCTAAAAATACTGCTGCTTTTCTACAGATTGTTTCTTGACCACCTGCTGGGTTTCATCTACGTTTTCATAGTTCTATATTTAAAAAAAAGTGCTCTTGGTTTTACCATTTTACCTTGGCTTCTCACCTCAGTGTTTTTGTGTGAATGTGTATCTCTCATGTCTGCATCCTAAAAAAAAAAAAAAAGGATGTGTGCATAGTTTTGCATAGGAGAATGTATATTTTAAATTGGACATCACTGATGCTTCTACCAGATGGAATTACTTTCAGGCTATGGTCACTTACACTGACTTACCATGTCCTCCATAGCTCTCATCAGTCAAGGGCTAAGAGCCACCTTGTCATGTCAAATTGAAGGTTGCTATATGTATCTAATATATCTAATGGGCATGCCTGAGTCTACAAATCACTGCTCTTCTTACAAAAGTACTGAGTCTTCAGTTTGGGAAGCTGTTCCTGACACTACTGAATAGAAAAGTGTAAGTGCCCAGAGCGTAGACTAGACTATCATCACTGATCGTTCTTACCAAAAGCACACCCTTTTGGTGAAAAAGAGGGGTAGTCTTCTGCTGCACAGATGGGTTCAGGATATAGGAATATCTGCTAATATACAGTTGCAAGAAAAAGTATGTGAACCCCTTGGGATTATGTGGAGTTTTGCATGAATTGAGCATAAAATGTGCTCTGAACGTCATCTAAGTCACAACAATAGAAGAACACAGTCTGCTGAACATAATACTACACAAACATTAGATGTTGTCATGGTTTAATTGCACATAACATGTAAACATTCACAGTGCAGGGAGGAAAAAGTATGTGAACCTTTGGACTTAATAACTGGTTGACCCTCCTTTGGCAGCAATAACCTCAACCAAACGTTTCCTGTAGTTGCAGATCAGACCTGCACAATGATCTGGAGTAATGTTGGACCACTCCTCTTCACAAAACTGTTTCAGTGTAGCAATATTCTTTGGATGTCTGGTGTGAATCGCTCTCTTAAGGTCATGCCACAGCATTTCAATCGGGTTGAGGTCAGGACTCTGACTGGGCCACTCCAGAAGGCGTATTCTGTGCTGTTGCAGCCATTGTTTTGTTGAAATACTTGTATGCTTTGGGTCATTGTCCTGTTGCATCACCCATCCTCTGCGGAGCTTCAGTTGGCGGACAGATGGTCGTACGTTTTCCTGCAAAATGTCTTGATAAACTCTGGAATTCATTTTCCCATCAGTGACAACAATCTGTCCAGGCCCTGAGGCAGCAAAGCAGCCCCAAACCATGATGCTCCCTCCACCATGTTTTACAGTGGGGATGAGGTTTTGATGTTGGTGTGCTGTGCCTTTTTTTCTCCACACATAGTGTTGTGTGTTCTTCCCAAACAACTCAATCTTGGTTTCATCTGTCCACAGTATATTTTGCCAGTAGTGCTGTGGAACATCCAGGTGCTCTTTTGCAAACTTCAAACGTGCTGCAATATTCTTTTTGGACAGCAATGGCTTCCTCCTTGGTGTCCTCCCATGTACTCCATTCTTGTTTAATGTTTTCCTTATTGTAGATGTGTCAACAAAAATGTTAGCATGTGCCATAGATTTCTGTTGGTCTTTAGCTGACACTCTGGGATTCTTCTTTACTTCATGCAGCATTCTGCGCTGTGCTCTTGCAGTCATTTTTACAGGACGACCACGCCTAGGGAGAGTAGCAACAGTGCTAAACTTTCTCCATTTGTAGACAGTCTGTCTTACCGTGGACACATGAACATCAAGGCTTTTGGAGATACTTTTGTAACCCTTTCCAGCTTCATGCAAGTCAACAATTCTTGATCGTAGGTCTTCTGAGAGCTCTTTTCTGCGAGGCATGGTTCACATCAGACAGTGCTTCTTGAAACCAGTAAACCCAAAACAGGTGTGTGTTTTTTAAGGGAAGAACAGCTGTCAGCAACACATCCAATATCATCACACTGATTGGAGTCAAGGTTGGCTCACTCCTGGCTCCAATTAGCTCTGGGAGAAGTCATTAAGCTAGGGCCTCACATACTTTTTCCTCCCTGCACTGTGAATGTTTATATGTTATGTGCAATTAAACCATGGCAATATCTAATGTTTGTGTAGTATTATGTTCAGCAGACTGTGTTCTTCTATTGTTGTGACTTAGATGACGTTCAGAGCACATTTTATGCCCATTTCATGCAAAACTCCACGTAATCCCAATGGGTTCACATACTTTTTCTTGCAACTGTATACTATTAGTTCAGTATTGTTTGTTAGCAAAATTTGGATTAGGATTAATATCTTGCCCAATAAAAATGGAATTGCCAACTGGAGTTGCCACTGGTAGCAATGTAAAGCATAAAGTCAGTATTTTTTTCCAGGAAAGATTACAACCCTAGTTTGAATGGGTGAGAAGAAGATGTCTACTTTCTATTTAAAGAGAGACTCTTTGATAGGAACACAGAAAAAAGCTCTCCAAGTACTAGTAAGAGAGTATGTATCAAGATTATTTGCTTAGCCTGCATATGCATCACGTTTATTATTTTAAATGCCTATTATGTACGTAATCTATACCTATGCCTTTGCAATATAATCCACCAGTGGCCATTTCACAAACTTATAGCAAATATATATATTTTTTGTAGCAACGGTTTTTATCCATGGAAGATAGCAAAATATGGTTTTATTTAGAACCGTCCTAACATTTCCATTGCAACTTTTCAGAGGTGTCTTTAAAGCGATTGTAAAGGCAGACTTTTTAAAATAACAATCTATTTTCCTGCTGTGTGCAATGGTTTTGCACAGAGCAGCCCTGATCCTCCTATTCTAAGGGTCCCCTGCTTGCGCACCTGGCCCCTCCCTCCTGCCAAGTGCCCCCACAGCAAGCAGCTTGCTATGGGGGCACCCAGAAAGCCTGGCTCTCGAGCCGCTACTCTGTGTGTCTATTCACACACAGATGCAGGTTGGCCCCACTCTCTCATCATTGGCTCACAAGCTGTGATTGACAGTACTGGGAGCCAATGGTTCCCACTGCTATCTCAGGCAATGAGGAGGGAGACAGCTGGGACAGCCGAGACTCTTGTGCACATTGCTGGATCATGTAGGTACTACGACGGGCTGTTGAACACAGGTGGTTTTTTACCTTCATGCATACAATACACGAAGGCAACAAACCTTAAGCCTTTACAGCCACTTTAAACCTACAGGCTTACTTTGTTTTATACTTTTTCATAGACTGTAGCATAACAGTTCCAGTTCAGTCTAATAGTGGTTTACAGTGGTAGTTTTTCCACCATCACTGAACTGGTTAAGGATTTAATTGGATCTCTGTTTGAGGTCCAGTTAACGTTTGATTGTATCCGTATAACATATACCAACCCGCCTTTTGAACTTTGAAGACATAGTTTGGCTTTTATTGCGCCTTTATTTGTACTGATAGACCAACATCAAAAAAGCAGAGGATACCCCACCCCCCAAAAAATAAAGCATTCCAAGCTAATAAAGGTCAGGTGTATACAAAAGAAAAATGACATAATAGAAGACATATACCTATATCTAAGTTGTTCATAAAGCTCCACTCTGCGTGTGTGTGTGTATATATATATATGTGTGTGTGTGTGTTCATATATACTTGGACACAGACACAATTTTAGTTTTTTTCAGGTATTTATCAAAACATATTCAAGCTATATAAATTAATTAAAGGTGATGTAGCACTGCTAATGAACATCAATCAGTACTAATAAGCAATACAGGTGAATAAACTGTGCGCATAATCATAATGTGAATAAATGGCCAAGAACATAGACCATAAATATAAATGAATAATGTGAATAAAGATACTAAAGTGCTTTCAATAAATGAGTTCATAAGTTTCCAAATATCACATGATCCAACACCGTGACTGCAATTCCTTGGTGAATGTGAATTTTCATGCTAATAACAGTGCCACTCCGTGCTCACAGAACTCTCACCTCCAACGCATGTAAAAACTGCGTGTTAATAATATGACATCTGCATACATCCAGACCTTGCGATATCTCCTTAGTCAATTCCTCCTCCCATATAATGGATACTTTTAAGATAGTAATAAAATCATCCGTCCCAGCAGATACCAGTCACTTCCAATGCATGTAACACTTGCATGTATTTAATAAGACATCTCCATAAATCTGGACCTCGTAATATCTTATTTAGCCAGTAGAGGGCTATCTACTCCTCCCCCATATAATGGATGATGGAAATCCTCTGTTTCTCCGGATGCCAGGAGCTCACCCAAATGAAAGAATGCCTCATATAGTGTAGTAAGTCAGTAAAAAAAACAATATTTATTAAAATCACACTTACATAGTATATTACAATGACAAGCACTTTTTAAACAACCATGGATCCTCTCACTTCCTCAAAAACTGCCTCAGTCCACGCCCTACGCGTTACATCACCGCCACGAGACTTCATCAAGGGCCCTCGGCGATCGTATCCTACGGACACAGCTGATCAGGTGAAGTAGTAAAAGGCCAATCACAGCAGCCTTTTTCCACGTGATCAGCTGTATCCAATGACACAGAAGATCACCGGTAAATGCAGTTGCCGGTTATCGGCTGCACTTTCCTCATGCTGTTACAGTGTGAGGAAAGTACTGCCGATAAC
The DNA here is from genome assembly GCF_062004578.1 of Staurois parvus. Taxonomy (NCBI): domain Eukaryota; kingdom Metazoa; phylum Chordata; class Amphibia; order Anura; family Ranidae; genus Staurois; species Staurois parvus. The sequence goes on from NW_028318002.1 coordinate 3,196,605, forward strand.
CGGCAATTGTCAGAGAATGGATCGGCACTGATGATCAGTGCCCAGCAGTGCCACCCACCAGTGCTGCCCACCTGTGCCCAGCAGTGCCACCCGCCTGTGCCCAGCAGTGCCACCCATCAGTGCTGACAATCAGTGCCAGCTCATCAGTGCTGCCCATCAGTGCCACCTATCAGTGCTGCCTATCAATGCCCATCATTGTTGCACATCAGTGCCGCCTATCAGTACCACCTCATCAGTGCTGCCCATCTGTGCCCATTATTGTTGCATATTAGTGCCAGCTCATCAGTGCCGCCTATCAGTGCCCATCAGTGCTGCCTATCAGTGCAGCCTCATCAATGCACATCAGTGAAGGAGAAAAAATACCTGTTTGCAAAATTTTAAAATAGAAACAACGAAAAACACCCAAAGGTGAGTACATACCACCAAAAGAAAGCTCTATTTGTGTGAAAAAAATTATGAAAATTTCATATGTTTACAATGTTGCATGACCACGCAACTGTCATTCAAAGTGCAACAGCACTGAAAGCTAAAAAATGGCCTGGGCAGGAAGGAAGTATAAGTGCCCGGTAGGCAAGTGGTTAAATACATGCAAGTGTTACATGCGTTGGAGGTGATTGGTATCCGCTGAGACGGAGGATTTTATTACCATCTTAAAAGTATCCATTATATTGGAGGAGGAACGGACTAAAGAGATATCGCAAGGTCTGGATGTGTGCAGATGTCATATTATTAACACGCAGTTTTTACATGTGTTGGAGGCGAGAGTTCTGTGAGCACGGAGTGGCACTGTTATTAGCATGAAAATTCACATTCCCCACAGAATTGCAGTCACAGTGTTGGATCATGTGATATTTGGAAACTTATGAACTCATTTATTGAAAACACTTTAGTATCTTTCACATTATTCATTTATTTATATTTCGGATCATGTGATATTTGGAAATGTATGAACACATTTATTGAAAGCACTTTAGTATCTTTTTCACATTATTCATTTATATTTATGGTCTATGTTCTTGGTCATTTATTCACATTATGATTATGAGCACAGTTTATTCACCTGTATTGTTTATTAGTACTGATTGATGTTCATTAGCAGCACTATATCACCTTTAATTCATTTATTTACTTATTTAGTTGATATTGTGGGAATACAATTGATGTCAACAGCAGCACCTATTCATTTGGTTATATTGTATAATAGGCGCATAAGTTCACTTCACTTATCTATTGATATTCAAGCTATAGTTATATAATGGCTATGGACTGAAAGTGCACACGCTCAGGTTTAATTTGAGGGTATGCGCATCCAGATTGGAGGAAGGGTTTAGCAATTACAGCTCTTAAGAGTAGCCATCCCCCCTTTTTCAAGGGACCAAAAGTAATTGGACAAAAGAATATAATCATTAAACTGTTCATTTTTAATATTTTGTTGAGAATCCTTTACTGGCAATGACTGCCTGAAGTCTGGAACCCATTGACACTACCAAAGACTGGGCTTCCTCCTTTCTGATGCTTTGCCAGGCTCTAACTGCAGCTGTTTTCAGTTGTTTTTTTTATGTGGGTCTTTCTGCCTTTTAGTTTTGCCTTCAGCTCCTGGGTTGTTTTTGCAGTGTGTTTTGGATCATTATCCATCTGTACTGTGAAACGCCATCCAATCAACTTTGCTGCATTTGGCAGAATTTTGGCTGACATTATATCTGTAAACACTGCAGAATTCATCCAGCTGCTTCTGTCTTCTGTCACATCATCTGTAAACACCAATGACCCAGTGCTGCTGGAAATCATGCATACCCATGCCATCACACTGCCTCCACCATGTTTTACAGATGACGTGTGCTTGGATCATGAGCTGTTCCAAGCCTTCTCCATACTCTTTTCTTCTCGTCATTCTGGTACAGATTGATCTTCGTTTCATCTGTCCAAAGAATGCATTTCCAGAACCTGACCAGAAGTCTGGCTTTTTTAGATGTTTTTTGGCAAAGTCTAATCTGGCTTTTCTATTGTTCAGGCTTATAAATGGTTTGCACCTTGTGGTGAACCCTCTGTATTTGCTCTCCTGAAGTCTTCTCTTGATTGTAGACTTTGACAATGATACGCCCACCTCCTAGAGAGTGTCCTTCACTTGTCTGGATGTTGTGAATGGGTTTTTCTTTACCATAGAGAGGATCCTGCGATTATCCACCACTGTTGTCTTCTGTGGACATCCATGCCTTTTTATGTTGCTGAGCTCACCAGTGCGTTCTTCTTTCCTCAGAATGTACCAAACTGTTGATTTGACCACTCCTAATGTTGCTGCTATCTCTGTGATGGATTTGTTTCATTTTTGAAGCCTTACATTGGCCTGTTTCACTTGCATGGACAGCTCCTTTGAACTCATGATGTAGGTTCAGAGCAATAGATTCCAAATGCAAATACCATACTTAGAATCAACTCCAGACCTTTTAACTGCTTAATTGATGAAGTAAGGAAGGAACAGCTCACACCTGGCCATGAAACAGCTTTTGATTCAATTGCCAAATTACTTTTGGTCCCTTGAAAAAGGGGGGATGGCTATTCTTAAGGGCTGTAATTCCCAAACCCTTCCTCCAATTTGGATGTACATACCTTCAAATTAAACCTGAGAGTGTGCACTTTCAGCTCATATCCATTATATAACTGTAGCTTGAATATGTTTTAGTAAACACCTGAAAAAAATCTAAAATTGTGCCTGTGTCCAAATGTATATGGACCTAACTGTATATATAAATACATGGAGGTTAAAGCACAAAGAATGTCATTTTGTTTTGTTTTTTTAAAGAATAATCCAGCAGCTTCAGACATCTGTACCCCTTTAATCACTGATTTGTGCTCTACTGTAGATATGGAGATACATCGATCAGCCATAACATTATGACCACTGAAAGGCAAAGTAAATAACTTTGATTATCTTATTGCAATGGAATCTGCAAGTGGGTGGGATATATTAGGCAGCAAGTGAACATGTTGTCCCTGTAGTTGGGTTGGAAGCCGAAAATATAGGCAAACGCAAGGATTTGAGTGACTTTGACAAGGGCCAAATTGTAATGGCTAGATGACTGGGTCAGAGCATCTCCAAAACCTGCAGCTGTCATGGGATGTTCTCAGTCTGCAGTGGTCAGGACCTACTGAAAGTAGCCCATGGAAGGAAAACCTGTAAACTGGTAACAGGGTCATGGGTGGCCAAGGAGTGATGCATGTAGGGAGTAAAGGCTGGCCCTTGTAGTCTGATCCAATAGAAGAGTTACTGTAACTCAAAATGCTGAAAAAGTTTCTTATGGGGCTGCGTAGACACAGATTGGTCAGGGTGCCCATGCTCACCCATGTCCACAGCCAGGAGAGCTTACAATGGGCACATGAGCATCAGAACTGTACCACAGAGCAATGGAAGAAGGTGGCCTGGTCTGATTAATCATGTTTTCATGTTTGTACATCATGTGGATGGCTGGGGGTGTGTGTGTCGTGTACCTGGGGAAGAGACGGCACCAGATGAAGTATGGCAAGAAGGCAAGCTTGCAGAAGCTTAAAGGATTTGCTACTGATGGTTGACACCAGGTACCACAGTGTACTTGCAAAGGTCTAGTGGAGTCCATGCCCCGATGGTCAGGACTGTTTTGGCGGCAAAAGAGGGACCTACTCAATATCAGGTGGTTTGTCATAGTGCGATGGCTGATCGGTGTGGCTTATGTACAGTATATTAACCCCTTGATACTGACTGTACACAAATATGCGGCCCCACTAGACTGGGCTTTTTTTTTTTTGTGGGGCCAGATATTTATGTATCTGTCTTTGTGCTGGATGCTCCCAGTACAGTGACCAGGGTTTCGCTGAGAGCCCTGGGTCCCGTACTAACGATCAGGACCCAGAACTCCCGGGTCACCTGATCACTGTGATAGCCTCTGATTGGCTATCACAGTGATCAGTCACTGGGAAGCCCACCCCTGTATTTTCTTTCTCTGATTGGAGTAGGGAGATACATTGCATCTCACTCTCTCTCCTTGAAGAAACAGAGAAGTAAAAAAAATAATAATAGTAAAAACAAAACCAAACCCTTAGATCAAGGTTAGATTTAGGTCAGTGCCAGTGTTTTGGTCAGAGTCAGTATTTTTTAGCGCAGGATTAAAAAAAAAATAGTATGGGTTTTAGGTAGAAGAAAAAAAAAAAAAAAGCAAATGCATGCTATTGTTTCTGGACTGTACCAAGTGTACAAACAGCTAACACACACATGTGGTATTTCTGCGATCGTCCAGAGCAAGAACCTTTGTTGGGTTGTTCGTTGGTGGTAGGTTATGGTAGTAGCAAGAAATATACAGCTAAATGTTTAAAAAGATTTTTTTTTATTATTAATAATAAAAAAAAATAATCAGGAGATACCCATTACCATTCACTACCAAAGTAGTTGTGATGGTATGTACGGTTTTACTAACACGTCAAAGTTGCAAAATAGTGCTTAGGCATTAAAAATAGTTTTACCCCTATGAGCGAAGTGGTTAAACACATGAAATGCTAAGGGGAGAAACCACATGTTAACACTGATAGTTTGAAGTTAACCATCTGCACACTACCATAAACCCTTCCATTATCCTTGCAATCTTTTGCTGAAAAAATAGGTATTCTTAGTTTGCAGATACATTCTTTGTATTGCAATACATGTTCAAGCTAGCGAAATGTTTTGGTGACCCTTCTCTGGCCAACCCCTACTGTACTTTACAGACTGCTAAATTCTTACCTGCTCAAGTAATACTTTTGAAAGCTTGGGCATATAGTGCCGATATGGGGCAAACAGACACAACGAGAGAAAGCATTTGTGCCTTTTGTGGAGAAAATACTCCCTGGTTTCATTTATCTTAAACTGCAATCATGTGATCATCCAGAATTGAATCCTCCTCCTGTCTACTTCCTGGATGAGTCTTCCTTCCAGGTGTTGAAGTAATTGCCTGCGTAGCGTTGTTGTTTCCCATTTGCTGGCCAGCAGAGGGGTCCTGTTCGAATCCAGAAGACCTGAATGTTGGACCTGAAGGGAAGGAAAGTGGTCTGGCTGGCGAGGGTTAACATGTCCATGTCCAGCAAAACAAGACTAATGGTTCCCACAGGCAGAAGAAGCATTAATGAGGGATCTGGATGGGGGAACTCAGATGAGTATGTATAACTGACTTTACCAGTTAACCACTTGCCCTCCAGAAGATTTGCCCCCCTTCCTGACCAGGCAATTTTTTGCGCTACGGCACTGCGTTACTTTTAACTGACAATTGCGCGCGGTCATGCAGCGCTGTACATAAATGAAATTTATGCCCTTTTTTCCCACAAATAGAGCTTTCTTTTGGTGGTATTTGATCACCTGTGCATTTTTTATTTTTTGCATTCCAAACAAAATTTTGAAATAAAATAATATTTTTGACTTTTTACTATAAAACATTCCATAAAAATTTAAAAAAATCACATTTCTTCATAAATTATAGGCCAAAATATATTCTGCTACATGTATTTTCTAAAAAAAAATCCCAATACATGTAAATTAATTGGTTCACATGAAAGCTATAGTGTCTACAAATGGCGGTCTATATATTAGAATTTTTATTTATTTTTTTATACTAGTAATGGCGGCGATCAGTAACTTATAGCGGGAATGCGGCGGGCATTCTGACAATGGGGGGGGGAACTAACTGCCACTGATATCCCAATGACACTAATACAGTGATCTGTGCTGATATAAAGCACTGACACCGTACTAATGACACTGGGCAGGAAGGGGTTAACATCTGGGGTGATCAAAGGGTTAACTGTGCTATGTGCTTGTTTACATTATGTGCTGTGTGTGTTTTACTAGGTAAACATGCTGCTGGCATGAGGGAGACCTGTGTTGTTTACACACAGGTCTCTCCTCTGTCAGTTTTACTCGGCGATCGCTAGGTGTTGGCGGGGAATCTCTGGCCGGGACCAGGTGATTGACATTCGTAGCTGCCAATGGCTGTCAGATTGAGTTAGATTGTGATGTGCTAAAACCTGCCACCCCTCTCTGCCAGTCCCTCCACTGGCTTCTGATTGCCCAACGGATAAAATTCAAAATGCTAACACTGACGTATAAAGCCGTTCATAACACTTCCCCAAACTACATCACCGATCTTGTCTCCAAATACCACCCAAAACGTACTCTCCGCTCCCCACAAGACCTCCTACTCTCTAGCTTCCTGGTCTCCTCCTTCCATGCTCGTCTCCAGGACTTCTCCAGGGCTTCCCCCATCCTCTGGAACTCCCTACCCCAATCAATCAATCAATCAAACTATCACCTACTCTGCTCACCTTTAGGCGCACTCTGAAAACCTATCTCTTCAGGGAATCCTACCCCGCCCTCAGCTAATTACTGAACTCCTCCACTCTTCCTACCACTCCATCCCCCACAGCTATCTCCTCCTGTACCACTATCCCCTCCCTCCTACATTGTAAGCTCCAAAGAGCAGGGCCCTCAAACCCCTCATGTATTGAATTGTATTGCTACTGTACTGTCTTGTGTACTGTCTCCCACCATAATGTAAAGCGCTGAGCAAACTGTCAGCGCTATATAAATCCTGTGTAATAATAATAGGGTGGTGGGCAAGCGTGTAACACCTTGCAGGATAGGTCTTGGGGGGGGGAATTCAGCAATGGGAAATAATAGATGCCCAGAGGTGGGCTTTAACTTCAAGTCCTCATCTCTCCTGCACAGATTGCAATAAAAATCTATTAAATGTCATCACAGAACAATGACTGAGACATATACCCAAATAACTGCACAAGAGCCTCTTTTAAATAAATTACACATAAAGAATTCTTGAACACATCAATACATTAGCTCACTTTTACATCCTGGTGCTCAGGAATCGTTTTCCTGTTCGGTTCTTTGGATTCAACATACATGAGTTCAGTGGCATTACTGTTTTCCATGTCTAAATATATCCAGCCAATCAATCAAGTCTGGCAGGCGTCACTGTTATGGCTGTCAGATTGAGTTAGATTGTGATGTGCTAAAACCTGGTGCCTTGTTTCTGAAGCCTGGAAATGTGCTATGCAAATTAGGTTTGCAAATACAAAGTGCCAGCTGTCTGACCCTAGAAAACATAGTATCCTACAGCTCATCAATTCTATGGGATAGGAAACAGGTATTTAAACCAATATACCAGTGTTACAAGTGGATTTGTCCTACAGAACAACCTTATGGACTTGTTCAAAACTATTAATTTCTATGTAGCCTGTTGACATCAGTGGGATGTAGTGCAATCCATTTTATGTAATTACTGCTGTACTGGTTGCACCAAAGCATATTTTTGTGGTTCAGAGGAATGTAATGCACAACAATCAATGTATCAATCATTATGTTTTCAGAACGTTGGTGCCAGCAAAGTTCTTTTTAAAATGCAATTTACTGACTTTCAACAATGAAAGAGCAAATATTACTATTGATATTTTATGTAAAATGCACCCTTCATATTCAGGTGAGTCACATGATGTACTGTAAATCGGCCAAAATGTAATTCCATTTTGGATCTTATCTTCAGCGCTAAAGGTTTGTATTTAACAGGCATGTTAATGGCAATATATAGTTGTGTAGAGTCAAAAAGGTGGAAGCATTAAACTATTGTTGGGAGTATGTGCAGTTTATAGAAGTTAGAAGAAACATTGGATTATACAGCATTACACCCAATACATTTTTTGTGATTAGGATTAGAGTGTGGAAGGGACAAAATCCCATGGGATTTTGCAATGTGGGGCTGTTTATAGAGGTATTTAACCTCGTTTTCTGCTCCAAAGACAACCTAGCACCGGACAGGGAATAGGGGAATATCTGCAACAAAGCAAGAGACTGCAATAAAAAGCAGAAAGAGGTTCTAGCAATCCCCTCTTAACTGTAAAAAAAAAAAAAAAAATATTGTCTGTGTTGCTGTTAAAGAGATCTCACCTCGCTTCCTGTTCTGGGGACAACCCTTTTATCCGACAGGAAGTTAAGGAATCTCTCCAAAGCAGCCTTAAAACCTGGCAGGAGTTCTAGTCTTTCTCTGCTCTATCGAAAACTAAACATATATTTTTTTTAAATGTGGCCTACAGTTGCACTTTTAGAGGGGAAAAGTAGGAAAGGGGTGGAGTAGATACCCTGATAGGGGTCTTTTAATTCAGAGGTTTTCTAAACTTACAAAGATGGAAAGAGATTTCAGACCTAGCAAGCCTTGGATAAAGTACCCAACGTGTCTAAAAGGAAATATATTGTGGGAATACTGCAGGCTAACCACCACAGTTTCATAAATCCATCATATTAGGTCTGCTTTTAATTTGGAATTATATCAATTGGAACTTCCATGCTTTTTCTTCAGTGTTTGGTGGTGCTAAAAATTGACTAAAAGTAACTCTCTACTGCAGTGGTCTCCAAACTGCGGCCTGAGGGCCAGATGTGGCCCGTTGATAGCCTTTATCCGGCCTTTGGGGCACTAATACTCCCAAATGACACCAACAATGGGGCACTATTCCTCCCACTAACACCATTGATGGGGCACTATTCCTCCCACTAACACCAATGATGGTTAATGCTGTTTGCAATTTTAATGCTAGCCTTTATCCAGCCACTGGGGCACTAATACTCCCATTGATTTGAGTCACCATTCCTAACACAGACACCAACAGTGGGGCATAATTTCCCAACTGACTGACACAAATGATGGGACACTGTTCTCCCACTAACACCAATGATGGGGCAGTATTCCTCTCACTAACTCCAATGATGGGGCACTATTCTTCCTACTAATATCAATGATAGGGCACTATTCCTCCCATTGACATCAATGAAGGGGCAATATTCCTCGCTCTAACATCAATGATGGGGCACTATTCCTCCCACTAACACCAATGATGGGGGACTATTCCTCCCACTAACACCAATGATGTGGCCTTTGCAAGCGAATACTCCCACTGATTTGAGTCACCATTCCTAACACGAACACCAGCAGTGGGGCATAATAATTCCCCAACTGACACCAACAATGGGGCACTATTTCTCCCACTGACACCAACGATGGGGCACTATTCCTCCCACTGACACCAACAATGGAGCACTATTCCTCCCACTAACACTAAAGATGGGGCACTATTCCTCCCACTAATATCAATGATGGGGCACTATTCCTCCCACTAATATCAATGATGGGGCACTATTCCTCCCACCATTATCAATGATGGGGCACTATTCCTCCCACCATTATCAATGATGGGGCACTATTCCTCCCACCATTATCAATGATGGGACACTATTCTCCCCACCATTATCAATTAAGGGAAACACTTCCTCCCACTAACACCAATGATGGGACACCATTCCTCTCACTGACACCAACAATTGGGCACTATTCCTCCTGCTGACCACAGGCACTATGCAACTTAACACCACACCTGAGGCATGGTTTACTTTCACTCATGCCAGGCCTGGATACTGGCCACATTCCGTCCCCCCAAAAGTCTGAAGGACAGTAGAGTGGCCCTTTGTTTGGAAAGTTTGGAGACCGCTGCTCTACTGGGTCAAAAGTAAACAAAATAACGCAGAAGCATCATCTGAATCATGACAAATACCTAGCGATTCTGGGAATGGGAAACGTGTGACCCTTTCCTTTGCTTTCACAAATATAGAAGTCAACATTTTATTGGAGTAATATCCTCATCTGCCTCTAGATATTAAATCCTTTCAACAATACAGAAAAGCAATGTTACCCAGAACTATTTAGAGGCTTCAGATACCAGCTTTAACAATATTTCAGATGTTCTCTTTTTTGTTCAGAATTGCAGTCAGAATAGTGGCAAAACGTGCCAAACAAGCTGCAATTTTGCTGTGACTGTTGCACGAAAACTGCAGTAAAACGCTCTGACAAATATGCAGCGACATGAGGAATTGTGTGTAGATCATGCAAAAAAAAATTGCAAGAAGAAACAGCAAAAAGTTAACTGATTTGAGTCTAAAGCCTTTATAACACAATTTGCCTTCATAGCAATCATAGCAGAGGTCCTTGGTAAACATTCCTATATAAACATGTTAATGACCTATCTGTTAGTGTCTTACTTTAATAATATATATCTAAAAGGCAACATTTACAACAAAATGGTGGCTCACAGCCAAGCACAGCATCATACTCTTTACACTTCATAAAGTGCATCCATGTATTTTATTTCCTGCGTTAGAGGAAAGTAATCCCATTTATAAATATGCTCTATTTTAATGTTATTTAGTTTTGTGGGGGACTTAGGTCTGCATATTTTCAGTTGTTGTGGATTTGGGCTTTTTATGACTTGTCCTGAGGAGACTGTTTAATGCAGGCCTGAGCCACCCCACATCCTTTTCAATCCTCTCCTTCATATTATGTTTTTGTTAAACATATCAAAAGTAATTTCTGTAGCAGTTTACGTTATTGTATGAAAGTTGTGACCAGCATTTTAAGCATCTGGTTTGAGTGCCTATACTTGGCAGAAATCATTCCCACATTAGCCTCCAGAGTGCATAAATAAGTCTTTAACTCTCAGCGTGTGGTCTGCGATTTAAAAAAAGTGAAAGATTGGTAAAGTACAGCATAAGTCATCCTTTAAACTGAAGATTATGAAGCTAACATGAATGTTCTACTGGAGCCAATATTAACACCTTGAGAATCAGAAGTATCCCTGTTCTGCATTACTGTATTGGAAAGAGCTGCTCACTCACAAATATTTGTGCTGCAAATTCCAGTGTGAGGTCAGGCATGTTTCATCTCTCTGGTTCAAGTCTTCAAAGCATCAGTTCTTTTGGTAAAGTTGGGGATTTAAAGTGGAACTGCACTGTATCTGAGCACCACAAACCAAAAATGCTATTTATTTTTAATATTCAAGACAAACTCACCCATCCATCCACGTTTCCATGCTTTACTTTGCTGATAAATCATTTTGAAAAACAGCTCTTGGCATTTCTGGCAGTGGCCATCTTTAGTAAGGGCAGATGATTCATGTATCATTAACTTCCTGAAGTTAATCTGCTTTAAAGTTTAAAACAATTACATATTATGTACTTTCCTATCTATTTACTATTGCTAGCAGCATAAGGATTAAAAATAGTCCATGTTGACTGAGAAAGTAAAGTTCTACTTTAACTTTTTGCTGCCAGGTCAGTATGTCATACGGATCTGGCAGTGGGGGGTTTTTACACACAAACCGGTGGCTGCAGCCACCAGGATTTTGTCTGAAACTGACAGGCAGACTCCTGCCTGTAAGGTGTAGGCAGAGGAGTGGACTTTGTGTCCTCTATGTGATGAAAAAAAAAAAGTTAGGTAGAAAATTTGTTTTTGCAAAAAAAGTTACACCCAAGCACATAGCGTGATTCCCCCCTCCCCAAAAAGTTTTTTGAGGCCCCCCCATTCCCACTTATACGCACGTACAAACGTAAACGCAAGCGCCGGGGCACCTACATGTGAAAACGTTGATTGCGATACACATGTTACATATCGCCGCACACACGGGAGTGGGAACATTAATTCTATCACAAGACCTCCGTAACAGTAAATTGATGACCTGTAGGGGCTTTTGAAGCGTCACCTATAGAAAATGTAGGGTAAAGTTTTTTGCCATTTCACAGGCACACACAAATTTAAGGTTTGACATGTTGGGTATCTATTATTATTATATAGGACTTATACAGCGCCAACAGTTTACACCGTGCTTTACAATATAAAGGGAGACAGTACAGCTACAATACAATAAAAAAAAAAAGAGGATTAAGAGGGCCCTACTCATAAGCGCTTACACTCTAATAGGGTGGGGCAAGTGGTACGATAGATTATAACTGTGGGGGATGTGCTAATGGAAATGATATCTATTCGGAGGTGTAATAGGCTTCCCTGAAGGGATGATTTTTTAGGGATCGCCTAAAGGCATCCAGAGTAGGGGTTAGCCAGAAAGATCGAGGTGGGGAGTTCCAGAGGATGGGAGAGGCTCTGGCAAAGTCCTGGAGACCAGCATAGTAGGAGGAGGAGACATGGGAGCTTGAGAGCTGGAGGTCATGAGAGGAGCAGAGAGGACGGTTTGGGTGATATTTGTAGACAAGATTGGAGATGAAGCTTGGGGCAGAGTTGTGGATGGTTTTGCATGTTAGTATTTAGATTTTAATTCGCTGGGCAATTGGAAGCCAGTGAAGGGAATATCGGAGAGGGTTGACAGACACTGAGCAGTTGGTAAGGTGGGTAAGGTTAGTAAAGTGGGATAGCCTACCACTGTTTTATTTTCTAGGGTGTCTGCTTTCAGAAAATAGTGTTTGGGGGATTTGTGTAATCTTCAGGACTAAAATGATTTTTTTTTAAACGTGTGCAAAAAATGCAAACATGGCCCTGGCAGCAAAAGTGCTAAAGGCTACGTTTTACCTTTCAACAAAAAATAATAAATACACATTTTTTTGCAGGTAAAAAAATGTTCATTTATTATTTTTTGCTGTCAGAGCCTGGAAGGCATTTCACCAGCGATCAGCAGATCGATGGTGCCATGCAGGACTCTTGCAGAATTGTCAGTTTATATGCTTGCTCTTACCTTGTATGAGCAAGCCCATACTTACTGACAGGAAGAATCCATGAACTAACACAGCACCGTAGTAGTTCATTGAAAACATCAAGCTGACAGCCGCTAAGACAGTCGATACTTGTAGTTTCTCATTCACAGAATGCTGTTTTTTATTTTTGACATCTACCGGAGGGAGAAGATACCCTGCTAGCTGTCAAAGCGGGGGATCGGGGGAGGTGGTGGAGAGTTATTTCATAACCTGTTACACCCTGAATATGCGTGTAAAATGCTATGGAAGGTGAACTAATCCTTTTAAGGTAGGTTGCACTGATGCGATCAGATTTTGATCTGATTTTCAGTGTGATTATGTAGTGTGACTTGGATGTGGTTTGCAAGTTCTTTGGGGCTGGAATCACACCAAAGTACTACAGGAACCTTTTCCAAAATCTTGCTGATTTGAGTTGCATTAATGTAAATTGGCACCATTGAAACCAATGTGATTTTCATTGTCATGCAAATCTGTGTGACTCAAGTCACATCTGAAATTCCGCTAGTGTGAACAGAGCCTTACCCAGTCGCTGCAAACACTCTCAAAGAGGTATTGTTGCAATACTTTGCTGTATTACGTACATATCTGTGTGCAAAATACACACATTAGATTTTACCTATGACTTCCCAAATATCAGTATAGTACAGAACATGGAGTATGCAAATTTCCTTTGAGACAAAGCTATATGAGATTGTAGTCTTATTAGTGCATTTGCAACAGAAACAATTGAGTGCTGTCCGTGATACTTTTTTATTTGCAGAACATACAATTTTCAGAACAAGCTTTTGGGGTATGTCCGCTTCTTCAAGGTCAAAGCAATACTGCTTCACAAAGTTTTAGCAAAGTTCTGCTAAAGCTTTGTGAAGTAGTACTGCTTGGACCTTGAAGAAAGGGACATACCCTGAAAGCTTGTCCTAAAAATTGTATGTTAGTGCAAATTAGAAAAGTATCACGGACAGTACTCAATTCTTTGAGACAAAGAAAATTGAACTTTTTCTTATTTGGATCTTCTCTGTCTTAAGCTGGCTATTCAGTGATTTTTTTTTTAATGTAATTGTTATTGAAGAAAAAATTAGAAAGACTTCGTACAAAATTAACACATAATCAGTAAAGTGATATAACAAACCACAATAAAGGCAGAAACCTATTACAATGATTTTCTAATAGTTAGTGGGGGCAAATTGGCATTCGTTTTCAACCAAAGTGATGGGAACATTCAAAGGAGCAGGATGGAAAATTGTTCTTGAAAGAACAAAATTTTAACTGTGAATGTGGTTTTCGTTAGGAAAAAATCCATGCATATTGTAATGAAATATGTTTAATATGTCTGGGATTTTATTCAAATAGCAGGTCTGGACAAAATTTTACAGGCTTTCATAATAAATTATTTGACTTAATGATGGCAAGGAAGAATGTTGACGAATGTTTTTCTACAAATGTTTGAATGAAAATCTAATTGTGTATGGCCAGGTTTACCGCCAGATATCTGTAAGGTGTTGTACAAATTAAGCCACCTACTTCCTGGCTGTGGTTTGGGAAAATGAACTGCAAGACTGACAGGTGCTAGTGCTCTATAATAATAAAAAAGAAAATTACGTTATAGACACATCTGAGAAAAGCACACTGCTCTGGCTGCAGTAGTCTGTCTAACCATCTTAAACATGGGGCTTTTTCTGGTCATTAATGTGAAGATTCCCTTAACAATATAGATTTTCCTACAATGCCTCATGTTACAGATGAAATATATGCCTTATATACTGGAAGAATAGAATTTCTTTTGTCTGGGATTCTTTATTAAAAAGAGTGGAGTTCTCTAAAGGACTTGTATGCAGCTATGATAGCAGTAAAAGGAGTAGTATATGATACTATTTATTGAACTCTGGCTACTGTGTCACAAATTGCTTAAAGTGTTACTAAACCAAGGACCTTGCAATCACTCTATCTAGTCTTCCACCGTACACAAAACATGGAAATGCAATTATTTTAGTAAATATAAACTGCTAAATACCTTTTCTTATCAGCAGAGCAGTTTTGTGACTTCTATCAGTGTTCAGCAGAGCACTGGTTAAATCTTGTAGGAGGAGTTTTCTTTCTGCTCTAGGAAGATTCAGAACCCCTGACCTCTGTGTGGACAGTGTTGGTTGGCCCTGTTCTGATCACATGCACTCTCTAAAGAAAAAAAAAACCTCTCTAGCAATACACCCAAAACTGAGCATGTGTAGAGTGTGTCTCCACACGTATGTCTTATCACTGGAAGGAGGGGAGGATCAGAGAAGTAAAGCATTTTTACACAATGCGGAGGATTAACCCCTTAGGTTCCACAGTGAGTATAACAAGCATACTTTACTGCATATACAGACTAATTTCACTGTTGTGGGTTTAGGAACACTTTAATGTAGTCCTCATGCACACTGGGCATTTTTCCAGCTGCTGTTTTTAGTTTCTGGCATTTTTTTCTACAGCCAGTTAACTTCTCACCATGTCATGTTATGTCTCCATAGGCTTTAATCAGCATTTTTTGGCAGGGGTGCTTTCTGGCTAGAAAAAAAACAGAGCTAGTGGGTTTCAAAAGGAATTTTTTAGCTGTAAAAGCACTGTAAGCTGGAAGTTTTAACGCTGGTAAGGTTAGCTGTGTAAAGTCACGTTAAAAAAAAGTTAGTTTTTCAGCTTTTTTTTAGCGTTTTTGCATTAGCGTTTAGCCGTGATTAGTGGTTTTTCCCAGGTTTTTTCCACATTTGCATTTTTTTAGCTTTTTATTTTACAAAAAAGGTCCAAAAACGCTGGTTTGTGCCGTTATACCGCGTTTTTCAGTGTTAGAGCATTTTTACATCTAAAAAAACTCCTCTAGAAACCCACTAGTTCTGGGGTTTTTTTTCCAGCCAAAAAACGTTGATTGCAGTCTGTGTGCATGGACACATAAAATAACATGCTGGGGGGTCTACTGGCTGTAGAAAAAAGTCAAAAGCCAAACACAGCAGCTGTAAAAACATCCAGTGTGCATGAGGGCTAAAACTGGTAAACGTGGTTAAATGCGGCAAACCAGCGTTTTTGAGGCAAAATTTTAAAAATAAATACATCTGTGCTAAAAAAACACTAACACTGCTAAACGCTAATGCAGAAAACACAGAAAATTTGTGTTTTTAACACACAGCTAACGCTACGTATATAAAACGGCCAGTGTGCATGAGACCTAAGAATGACAAAATTCCACTTTGTGATTACCAATGCATTAATATGGAAAGTGAAAGAATGTGATTAATCAATATGGGCAGCTCCTCAACCTCTTTAGAATTATTCCTGTTAGAATGTATCAGACTTTGTGCAGTTTACAATTATCCAGTTTATATGCATTCATTGGAATTATTTTAAAGCATTTCCTGTTGAGATAAGTGTGTATTTATCATTCAGGTAGTCCTAGAAGTTGCACAGAGGAGAGGAGGGAGGTGGGATAGACCATTGTTTATGAACAATAAGAGCTTTTAGCAATTTGGCAATGGACAGTTCAAACACATAGCCTTAAGCAGAGCTATAGTGGTATAGCAGTATGTCAGCAACCAGAACAGGATATTGGTGTCTGTCCTTCCTTGCTTAGGGATATGACTGCCTCTTCCAGTGTACTCATGCAATCCCTGAGCAGCTTCTCTGATTTTGTAACCTTAAGATGCAATTTCATGATTTACAAAACTTGTAGTCATAAACAGAAAAGTTAGCTAATAGCTGTAAGTATTAAACATCAGAATGATATATACTGTGTGATTTTGTAGAAATGTGCTATTGCAGATAAGAAACTATTATGAAAATATACTGTACCTTTAATATACGCAAAAGCAAAAATGATGAAAACAATTAGACAATAAAAGCTAAACTCATGCACCCTATAAAAAGTGTACATGAATTGGATGGCATAATTAGCTTTTTTTTTTTTATACCTGTTACAATCAGGGTTTCCGTTGCTAACTTCAGAGTACAAGGATCCTATATAGGCCTGCTTTAAAGTGAATACTGCACAATGTTTTGATTTATTTATAGTAGTCTCACTAAAGCATATGCCATTACTTGGTCACATCAATGTTTTCTTGCCCGATACTTGTAGAAGTGTCTTTGTTGTCATTTTGAATCAAATACCGTCATCTGGAAAAATGGGAAGTGTCTTTTTGAAGGTTAGAAAGAACTTTTACTTTAAACAAAGTGCAGTTCATCAATTAATAATACAGGTATCCCATCTCCAGAATGCCAATGAGCATTTCTGGATGAATTTGCATTATCACCTTTTATGAAGAGTGCAGGCACACAGAGTCATGGACTGAACGTTACAAAATTACTCAACTTATTCCACTAAAAGATCTACTACCTGCAGGTGAAGTATGGCAAAAATGTGTATTTGGCAAAATGACAGTTGTGGGATATGTTCAGAGATGTACAGGTGAAACTCAAAAAATTAGAATATCGTGCAAAAGTTCATTTATTTCAGTAATGCAACTTAAAAGGTGAAACTAATATATGAGATTGACTCATTACATGCAAAGCATGATAGTTCAAGCCGTGATTTGTCATAATTGTGCTGATTATGGCTTACAGCTCATGAAAACCAAATCCACAATCTCAGAAAATTTGAATATTGTGACAAGGTGCAATATTCTCGGCTCAAAGTGTCCCACTCTAATCGGCTAATTAAGCCATAACACCTGCAAAGGGTTCCTGGGCCTTTAAATGGTCTCTCAGTCTGGTTCAGTAGCAATCACAATCATGGGAAAGACTGCTGACCTGACAGTTGTGTAGAAAGCCATCATTGACACCCTCCATAAGGAGGGAAAGCCTCAAAAGTTAACTGCAAAAGAAGTTGGATGTTCCCAAAGTGCTGTATCAAAGCACATTAATAGAAAGTTATGTGGAAGGGAAAAGTGTGGAAGAAAAAGGTGCACAAGCAGCAGGGATGACCGCAGCCTGGAGAGGATTGTCAGGAAAAGGCCATTCAAAAGTGTTGGGGACTTTCACAAGGAGTGGACTAAGGCTGGAGTCAGTGCATCAAGAGCCACCACACACAGACGGATCCTGGACATGGGCTTCAAATGTCATATTCCTTGTCAAGCCGCTCCTGAACAACAAAGTCAGAAGCGTCTTACCTGGGCTAAAGAAAAACAGACCTGGCCTGTTGCTCAGTGGTCCAAAGTCCTCTTTTCTGATGAGAGCAACTTTTGCATCTCATTTGGAAACCAAGGACCCAGAGTATGGAGGAAGAATGGAGAGGCACACACTGCAAAATGCTTGAAGTCCAGTGTGAAGTTTCCACAGTCTGTGTTGACTTGGGGAGCCGTGTCATCTGCTGGTGTTGGTCCACTGTGCTTCATTAAGTCCAGGGTCAACACAGCCGTCTACCAGGAGATTTTGGAGCACTTCATGCTTCCTTCCGCAGACGAGCTTTATGGGGATGCTTCCATGCCACGCCGCATTGAGGCAGTAATTGCTGCAAAAGGGGCCCAAACCAAGTACTGAGTACATATGCATGCTTATACTTTTCAGAGGTCCAATATTGTTCTTGTTTTCATGAGCTGTAAGCCATAATCATCACAATTATGACAAATCACGGCTTGAACTATCTTGCTTTGCATGTAATGAGTCTATCTCATATATTAGTTTCACCTTTTAAGTTGCATTACTGAAATAAATGAACTTTTGCACGATATTCTAATTTTTCGAGTTTCACTTGTATTGCTATGAGTTTATATCGCTAGTGCCAATCTGCATCCCTTTGGTATATGATATATGCAACCTTTGGACCTCAACAGACTGTAGTAGGAACACTGATTAGGGTAATAGCATTGATCTCTACTAGCCTCATGTAACACATTCTCAGTTTCGTATTGTCTTCTGCCGCATATCCCCAGCCACAAATGTAGCATGTCCACTCTGACCCTCGATTCCTCTAGGCCTATAGTTTCTGGCAGTCCTCTCAAGTACTACATATATTGAACATTATGTGCTGTCCTTTGGTGATGTCAGGGGCCGCATTTGAGGCCCCCTTTGCGCATAAGTTGACAACCACTGGTTTATATACTTCTTGCCCTGAAAATTGTAATTGTGGTGTAAATTAAAGTACAAATGTTGCAGTTCTGCAATTGGCACCTTCAGTTTGGAAACAGTTACTGTGCCATATGAAAGATTATACCGTCTTTAAATACTATTTTTCTCAGACTATAGCATTTCATTAAATGGCCTTTTAATATGTGCCTTTTAATTACATGCTATTGAATAAAGCAGTGACTTTTCTTTGTGTTTGACTGCCCAGGAGGTCTTACAGTAGGATCCTGTCACAGTCCCATACTTCCCAGTAACCTTTCTGTTCTCCTGCCTACAATGTTTGTGCTCAATTGCATAAAGTACTGACTTCTGCTGTGTCTTACTGCCCAGGAGGCCTAGCAGTAGGAACATGTCAGTCCTATACTTCATACAAACCTTTCTGTTCTATGTCTGTCCATAGTGTCTGTGCTAATTCTTTACAATATTTTTTTCTTCTGAAAAAATAACCTCAGAGATTGAATATTTGGGTGGTAACGAGAAGGCAATAAAAACAAGATGTTCCTAACAACTGACACCCAGTGATTAAACGGAGTTCACCTCTGCAAAATTCTGTTAACTGGAAAAAATTGGTACTTTGCTTTCAGTAAATATTTATTTTAAGGGCATTGTTGCTTATTAGGTGCGTTTACTAGACCTTGTTTGATGTGAAAACTATACCAGGCATTTGTAATTGTATACGGATTTGTAACTACTATACTCTATGGGAAGTCTATAGATGTTCATGTGTAGCTGTGTACATTTATTATCAGTTTATATTCAGCCACCTTTCACATAAAATTCACATCCAAGTGGTGCCTATGGATCCATTTATGTTAATTTAAAGGCTTACTTTTCCTTTTGTATAAAAAAAAAAAAAATACACATATGCACACATACACATAAATACACACATGCTACATTTATTTTTTGCAACTCTGATCAGTGCATTGCAGGTGACATGAACAGATGGTACAGAGGTCTGAACTTTGTTATGGAGCTGGAGAAAGTACTCAAAGGGCTGCAGCGGTCTTTGGCCTAGTGCTCCCTTGATATCTACAATTCCCCAATCCCTCTAGCTTGGATAGCAGATGGACCTTGTTGCCTTACATTTACAGATCTGTATGAATGGATCATTGAATGGATGATGCTGCTGTGTGGATGGAGCCAAACAGCCATGCCAAATTAAATTAAAAAAAAAAAAAAAAAATACAGGATGCTACAGGAAAAATGTTACAATTCAGGTAAGGGAGGATGTGTTGAGGGCTGCTGAAATGCACCATGTTTCCTATTACACAAAGGTGGAATTAGCCCTTAAATCTTAACTCTGTGAATTAGGCAAAATATACCCTGGCAGTGGGCCCCCCACTTTGTAGAGGTTAAATGCTCATTAAGTCTGGGGAATGGTGGTGGTGAAGTGGATGTACACTGCACCTTACCCGTCTGGTGCTTTCCCTCTGGTGCTCTCGTCTGTGATTAGTCCCTCAGTATCCCTGCATCATATGTGAAGGAGACTGGAATGTGATCGTGGCTAGATCACCTTAGAGAAGAGGCAGATCTGGACTGCTCACTCTGATTGAGGAAGCCTGCTGGAGCCCAGAGTAAGGTAATTTTCCTTATTCAAGCATCCCCAGACCTAATCCTTGCAGAGTGGGGTGGCCTAAAGTAGGGGTACATTGTGCCTAATTCCTGAAGTTCAGTTTTAGGCCTCATGCATGCCTGAGCTCAATAACACTTGTTTTATAGGCGTTTGAGCTTTTTTCACTCCTTCGTGTAAACCTATGTGGTCATACACACACAGGCATTTACAGAAGTTGAGACGGGGTGCTTAGAGGCAGAAAAAAACCCCATCTCATTCAAGAGAGGAGTGTTATGGCAAAAAAAAAAGCCTGAAAAAACTAAACTTGAGTAAACAAGCGTTAATGCTAGGCGTGTTTAACTCTTGAGTGGTTTTTTCACTTCAGTGGCCATAATAAATACTCTGGTCAATGAAATAAATAAATGCCCAAGTGCTTGATGTGCCTAGATGCACCTGAACGTGTTTGAAAAACATGGCTTAGGAACATTTTTGCAGCTGCTTTTCTCCTGCTTCTAAAAGCGTTTAGAAGAGTCCTAGTCAGGGGCCGACTGACAACTCATGGGGCCCCCGGGCAATAGGGGATCATGGGGCCCCTGTGTCCTTGCCCAAACTCAAAAAGCCTATGAAAAAGGTACCAGGGGAATCTCATGGGGCCCCCTACTGACCCCGGGCCCTCGGGCAGTGCCTGAGTTTCCAAATGGTCAGTCCGCCTCTGGTTCCAGTGTGCATGAAGCCTTAAACTAACTAGTTTTAGCGCTTATAAATGGGACTGGCTGTCCTTATAACTGTAGTTACTATCTGATAAAGAATTTGCCTTGCATATTCAATGTACTTTTTTTTTCTTGGAGGTAAATCTTGTTTTACAGATTCTCACCTAAAAGTCAAGTTTTTCAACTTTTTTTTTATTATGTTGACGTAACTGCCTGTTTCTTTAGGGCACATACTAGCTATAAAGTGACAAGTATCTAATGAGTGGAGAAGTAAGTAGTGAAAGGATAGACTACATAAAAGATTCCTGTATATTTCAGTGCAATGTGCTGTGTCTAGTTGCCAACAAATAGTAAGTCCAGCTTGGATGCTGCCTTTATTGAGATACAGTACTGCATTATGAGAAATGACAACCTCCACATCAGCTCTCACTTCAGATGGGGCAGACAGCAATAAATCAACTATCCAAAGGCAGCGCTAATGGCAATTACCTGACAAAGCAGCCTTTCACAGCTGGGAATAATCAATTTCTTAAGGATTTATTGCTTTCAATGAGCGCTGTTAATAGTTGGACTGGAAAAAAAATAATCGTGTTTTAATTAAGGTAATATATGTCTCCATGCATAAATATATAAATATGGCATTTAAGGATTAATGGGAAAAGAGTTGTGGGATGGCACCAGATTAGGAATCCTGTGTGGGCTGTGTTTTCTCTGCACACTACAGCCAGGAAGACCTCCTGTCTCCATACAGAAACAACATGTATTTTCTGGCGTTTATTGCAAAGAATGCCTTCTTTAACTTCCTTCTTAAACTTGTCCAGCAAATCACTTTGGATTGTCAATTTTATTGAACAGTGCAGAGTGGAGGGGAGTAGAAGGGGTAAGCTTCTGTGTTATCGGTTTCTCTGGATGTTGTCAGCTCCTGGAGATTAGCAGCCACCCACTAGTTTGCTAAATCCACTGCAAGCTGGCACAGGCTAACTTGAATGGGTTGAAGTTGTGAGGAATTACTTAACCTAGTCCTATCCCTATCTCAAAAAACTGAGCATTCTTGGAAGCCAAAACATCTTGCACACGCAAACCAAAATATACTGGGAGACATAAGACTGCAAAATCTAAACAACATACTGTTAATGGGTCATTTTTTCTACTTTGATCTCTTTTTTTTTTATTTTTTTATTTTAAGTTGATAATGAAACAAACTATTCATTTATGGGACTCATGTGGGTCACCTTAGCTGTGGTGACTAATCAAATTAATTTATTTTTAACCTTTTATGGTAAGTATGTTTGTTTTTTTATTTTTTCCTATATGTATATTTTATTAAACATGAATATAGTAAGAAAAATGAGCTACAGAATTGTAAATTGAATGTGAGGAATGAGTAATATGAAAATACCAGACACCCCAGCTAAGTGAGTAATATCTGACAGAAGCAGTTTAGACATTTCATCACTAAAATCTCCTTATTAACTGCATTCCACATCAATGAACTGTGTTTGCAGAGATTACATCATCATTTTAGTTTAACTGATGCTGATAGTTAACATAAAGCAGTCTAAATATAGACCGTTGGTGGTATGTTGCAGATTTCACCCGGTATGCTGTTTCTCTCTTCTATGACTGTAGTATTTGCACTGCCTCGTCCCCCCACCAACATAGAATGCATTTAGCACCTGCAATCATTGCTGTTGGTCAAAACTGAGTTAAATAGACTTTTCAGTAATAATACGAATTTGAGTGGGCAACTTCCTGTCATATCACAATATGTAGCAATAGTATAAGTATTCAAAAAGCTTTTATCGATCACTTTTATCAGTAGGCACCTATGGAGTTCTAGTCCAATGACTTTGCTTAGGCCAGGATGGTGTCATTAGTCTTCTGCAGGCAGGAGGAAGCATTCTGTCAGTTTCCTCTCACCTCTCATCAGATTGCAACTTTGGAGCAAATACTTTCACTAAAACAATCAGCAGTTCTTCAATGTGAAGTTAGTGGAAGATAAATATGTACTGAGTTATACAAAGGCCTAGTGCACACGAGTGCATGAGGCTGTGTATCGTAATTCAAGAGTGTGTTGCTGCACCCGGGAGACATAGCTGCAGCACACAACCTCCCATAGTAATGACATTACCTGTACAAGGTCATACACCATACTTGTGCACTCAATGCGCATCCAAGGATTTACACCCATTCACATGTAGGGTTTATGAAAATATAGCATATACTCATGTACAGCTACCATACAGCCATTAATTACTTTGGGTGGCTGTACTCTGCAGCTGTTCTCCCAGGGGCCGAAATTAGCCCGCAGTTTACATTGTATGGCCTTTCGTGTCCAGGTGCATGAGGCCCTAAAGATTAGCTTTGCGAATATTCTATTAATTATATTAAGTAATAGTTGTGTGTTGAAGTCATGGTGGATCGTGCCAAAACCAATCACTAGTTTTGTTTTGGAGTTCCATAAAGTCAGAAACCATTGGATAAAGGGAGTCTGGCATGCTTGCCCATGTTGATGGCCACTTAAATGTGGGAGTGGCATTGCATATCTTTTTATCTCGTTTTCAGAAAGCCTGCAGTCAGCTTGAGAAGCTGAGAGTATGTGTAAATACCCTGCTGCTGCCAATATAAGCCATATGCTGATGACATTAAAAGTGGTCAATTCTGCAGCGGGTATGTAAAACCTGAAGGTACAGGGTTTGAGTCTAAAAGTACAAAGTTTGGGGCTGATCTGAGGTCTCAAGGTGCAAGTTTTGAAACTGAAGTCTCAAGGTGCATGGGTTGGAATGTGATCAGAGGTCTTTAGGTACAGGAACCCAAACTGATCCAGGGTCTAAATCAGGGGTCTCCAAACTTTCTAAACAAAGGACCAGTGTACTGGCTTTCAGACTTTAGGTGGGCTGAACTATGGCCATTGGAAGTAGAAATTGTCCTGCGTCATTGGGAGTAAACACTGCATCTTTGGCATTAGGGAAGGAATAGCACCCTATTCTTGGTGTAAGTTGGAGAAATAGTGCCCCGTTGTTATCAGTGGGAAGAATAGTGCCCCATGGTTTGTTTCAGTGAGAGGAACAGTGACTGCTGTTGATGTCAGTAGCAGGAATTATGCCCCCATGTTGGTGTCACTGGGAGGAATAGTGTCTTGTACCAGTGGGAGAAAAAGTGCCCCAAGGGCTGGATAAGGGCAAGCAAAGGGCCAAATCTGGACCCAGGGCCATAGTTTAGAGACCACTGGTCTAAATGGTATTGGTGCTGATCTGTGGTCTATATAGTATTAGGTTGGGTTTAACTTGCTTTTAGCATTACAAGTATGAGTACAAGAAGTAAAAGCAAACTGACTTGGGGTAAAGTTTGTAGAACTCTTCATTCTGCCTGATTAATGAGGTAAAGTTGAAGATCTAATAAAGAAAAGTCCTAAACAGTATTTGCTTGTAATCTGGTAGTATATAACAACTTAAAAAAGTCAGAAGCTGCTTACTCTAGAAGGGTGGAAACGCACTCCATTCCTGTGAGCCAGGTAGAACAGTCTGTATATTGAGCAGCTTTGTCCTTTTGTTTTTGAGCCTGCAAGTGGAGTCTGTACAGCGGCCAGGATCCCTGAGTTGGTGAATTAGCGGGAGGATAACCTGCAGCGGAAAACTGTCTTTTGAGTTTAAAGCAGCAAAAGATGCTGCACAAGCCACAACCATTCACTATAAAATAATAATAAAGTATCAAAACATAAAGTCCAGTAGCGCGTTCTCCCTCTATAAAGCTGCCTACCTCACCTACACTACCTCCCTCCACGCCGCCAAGCAAGCCTTTTTCATAACCCTTATCAACACCCTCTCCACCTGTCCTCGTCGGCTCTTCTCCACTTTCAAATCCCTGCTCTCTCCCCCCCTTCCACCCCCACCCAGCACTTCACTCACCGCCCACGAGATTGCCAATCACTTCCAAAACAAGATTGACGCAATCCGTAAGGACATTGCCAACTCACAATCCACCTCTCCACCCAGCCTCCCGCCCCCTTTAACCCCTCAATCGTCCCCTCCCCCGACCTCATAGCCGCACTACCCCCCACTTAACATAATGCCTCGCACATCATCACCTCCCCAACACTCCGCTCCTTCAGCCCAACTACCCCTGAGGAGGTCTCTAAGGTCTTCACTGTAGCCTGCCTCACCACCTGCCCCCTGGACCCTATCCCCTCACAGCTCCTCCAGTCACCCCCCCCCTTCCATCATTCGCTCCCTCACCCACATCTTCAATCTCTCCCTCTCCACTGGCACCTTCCCCTCCCCTCTAAAGCACGCACACATAACCCCCATACTCAACCCTCCCTTGACCCCACTAACCTTAACAACCTTAGACCCATCTCCTTGTTGCCCTTCACTTCCAAGCTCCTTGAGCGCCTGGCCTACAATCGCCTAAGCGCCCATCTCACTGATAACAACCTCCTTGACCCCCTACAGTCTGGCGTCCGTCCCCTGCACTCCACTGAAACCGCCCTACTTAAAATCACCAACGACCTGCTAACCGCCAAAGCCAATGGCCACTATTCTATCCTCCTGCTCCTCGACCTCTCCACGGCCTTCGACACTGTTGACCACCCTCTCCTCCTTGCCAAACTGCACTCCCTTGGCATCAAGAACGCTGCTCTCTCCTGGTTCTCCTCCTACCTTTCCCAATGCTCCTTCAGCGTCACCTACAACATTGCCACCTCCCCCTCCCTCCCCCTCTCTGTTGGGGTCCCCAAAGCTCTGTCCTCGGGCCCCTGCTCTTCTCCATCTATACCTCCTCCCTTGGCAAACGTATTCACTCCCACGGCTTCAACTACCACCTCTATGCCGACGACACCCAAATTTACCTCTCCACCCCCCACCTCACCCCCTCATTCTCTGCCCGCATTGCCCACCTCCTAAACGACATATCAGACTGGATGTCGCTCCATTTCCTCAAACTTAACCTATCCAAAACCGAGCTCCTGGTCTTCCCCCTACCGCATGCCCCCCCATCCTCTCCATCACTACTAACAACGCCACCATCTCTCCCACCCCACACGCCAAAGTCCTGGGTGTCACCCTGGACTCCCACCTCTCCTTCCTACCCTACATCCAACTGCTATCTAGATCTTGCAGGCTCCACCTCCGCAACATCTCCAAGATACGCACATTCCTCACCCCAGACACCACCAAACAACTCGTACACTCCATCATCTCACGCCTGGACTATTGCAATTCCCTTCTCACTGGCCTACTCAAACGAGCGCTATCCCCACTCCAGTTGATCCTAAACTCAGCGGCTAGACTCATCCACCTCACCAACCGCTCCACATCTGCCTCCCCCCTCTGCCAATCCCTTCATTGGCTCCCGATTGCCCAACGCATCAAATTCAAACTTCTAACTCTGACCTACAAAGCCATTCACAATGCCACCCCAATCTACATAACTGACCTGATACCCAAATACTACCCTACCCGTGCCCTCCGCTCCTCACAGGACCTCCTACTCTCTAGCTCCCTGGTCTCCTCCTCCCACGCTCGGTTGCAGGACTTACCCAGGACTTCCCCCAACCTCTGGAACTCCCTACCCCAATCCATCAGACTGTCGCCTACCCTCCCCACCTTCAGGCGCACCCTGAAAACCCTCCTCTTCAGGGAAGCCTACCCTAACGTCACCTAACACCCGACCTCACCTAACAACTAACCTCCTCCACTCCTCTTGCATCCCCAACAGCCATCTCCTCCTGTGCCACCTTCCCCTCCCTCCTAGATTGTAAGCTCGAAAGAGCAGGGCCCTTGAACCCCTCGTGTATTGTATTGTTACTGTATTGTCTCATGTTCTGTCCCCCCTGCTACTGTACAGCGCTGAGCATACCCATTGGCGCTATATAAATACTGTATAATAATAATAATAATCTTCCACCAAATTATCCACTGAGGAAGCCTATTGATTGGGCCTAACATGTATAGGAGTAAAGTGGGGTCAGTTAGTGGCCAACTTGATGTTGGCAGTGGAGGTGGAGAGCACAAGCTCTCCAGCAAAATGTAACAGATTACAGGAATGAGACCATCCATTTACCACTTGCAGGGGTGATTAAAATAATAAGCTTTTATTTATTAATATAAATCCTTTATCCCAAAAGGAAAAAAACTGTTTGCTGTAAATGTGAACTGGAGTTTGGCTTCAACTTGTTGTTGTATTCAAATCTGCTAATGCATTTACCACTCCCACCCCACTAGACTGACGATGCTGCTGTCTGCTGTGCCTCCTGTACCCATTCTTCCAGAATTATGTCTCACTAATACTGGAGGTGTGTTACTGGCCAGATTACCAGGTGAAAACAGAGGAAAAAAAGCCAAGGAAAAGAAAGCTGATGCAGCAACCACATCTAATGATTGGTAGGCTGCAATATAATACATTTTTGGTTTTGGGTTTAATACCGCTTTAAAGGATAAGTTCACCTTTGGGAACATGTTACATGTTCCAATCGGTTTTAGGGTGGAACATGTAATATGTTCCCATAGCTGCAGCCGCTAGTACAGGGAGAAGTTTCTTCGTACTCGGATTTGAAAACAGCATCCACACGGCTGTGTCACTCATTCACAGAGTTCTGTGAATGAGTGCCTACAAGTCCCAGCAGTCTTAGCGGCTGTCGGCTTGTAGTTTTCAATGAACTACTTTAGAGCGCCGTGGTAGTTCATTGAAGCTTCCTGTCAGAATATCTGCTTGGCCATACATCCCGTACGGCAAGCAGATATTCTGACAGGTCTGCAGGAGACGTGCATGGCATCAGCAATACTTTCCAGGCTCCTGCAGACAAAAATAATAAATGCACATTTTTTTACCTGCAAAAAATGTGCATTTATTATTTTGCCAAAAAGATGAATTTACTCTTTAAGCAACTCTCCTCTCAAGTCTTTGGATACTTTAACCTCTTCGTGCCGGTGCCTCTCGGCCCTCTAAGAGTTTCAGAAGCCGGGAAGTGGCGGAGTTTTAGGGTCATGTGACTGTCATGATTCGCTGTCACGGCGGTCACATGATTGGAAAAGGTCTCGATCAAAAGGGGAGATCGGGATCTTTCCGGGAGTCACGGACATGTGCTGGGAGCGCGCAGGGTGCGTGCTCTCAGCACATATGTATTTTCATATTGCACGCAAATATGCAGCTGCTCGGCGTCAAGGCCCAGACGCGTGCGCTCAGCATCAAGGGGTTAAGGGCTGGTTCACATAATCGCACAGAGTGCAATTCCTGTGTCCCCTGCAGTGCAATTTTGTAGCCCATTTGCATTGCCTGCAAATCACACTGGAGTGCACAAAC
Source organism: Staurois parvus (assembly GCF_062004578.1). NCBI lineage: Eukaryota > Metazoa > Chordata > Amphibia > Anura > Ranidae > Staurois > Staurois parvus. The sequence continues at coordinate 3,224,836 of NW_028318002.1, forward strand.
AGTATTACTTGTACTACTGTTGAAAAACACACCACACCACACCAAATCACTTGGTACTGGGGTACCACGCAATCTGGTCCCTGCGGGTTTCATGAACAATGTTTTGGCACCTGCAGCAGATCAGAAGGCAGTGGATTTTGAATGTGGTGCAGGAAACATGCATGGAACGCACATTTCCTGCACCGCTTTTTGGTGTGAACCAGCCCTAATAGTCATTGGGAGCTCAGCAGGTCCCAGCTGATGTTGGTGGTAGGGATGGGCACAGACACAGCATTACTTTCATAACTCTCAATAATTTGAAAGCAGAATGGGCGCAGGCTACAAATGTATTTGTGGTTGTGGTTTTTGGATAGCAGTAGATTAACATATAAGCTGTCCTCTCAGCTATAGGTTGTATATAGTGATCTAGATAGTTAGTTATAGGAATGCCTTGTTTACGCTGTCTTCTTAAAAATAAATAAAATAAAGGTTTAGAACACATGTAAGCAGCATTTAATTAGTTTTTTTTTTCTCCCAGAGAGATTGAGTTTTAGAGTGCCCTGTTAGGAGGCAGAGATCTGCTCAGCACTCTTCTTGTTTCCAAGCAGCGCAGGCTGTTTTTGACAGAACTTCTAACACAGATGCATAGCCATTATTCCAGTGCCACTTCAATAAAGAAGTGCTTCATTTTCCCCATCACATTGATGGAGTACAGTATCGTAACCTCACATGCAGTTTATTTTCAAAGCACAAATAACACACACACACAAAAACACACACACATTTGTCATAGTGGTGTTGGTGCTTTAGAAGAATTTCCCTCTATTGAAGGTCCATATCCATGAGATGAGCTTTCCCTCTGCTATGATGACTTTCTCTATTGAGCCAAAATACTTAAGTCTCTTTATCCTAATATGTTTCTGTGATATTTTTTTTTTTGTGGGTGGGGGTTTGGGGTCTCAGAGTATAGACACTACAGTATAAGGCAAGAATAGCGTCCCTGTACAATCACCGCCCACTTTATTAGGTACACCTTGCTAGTGCCAAGAAGATATCACCCACACCATTACACCACCACCACCTCCAGCCTGAACTGCTGACACAAGGCAGGATGGATCCATGCTTTCTTGATGTTTACGCCAAATTCTGACCCTACCATCTAAATGTCACAGCTGAAATTGAGACTTTTTAGACCAGGCAAAGTTTTTTGCAATCTTTTATTGTGCAATTTTGGTGAGCCTGCGCGAATTGTAGCCTCCGTTTCCTGTTAGCTGACAGGAGTGGCGCCCAATGTGTTCTGCTGCTGCTGTAGCCAATCTGCTTCAAGGTTTGACTTGTTAGTATATCTGTCGGTATGTCTGCTTGCTTGTACATCCTGTACGGACAAGCAGATATACTGACAGGTCTGCAGGAGACTTGCATGACACCAGTGATCTGCTGATCGCTGGTATAGTGCTTTACAGGCTCCTGCAACCAAAAATAATAAATGCACATTTTTTCCCTGAAAAAAAATTTGCATTTAATATTTTTTGGCAAAAGGTGAACTTATCCTTTAAAAGGGTGGTACATTTGTCATTTTCAAGCAATACAATTATCAGAAGCACCGCTTTTTTGGCTATATAATGCTCTATTGAAGTGGGATCTTGTTAAAAATCACTTTTCTCATTAAATGAATTATTGCTGTCTAATGAGAATGATAACAGAGGCTGGACAGGAAACACAATATGGTGTTCAGTGGCACATAAGACTTGAGATGATTTTTCAAATTATATCTGAATTTGTATGACCTGGGTGTAAAAATGATGGAGTACCAAGCTTGTGATTAGGTAAACAAGGCTTAATGCTCCACCTAATATATAGATACGCTGAGAAACATTTCAGTTTATATGCAATTAGCTCCTTCTCAAGTCAAATTAATTTAAGCAATTTGCGATGCAAATAGAGCCTTTTCCAATGAAACTAACCGTCAAACTTGGTTGAAATGAAAGTCGAGATTGGAATTAGACTGAAGGGCATGCATTGCTCCTGAGAGTAGAGCATAGCAAATTTACATTACAGCCTCAAGTGTATGTACATTTTCAGAAACTAAGGTTAGGTAAAGGACTGGAAAAAGCAATGGCTCAGGGGACTGCTATCCATTGTCAGCAAAGAGTCAAAACATTACCAATATATTAAATGACATTCGTACAAATGACAAGTAGATACAACTGCATATCCTTAGATGTGCTTGCTGCTTGGCTTAACACTCTCATACTTATGAATTATTATTCATATCTGTCAACATATACTAAAAAGTTGATGGAATGTTATTTGTAGGATACCCAGTTATGGTCAATGGATATATCAAAATATCCAACTGCCACCTGATCATTGAGTTGATATAGACATGCACAGTTACACAGATTGAAAATACCCAAAATTCTGTAGAAATTCTGGTGGCAGCCACATCAATGAGAGAAACAAGATTGAGGAGCCTGGAAGGTTCATTCTTTTTTTGATAAGATAATTTGGTATTGAGGCGTTTTTAGGTTTTGTGCAATTTTTTTTAAATGTTTTGTTGAATGTCAGAAAAATGTTTCATGAAGTTCTATTGGTCACAGTGCAATGCGATGGATTGTGCATGCTGTATTTCTTTTTTCAGTGCACATAACTGCATTGTGGTAGTGTGAACTGACCTGATAGTGAACAAGGTTTTTTGCCTTGTCTTGCATTGGGATTGTACTGGACAATGCAACCCAGCCCAGTCCCAACCTACCTGTTGTGAATGGGGCCTTAATCATTACAAACAAAATGTAAGAAAACAATTTGGACAGTGAACCTGCAGGGCAGGGTGGTCTGTGCTTGAGGACCAGCAATTTAAAGTGGTACTACACCCAAAGGCAAACATTTATTATAATTGTGCTTGCCATTTTTTAGCTTTGATGGCTGATTTTATTTTATTTTTATTTTTATTTATTTATTTTTTTTTAGGCTTTCTTTTTTCTATTTTCATCTGGCAATACAGCCAATAAGTCTGATTTTTCAAAAGAACAAGCTGTCCTGCAAATATAGCAATTAGAGTGTTGAGACAAACCACTAGCAGGGGTATTTACAGTGATCAATTTTTATTTATTTTATTTATGTTCCCTTTATCCCAAAGGGAAAAAATTGTTGATTTAACTGCTTCAGTTTGTTAGTGTACTTAGATCTGCTAGTACAGGAGTCTCCTAACTTTTTAGGCAAAGGGCCAGTTCACGGTCTTTCAGACCTTATGGGGGCTGGACTGTGGCCATTGGCAGTAGAAAAGGTCCTGAAGTCCATGGAAGGGAAGGGAAGAAACAATTACCCATCTTTGCCGTAAGTGGGAGTAATTGTGCTCCATCATTGATGTCAGAGGATTTGTGTCCCATTAGTGGCGTCATTGAGCCCCGTTGTTGGTATCATTGAGAGGAACTGCACCCAATTATTTGTTTCATATGAAGGATGGTGCCCCGTCATTGTTGTCATGGGGGTGGCAAATATGCCCCATCATTAGTGTCAGTGGGGGGAATTATTCCTCATTGTTTGTATCAGTGAATTAAATAGTGCCCCAAGGGTCGGATACAAGCAAGCAAAGGGCCACAGTTTGGAGACCACTGTGCTAGTACATCTAACACTAATCTTCCTGCAGACTGACAATTCTGCTGTCCAAAGGTGCCCCCTGTGCCCATTTATCCAAAGTGAGGGCACACTAATACAGGAAGTAGCACACTGGCCTTCTCACCAGGGAACAAATTTTAAAAAGATAAAACTGATGCAGCCACCATATATTATGACTGGTAACCTGCAATATAGTACATTTTTGGTTTTGGGTTTAAGCCCTGTTTCACACTAAATGCAACTTTGAAATCGTGCTACTTCACTTGACGTAGTGCAATTTCAAATCCGGAGAGAAGTGTGATTTGTACCTCTGATTTCCCTGTGGTTAGCAACTTCATTTAACAGAAGTCAACCAAAGTCTCAATAAAATCGTGGAAAAAAGTAGTGCAGTAAATATTTTTGAAATTGCGCTACTTCAAATTGCACTGATTAAGACCGTGGCATAGAAATACATTAGATGCTACTTCAGGTGCAATTTGAAAATTGCATGTCGCTCCTGAAGTTGCACTGGTGTGAACCAGGGCTAATACCACTTGAGAAGCATGCATTTGGGAAATGAAGCCTTTCTTTTTTTTCTTTGATGAAGTATGTTGTATCAGAGTTGTATTCTCTATGCAGAGAACAGATGTAGAGGCTTGTGCAAACAAGGCAAGCTGTAGTTATTGATAGTGTTTCTGTTTTGGAAGTGCAAAGAACTTGCATTGTGTACAATCAGTGCATGTTAATTATACCATACATTTGCCAGGAGTCAAAGAGCTATAGTTTGTAGAGTTCAGAATAGTATGTATTACAACATGTGCGTGTAAAGGACTTAAACCTAATATAGTTCCTACGCTAGAGGAGGACCTTTGTTTGGTGCCCTGTCTCTAGTTGCATAAGTAAGAGATTGTGTTTTGTCCATGGAGTATTGATACCCTGGACTGTTTCATCAAAGTTTAGCGTAAGCCCACCAACCATGTGCTGTAAGGGGCTCAGTTTGAGCCTAGATATATTCTTTTTCCAAATTTAGCTCAGGGAACAGTAAGTCAGTTAAAGTGATACTAAAGGTTAATTTTTTTTTTGTTGTAAAATAACAAACGTATTATACTTACCTGCTGTGTGCAGTGGTTTTGCACAGTGAAACCTGGATCCTCCTCTTCTCAGTTCCCCCTCCAGCACTCCTGGCTCCTCCTTTCTGTCAGGTGCCCCCATAGCAAGCAGCTTTCTATTGGGGCACCCGAGCAGGCTGTTCCTAAGCCGCTGCTCCGTGTTTACATGCACACACGGAACTGCGGATTAGCCCCACCCCTTCTTTGTCCTCATTGGCGGACTGGCTATGATTGACAGCAACGAGGGTAAATGGCTCCCGCTTGCTGTCTCAATCAATGAGGAGGCAGAGACTCAGGACAGCCAAGGCTGTTGTGAACATCGAGGGATCATGATGGGGCTCAGGTAAATAATGAGGGGGCTGGGGGCACTGCTGCACACACACCTTCATGTATAGAATGCATGAAGGTAAAAAAACCTTGAGCCTTTACAACCATTTTAACTTAAATTTCCATTTGAGACCTGAGTGGAAGGAATGGACCCCCCACCCCAGTACACTTGCTGAGGTTGTCAATCACCTGCTGTGTGCTAGAGGGAGGGTTGGGCATCTGAGATTGCTTAGTGTTGTGTTTGACTGCAAGACGTGATTCATGCAGATAACAGAGGGAGGAGAGAACAGATAGGAACGACACTAGATGCTTTAGATTGAGGCTAGTACACACTAAAGAAGGAAATGGTTTGTTCATTTTTCTTTTCAGAGGTTTACAACCACTTTAAGGCATCTTTAATTAATTGGGCTTTGGAACTATATATTTTTTCTTATGCTTTACATCTTTTAATGAATATGGGTTGTAGAGCCATGACTAATGGTTATGCACTTTGTACAAGATGATTCCTTTTGTGTCTTTTGGAACGTGGCCAGTAAGTGGCTTGAAATTGTATATATTGAATTATTTAGTAAAATTGTTTGTTTTTTTCTTTGGGTAGTGAAAAAGACCTAGAGAGCTACTGTGCTTTGTACCATCTTAATCAGTTATCTGGGGTAATGGTTGTTAATACAATGCTCCTCTGATGCATCTCCCTCAATAGATCCATCTCCCAAGTAGAAGTTAGTTTGATGTGGGTTATATTTTTGATAAGGACAAACCTCAAACAAGCTGCTAAGGTATCCGATATGATATCCCATGTGACTGGGATAGGGGCTGGATCTATTGACCTCTAGAATTGCAGATAAGAAGGATGTGATGATCTCTGTGTCTGTCAATTCCAGCTGGAAAGGGTTTGTTTTCCAGATAGGGTAAATGGTAGGGGACATCAAAGCACCAGTTGTGGTGCCTATGTGTCCTGTGTCTCAAGGTCACAACTGCCCAACATTTTATTTTTGTGTTGTTCATGGCATTTGCATTGCAATGCCATGTCTACCATTCTGGCAGTGTCATTTCAGAGCTGAGGTAGGCTTCTCTCCAGTTCTGGTAACATGATACAGTTGGGGTAGGAATTCCCTTGTAACCTCTAGTGAGTGAGTTTAAGGGAGTTTTACACACTTTTATGTGAACCTGTGTGTAGGCTATGGACACTCAAGTATTTACACATTCTTCAGCAGAAACTGACTTTGAAGTGACCCTGTCACATACTGGAATCATTTTACTAGGGTCATGCCTTTATGGACAAGACTGAACATTTACATCTCTTGTTGCCTGAACCACTGCTGCAGTGACTTAAGGTCAATATGAAGAACCAATGAGAGTGAAGTTTAACACTCCTGGAAGTTTCTGCTCCCCAGCACCTGCTCTTTACACTGGAAGGCAAAAAGACTGGCAAGCCCATGCTGTCAGAGGAAGAAAGGGGATATTAGCTTCAATTTGTGTCTCTGTGAACTTTGAGGATGAATTTGCCCAAAGTACCTGAAGCTTCAGAGGTTGTTTTAAAGCTATGCAAATAATTGAATGTCCATAAACTGAATCTGTCTTTCAGTTGTCCTTTTTCTGCATTGTATAGGTTGCAAATAAGAAAGAAATCTGCCAAATTTTATGATGTCATAGCTCCAAACCCAAACGGGAATTGTGAATTTAATATTTAAATAGCCTAGCCAGACAATTGTGGTTAATCCGTGAAGATTGAAAATACAGTTTTGGACCGAGCCCTCTGTATCTTTTTGTAAAAAGCTTTGCATTCAGTCTTCGGATTGTATTATTGTGCTCAGTGCTCACAGGAACAATGTAGAGCTAGATATGATTTTACATCAAGTCAGGATGAGACTGGATGTATTATGAAGCTGGTTAAACAATCGATTCTTCACCTGGTAGAACAACGAGCTAACTGGACTATAAGATCTCTGAACCTGGTCACGCTTGCAAAATTCTAGGCAATACATATGCATCAAGAACATTTACATATAGTAGTTCTGTTTAAAATAAGAATAGACTTCATTTGCATGTGAAAATGAAAGCTTTGCATATGCAATGGTTGTCCTGCAATTCTGACCTACCATTGACACCCGAAGAAGGGAAGGTGGGTCTTTGTCCCTCCTTCTCCAGATGCTCGATCTTTGGGATAGAAAAGACAGCTGATATTTTAGTCTCTAGTGCCTGGAATGCCACACACACAAACAAATCAACAGCCGGGCAGAAATCTCAGAGCAACCTTTCTTATCAACACTTCTTTCCCAGTCATCGCTATTACCTACTGCCTTACAATTTCATCACGCCAGTGTTTGTGCACGTTTTCACAGAGTGAAGGCTGGGCAAGTCTTTTTGTACTCAACGAACCGTGCAATAAATTATAAAGTAACAATTAAACGTCACTTAGCCAGCAAAGAAGAATACATTTTCTCACAGGAGCTACGTGATCAGACTATGTTTTCAGGATTTCTTTGGTGGACATGCATTTCAATACTCAGGCTCTTATTTGCCTTTTCATTTGCAACTGAGTTTTTTTCTAAACTTTGTCATAAATGCCAACAGAATTGGCCTGTGTTTTCAATCAGTTCAGCCCAGCCAAAAGCTTATGGTCCACTTGATTAATTATCTGATTGTCTGTACTGAACATTTTCCAATCAACAGTGACTGAAATTTATTGAAATATATTAATTGCAGTTTAAATTGCCATTTTTCTTAACTTTCCAACTCATGCTTTTCCTGCCTCAAGTCACTTTTTGTGGCTCTTCAATTTCCAAACCTGTCTTTCTAATGCAAACAAACTTGAGTCCTGACTGACAGTCTGGCAAGTTGGGGTTTGCCAATTGATCTGTGGGCTGATGTGACCCTTTTGTGGGCTGTTCAACCTTTACTTTAGAATATCTTAATAGGCCTTCAAAGTTAATTACAAGGTGTATATGTTCCATACCTCATCTATACAGAACATTTATGTCAATTATGGTGTTAGCAAATAACTGCTACTGTTCCATCAAGCACCCTAATTTAGACCGTGTTGCCAAGTTCATGTTTCATTTAAATTTTTCATTTTAGAGTAGCATCTACTCTAATGTTGTTGGCATGTAATCTTTTTAATTGCTAGGATTGTTCGTTTCACAGTTAGTGATACTAAAGTATTGTTTATAAAAGAAAATGTTATTTGCACCTGCTCTGTGTAATGGTTTTGTACAGAGCAGCCCAGATCCTCCTCTTCTCAGGTCCCCCACTCCTGGCCACCCTTTCCAAGAGCAATCAGCTTACCATTCACACACATAGATGTGGCTTGGCCCCACCCCCTCCCTTTCCTGATTGGCTCACTGGCTGTGATTGAAAGCAGTGGTGGCTCCTACTACTACCTCAGCCAATCAGGAGTGAGAGTCCCCGGAGATCTGAGGCTCTCGTAGACATCACTGGATTGAGAAGGGGCTCAGGTAAGAATTGGGGTGGGGGGGTGCTGTTGCACTCAGCTTTTTATTTTATGCATAGAATGCATGAAGGTAAAAAACTTGGACCCTTTTACAATCACTTTAAATAGACAAAAAAATGTACTGATGCTGTCCATACACTAGTAGAATTTTGCTAGAAATAATTCATTTTAAGAACATTTTGTTTTATTTTCTATTAGTGGGGTCAAATCGACAATCTTTTTTTTTACCATGGTGATGATAAAATTTGCAGTAACAGGATGGAAAATGTTTCCTGAGTGAACAGATTTTAGCATTGTATGTAGTTTTTTGAACAGGAAAGTCTATATGCTCTAAAGTTTAATGTTTAAAGCAAACAACATTTTGAAGTACTTTCAAACGACATTCTTCGAGTCACTAAATGTACTGAGAATTTTTACACAAAAAATGTAATATAGTTCAGCTTACCAATCCTTTAATGTGGTGGCTGCATTTTTTCCCCCCTTTATTTGACCTGATGATCCAGCCAGTAACACACTTGCTATCTCAGGGTGTCTGCACTTTGGATGAAGTAGTAAAGCATACACCTTTGGACAGCAGCATTGTCAGTCTGGGGAAGGGTAGTGTTAGACTAGCAGATTTAGATGGAATTGACTAGTACTCCAGCTAATTCTTTATAAGCAGTTACAGCAAACTGTTTTGTTTTTTTTTAAGGTTAAAGGTTTGACGTTTGAATGAAAAAAAGTAAATGGTTTTCCTTAAGCCTTCTACTGCTACTTTCTCTTAACAGCTTAGTCTCTTAAAGTAAGTTGAAAAATAACAGATTTTCTGCCTGGATCACCAGGTGAAAATAAAAAAAAAGGCTAACAAAAGAAAACTAATGTAGCCATCATATTTAAGAACTGATGAGCCAAAATTTAATAATGTTTTGAGTTTAATACTGCTTTAAGGGCTCCTTTACATCTGATGTGAATAAGGGAGACAAGAGACAAGGCATGCAGATTTCATTTTTTTTTTTTTTTTTTTTTTTTATGTATTGCAATTTAGTTGTGACACATAGAAATGCAGGAACAGAGAGAGAATTGTGGAGTGATGTGGAAATCTGCAGACATTCTGCAGATGTCCACACAGCAATACTGGGCACCTGTCAACAGCATTCTAATGTGAACAGAGCACTTAAAATGTTTTTTTTTTCTGTGTGCCCTTGCAGAGACCAGCATTTTTCCCGTGCATATAAATGGCGATCTGCACATGAGTGTGAACAAACCCTGGTAGATCCATAGATGAATTCTACCTGCCAGACTATTGTGTTCTGACAGCCACTTGCACTGGATGTCAGAATACCCGTACAGTGCCTGTAAAGTTGATTGCACTGGACAAGAAAGATTTTTCTTCCTGAACATTCACGAAAATAAACAGTAATTTATCCTATCAAGTACCATTTTACGTATATCTTCTGCTGCTTTTGCAATTTTTTTCATATATATATATATATATATATATATATATATATATATATATATAAATATTTTATGTTTACTAATTTTAACTTGTGTTATAAGATTGCTTGTGAAGCTCATGCATGTCCAGGCAGGCTCACAGGGCATACTGCATAATATATGTGGAACTGGTACCATTTCAGCATGCCTAGGCTGGATGTATATCCTGAAAAGCCTAGAATGCATAATATATGTGGAAATGGTACAGTATGAGCATGGTTAGGCTGGAGGTATATCCTGAAAAGGCTAGAATGCATAATATTTGTGGAAATTGTACCATTTCAGCATGGCTGGGCTGGATGTATAGCCTGAAAAGGCTAGAATGCATAGTATATGTGGAACTGATACAGTATGAGCATGGCTAGGATGGATGTAGATCCTGAAAAGGCTAGAATGCATAGTATATGTGGAACTGGTACAGTATGAGCATGGCTAGGCTGGATGTATAGCCTGAAAAGGCTAGAATGCATAATATATGTGGAACTGGTACCGTTTGAGCATGGCTAGGCTGGATGTATAGCCTGAAAAGGCTAGAATGCAAAATATATGTGGAACTGGTACAGTTTGAGGTTGCCTAGGCTGGATGTATAGCCTGAAAAGTCTATACTGCATAATATATGTGGAACTGGTACAGTATGAGCATGGCTAGGCTGGATATATAGCCTGAAAAGGCTAGAATACTTAACATATGTGGAACTGGTACCGTTTTGAGCATGGCTAGGCTGCATGTATAGCCTGAAAAGGCTAGAATGCATAATATATGTGGAACTGGTACAGTTTGAGGTTGCCTAGGCTGGATGTATAGCCTGAAAAGTCTATACTGCATAATATATGTGGAACTGGTACATTATGACCATGGTTAGGCTGGATATATAGCCTGAAAAGTCTATACTGCATAATATATGTGGAACTGGTACAGTATGACCATGGTTAGGCTGGATGTATAGCCTGAAAAGTCTATAATGCATAATATATGTGGAACTGGTACAGTATGACCATGGTTAGGCTGGATGTATAGCCTGAAAAGTCTATAATGCATAATATATGTGGAACTGGTACAGTATGACCATGGTTAGGCTGGATATATAGCCTGAAAAGGCTATACAAGCAGCTTGCTTGCACAGATGCTACTTATTTCATTAGAAATTTCCAAGTATTTTGAGGCGACTGTTTGAAGGTATAGCATTGTCTACATACATGTTAGTTGCATAACAAGGAAGCTAGTTATAGAATTGTTATAGGACAATTGGTAACCGCAGAAAGGTTTCTCCAGTGTAGTAACAGCTACATTTTGGTACACGCTTAAACCACAACAGTACACCATGACTGGACTTGTTAGGAAAGCATATGAACTGTACTTTGGTTGAGGGATTGGTGATCAAGACAAGGCATTTGCAAGATGTGCTGTTGATCTTAGAAGAACTCTGAAGTCCATGCTGTTTGCTGTACCGAAAATATGTCGAGAAAAAATCATGTGACATACTGTTACTTCTGTCTAAAATTGCTGGTCTCTCTGCTAAAAATAAGAAATTAATTGAATACCCCAATCAGCCTTCAGCAATGAGACCAGTGCCACATGATGACAATCTGCCAGTACTGAAGCCGCCAGAGAAATAGAGCTTAGATGAAACAAAGATGCTGCAATGTAACAGCCTAGGCACAGACAGTGACAACAACATTTTGAACTGTGTTTGTCTGGAGAGCCTGGTCCCATCACACAGAATTAAAAGAACCTGGTCAAGGATTTAGGTTCGTCAAAATAAAAAGCAGAACTACTGGGTTCAAGACTACAAGGATGTAATTGAGTAATTTACATGTATTTGAGTTGGCAGTGCTATCCACTGCTAGACATTTGGCCTATTCCTCTGAAGCAGACACAATTCTAACAGTGTATGGCCAGCTTTACTCTGAAGATGTTCTTGTATGCCAAGATTTTGGTTTGAAAGCATACCATTTTTGATAAAAAAAAAATGGACTCAAACATTGGCTTGCATCCTTTGCCATTGCTGATCCGTGTTTTATCTGAAAAGCTTAAAAATGCTGATGAATATTTTTTCTTGACCACTTCTGCTAAATTAAACCTGTCTAAAACCCTCAACAATTTAAAAGCAAGTATATGATGACAAAAATGAATCTATGGAAGTTGCCTGATCCAGAGAATATAGCTGATATTTTTGGCCAATCATGACTTCTGTATTTTGTCTTGGTGACCGCAGCCACTGATTATGGTAAAGCACCGATAGAGTGGCTCAAAAGGGTCCAGGCAAATTTAATTTTTACTGGGAAAAGTCAAGATGTGTATGTAACTACAGATGCCTCTATCCCTGGATCAACTGATTGTTTTAACATGTGGTTTTCACCAGCAGTAACCTCTGCAAATGCATTTTTTTCATCATAAAGCTATTGAAGCTGTCTTCTGAACAGATTTAGCTTGATTACGTTTAGCACTATGTGCTGTATTACAGCTTGATACACATAATTATAATGCAACTAAATTTTAAAGATTTTGGTTTATCGTGTTTATGTTGGAAAATTACAAGTCACATAGCGGCATTAGCAAATTTTAAAATCAAACCTTGACATTTATTTTATGTTAGTGTTCCATCAGAGCCAATCATTTTTAACTATGTGTAGTAATGATCAGTAGTTCTCAGCCTATTTGATTTTATTATTGTGAAATACTGTGTGAATGAGACCTGTAGGTCTTATTTATCATCTTCTCTCTAGCACAGAGTTTTTTCTGAGCTGTAAATTCCTTCCATGGATGCATCAAATTAATTAACAGGATTAACAGTTTCTATGTGAATGTTATTTTGGTCCCACTTTGTAGTTTCAAATAATCTGATTAGAGCATGTCTCTCTTGTTATCCTATGTAGATGGTCACAAGAACAAAGAAAATATTCGTAGGGGGATTATCAGCAAATACAGTAGTAGAAGATGTAAAGCAATACTTCGAACAGTACGGCAAGGTAAGTCCTTGTTGGTTATCCTTATATTTGTTTTGTAGACTTTTTGATGCTGTTATTGTCCTCACGTGGAACATGCTTTCTGTAGCTGACGTTTTAGTCTCGCCACAGAAATTATGTTTATGTGCCAATATTACATTTATGCAAAACTTGTAAGCCAGCGCATCAAAGTTTTCAATTATGAGAGTAGTATTTATTACATATTAATGTCAGATTTTATTAGATTTGGTTTGCTCTTTTGGAAACCTTGGTGTACTGGCAACATCTGACCTAAATATTGATGTGGATGGTGCCACCTGTTATGTTCAAGCATCAACCATTACAATAGTGGGAGTATGGAATACAGTGATGTACTTTAGTACACAAAGTAAATCTGTTTCAAGCATAGTTAGGGCATTGCCTTTAGATGTTCAGACATATTAATTTTACATCAACTGTAACATCCATTATATGACTCTTGTCTGACTAGTCAAGGCAATCCGCCTTCGTTAATAAGGCAATGTAAGAAAACAGTGATGTGCAAAGTAGTTAATAAAATAATGTAAGAAAACAATGATGTGCAAAGTAGTTAATAAGGCAGTGTAAGAAAGCTATGATGTGCAAAGTGTTATAACCCACAGCAACCAATCAGAGTTTTTCTTTTATTAGATAAATCCGAGTAATAAATGGTGATTAGCATGAACTACTTTGCAAATTGATTTTTCTGTTATTAAACACATCCATATACTGTATAGGTATTTTTGTGTATGCTTTCATCTTTAGCACAGGTTTGCCATGTTGCTTTGGCAGAAAGAAATTTGTGTATTTCCACTTTTGCAGTGAATTTTGAGAAAACCCCTCTATATGTTGTGTTCCTGTTCAGACAGTATACCTGATGATTCTGAGGAGAAGGTGTCATGGCTGACAAGCATTTCTCAGCTAGCCCAGCAGGACCTGTCTTAATAACTGGGCTGAAGACTGGCCAGTTCTTAATTAATGTACAATGTAGAAGCCTTGCTCCTAAACCTTTAACTCTTTAAGGCAGACAGTGTTCAAAATCTAGTACAAGTGATGAGATGATGTCTGCCTGCACAGTACAGACATGGTTAATTATGGCAAACACAGCTTACCAGCCCCGTCATAACAAAGAGAACTAAGTGGAATTTTTCCTTGCTGGAAATGCAGGGGAAAAGCATCCAAAAAAGGAAGCTGCATTTTAAAAATATTTTATGCTGTGTAAATGGGGACTAGTAAGCATGTAAATTAGGTGTTTACCCAATTTTAAAGTTTAAAGATGAAATACCCTTTAAGCAGCTTGGTCATTCTCATTTTTGTACTTAAATTCATTTACCTTAAAGCAGAACTATAGTCAAAAGAAAAGGTTAAGGGACATCTTATTTTGGTATAAAAAACTCTGTTGGTGTGTTGTGCCAAAAACCTTTTCCCTTTTTTCTGTGTGTGTACACTGCCTGTAGTGCAAACATGGCACAGTGTACAATCTGGGACGTGTAAAGAATATCATGATACATCTGATAAGAAGAATTTGCATCTTCACTGGAAGCCTAGTGGAGAAAGAAAGAGGCCACTTAAACCACCCATATATGGATTGAAATTTGGCTGGTTTGGCAGGGACTGGCTAAATTTTGATCCATATATGGACAGGCTGGTTATACAGAAGTCAGTCTACTGATCGACTTCTGTACAGCCAGCTATAGCCGTCAGTGCTGATCAGTGCATAGGGAAGTCTCCCTACTGTCAGACTATAATACCTCAGTGGGGAGGGTTTTTTTTTTTTTTTTTTTTTTTTTTACATTCAGCCTTCCGGTTGAATGACAAAAATAGATTAATCTATGGGTTTCTTTAGGAAGACTGCTGACAATGTCTGCCATAATGTGCTAGGCATACTTGCAGATTATGGCAAGACATAAACAGGTTCCCCACAGCAGTTACATGTAACATGTTCCCGATCCTGCAGCCGCTGCCCGATCCCCCCCACTTCCCTGTGACAGCAGTACGAGGAAAAGTTCCCCGTTCTATTTGTCACTTTTTAATAATGGTGCTGTGGTGCGGGGCTTCGCCCACACAGCCACTTCATTACTCCTAGATTGTAAGCTCCAAGGAGCAGGGCCCTCAAATCCCTCTTGTATTGAACTGTATTGTTACTGTATTGTCTCCCACTATAATGTAAAGCGCTGAGCAAACCGTTGGCGCTATATAAATCCTGTATAATATTAATCAATCATTCAGAGTGTTCTGTGAATGAATGGACTACAAGTCCCGATAGCTCTAGCGGCTGTCGGCTTGTAGTTCTCAATGAACTGCCACGGCTCTGTGAGCGCTGCGGTAGTTCGAGTCTTCCTGTCAGAAGTATCGATTTGCTTGTACGGGATGTACGAGCAAGCAGATACACTGACAGTCTGCAGGAGACCTGCATGGCCTCAATGATGTGCTGATCGCTGGTTCAATGCTTTACAGGATCTTGCTACAAAAAAATAATAAATACAAAAAAAGGTGCATTTATTTTTTTGTAGAAAGTTGAACGTATTCTTTAAGCTGGCCATACAAACGTTTTGATTTTTTGGGGATTTGATGTGTTAGATCAGCAGTGTTTGCAATTAACTGTATAGTGCATCTCCCCTATTTAATTTAAGGCCAATTGGTTAAAAAAAAAAAAAATTACAAATCCTTGACTATACATGCAGAGACAGTTTTATGTGCTACCACCATACATATGAATTTGTGTTCAGTGCTTTTTCTGAACATCAATTTCACAAGTGTTGGCCTGAAGAATGACTAGGTATTGTGTATTCTTTAATAGCACCCTGAGTTCCAACTTAACTCCCGAGCTGTCAATGTTAGCAGAATGGTTAGCCAGCAATTTCTGCATTGGTATTGTAATACTCAAGTTTCCAGCATTGTTATATTCCGGCTGAGCTCTGCATCCTGAATAAAGTATAGCACTTTTCACTAATGAATAGAACGCGGCATTGAATTGTGAATATGAAACAAGTACTCCCTTGTAGCACAAAGAAGGACTTGAAATCTTGTTTATCAGAAATTGTTTAGATTTCCTAGTCGCAATTGTGCTGAAAGCACTTCCTTAAATGTTGTTTTTCTAAGTGTCTGATAAAATGATATTTTCTGTATTTTTTTCAAATCTGTACTTTTTAAACCTTTTTTAATGCAAACAAAAATACAAAGGGAGCAATAATTGTGTGTGCGTATGCATATACACCGATCAGCCATAACATTATGACCACCCACCTGTTGTTATTTAGTTTGGTCCCCCTTTTGCCACCAAAACAGCCCTGACCCTTCTGATCCATGGAGGTTTCACATACATGCCTTGAATTGTTTCTCCAGCACATCCCACAGATGCTCGATGGATTGAGATCAGGAGAATTTGGAGGCCAGGTCAACACCTTAAACTTGTTGTGTTCCGCAGACCATTCTTGAACCATTTTTGCAGTGTGACAGGGTGTATTAGTCAGCTGAAAGAATAGGGAATACCATTTCCATGAAGAGGTGTACTTGGTCAGCAACAATGTTTAAGTAGGTGGTACATGTCAATTAACATCCACATTAATGGCAGGACGCAAGGTTTCCCAACAGAACATTGCCTAAAGCATCACACTGCCTCCGCCAGCTTACTTCCTTTCCATGCTGAAACCTGGCGCCATCTCTTTTCCAGGTAAGCTGGGCACACTCACCTGGCCATCCAAATGATGTAAAAGAAACCATGATCAGCAGATTACGCCACCTTCTTCCATTGCTCTGCGGTCTAGTTCTGATGCTCATGTGCCTGTGGACATGGGTTATCATGGGCACTCTTAGGTGTGTGGCTAAGCAGCCCCTTACACAACAAACTGTGATGCCCATTTTTTCCACTTTCAACACATCAACTTCATGGACAACATATTTACTTGTTGCCTGATGTATCCCAGTGACTTTCAAATGCCATTGTAGGAAGATCAATGTTATTCACTTAACCTGTCAGTAGTCTGTGGCTGGTCTGTGTATACACTCTTGTTACAAATCTGGGCCAATCAGATGACCCATATTATGAAAAAATACATAATCAGAAGTTGATTTTAGTGAAAGCAACTCAGCATAAACAGCTGAAGTTATTGTATATGCAAATCTTGACTTACCTCTATGAACAAGTGTGACCCAAGTGAAACGCTTCAGGGAGGCATGATTAGTGGGCGTGGGACTGAGCTGAAGTTGGAATTCCTTCATGATATAACGATTAATTTTCCAAAGTGTGCAGTCCAAGCATGGTACAGAATTTCAAATCTAGACTTGTGATATAAGTATGTAACTTTACCTTCTGTCCTCCTCCTTAGGCTTATTTGTGAGTGATGGATTTGTTAACTAGTAGGGAGACTAGAGAGGGGAAAAGCCTGACAATAAAAGGGAAATACTGTATAAATATAACTTCAACTACCTAAAACCCCGGATCTACTGGCTGTTTTGATATATGGTTTTCATGTTTTTGTATTGCATCACATGCTAGGTTTTCTCGTGTTTGTGATAGGCATACTTTAAAATGGCTGTAAGTCTCAGACATGAAATCTGAACAAAACACATCCTTCTATTGTGTACTTTGTCTCTGTGTCTCTATCCAAAGCAAAGAGTGTGATTTCTTTGTGCTGCCTGGTTCATCTGTTATCCAGTCACTTCTGCCAGCTTTTCCCTACACCAAGAGAAAAATGGTGGCATGGAAGGAGAGCTCTAGCATACAACCTGTGAGCCAATCCGTGAGCCTGTCCCCGCCTTTCTGCTTCCGGTGACATCACAGCTGCTGGCTTCAGATCCCTCAGTGTCCTTGGAGCCCTGAACACCACCAGTGCAGCCGAGTGGTCCACGGGGAATGACACCCATAGTGCCATACATGAGACCCGGAGCAGATTGAGCTTGGAGGAGCTTACATTAGGTGACATGCAAGCCTTTACATACTTCTTGTGAGTTGCTTTTACCAACAGTTTATTTTAATGCTACACTCAGATAAGCGCTTCTGTGTCTCCATTTATATACTTTTCTACAGAGAAGCTTCATCTCTTACAGCTGGCAACTATCTGGCCTACAGCCCTTTTGGACTTGTATTCAGACTTTGATTCATGAATTGCACCATGGATTATATTGTTTTTGAAGGACTATTTCCACACAATTTTCATATCCTTATTAGTGTCTCCCCTTTTGACTCCCTAAAGTGCCACTGAACCTCCTTGTTACAACTTATGTGGGAGAATTTGTTTTATCTCTGTGTATCACCTGATGCTAGTCACTTCACTGGTTTTACAACCACTTTAATATAAAATCAAGATAATCCATTTTCTGCGTTTAAAGCCCAGCACATACAGGTCGAATATGGACCAAAATAAGCCAGTACAGTAGACACCAGCTGGCCTTCCAACGGTGTGTACAGGTCCTTGTTTGACAGAAGCTGATCTCACGGCTGGCTTCTGTCAAATGAGTATGCTGGAAAAGCAGCAGCTGACCGGTGTGTTCTGGGGGGGGGGGGGGGGTTGCGACAGTCCCCTTTTTGGAAAACTCTATAGCTCAGCGGGAGATTGCTGTAGTAACATTATATTATTACTACAGAGACCTCCTCTCACTGGGCTTGGGCTGAACAAAAAAAAAACTTACCCTGTGTACCAGGCCTAACATAGTCCTATGACCAATAAGTAGGAAAGACAGAGAGAAAAAAGTATATGCAAGGTTTAAATTGAACTTGTATGTACTTAAACAATAAAAATAAATGGATAATAGGCATCATAAGTGCCCCCACTCTTTATGAATGATCACAGGGTCATCTTTGTCACCTTTGGACAGCAGCATTATTGGCTAAACTCTTGCTCACACTTTATAAGCAGTTATAGCAAACTGTTTTTTTCCTTTTGGGATAAAGGTTCTATATAAATAACTGAAACTGATCACTATAAGCACCCCTATCAGTGTTGTATTTTTTGTCTCATCTCTGTAACTGATACATTTTTCAAGAGAGCTTGTCCTTTTTGAAAAACAACAAACATACTAGCCAGACCACCAGATAAAAATACAAGAAAGAAAGCCTAGAAAAGAAAACTAATACAGCTATATCTAAGAATTGGTAATCTGCAATATAATAACAGTTTGTTTTTGGGTTTAATACTGCTTTAACCTGGCTTCTTCATGTATGGTTCCATGTGCTCTGTAAAGCTCTGAGTAATTTGTTGGTACCATGTAACAAGATGTACAACACTCTTCTATAGCATACAATTGCTCTTTTGTTATTTTGTTGGTGAACAAGAAAGGTCCTGCGTTTGTCACCAAGAATGACTACGACAGCTAGAGGAAAACTTCTAATAGAAAACATGAGGTAAAGTGAATGTCTCTAGTGGCAGTGAAAGGAGCAGATATGCAGGTCACACAGAGAAGCACATATGGTTTTACTAATTGTGCTCCGGTGCTTCAGGCAATGTGGAGGCAACTTTAAAGCGTTCATTCGTCATCAATTTTTATTTAGAATTTCATTCAAAAATCTCTAGTATTATCTATGTCAAGAGTTCATTAGAACTTGCTTTTGCTTCATTTTTGTTAAACACTTTTTATAAACCAGGAAGGCTGAAGACAAAGGCTGACTTTCTAGAATGCATGCTTTTAATTTTCCCACACATTGAAATTTCTGAAAATGTCAGTATAAGGCTAGCTTCACACTATGAATCACCTAGGAATACTCACCATATTACTGTGCAATTCACATATGATTCAGTGCATTGCGATTTGAGACTGTTTGTTTATTTTGAATGGGATCAAATTGCATGGCCCTACTTTTGGAGACGCACTGTAACTGAATTGCATGGTAGTTTTGTACCATGCATTCGGTGCAGGCAAATGCACTGAAGGAGATTTACTAAGAGTAGAGCTCTCAGAATCTGGTGCAGCTGTGCATGTTAGCCAATCAGCTTCTAATTTCAGCTTGTTCATTTGAGCTTTGACAATAAAATCTGAAAACGGATTGGTTTCTAAGCAGAGCTGAACCAGATTTTGCACTCCCCAGTTTTAGTAAATAACCCCCACTTTGTTTGTGATCTGCATTTGGGGGTGTTAATAACATTGCACGGATACGTGCTACAGATCGCAAGGGCAGTGCATTTTGAACGCAGTTGGGGAAACTTGCATGGGTTTCCTGCACCACGTTCTAGTGTGAACCAAGGGTAAGAGCATTTCAGTCTTGGTAACCAGTGCAGAAATCAGACCATCGTATAGCTGTTTAACCCCTTGACGCCAAGTGCACACAAATATGCGGCCTCTCAGGGTCTGGGTCTTGACGCCAAGCGGCCGCATATTTGCGTGCAATTAGAAAATACATATGTGCTGAGAGCACGTGCCCTGCGTGCTCCCAGCACATATGTCCGTGACTCAAGGAAAGGTCCTGATCTCCCCTTTCGATTGGGACCTTTTCTAATCATGTGATGGCGAATCACGGCGGTCACATGAACCTAAAACCCTGCCCCCCCTCCTGGCTTCTGAAACTCATAAAAGGCCAGGAGGCGCCGGCGCAAAGAGGTTAAAGGTTCATTTGCGAGTTTTAAATGCTAGCATAAGGAAAGTGCGTTTGATAAAACTGTTTGTAAATACAGGGATGTACAGCCTATTTTTGGAGAAAACAGATTCTTCCTTGCCTTCTGGTTGGAGCTTGCTGTATAACTGGGTTAAAACACCAGGTTGATAAAAGGTCACACAGTCAGTGTGAGGAAGTGAGGCTGCAATCAGAACAGAGAGCTGAAGTATTCAAGATGAACACTTCAGCCGCTTCCTCTCGTCTCTTGCTCTTGTTGGATTTCACCAGCCTTTAGCACTTCATGATCACAGCTCTATTTTAGGATTTGTTGCAATATGCTAAATAGCAGCTTACCATTGCAGCGTATTTTATCTCTTATTACACATATTTCACTGTATACGTCTGGATCTTGTAACATTTTTCATCTTTGTGTACTGCATTGTTTTATCATTCTTTAAATACATAATCTGTATTTTTATGGGACTATACTATCCTTAAATTGTTGTCTTATCAAAAGAAACCTATTTGTGTTTGTATAAATGGCTTACTTTAATAACACTTAAGATTGCTGTATACAGCCTATCACTATGCTCCATTAAAGGGACTTAATTCCAAACAAAAATCTTTACCCCTCATCCTCATTGCCAGTCTGCACTCTGACTAAAAACTGGAACTTCCCTCACAATCAAAAAGCATTCTTTATAGTGCTAATCAGATTTCTGAGTGCATAGGAACTGTATGATGGCAAAGACAAGATTAATTATTATACAGGATTTATATAGCGCCAACGGTTTGCTCAGCGCTTTACATTATAGTGAGAGACAATACAGTAACAATACAGTTCAATACAAGGGGGTTAGGAGGGCCTGATCCTTGGAGTTTACAATCTAGGAGGTTAATTTTTTCTATCAGGTAGTGAAAGTATTCCGGAACTTTTTTTTCTTTCAAATTTTTAAATGTACTTCCCAAATAACCAAACTGCATACACAGGTCAGTATCTTCACTCTTTATGTATTTCCGTTCAGTTTTGTATTTTGCTTGCTGGTATCCTTTAATGCCCTTTTATGCAGGCAGAATGTTTATATCTTGAGTCTTTTATGTAGAGGTTAATCTTGTTTCTGCTATATATTTAAGCTTAGTCTACTTCTACTTCAGTCTACTTTGCAGTGCATAGATTAATGTGTGTTTTCACATCTCTAGCTTTTTAAAGGTTGTTCTTGTGTGACAAGAATGTAATACATTGTTATAATGCTTTACACCTTTTAAACTTGGGACTGCACAAAAGAAGGAAAAATAAATGCTTGCTACTCTCCAAAAAGTTCATGTTCATTAATTTTGGGTAGCCAAAACCTGCTGCTAATTTAAATTGGGCTTCAGGAGACAGACAAGGTAAACATTGGACAACAATTTATTTTCAAAAGTTTTGCTTCCTGAAAAGCTGTTGGTGATTATGAGAGACCCCTTCAACCTGAACACAAATAATATTTCAGAATTGCTCTATCGCACAGGAACCTTGAGAAATATGAAATTATCTTTTAAAGACTAGAATGTATTTATTCACATAATGTGAAGAATGTGCAAGAAAATTCTCAACGACATCCTTGAATTCTTAAGACTTTGTTCACATTTGTGTGGTGCAGGACACTGCATGTGATTTGCACAGGAATCGCACCGTATTCCTGTGCACATCACATGCGATGTCTGTGCGGTTTGAACCAGACCTAACAGACAAATCTCTCTTGCCCCACTAACAGACCTTCGAACAGTTTGTCATTGATGACGTATCAGATCTGTGTATCAACAAAAATGCATTCCTCAATCTTGACATTATTTATTCTTGGAAACACTTGTCTCAAATAACTAAAACTTTCACCTTACTTTTGAATTTCTCTTAAAAAATGTTTTTGTTTCATGTGAAGTGGAGGCAAAAATATCTTTGTCAGATCAACAAGTGGTTCATGTGTCATATTTTTCTGTCCTGGAACCAAACTTTTTCTGAGTAGTCATTAATTTTTAATGTGACTCTTTTGCACAGCTGTCCCATTCGCATATATAACAACGGTTCTTGGAATATACTAGTTGCATTCCAAGCAGCAGAGAGTGACTACTTTTTTTTATCTGCAAAGATATCCCAGTTTTACTTAGTGTACTGGATGTGCTTCAACAACAATTCCATTTTTTCATAGGTTTCTTTCATGTGTGCAGCACATGCATCAATAAAGAGATGCTATTCTAGTGGGCCATGCTCAAAACCCAAGGCTGCGAACAAACATTCGGTGTCTACAGAAATTAGGTTGTCAACCTGTTCAAAGAAATTTGTTTAATGATCATAGTGGCTTTAAAACGAATACATTTTCATACCTGCTGATAGCAAACACCAGTTAATCAGTGGTGGGAGGCTTTCTGTGCCAGGTGCTGATTACTAGTATATGTGAGGATTGTTGGAGAATAGAGGAGATCATCAACACTGTCACTATATACTGATTTTGGATCCTGTTTCCTTTGCATACACAGTACAACTCTATACACTTATATAGTCCTGGGAGACAGCTCAGTCTCTTGGCCCCATATAAATCTATGGGGTTCTACTGTCTGAACCCAGGCAGCAGAAGTAAAAAAGACATTAGCCACAATGTGGAATAAACCAGTGGACTGGGTGCCAGAACTGTGTGAGTATGCATGGAGTTGGAGTATGGGTAAAATCAGCACATAGGGAGGGGGTGAAAGGGTGAGGAAACATTCAGAAAAAGCTCTTGAAATGTTTCCATGTCATTTGAGTTATACTATAATACTGCTCCATGATTCTTTTAACAATAAAAGTGTTCAGCTATGTTAACTGTTTCAACTATGAACTCATTTTAAACCAATTTCCTCAGATCTTAAACGAAATGGTTTAGCAGCTGAAATATAATCAGCTGGAAGATTCTTAAAACATATGAAAAGCACATACTGCCTGTCATTTTGAGAAGCTGCCTCTTAGTCCACAAATCACATGGCGGTGAGGCTGGTTGATGGCTGCAAACTGATACAGCTTAGTGTCAAACATATGTAAGACTTGGAGATTTTCAGCCATGGTCTTCTCAGAGACTTGCTGTCCACACAGTCTGGGAATATGGTCTTGATCTCCCTTCACTTACAACAATGTTTCGGCAAAAAGTGTAGGAGGGAGGTCTTGACTCATATCTTGCAAGATGTTGCCAAGAATCCCATCCATAGGGAAGCCAGTGTTGGCACCTCTGGAGATCCAGATCTCATGTCTGATAACTTCAGTACTATTTTACTTTCAAGATAGGGAGATAGAGCTTTCCCATAACCTTTTTGAGAAATTTCAAGCCATACTACAGAAACCCTTAGACATGACCTTCAAACACATTACTGACAACCTGACCCATGAGATTATGAATGAATGATACTGCCACAGTCCTGGAGAGACACGAGGAGGCCATTGACCAACCAGTTGCATTATAAACTCAGTGATGCTGAAAGCCACATGCAGTGGTCAAATTTTAAGGTCAGAGACCTATCTGAGCCTATGGTAGATCTGCAGTTCACCATCACTGCTTTCAGCTGGCATCTTGAAGACTTACACTGGACTGGGTTCATAAGGCCCTGACCAGGAGGCAACCTAACAGTTCACTGAAAGATGTAGTGATTTAAGTTTGAACAAAGAAGAGAATGCCACAGGCTGTATGAGTCAAGGAGACTTTAAATTTTCAAGCTAATGAGTACTAAATCTTTGCTAGTTTCTTTTTGTCTTTGCTTTGTCTTCCCAGTATCCAGAAGAAAAAGAAAATGTAGCCTTAAATTCATTTGTGTAATTCTTTGTAATTTTAACATACAGGCAGGAGCAAGGGAGCATCAATACAAACTGGCATAGAAAAGCAGCCTACAATTGCTGCCATAGAGAAAAAATGTAGACAAAGCAATTAAACAGCCCAAATTTAAGTGCAGTGGTTTATCTGCAATAAAGTAGTATCTCCTCCACCCTGTTTGAGCATTTTATTTGAACCAGAAACAGGGTTGTAACACTTGTCAGCAACCACGAACAGTGACAAAGAGGAGTGAAAAGGAAGAGTGGGGGAAAAAAAAGGGGGATGGGGACCTCCCCCCTCCACTGCAAGGGCAGAATTGTACTCCCAGGAACACTTGTACAGAATCCAGTGGAACCACTTCCGTCTGAACTGCTTCTCCTTGCCCATCAGGGCAGCAGTGATAGATTCCATGGTATGAATGTCAGCTACGTAAGATGGCCATAATGAATGTAGGGAGTGACTCCTGCTTCCATAATGCCAGTGTACAGGCCCTTGCCGCATTTAACAAGTGAATAAGCATAGTTTTTTGTGTATCTGTGTTTTGGGAGATCAGAGTGGTGCAGAAGTAATCTGGCGGGGTCCAAGCCCAGATCAAAATCAGTAAACAGCCTAATAGTCTTCCTAACCTGAGACCCATCCAACCTCTTACCAGCTTCTTACAAGTCCAGAAGATATGTAGCATGGTACCCTCATTCTCTGTACAGTCCCAGCAGGTGCACATCACCTTAGGGTTGATTTTTCATAAAAGAGCAGGGGCTTTATACCTCATACTTTTTTTTTTTTTTAACACCATATAACCACTGGTGTTTTCCCTTCAAAATTATCTTTACACACAAAAGTAAAATTATTTCTGTCAAATCCCTAGGTGAAGCAAACAAACCGATCTGGTCTGATTTCTGGTAATGTCAACCATGTATATCAGTCCCAAAGAAAAACCCAAAATGGTCCCCAGGGTCCTTTTTTTATTCCCCCCGAACAAAAGATTATTGACATTAATAAGAAGCAGAACATAGAAAGCAGAACATGTAAATTAGGTTACATTAACATGTTTGAGAAAGTATGTATGACATGGGTTGTGTATCAACAAGTTAACATTTAGCAGGGTGATGCAATAAAGTTACTGCAAAGGATAATAGTCATATGCAAGCGCTACATCTTTATTCAGGCAAAGAAAACATGTCACAGAAATTATCGAAAGGTCAGAACTTCGACAAACATGCAGTAATAAATACTCTTCAATGTATTCACCTCTTCAATGTTTTGTTGTCTAATGAAGCGTATGCCAGAGGGTCGTGGTCGGATATCGAAGCCCAGCAGGGTGTAGATCAATCCTGCCACAGAGTAAGCAGCCAATTTTGGCATATGTGTGACCAGCACTTACACTGTCTCTAAAGTCTAGTTAATTGTCAGTAAACATAAACGGATGATGAGGAGGGGAAAATCAAGAGAGTAAAGGGGATGGGACCGGAGGTATAGGTAAAGAAGGAATGTAGGACCAGTGAGGGATGAATGAAGAGAAAAAAAAAAATTAGTGTATGAATATAATGTACTTTAACTACTTGCCAACCGTAGATAGCCAAATGACGGCTACACTGCGGCCGGCTAGTTCTGGGAGGGCGTCATATGATGTCCTCCCAGAACGCGCTCTCCTGCGCGCCCCCAGCGATCTCCATGATTGCTGTGTCTTACGGACACAGCTGATCACGTGATGTGGTAAAAGGCCAATCACAGCGGCCTTTTACCACGCGATCAGCTGTGTCCAATGACACGCTGATCACCGGGAAATGCAATTGCCGTTTCTCGGCTGCACTTTCCTCACGCTGTCAGAGCGTGAGGAAAGTACTGCCGAGAACCGACAGTTGTCAGAGCAGGGATTGGCACCGATCATCAGCACACTGATTAGTGCCCTGATGATCGGTGCCCAGCAGCGCCCGCCCACTAGCTCCGCCCACCTGTGTCCAGCAGTGCCACCCACCTGTGCCCACCAGTGCCACCCACCAGTGCCCATCAATGCAGCCCAGCACTGCTGCCGCCAGTCAGTGCCCAGCGGTTGTGCCAATCAGTGCCCAGCAGTTGCGCCAGTCAATGCCTAGCAGTGCCGCCAGTCAGTGCCCAGCAGTGATGCCAGTCAGTGCCACCTATCAGTGCTGTCTATCAGTACCCATCATCAGTGCCGCCTATCAGTGCAACCTATCCGTGCCACCTCATTAGTGCTGCCTATCAGTGCCCTTCAGTGCTGCCTATCAGTGCCGCCTATCAGTGCCCATCAGTACTGCTTCATCAACGCACATCAGTGAAGGAGAAAAATTACCTGTTTGAAAAATTGTTTAATAGAAACAAAGAAACTTTTTTTTTTTTTCAAATTTTTTGCACACTTTTTTTTGTTTATAATGCAAAAAGTAAAGCGCCCAGAGGCGATTAAATATCACTAAAAGAAAGCTCTATTTGTGAGAAAAAAAGGATAAAAATGTCATATGGGTATAATCTTGCATGACCGCACAATTGTCAATCAAAGTGTGACAGCGCTGAAAGCTGAAAATTGGCCTGGTAAAGAAGGGGGTATAAGTGCCCGGTAGGCAAGTGGTTAAGGAAGGGTTATGATTAGGGTCTTTTTTTTATTAAAAAAAACAAAAAAAACACCTCTTCACAGCCAAGCCAGAGCATACCGTAAATCTACAGATACGGTGGTGATGGATACCTGAACTTGGTCTTCACTCTAAGAAACACCTTACTCCTGAGTTTATCCATGCATTTCAACTGAGAACTAAGATGCCAGTTATATCTTTTCTTACTGCTGTAAGGGATTCTGGCACCAAGAGCTAGAATACTTTGATTTTCTTTCTACTTGGCACTACATTTGGCAATTAGTTTACATCCTATGTACAAGACTGTACTTGTATGAACACTTCTCGGCCGTTTGTTGACTCTACATACCATGCCATACTAGAGACATACTGTATAAAAGAGCTTTGTCCCTACTTCTCCCTTAATACCCTTTAATGGTCCTTCCAGTATCTATTCCTCTACTTGTGTTTTATTTGCTTTAATGCCTCTTCCCAAAATGTATTTGGCAAAAGTCTAGACAACTGTCTAAAAAAACCAAAAAACTTTTTCAGTCTAAAAATGGGGATGGATTGACTGTGCCACAGATTAGGAACCATTATTGTACTGCTTGTTGCTCAGTGTATTAACTTAAATTGCTACACGCATCATGAGGTTTCCAATACTTCCCTATGGGGTAGTTTTAGAGGCTCTTCAGGCAGTTCCTATAGTGGTAGATAGTATCCCATGGACTCCTCTTTAAAGGTGTGGGATAGCATTAGGTATTCAGGAAAGTAGCTCTCCTCTTACTACTATCATCTACAGTAATCCTTTTTTTTAGTTTTTAGCCAGGCCACAAGGGACCACCTAAAACTCAATTTTACTTCCTGCATTCTTTTACAATAATTATAAGATACATTACATTTACCTGATTATTAATTGCTACATAGTCACCGCAAGTCAGTGAAAGTTGTTTTGTTTTTTTTTGTTTTTTTTATGCTTTTATCCTGACTGATGCTTTTTCTTATAAACAGACACAAAATGTGTTGACTCAAAATACAAAATAATAAAAACATTTTATTAGGTTTAGAAGGCTTACTTAGTTGAGAAGGCTAGTTATAGTTTAAAAAGGTGGAACTGCTAAAAATCACTAAATATATTCAATAAATACCTTTTGCCTATTTTCTTTGAAATGTGGGAGACACAAATATTTATTAGTAACTCTCACGTTCAGCAGTTGTCTGTCTAGGCTCAGCCTTTTTGCTGCCTTTGTACTTCTTAATGCTGATTGGCAGCACAGCACATGCGCATTCAGAGTAGGTAGCACTCCCATCACTGTCATATATCAGATATGATGAGGAGAGTGACCATTTATGCAGGAAAAAAAAAAATCAATGTTCTGTTTATGTACATGACACTTAATTTTGTCATTTTTTAAGTGATTATGAAGGTATAATACAGTATGTGATGTGACTGCTTCAGATGCACATTTTGGTTAGAAGAGTAGTTCTTCTTAAATAATTAGATGTATTTTCATTTGTCCAGGGTGTAATCATGCTCAGAACTGGATGCTGTATATTTCCATTAGAATCTATAAGCAATACAGCAACAGAGAGAGAGCGGATTACACAGCTTGTCTATTGTCAGCCTTGTGCTCGGAGTATGTTGCAGACTTACTATCTAGTGTCTTTGCCAATTCAACATGGCACTTAGCTTGCTACAAGTCCTCCATCCTATTTAATCCTGTGTCATTCTTTCGAATCTTGTAACTGCAAGTTAGCAAGGAGATGCTAACATAAAATGATTCCACAGCTGCTGATAAAACCCAGGTACAAAGATTACCTTTTGTTACAGACTTTTGAAGAAATTTGCGAAGTTTAAACCATATTCTGGCCTTTTTAATTTGCATATAGCATTTATTTTCTTTTAGTGGTAAGCCAATCAAATTGAAAGCATCAACACAATGTCTGGTAAATTTTATTAAAGGAGTAATAACCCAGTTGCAGTGATCTTTGTAATACTTTTTCATCACTTATTGGCCTTTTCTTGAATGTTCAGTTAAAGGCACAATCAGGTTTTCCACAGGTATGTTGTTGGTGTCACATTTATTAAGATGGCTTATTACGTGTTACGGAATTAGTGAGTTGACGTCAGAAATCCTAGTTCCACATTCACTTATATGCATATTTCCATTTGTGTGACAGTGTTTGAATATATATAAACACTGTGTGCATGTATGTGTGTGTGTATATATATATATATATATATATATATATATATATATATATATATATATATATATATATATATATATATATATAGTGTAAGGGGGCAATCATGTTTGCTGGTACAATGCAGTAGCCGTACAGAATGTATTTTAGACAGTCCTTAAACGTTGCCTATGTTGACATATTTATGGGAAAAAATAGCAGAGCAGTCATCTGCCACATGTGTACCTACCCCATATGCTGATATCTCGTGTCAGTGGGTAACTTTAGACTATTAGAAACCATAAGGAAATATATACTTTGAAATCTGTGCTTAGAAACGGTGGCTTTTTATGCAAATCATTTACTTATTGGACACATGCAATTTTCAATCTAACATATTTGTGTGTGTATGTGTATATATATATATATATATATATATATATATATATATATATATATATATATATGGGTTTATTTTCTTTTTTTTTGTTAGGACCTTTTAACAGCTGATTATTCTCTCGCTGAGTATACAGCTTCTTCATCCTGTAATCCTTACCTCCGTTACAGTTTAAGATGAGGCCATGATCAGCACCCAGGTTTCCTCCTGCAGGGTGGTTCCATTCATTTTCACTAATGGTAAAGGTCTTATGCGCTGCCACACAAACAAACTAAAAATAAAAACCTGCACTACAAATACGAACAGAAATGATAACAGAAATAATAAAATCGCAAGCAAGCAGCAAGCACCCGTAAGGTGTTCCACGACTCTAAGAATAAAAAGAAGAAAAAGGTGTTGCACTAACACGCAAAATAATATGTATTAAATAAATGATATCTACAGAAAATAAATGTAAATGCATACAGTAGAAGTGTATATAACACCGTAAAAACTAGTGAAAAAGAGGTCCACTTTATTCATGGGATATGAATTTCACTTTATTTACTTCACCCATTTTACATCATTGGTCCAATATGCTACTTACCCGTGGTAGGGGATTTTTTCTTTTTATGTGGACCTCTTCACTAGTTTTTATGGTGTTATATACACTTCCACTGTATGTATTTACATTTATTTTTTATTTTCTGTGGATATCATTTATTTAATACTTATTATTTTGCGTGTTAGTGCAGCACCTTTTTCTTCTACTTTCTTTTTCAGCATCTTATGGAATCACCCTTGCATGCAGGAAAAAGAGTTGTCTCCCTACACTGTGTGCATCAATAGAAACACACAGCCCCACAGCTTAGGATGGCATGGCATTCCTCACTCCTTTCCCCCTTTACCCTCCCTTCCCCAATTTAACAGACTGACCCCAGACTATACTGACTATTGTTAACTCTTTTCTGTGAAGAGCAGAAGTTCAGGCAAGCAGCATTGAGAGAGCAGGAGCCAGCATTATTGCCAGTTGTAAATTTCTGGAGTGCTGAAGTAAGAATTTTACCAAATAGATTACTGGGGGATGTTTGTTATTGTGCTCAGTGTTTTAAACTAAAAAATGCTGAGGGTTTAATACAATGTATTTTTTATTGTAATAAGGAAACACCTGTTCCATGTGTACTTGACAGTGCCTACAGGTTGTGAGACTGTTTCTAACCATCATACTGTACTGTATGTGATAAGTAATGTACTATTTAAAACCTATGTGTGCTCACTTCTTCTCCTCGGCGTGTTCTACAGTAGGTAGATGAATATGTCTGGGTCAGGGAAGAAAGTTTCCTTCCTGTATTTCATGTGTCAGAATGATGAAATGATGGGTGTGAGCACTGATCCGGCCTGGTTTCCGTTGACTCCCAATAATTTCAATGTGTGATAGCTGCAAATATTAAATCATTTTGGGTATTTTTTTTATTAGATAACTTCATTTTCTTGGTTGGAACCTGCCCAGCTTCAGAAATACAGCAAAATATGTTTATAGCTTGTATGTATTGTCTAAACGGTCCTATCAAGCTATATAATTTTTTTTTTATCACCACAGCACTTAAATCAGAACTAAATCCATCAATTTTAACACATTAAAAAAAAAACTAGATATATTCTCAGCATGCTTGAAATGCAAACCGTCACATATGTCTGTGCTTTCAACCAGACTGCAAAATCATCAAATGGCTGGTGTCATATCTGACCCCATGTCAAACAAAGGCTAAGATGGCAGCTTCCTTGGCTGAAAAGGATAGAAGGGTTTAGTTCCTCTTTAAAAGGAACCTGTCATGATAAACTAAATATGGAAGCTGTATATATACACAGTGCTCAGCATAAATGGGTACACCTCTTTTGAAAAGTAAGATTTTAATCAATATGTCAATGAACACAAGAACAATTTCCAAAATTGACAAAACTGAGTTTTATAGAACATTTGTTTACAGATAGTTACATGAAAGTAAGGTAATAATATAACTTAGATTACAAAATCTTCAGTTTTTTACTAAAATTAATTGATGCAAAAATGAATATACCCCACAAAAAAAACTACTGCTTCTTGTATTTTGTATGGCCTCCATGATTTGTAAGGACAGCACCAAGTCTTCTAGGCATGAAATGAACAAGTTGGAGACATATTGCAACATCTATCTTTTTCCATTGTTCAAGAACGACCTCTTTTAGAGCCTGGATGCTGGATGGAGAGTGATGCTCAACTTGTCTCTTCCCCATAGGTGATCGATTGGGTTCAGATCAGGAGACATACTTGGCCACTGAATTACTTTCACCCTTTTCAGAAATGCAACAGTGACCAATGTGTTTTGGATCATTGTCCATTGGAAAAGTGCACGACGACCAAGGGCACGGAGTGATGGTAGCATCTTCTCTGTCTATAGAGAACAGTACATCTGTGAATTCATGATACCATCAATGAAATGCAGCTCCCCAACACCAGCAGCACTCATGCAGCCCCACAGAAGGACACTGCCACCACAATTTTTCACTGTAGGCACCATGCATTTTTATTTTTACTCCTCACCTTTGCGACGCCATACAGTTTTGTTTTCCAAAAAACATTTATCTTGGTCTCATCACAGAGTACAGAGTCCCAGTAATCTTCTTTTTCAGCATGGGCCCTGGCAAATTCTAGGCATACTTTTTTGTGCATGGGCTTTTAGGAGAGGCTTCCTTTGTGAATGACACTGATGTATGCCATTCCTCTGCAGTGTACGCCATATTGTGTCATGGGAAACAATCACCCCAGTTTAGCTTTCTACTTCTTTAGCTAACTGCAGTGAACTTGCATGGTGATTTTCTTCAACCTTTCTCATCAGAAGACGCTCCTGTCAAGGTGTTAACTTCTGTGGACGGCCTGGACATTTCAGTGAGATGGTTGCAGTTCCATCTTTGTTACATTTTTTGTTACATTACTTTTGCTACAGTACTCTTACTGATAAGTAAAGCTTTGCTGATCTTCTTGTAGCCTTCACCTTTCTTGTGTAAAGAAATTATTTTCTTTCTCTGGTCTTGTGACATTTCTCTTCCATGTGGTGCCATTGCTGATAGCATGAAAGGGGAAGGGTTTTTTTTTTTGTTAAATAATGCCCTTTTATAATCAGCTGTCTGCCAGACACCTGTTTAATGAGTAATTTGACTCACCTGTAGTCGAATTCTTGATAATTAGAATTTTGTTGTCTAAAATTCAGCTTTACTCCTAAGACTTTCATTGGGGTGTATTCATATTTGCAACATGGTCTTGAATTAATTTGTTAGGAAAAATATGTTTTTGTGTTTGCAAATTAACAAATCTTGTTTGCAATCAATGGCCCGCATTTGTGGGAATATTTTGTAGTATAGTGTCCCATATAGAATGAATTCTGAAAGGAAAGTAGAGGTTTTCTGACCAATCTGTTGGGGTGTACTTATTTATGCTGAGCAGTGTATGTGTGTCTGTCTGATAGGCCCATGCTTGTTCTAGGTCAGTAACTCACTATTAAGTAAGACAAGGACAAAAATGACAGCCCTGCAAACAGCACCCACAAAAACAAGTTGACAATAGCAGCTCCCATATTTATGTTCTAATAGGTTACCTCAAGTTACTTAAAATCCTTCTACCATCAAGATTTTCTATAGCAGTGGTCCCCAAACTGTGGTCCCGCTGGCCAGATACTGCCCTTTGTAAGCCATTATCCGGCCCTTGTGGCACTATTCCTTCCACTGATACAAGGCAGTATACCTTCCACTGACACCAACAGTGGGGCACTCATCCTGCCACTGATACCAACAATGGGGCACTCTTTTTTCCACTGATACCAATGATAGGGCACTATTACTTTAACTAATACCAATGATGGGGCATTCTTCCTCCTACTAGTACCAATGATGGGACACTATTCCCCCTACTGATACCAACAGTGGAGCACTTTTCCTACGGATACGAAGGATGGGGCACTATTCATTCAACTGGTACCTATGATGGGGCACTATTCCTCTTTCTACTGACCACAGGTGCTGTGAAATTTATTTACTCCCACTGACCACCAAGCCTGGGACATTGTTTATTTCCACTGAATCCAGAACCCCCAATGGCCACAATCTGCCCCCCCCAAGTCTGAAGGGCAGTAAATTGTCCCTTTGTTTAGAAAGTTTGGACACCGCTGTTTTGTAGAAATGAAGTTTTCCCCTGTTCACTGCAACCCTTAGGATGATGTCACTCTTGTGGTGGACACCACAAGGAAGTAAAACACTTACCTGCTTGCATGTGTTGCTGTATGACCATATGACTGAGAAATTGCTTTCTTGTCAGCGGCAAACGTTCTGCAGTGTTTTGTTTGTGTTTCATTTTCATTGGCTTTGGCATCGAGTTAGTGACACATACAAAGCAAGTCAGTGTTCTTCCTGCATATTCTAGCAATCGTGTCGCTGGTGGGTTCTCGCCAGAAAGAGGATTGAAAGTGTGACATCAGCCTTAGTGTATGGTACTATGGCATTATGCTGTCTTCCAGCATAGATCACCATACTATGAAGATTTCAGGTGCAGTATATGGTACTATGGCATTATGCTGTCTTCCAGCATAGATCACCATACTATGGAGATTTCAGGTGCAGTATATGGTACTATGGCATTATGCTGTCTTCCAGCATAGATCACCATACTATGGAGATTTCAGGTGCAGTATATGGTACTATGGCATTATGCTGTCTTCCAGCATAGATCACCATACTATGGAGATTTCAGGTGCAGTATATGGTACTATGGCATTATGCTGTCTTCCAGCATAGATCACCATACTATGGAGATTTCAGGTGCAGTATCTTAAAGGATATAAAGTAGTCCCCTACATTTTAAGCTTGCAATCACACTTCACATGGTGAACTATGTAATTAGTTTGGAAGACTTGTGCTTAGTCATTGGTTTATCCTAATCGGCTTTGGCTTTTCCCAACAACAAAGTGAGCTTATTTTGCTAAGCTGAAACAACTCTGCTCCCTTTGTTCCTGCCTTTTATTGTCTCATTCCTTTCATTCTGTTTTCCTGCCAAAGTTTTGTTTCATTAGGCCTACAAGTCATTTCCAATCCAGTGGGCTGCTACAATCAGGCCTTTATAACTCAGCTGCCCCGGTTCCCATGTGCCTTCTGGGGCTGTGCCAAACCTTGTTGTTTGACATGACATTTTAACTCTTTCATGCACAAGATCAGTCAGCTAATCATATGACCACTTTTCTTTAGGAACTTCAGACTGGCAAACAACCCATATTGCTTGGAAGCTAATTAACAAAAGGTTTAATAACTTACTCCACTGACATTATTCCTTTTTGTTCTGCAAATTAAAGTGATGTTAAAAAATATTACTCATGTTTTCGTTTGTGGACTCACATGCAGTGCTGTGGATAATACATAAAGCTCACGAGCCACATATGAGTCTGTAATCAGTTTTATGGTATCTGTGAAAGTAGTTTGCATAATAAACTGTAAAGTATATTACACTTACATTCCACTATAAGTTCAACTTATGTTTTGCCGAGTTGTTAAGGGTTTGGGGATAGATTAGAAGTCAGAGACATGGCTCTGCAGATTCTACACTTGTTCTTTTGGCTGCAAAAATACTCTGTTTCAATTCCAGCACCTTAAACAAACACACATCTAAGAGGACCCTGTTTACCCCGCACAAGTGACAGCTGAATATTCATTGACTCTGTTCACCCACTCTTAACTCAGCAAGTGCAATCATTGATGCTGCATCTAAAGAGCTGGCTTTTTTGTTGTTTATGAGGAAAACTCATAAATAAATCACCAACAGGCTACATTTATAATAATCGCTGATTTCTATGTCATCAATCTTTCTGTCTACTTTTATTTGGGAAAAAAGTAAATAAATGGATGTGAAACAATTTACACACACTGTACTAAGCTGTATAAAATTAATGAATTCTATTAAGTGAATGATATTGAGAAACACTGGCAAAGCTTATCCAGTTCAGATTGAATTTACCATTCACTCCGGTAAAGTGAAATTAGGTAATTGACCTGTTGGCATATGGAGGACAGGTAGAACTTTCCGTTTTTTTCCTTTTTTTAATTTGATTTTTTTTTTTTTTTTTAGTACTGTCAACTTAAAGCTGAGACAGCTCTCAGTAGATCTGAAGTACTGCCCGTAAAGGCTTTTGTTTTTCTGTTTGGCTGGCTCCATCTGAACATAAAAACATATTTTGGTGAGAGAATATAGTTTAGGACAAAAGAGGAGAATCAAAGTGCCAGGGGTTAAAGTTTACTTTGAATGGCTTTAACATAATTGGCACAATTAGTATTATTGGTGTTTCATAGTTCCCTAGTTGTTGTTCAACTTTTATGACAGATTTGCTGATCGGAGGAACTAAGTGGTAAAACCAAATAATTGCTATGACAGCTATGTAAATGACAACTTACAAAAGACATTAGCAATGACTGTATTTTTAAGCTGACAAGTTCCCTATAAAGCTATCTGTACACAATGAATGTCACCATGCCATGTTTCCTCTGATATAGGTATACACTATTCAGTATTACAGGCCCCTTGCATGGAAGTTTCTAAAGCCCTGGTGCCCAACCCACGGCCCTTTTTAATATGATGTGCGGCTCCTCAGATCTCAGCAGTCTGTTGTGGGAACATTGATTAGGTAAATAGCACTGATCTCTACTAGCCTCATGCAACCTGTTCCCAGTTGCATATTGTCTTCTGTAGCATATCCCCAAAAACATAGCATATCTACACTCTCTGACCCTCATTTCTTCTATTTGGTCTATCAGGTCATTGAAAATTATATGCAGCCCTTTGGTGATATCAGGGGCTGCATTTGAGGCCCCCTTTAGCTGCTAACCACTGTTCTAAAGGGAGAAAAGTTCCTGCTGCTCTTAAAAATCACAATCTTTCTTACATAGTTTTAAAGATGTAAATACATGGGAGGATAAAAGGGAGTAGCAGCTATAACCGTATGTGTTTTAAAAAATGTTTTATGTGTTCGCGGGGGGTTATTTGACCCTTTTTCTGAGATTGCTGAGCCAAAAAAAAAATATGTTGGGATGGCAGTGTTAACAAATATGCAGTCATTTCCTGATCTACCCATAACTGGCAAAAGAGAGCTAAGATCAAATCATATCTTTGAGTAACTTTTCTAAAACTGTTGTATTAAAGTTCCATCCATTTATTGTGGCATATGATTTGTGTTTTTTTTTTCTATGGTTCTGTAGTACAGTTTGATAGCTTGAAATATGCTATATTAAAATGGTTGGAAAGTCAAATTTATTCTTTTTGGGCCATTTTACACCATAGAAATGCAGTCCGGATGCATTTCTGTATGTGTGTTTGACACATTCCAGTGCGTTTTTGATGCGTTCTGGTTACTTTTTTCCCTTCCTCTTTTTCGTCAACTTTAATAAGGACATGTGCATTTTTGTTGCGTTTCAGTATGTTTTTGGTGTGTTTTACTGTGTTCCAGTACAGTTTAGTGCTGAAAAAATGCAGTATGTTCTACTTTTTGTTCTGGAACTGACTGCACTGGTGTGAATTATGCCATTGGAAACCATGTAACCTATTATCAATGCTTTTTTGATGCAGAAAAAAAAATGCACTGGACTGCATATGGTGTGAACTGGCCCTTTTATTAAAATAAAAATAAAAAAATACCTGCCGTGTGCAATGGTATTGCACAGAGTGGCCCCTTATCTTCTTTTCTGGAGTCCCTCACACTCTCTCTCCTGCAGGTGCCACATGTGCGCCCCCTGCTCCCTCAAAGGATTTGACTGATAGCAGAATGGGGCAATAGCTCTCAGAGCCTCCTGTAAAAAGAGAAAGCAGTGCTGCTGCAGATGGCACTGTGCTTGATCAAAAGAGGATTTGTGTAAGTGTTTGGAGGGGGGGACTGCTAGTGGAACTTTTTTTTATCTCAATGCAAACAATGCATTAATGTAAAAAATCTTTTGATTTTAGAACCACTTTATGGTGGCCATACACCTGAGATATTTTGTTAGCAAAATATTTGATGAATGCTTACATGTAAATTATTTAATTTGTTATATAGACATACCTGAGAGAATCAGCTGGTATATTTGCATAATACTTGTAAACAATCACATAACAAAATGTGAGAAATTGTCTAACTGCACAAATGTGACTCATGCACTTTACTCATGCCCATCATTTGTTCTGGTTTTAGTATATAAGTTTTATCTTTTAGGTCTCATGCACACTAGATGTTTTTTCAGGTGCTTCTAGGGGAACCTGGTGTTTTTTTTCTTTCCTTTTGTTTCCTGTTTGCATGTTAGCCTGTGTACATGAACATACAGACTTTGAGGACTTGAGGCAGAAATGAAACCACTGCCAGTGCGTCCAGGAGCAGTAGCGTTTTGGGCAGAAAAATGCTTGACTCCTGTAAATGTGTGTAAACGCATTTAACGCTTGGTGTGTTTAGTATTTCACTTCAATGACCAAAATAAATTATTATTCTGACAAATTAAATAAATCAATTCCCAAGCCTTTGATGCACCTAAATGCGGTACACACTTTTAGAAGCGTCAAGCATTTTTTTTTTTGCATGAGGCCTTAAAAGATCAGATTGTTTGAGCATGTCCTATCATTTTTTTAATGTTTGTACTCAGTATTTTGCTACAGTCCTTAGTGTTTCATAGGAATGCTACAACTCAAATAAACAAGTCTGAAATTCCAGTATTTGTGATGTCTTTCTTGCTTTTGTGGCCATATTTAAAGTGATATTATTTCTTTGTTTTTAATACCCGTTTTCTATTACTTACATGGCTGTGAGATTGTTTTGTGTTACAGAACATATACTGTTATAACAGATTATTTTTGGCAAGAGTACAGGCTGAAAGTGTTGTCTTCTTATTTAAAGTAATGCAGATTGCCCATTAAACACGCCAAAGGTTCTGTCCTCTTGGGGCCCCTGGTTTCAGTTTATGATGATAGAGCAGGTTCATTGGAGTCATTTAGCATGTGAAAGGAGGCTTTTTCTCAGTGAGGGTTCATTTCATCGGCATTTGGAAAAAAGAGCATGGAATAGAGTCTGACGGGCTGGTGCCAGTAGGTGCAAGGAGTCATGGTGTTGTGTGACTGAAAGCACAGTTCATCTAGCCTTGGCACAGCGCTGCAGCTGAATTGTTTCATCTGCACACACATTGATATGTAGATTTCTCCTTTTCACCCAGCTCTTCTGTGAGCTGAGAATTAGAAAAATAGGGAAAAAAAAAGTCACTGTACACCATTTCATCTGGTTAACCCATAACTGTGCTTTCATTCTTGGCAAATACAAGTGAGGTACAACTGGAATGCTGTACAGGCTAAACTGGACTATGGTAACATGTTTTCAAGGGCAACCATTGGAAAATAACTCTACCTATGTAAGCCTTGTTGGCACCAGCATAAAAGATAAGTTTATATTTTGTCCCTACTATCCATTTTGTAGGCACTGTAATTTTTGTTTTGTGCCACTACAATTATTTCATATTGTGCGTATACAATGTTTCCATCTCTTAAGTATGTGGAAATGGTTTCTCAATCATAAGAATTAGGGCTGTCAAATCTAAATAAAAGACAACTGTTGTTAAACTCACACTGATGGTCAGGTCCTCCTGTCAGTTTTTCAGATGGACCCGTTCAGACCATCCATGGCTCTCTATGAAGCGGCCAGTGCCAGCGGACTTGTGGCTGACACCCACCTGCATCTGATCAGTTTCAGTGGCTGAAACGTTTTTGCTGAAAACACCCCTTTCGGTCTTTGGCCGATATGAAAATAAGCACTGATACAGGTGCCGAAAATAACCACGCCCCTCGCCGCCCCCCGCCATCGCCGCTCAGCCTTACCTGAGAAACCATCAAATGATCCCGGTGCTGGGCATAGAGATAAGTGAAGGAAAGATGGCGTCCAACATCTCTATGCCCTTGGTGGACCAGAGCGACATTACTATATCACTTTCAGTGCCGGCACCTTGTAAACAAGGCCTTTTTTTTTTTTTAAAGCACTAGATCAATGCTTTTTTGATCCAATGCTTTACATTGTAAAGGAGACAGGTGGGGTCTTATGGACTTCATATCTCTCCACATAGAGGACCTCTCACTGCTCATTTCTATCGCAACGGATGCATGCATTCCTTGTCATAGGAATAAAAGTGATTACATTTTTTTTTTAAAGGGACAGTATAAAAAAAAAAGTTTAAAGTGCCCCCGTCCCCCTGTGTGCACGTGGAGTGTGGAAGACATACGTAGGCCATGCCCACATATGTAAACTGTGTTCAAACCACACATGTGAGGTATTGCCATGAACATCAGAGCAAGAGCAATAATTCTAGCACTAGACCTCCTCTGTAACTTCAAACTGGTAACCTGTAGAAATTTTTAAAGCGTCGCCCATGGAGATTTTTAAGTACCGTAGTTTGACGCCATTCGACAAGTGTGCACAATGTTAAACGTTGGGTATTTCTTTACTCGGCGTAATATAATCTTTCATATTTTATAAAAAATTGTGGTATATATTGTTTTTTTTAAATAAAATGTATTTTTTTTTTTTATTGCATTTGAAAAATATATTAATTTATAAAAACTGTCCATTTTGGTTTCGTTGTTTGGCAAAGTGCTTCCTAAAGTTTCGGTTCCGGCACCAGAATTTTCATTTTGGTACACCACTATTATCAATCAGCTGCTGCA
This sequence comes from Staurois parvus, assembly GCF_062004578.1. NCBI lineage: Eukaryota > Metazoa > Chordata > Amphibia > Anura > Ranidae > Staurois > Staurois parvus. The sequence goes on from NW_028318002.1 coordinate 3,264,941, forward strand.
CCTGCAGGGCCCTACTGAGGAAAACTGTAAAGTCTAATTCTCTTTAGACCTGATTTCCCTTTGGAGTATCTCACCAAAAATGACATTTTGGTTGCAGGGGGATACTCAAAATCTGAATCAGCCAATCACAAAAGCAGGAGATTACATTTCTGCAGGGGGCGTTCTGTACACCATATATGTACACAACACCTTCAGGTAGCCATATTGTATAACATTTTGCAGACAATTACAGAGTTGCAGATTGAAAAGGAAATGTAATTTCTAATAACATTCAGTTGCAATCGTATTTGTGCTAATTTTTTTCCCCACGAAAGTGGAGTTAACCTTCTTCATTTTTTTTTCTACATTTACATGTAAACAAGCTAACCAGAAAAACTAACAGTGATAAAGATTGGGACACACTATAAAACTGCTTGGAACACAGATAATGATCCCCTTTTATGCACATGGTTTATATTGGGGCTCAACAAACCCAAGACACCAGGTCACCATGGCAACAAGAAATTCCGCTCAGGTGCCTGGGCTTTTGTCAGCCGTCCACTGTCAGGCACCAGGATGTCGTTTCACTGATCCAAGGATTTGAATTCCCCACTGCTTAATCTCCTATCTGTACCTCTCAGTGTATAGACAGTGCTGACTAATCAGAATCCATATAGCCCGTCCCGTCAGTAGTGAGAGGAGAGGAAGCAGTGGGGATTTCAAATTCCCAGACCAGTGAAGTGGGAATGGGATCCAGTGTAAGGTCACCTTACAAATGTTCTGTAAAGGTGAACTTACACTTTCAATATATCATTCCAGCCCGCCCACATAGCTTTTTCCTAACTTTTGTTTAGCTGGCTTCTAGATTCAATGCAAAATTGTCAAGCCCTGGTTTCAATCATACAAAAACCAAAAACAATTCTTGCTCAAGCATGCCCAATAGTATAAGATTTTGTCCCAACTCCTGTCACTGAGACACTTTTGTACTGAATATCATCACTACATGCAGTTTGAAGAATAGAATATTTTTCAATGCAGTGATTAAGAGGTAATCAAACACTAGTGTAATTGTAAGCAAAATCCAGCCTTTCTTCCTTTACTTTGATGGCAAGGCAGAATAAAAAAAATGATTATGGTCAATTAGGTTTCATGTAGTTATACACTTTAATAGTCAGTTATATAATGTAATAATAAGTGTGCTGTTCAAGAGAATATATTGTTTTGTCATTAAAAGCTTGTTTTTTTATATTGATCTTTTTTCCCGGTCCTTTGCCAGATCATCCTCTAGGCCAGTACATTTTATTGCTTAGATGGGCAGACAGTTGGGGCATCTCTGATGGCAAAAACGTGTATACTAGAACACATAAATGTCTCCAGATCAATTAGTTGGGGTGGTAACCTTTAGAGAATCATGTTTAAGCACTGCTTATCTTTGTGCTTTATGCCATTATCAATTTTTCAATATTACTGCAGTTTGTCTACTGTTTCAAATTGCACTTATCATTAAAGTTAATGAGAGCAGTATGTAGGCTTCCTTTGCTAACCTCTCTTAATATACCATTTACCTATTGATAAATGTATTAATGTAACAAATAATGAAATTACATGATCTGTATGACAACCAGTTACCTAGAGGGGACCTGTAATGAGATTCCACATATTTCTTCTCCTTTCTACAGGCTTCCCTTAAATATGTTCACCTTTTGACCAAAAATAATAAATACATGTTTTTTTGCAGGTAAAAAAATGTGCATTTATTATTTTTTTTGTTGCAGGAACCTATAAAGCATTGCACTAACATCCAGCAGATCGCTGGTGTCATGCAGGTCTCCTGCAGATCTGTCATATATCTACTTTGTCTGTACAGGATGTACGGGTTAAGCAGATATACTGACAGGAAGATTTATTTATTTATTTCAGGTATTTGTATAGCGCTGTCAATTTATGCAGCGCATTACATATATATTGTACATTCACATCAGTCCCTAACCCTCAAGGAGTGTACAATCTAAGGTTCCTAACTTACATTCATACATACACATATTAGGGCCAATTTAGACAGGAGCCAATTCACCTACCAGTATGTCTTTGGAGTGTGGGAGGAAACCTTAGTACTCAGAGGAAACCCACGCAAGCACAGGGAGAACATGCAAACTCCAGGCAGGTGGTGTCGTGGATGGGATTCGAACCAACGACCCTAGTATTGCCAGGCAGAAGTGCTAACCATTCAGCCACTGTGCTGCCCACATTTAGTGAACTACAAGCCGACAGCCACTAAGGCTGTCGGGACTTGTAGTTCATTCATTCACAGGACTCTGTGAATGAAGCCGTGTGCGTGGAGCCGGCTGCTCTGTTTTTAAAAAATGACAGCTTGTATGGGGAAGTTCTCTCGGGAACTACTGTCACAGGGCATGCGGGAACTGGGCAGCAGCTGCAGCATTGTGGGCATGTTACATGTTCCACGTTCCACTTTAAAAATGAGTGGAACATAAAACATATTCCCAAAGGTGAACTTATCCTTTAAAGCAGACTTACAAATGAAACTGCATCTGATCTTTTTTTCCCACCATCCATCTAGGCTGCTCTGGGTCTTCATAGTTTTCACTTGGTTTCAAGTAGTAGCAATAAATCCCACCTACAAGGATCTTGTGAAATTGCCTAAAGGGTAACACTACTTTCATGGGGGAAAAGTAGCAAATAAAATAAGAAAATAGCATATAAAATTGCTACACAATTCATATTGTAATTGAACGTTCTTAAAAATTACCTTTCCTTTTCATTCTTCAGCACTGTAATTTTCAGTAAAATTCAATGAAATATGGCAACCTGGAGGCATACTTTACACAGTTAGTGTACAGAACACCCACCAGAAATGTAATTTCCTCCTTATGTGATTGGTTCACTGATTTTCCCAGAAGTCTGCACCAGGTCAAATTTTAGGCATCCCCTGCAACAAAAAAATAATTTTTGGCAAAACGCTCCTAGAAGGTTAATCATGTTTAAAGGAATATTCAGACCCTGCATTTCCTCATTAGAACACTGCAAGTGCATGCAAGTGATCACAGCTCTCCTCTAGTACAGTGTATTCCCCAGGAGCTCAGTGACTGCTCTCTCATCTACTACTACTGTATACAGGCTGCTGCTGCTGTGTGATTGCAGGACACCTGAGGATCACAGGAGAGACATTGATCTGATAGAGGAGGATTACTAGGACAGTGAAGGAGACCCAGACCCACTGGGGACAGCATTACCATCTCACTACAGTCCAATTAAGGGACACATGCTATATATGACCTTACTTATTTGGCCATACACATTAGGTGAGAGCACAACTGATGGAGGTGAACACATATTGGTTTGAATATGTTCTACAAGGTGAACTAAGAAGCATTCAATTTTTACACAATAGTGCATGGACACTTATTCAGTAGATTATGTGATACATGATTTAAGTTGTTTATTGATAGTGGAGCGCGGCACTACATTGTTATTTAACTGCAAGTGCATCAGCTGGTTTGATCATTAAAAAGTTACTCCCTTTCACTCCTCACATACTTTGTACATAGACCAACAAACAGAAAACAGAATTCTTCACAGCAACAAAAGGTAGAAATCTGCAACAATGTTTGTTTAAATCCCTGCAAATTATATTGATTACTCAGAGGGGAATGTTTTTTCCCAACAAAAGTAGATAGAGAAGAGTTATTCTTTAAGGATTGCTGAATTTCCGCACTTCAAGATCTGATTAAAAGATTTGTAGATCTATAGATATCGAATAATAGTTCCCAATGCAATTGTAGAAAACAATGACCATGTATGACATTTATCACACTTTGTTGGCAGTCTCTAATGTTACCAGTCTTTGGTGCAACACGTGTACAATACCAGCCCCTAATATAAGTAAAAGGTTGGTCATACGCAGTAGTCCTTGAAGCTGTCCTTGCAAGCTGTGTGGCCTTAGGCAGCTGCCTAGGCTTTCTTAACCTGATATTTGTCCTGTAAACAGGACAAAAGCTTGAAGCCTTCCTTAAAGCTTTTAATAGTGGGCTGCAAATTTGCTGTCTACTTCTACTTCATATGATCCATTCTTTTAACTGGCTCTGCATCATGTGAAGTCCCAGATTTGGTGTCTAGAAGGCAGGTGATCAGTAAAAATTGTTTTAAATTCATTTGTTTTAGACCCTTTTCAGTAGTAAAATTCAGTGTTACGTTAGCCTTATAGACTAATCAGTTCAGGGACATTCTGTCTGTCATATATTCCAACAAGTTTAAATTCCAAGTCAAATTATTTCTGCATGAAAGTCATATTCATTCATACACACATTAATATGAAAGTACATGTCTTGAATTCTATGAATATCTTTGTTGGAACTTTTAATTACATTTACATTTTCTCAATGATCACATCACTGGTGGAATTATTTCTAGCTGCTTATTTTGTGCCTTGTGTACGTTCTGAAAACATAAAAAGTCATTTGAAAGGTTCTCTGAAGATAACAAAGTGCAGAAACCTGCCACATTAGCTACACAAAATTAATGGACAAGGTGATAGTTTATATCCTCTGTTGGTAATCAGATATTTAAATTACGTTGTCAATCATGTCAAATAATTAATTTGACAAGTTTTTTTTTCAAATGCACGTTGAATATGTGAACATTTTAAAGTGAGTGCTGTTCAGTCAGGATAGTTTAATAAATGAACAGTAGAAAGCCATTATACTATTTGTTTTATTTCTCATGTATTAAGCGGGATAAAAATGTCATAATTTGATCACAAAAGATGTTACTCTGTGTCTCAATTTTATACATTTTTTTGTGAATGTTTTCTGTTTGGTGCTCATTGCAAAACTCATTATTTATTGATGCTTATAACAAAATTCCAAATTTGCATTGGTTTTCAGTGCACACCTTTGCATTGATGCTCAGATTAATGTGTGAGAGGTTACTGAGACCAGTGAATATTATGATTGGCCCTGAGCAGTGAAGTACGTAGTTCCGTGCCTTTTGGGCATCACTGACTGGCATCCACCCATCTCATACCTGATGAGGTTGTATACCTCTTCAGGGTGGCCGAGTGACCTCAGGAAATCCATGGTTGGGGGTGATGTGCTATCTTTTGTCTACACACATTCCAATATACTAGGCAATGGTTATCTAGCTCTCCAGGCAGCCCAAGCCCAGTTTGGAAGCTCTAGAGGAGAAAACCACTCTTCTCTCCCTGAAACTATTAGCAGTAGCTGTGGAAGAAATAGTTAATCCCCCTTAGGCAGGCATAAATCTTTTGCAGCGGTAGCAAAACCCCTAGGGATTTCTCATGGAACCCTGACTGATGAACCCTCATCTAGGTTCTACTTGATATTGAAAACTTAGTAGAAATGTTTAGTAGCTGCTAGCTGCAAGTATTCTTGTATACATTGGGTTGTATTGTAGGTCATAGTGAGCATTTAGTTAGTGGAATGTCAAAAAGGCCCTGAATCAATAATAAGAGGGCTAATACCTCTACATTAAGGCTATATGCTGTCTGAGCCTTGGGGTGCCTCTTTTATTTTGTATGTTAAAATGCATACTATGAGTTCTATCTAGACCATGAGCCATGTCTGTCTAGCTTAAGAGGCTCCAACTCCAAAGGAAAGCCTTGCAACAACATGGAAATTATGAAATAGGGTGCCATCACTACAGTGAATAGAATGGCCACATTTCCAAATTCAAAACTTCAAAACCCCATTTAAAATGAAGATATAAATCATGTGAAAGTAAAAAATATAATTCCCCAAAAATGTATTTGCTACTCAACATAGATAAACATATTATTGCAAAATACTTACAAAATGAATTAACCCAAACAAAATCTTATCGGGACTATGATATGCACCCTTAAGAGCACAGCAAATCTAAGGGGTTTGAAACACCCTTAACTAAAAAGGTGCAAAGTCTGAAACAAAAATGTATGTAGAACGGACTTCAACAGTAACATTATAATAGTACTTACATGGTACCACAATAAGAATTAACCAACACCATACATAGTGAAATATACCGATATGAAAGACATGAATAAACCATAACCATTTCACATGTTACATATTTGCAAAATAATAAAACCAGTCAGTCACCAAATTTGTATGTGTGCCAAATAATCCTTTAATGCGTATATATACAGGCATATATACAGTGTGTTTCTAATTTATATAAATCTAAATTTATATTAACAGCACCAAACTATAATGCATTTGGTAAAATAATGAAATAATGTTTAGGCAGAAGTGCAAGAAGTCACAAACGGAATAAACACAAGAATAAGGAGCATACAAGCAGTATAGTGAAAATATATGGCAAAACAGAGACCCTACACATTGTGTGGTAGAGCACCACTTTCTCAGCATCAAGTCACACGTGTCTTGTTTTTCCTATATATGGTGGTGGGCAGGCTTTTCAACTTTGTTGCCAAAACTAATTTGCCTGGTAAATGTGACATTCCCAGCGTTATAAATAAGGAATTTCCCACTAAAGAACAGATGTAGGTGAGTGTCTTTTTTTAGATAGGAGAAATCAACCTGGCAAATGTGTGGCGTATGTCTTTTGAATACACTTGGGCATACTTATGCACACTGTGAAGCTTAAAAGTTTTTTCCCCTACAGGATTTTTTAGCATAAAAAAATGCGTCAAAAAGCTGTGTTTTTGCCTGCAAGTTAATGTGCGTACCCGCATTCTACTGGCCAGTTTTCTGACCATTAGAATGCATTGATTTGGGAATGCACTTTAACACACATCAATGTGTGCTAATGAGTGGGTTTTTTTTTCCACTTTTGAGCATTTCTTATGCTCAAAATGTTTGTCTCCTGGATTTACAAGTGATGGGTTTTACAACATTTCAGCATATTTTTAATGACATCTTTCACTTGTGTGGCTTGTTGACTTACAGTATTTATATGGTTTCATGTTAAAGTGTTACTAAACCCATGACCCTGCATTCACTATATCTGGTCTCCCACAGTACACACAACATGGAAATGCAATTAGTTTAGTAAATATAAACTGCTAAATACCTTTTCTCATCAGCAGTATATAGCAGTATTGTGATTTCTAGCAGTGTCCAGCAGAGCACTGGTTACAGCTTGTAGGAGGAGTTTTCATTCTCCCCTGATTCTTTTGAGGCTGCAGGACCCCTGACCCTCTGTCTGAAGAGTGCTGATTGGCCCTGTGCTGATTACACACACCCTCCCAAAAAAAACTCTGTAGCAATACACAGCAAACTGAGCATGTGCAGATTGTCCCCAATGCTCTATTCTATCAGGAGATGGATTGGGGACAGTAGAAGAAGGGGAGTATTAGAGAAAACAGGATTAAACATCCTTTTTACACAATGCAGAGAATTAACCCCTTAGGTTCCACAGTGAGTATAACAAGCATAATGTTCTGCATATACAGACAGATTTTACTATTGTGGGTTTAGTAACACTTTAATGTGTATCATGCGTTTGTAATATTGTTGGATTTAGCATTGGTTGTTTTGGTGAAAATAAATGAGAGTTTTGTGTCTTCTTTATTGTCTGTGGCGTATTCCCTTATTCCCATTCTTTTGTACACAAGGACAAGGTCAAAGTGGCTCAGGGTAATTTTTTGGCTAATCTGTCAAGAGCAAGGATTGCAGACTCTGCAGAAGGTGTCCAGAGTGAACTGCTGGAATGCCTTGGCTGTGCACCACTCATTCAGCCAAAAGAACAATTCTACTGCATAACTGCTCTGTGTGGAAATGATCAGCTTGCAAATGTTATACTTTGCTGTCCAGACTGTTTATATTTTTAATATGCTTTCAGACTGAATATGTTATTGAATTTTGCAAACGATAAACGTGGATATGAAATCTATTGACGCATGCAGATCTCCACATACAAAATTAGCTTGGACAGTGTTATCCTAAGAATGTAAGCACATTTTAAATTGTAAATAATTATTTTTAAGAAAACATTGTATCGTCCCTGATGTAAACTGTATGACAAATGAGTTTCTCATGGTGTATACTCCTATTTGCCACTATATCTCTGTTCAAGACTGGGGATCAGATTCCTCTTCTATGATACTTACTCAGCAGTTATACACAGTTAGCAATACGCAGGTTATATCCAAGGGTCACTTCTCTTTATTGTCTTTCCCTCTTCCCCGCTGAATAATAACAAATGGGGGGGGGGAATAAAAAAGGGCAGAGGAGCATTTAATTTCTCCAGCAGCAGGTGCTTGTCTTCCATCTCAGGATGGTTGCCAACATCTGGTGCAATTGCCTCAGAAAACGCAGTAACAAGACGGCCTGCAGTTCAAACGGCGAGCGCGCATCGCCTCTTTAATGATAACAAGCTGTTGGCTTTCCTTCGGAGATGAATTCCACTCACAGATGTTTGTCTACTTTTGGCAATCTTATCACTGTAGCTTTGGTGATTATGCTCAACTGGAGACTATTACTGTAAAAGAAGTTTGAACTGCTTCCATTTTCTCATCTTTTTTCCTTCCCCCTCCTTTCTCTATCCTGCTTCCAAGATATAATTTATATCAACATCTATAAAGTTGGTGCTACTATTTAGAGGCTGTTTTATTTCTCTATGACCGCAGAATACTCGTTTACAGCAATAATCACATTCAGTCCTAGCAAATGTGTGTGTCGGCGGCAACAACATCATCGTGCAGTCATGTCTGTCTTCTGTTGGGCTGTACGGAAATTGAATTGCTTTTACATTTGGGTTTTGTACAATGCTGGAATATTAGAGGTCAATAAAGTATATCTTCGTAGAGCTATAATTTTTAGTGCTTGCATTATACAAAGTAATCGGTTTTCCATAAGTTGTTTCAGAGCCTATTTATAACTCTGGAAACAGCAAAGTGTCTGTGTTATGAGTAACTGACTCTGCTTGGGTGATGAAGAGGGTTCATACTTCTACTGTCATAATCAATAATGTACGAGCAGAAGACAAACTGATAGGATTGAAAGATTTACTGTGATGTGGCTCGGTAAAAATGCTATTAGGCCTTTTGGCTCTTCTGACAACTTTATCATTTAATAGTGAAGGGTTGCTTGCTTTCCTGCCTTCGTTTTTATTTTCAAATACAGTAGGGCGCTGCATCGTCGACCACCGTCACATAGCGTCCTCTCTGTTCTGCTAACTGGTGGGTGGCAATTCCCTTTGTTCAGGCAGGTGACAAATCACATGCCTGTTGCGCCATTGTTGTTCAGCTGAGTTATGTTGGGCCACCTAAGAACCTGAAAAACGTTGATAGTTGACATACAAAAGCTGTTGTTCTATACACATTTATTTCTAGAAGTGATGACTCAGTCTTGAATAAAGGTGATTGTCAGTGTGGTTTGTGTCTTGAAGCAGTAATCTTTCTTGTAGAGTGTTTGTATTAAATGTTAGTGTTTCTAATGGGCTTTATGCAAGATTTTGACTCATTTTTTTAATTTGGCTGAAATACAGTAATTTGTTTTAGTGGGTGTCAGTGTATCTGAATGTTTTTACATTTATCAAGCTTATAATAGCTATTTAACTTGCCCTGTATGTTTATCTGTTTTGCTTTAAAGAGAAACAATTGTTTATTCTGTTATTCAATTGATAATATATGGTATATTTCCTGTGTCGGCCAATAATTTCTATAACTGCCAAAAAAGAAATGTATCTCCTTGCAGTCATATTGACAAAGGTATCTGTACTCTCGCTACCTTTCAGAGAAAATTCTTAAGAGCATAAGGTAAATTTGAAAGCCGCCTGTTGAAGGGAATATTATCTTTAGCACGTATTTGCAAATAGTCCTTCACAGATAAAGGCATGCTGTGGGTGCAGTTTGTATTTTTGTCCATACTGGGACTGATTAATTAAAATTACATTGCTTCTTTACCTTCGTTTTCAGCAGGTTCTCTGGCACTGCATATCTTTTATACTATATTGTATATGCTAAAAAATATGTAAACGTGCAAATGTAATTCCTTTGAAAATCTCCATGTGAAAACATAGATCCGGGCATAAGTCCAGTGAAATAACCAGTCAGTGTCAGAAAGGCCCACAACAGTGTAAACAAAAGCAAAGGAGTCTTCATAGTTTATCACTAAAGCCACTAAGTGATTAAAAAGAAATTTGTGATGACATTCAAACTTGTGAGCAGGTGCACCCATCCAAAAAATCACACTGCAGCTCCTCATTATCCGATTTGACCCCTGTGCTTTATGAATGCTCAAACAGCACTTAGCGGTTTAAGGTCTACCATCAACCTGTAAATATTCTCCATCCAACCAGTATGGAATAGCCACAAGTTCTCAAAGGTAAGACATAAGAAGCAATCTCATGGTGTAAAGCCATATAGTCAAAATTTATTAAAAGGTTAAAAATGCGCACTCACAATAAAGATATAGCTGACAAGCTTAACAAGCATGTAACCTGGTATGGCGTTCCTATGGGTTAGACAGATTGGAACTCGACTGTCAATCCACTTACTTGAAGACGTCAACCTCATAGGCCCCATCCTATGCGTTTCAGTACAGATGACCTTGTCAGTAGGAATTGTGGGAGACAGGACCAAGTTACCTCTTATAAAGCATATCCCATGTTCTGCCAGGAGCTGTTTATTGTAAAAATCCTCTCTTCCCTCAAGTAAGGCCAGAAACGTCCTTCCAATACTGTGGGGAGTTAAGAGCAGCATCTCTGGCTGTGAAGGATTGTGGCACTTGCCCTCCTCCTCCTGTCCCTTTGTTTATTCAAAAAACTCATAGTATGGTTTCCCCAGACTACAAGGGATTCTGTGAATGGACAGAGGGGAGATCTATTATTCTTTAGCTCCTCCTCCCTTCACAGAACGCCTTGCAGTTTGGGAGAAGAATACTAGGAGCTTTGTAATTGGACAAGCAGCACCTGCTTTTCTTAACCCCTGCAGTGCTGGAAGTTGCCACTGGAAGTAGGATTTTTACACTAACCACCAGTCAGAACATGAGGTACACTTTATTAGAGGCAACTTATGTTACTGGTGCTGTGTTTCCCAAATGTATTTTTTACTGGCTTTCAGTTTTAAAGCAGTCTTTAACAACCTTTTATTAAACAGTAGCGAATTTTAAAATGAAAATGTTTTTTTAACCTTCATTGAAAAATAAATGTGCTTTCATAAGTAGAATACTGTAATACAGCAGTACCATGTCAAGTGGCGGCTCTCTTTTTATAACTTCCCTTTTACAAACTGAGAACATATGCAGTTTTCCTTATAGCCACAAGTGAACAGAGACATCTCACCAATGGAGTCCCAGTGTTATGTTAAAAGTAAGAGCATGGTGACCCTTTAGGATTGAATGCAGAGAGCATGTACAGGCCCAACTGGGAAAAAGTTGATGAGTGGCTGTGCAGTGCCAACAAGCTATACAGCTGATATCTTGCTAGATCAGGGACAAGTGAGTATAACACTGGCTTGGGAGGGAGCAATAGAGCAGAAGTGTAACTACACCAAAGGTGCAAGTATACTTTTTAATAAAAAATTGTGTATATAAAAAAAAAAAGTATTACCGGGGCATTATAGAATTAGGAGGGAAAGAGACTCCAGTAGTGTAAAACCCTTTTATTAAAACCACTCAATACATTCACCTAAAAAATATCAGCTATTGTACTCACATTTGTTTGTGTGTTCCACCCTGCACCCGGGTTAAAATGCCTAATCTCTTGACCATCCGGCTTCACTATACCAAGAGCGAGCTGCTCACCAGTGCACCATTTCTCACCACTTCTGATTGTCCGTGCCAGGTCAGGTTAACGTCACTTCTATGATGCCCCTGGTGATACTTTGAATAGGGAGAGGTGGATTCCTGTAAGTGGTATATCCGATTGGGGAATTTATACAATAGCACATATAGACCAACTCCTAAATGAGAAAGTCATGGCTGTTTGGTGAGTTTTTTGAAATGGTGGTGGTGCACTGTGGTGGAGTGAAGCACTGGGGATAGCATTGAAGCAAAAAAGAATTGATGTTTACACCATTCTTGCATGAAGCACTTTTAATTGCACATATGGAAGAAGAAAAGCAATAGACTATACATTCATGGAAGAAGCACTTTATATAAAGAGAAATTGCACTTTGTGGGCTGAATAGCACTTTTTAAGAATTTGTGTATTTGTACAGTAGATATTTAAGGGATATTTTTTACGATTTACTATAGGAGCGCTGTATATTGTGAGTAATGTTGATATAAGTACATGGTTGTGTGAACATACAGCTGCTGGACTGTGGGGAAGTGGTGTTAGCACAGGTGTTAATGGTTAGAAAAATGTATTTGTACTTTACTGATCCTATTTTGATATTGTGTCTGTTTTTTCCATAAGATCATGTGAGGAGCTAACCCTAACAAGAAGTTGTATGAGAAAATGAGAATAATCACAAATATGTAATGTGTGAAAAGTAACACATTGTTTTTGATTTAGCAGAGTTTAATTCATTGTGCCAATAATGCTTAATTAAGTCAAAACAGTGTTCATTCTCTGCTGCCCTGTCCCTGCCATAGGCATATGAAAAAGGGTTAAAGTGACACTAAACTGTATCCTTATTCTCCAAAACTAATTCCTACACATCCACTGCTTAACGGCATTGTAATCTATTTTTCATGAAATCATGTTTTTTACCTCATTGTAATGTCTTTAGTGAGATGCCAAATCTCTCCTTTTATCTCTCACTTCCATTTGAAATGAGCAGTACATGTTCATTGCAGTCATGTGCAGTGCTTTATGCACACTAGATATCCCATAGTCCACACTCCATAGTCTATCTCTGGAGCGAGCAAAAGAGGATGGCTACATTTCTACATACAGCAGGAACGTACATAGCCGCCTTCAAACAGGAAGTCGAATCGCACAGCAGCCAAAGAAGGAAAACGAAAAGGAATTTGAAGGATTTTTTTTTTAGTCAACAGCATATGCTTGAATTGAATTTGTTTCTTTTAAACCAATGTTTAAAGTCACTTTATCACTAGCAGGTAGTTTGCTCCCAGCTCAAAGATCTGTAGTCACAGCTTGTCTTTCAGGACCCTCCTAACTCTGTCAGCATCCATCCACCTCACTGTCCTTGGTCCGCAAAGCCTGTTGGCTTATGGAGTCCAGGCTGTACCTCCCTGTTTGCATTTGATAAACAGTTGCGTAAATATTGCGTAACATAAATAAATTGCAGCTATCATCTTTTTTTATTCTACAGGGCCTCTTTTTTTCAAAAAATATATAATATTCTGGGGTCTTAAGTACCTGGCATGCTTTCCAGTGATATGGGAATCAAATAAGTGCAGTGCCAGAAAACTAAAAATTGCATGTATCCCTTTAAAGTGGTTCTAAAGTCATTCTATGCATTAAGTTAAAAAACCTTTCAGTGCCTGTTTCTTCGCCCCCCCAGATACCTGTATTGATCCAGCTCTGCGTTCGTCTTCACGTCTTCTCTCCCCTCTTACTTCTCTCACAGGCTTGGCTGAGAGCAGCGGGTGCCATTGGCTTCTGTCACTGTCAGCAAAATTCAGTGAGTGGGGAGGGGGGGGTTTGGGAATCCATAGAAAGCAGCTTTTCATGGTGGCACACGCAGAAGAGGAGGGGCCTAGAGCAACAACTGGGGACACCAGAAGAGGAGGTTTCAGGCTGCTCTGTGCAATACCATTGCACAGACCAGGTAAGTATAGCTTTTTGTTAATGTTTTTTTATTTTAGGTAGTAAATAATTAATAGCTTTAAAGTAGAACTCTGGAAAACAACTTATTTTCCTATACAGTGGGGTTCTATTTATTGGAGGACAGAATGTGTTCTGCAGGTGTGACTTTAAGGCCATGAGCACATTTATTGTTTGTGTGAGAGTTTAGTGTTTAGAAACACTGATCAAGGAACCCCCTTTAAGATGATTCTTCAATTTTGGTTGATCCGGATTCTTAAATTTTGTGTAGTTCTGCCTGTTATGCATTCAGGATGCTGACAATTGTAACTTCCAACTAAGGTTATTCGGTGGATATGTAGTTGTTTCAGGGTGGTTTCTTTGGCTGAGTCTTCTAGTCTACTGTTTTGCACTGTGTCTTTATGTGGAGGCGGCCATCTTGGTAGAGACAGGGCTTGGCTTCCTCATGTCAGAGTCTCCAGCAGGAACAATATTGAGCAGCACAGTGGTGACATTACCAAAATTCAGTCCATAATTCCATAAGATTGACAGTCTGGGACAGCAGTGCTTTCGATTTACACTGCAAATATACAGTACAGCTCTGTTACTGTAGGAAATGCAGTACCTAGTCACGTTTGCATACCAGGAAGAGCACTACTATTTTCAGGGAGGATTTAAAGTCAAAAGGTACTGCTTAGACATGATTAATATTTCTAGATGTTCCCTATAATATATCAGATCTTCACTTTTTGGCTTCACTTCCACATTAACACTCTTAGTTTGTAAAAAAAAAAAACTAATGTCACAGTTTTAATTGTACAAATTTTAACTCCAGAATATGATGGCCTACTTTGGTTATAGAGCAGTGACTCTCAAAAATGTAACTTCTTCTGACTAAGGCACAACTTATCAGTAATAATCTCACGTTCATGTGAAGCTTGGCCAATCTGAAACAGCCTACTAACCACCCGCTATTATCATGCCCCCTGGTCTCATAAATAAACTGCCCACTCCCCCCAGTTGAAAGTCCTAGATCTGTTGACATTACACTACCGTAATGAAAGTTCCCCCTGCAGCTCTTGTAAAATTGAAGTTTTATGGCCGTGTTGGTGTGAATGCTTATTTTTAAATCTGTTAATCCATTTAAACCCTGTTGATGCATTGGCTAACAACAAACCGCAGCAAAAATGTATTGCTTAATTTTCAGTTGGCTTCTTGCTGTAGTTACAATATTAAAAATCCATTAAATTTTAATGTACATCATAAAATATGTGCTCCCGTGAAAGCTAGCACAGATAATTATTTCTGATGAATAAACCAAAAGGACAAGTATGTGAGAAGTTCATACTGCAGCTTTCAATTTTTATTATATACATCTCCTGCAGGGGCAATCATTGGGATGTTCCAGCTGGTTATTTCTGCCGCCCAAATCTCCCAGGAGATGGCTGACGATAATGCAGACTTGAACTAACAGAAGTGCCAATGTTTTCCTAGCTATATTTGTTAATGGTTCACAGGGGAAAGTAACTCTCTGTGGTCCATAAGATGATAGAGGAGACCTTGGCAGCTTGGAAAAGCAGAAGAATGATAACTTCAAGTCAATCCTATATGATTTTCTTTGAGGTCATGAAAAATGTTTTATGGCAAGTGTTTGATGTATCATGGCAATACCTTGTGCTGGGAACTTGAAGGAACTGAGACTGAATAACTGCTAATGTTGCATTTCCTTGTATCAGCTAAGCGATCAGATTCATTTTCAAGACTTCCTGCATGGCAGATGCCAACTTCTGGTCTGCTGACAGACAAATAGACATGGTCATATTTGCTGTACTGAGCCATAATTCAGACACAGACACCACTGTCTAATCCTGCTGCAGGATACTGTCAGGCAGGCATTAGGCTCATCAGGTGATCGTTGTGTTGGAACCCTACTGAGCTTATTCTTTCAAGAACGATCATCCTTTTTGCCGTAGGAATGATGAAATCCTGCCTCACATGTATGCTGTTTTATGTATCCAGCAGGTACAGCAGAAGAGGTAGGAGTCCAATCAACATTACCGACTTGTAAAATAGGTTCCTCTGTCATTGACTTCAATGTCTAAAGTTCTTGAATGCTGTAAATGAACACATTTTTTACTCTTTTTATAGTTAAAAGGATGATATTCCAGAAATCATTCTCTCATTTTACAAAGCAATATGACATACTGTTTTCCCAGCTTGATTCAAATTGTTCTCTACAAAGAGAATTTAAAGCCACATGGTCCAGCTCTTCAAGATTACATGTGCAGGGAATAGACACTATTTTGTACTCAGAGTGCGGTCTGTGTGATGTGAATAGTGACTCATTCCAAGGGGCCAAGATAGAAAGCAAAGTCTGCATGATGTTTAGATTGTTGAAAATCAAAAGGAGATACCACATATGTTATGCATACATTATAACACAGTTGGTATGAAGTATTTTACACAATATAGTGCAACAAAAATTTTTTTTTGCTAAACCAATGGGTATACTTCCTGTTTATATTACAAACTGAATGTAACATGGTAAAGTGTATCTACACCTAAAGAACAAACGTTTGTGTGTTGCAGTTTAAAATCTTAGACTCCACTCACACTAGGTTTTATCAAATCGCAGGCAGAATAACTTTGAAAACGTGCTGTCAAAATGAATGGAACCTGAAAATGCAGGATGTTTTTGTCACGAGCGCAGCGTGTTTTTCCGTGTGGCAAATGTGCCACAATCACGCAAACAAAATTGTGGGATGCACTATGACCAAAAAAGATTTCAGAGCCTGTTTGCATGTTTTCACACTGTGGCAGCGCGTTTTCAAATCACAGGGATTTCACCTGCAATTTGAAAAAACCCTAGTGTAAATGGAGCCTAGGATATGGTTGTCCTTTTTCAGTTAGTAATCCTGCCAGTAACACACTTCCTGTCCTAGGGTAACCATGCTCACTCAGTGTACTGTATCTGGGGGAGCACCATTGTGACCCTAGGACAAAAAGTGTACGAGGACTAGAAAAACACAACCCCCTCTCTTTATCTCCATAACATAGGTGGAGGTGTCCTGTTGTCCAAAGAGGAGAACTGGAAAGGGCTGAAAACACTGCTGTGATGACATTGCAGAATGCATAGCACATTTCTACAAGGTCACTAGATTTCCAGTAGGACCAATAGGTATTGTTTCCACTTATTGGGTAGATAAAACAAATGCTTTCAGTGGAATATTTACAGACCAATAGGGAGCAAATAGAAGTATTGCATTGTTGCAACAAAAGTAAACACAGAAATCATTCACATTGGTATCCATGAGTGGTGTAATTACCACTTATGCATGTTTCAGTGGAACTATTCAGTACATCATACGAAAATGAATGCAGGATGTACAGACACACTGAATCTGTAGCTGCCTTCTGTATAAACAGATGTATTTATTTTACTTATTTTTGGGTGCTGATAGATTTTTAAGTGTTTTATGGAACTTATACTTCTTGTGTGCATATTTGAAAGGAGCATAAAAGGCAGCTTGGGTTGAAACCAGATAGCCTACCGGTAAGTTTTTTTTATTTTTGTGGAAAAAGGCCAGTGCACACGGCAGAAACCCAAACAAACAAAAACATACAAACTACATGCAGAGTATGTCAAACAACAAAAGAGAAAAATTCTCAGCTTGCCAACCAGCCTGCAAACAAACTGAATTAACCTGTCTAACAGTATGCTTTAAAAACAGGGGTTTAGTTAGCTCACATTTGCAAATACATGTGCATACTGTTAGACAGGTTAATTTGGTTGTTTGCAGGATGGTTGGCAAGCTGAGCTGGGAATTTTTCTCTTTTGTTGTTTGACATCCATCACCCTTCCAAGTGCTCCTTGCTGTGAAGGCCAGTTATAGACTGGGGCAGTGGCCATTTTTTTCCATGCAGAGTATGTCTGTGATAGGAATTAAACAGAAGACCCCCAATGCTGTCAGATCAAACTGCAATGTACTGCGGCATGGTAAAATTTGTTTTGTTCATAGGGATACACCAATATATCGACCACCAAAAACTATCTGCCAAAAATAGGGTTATCGGTATTTCGCATCACATTGACTTCAGTGAAAAAATGCCCCCTATTGATTTCAATGCAAAAATGCCCTCTAGTGACTGCAATGCAAAGTTGCATTTCACAGACTTCAATGCAAAAACGCCCCCTAGTGAATTCCATGCAAAAATGCTAGCCACATTAATTAAAAAAAAAAATGAAACTGTCCTTTTTGTTTTTGGTTTTCGGCATACTGAATTTTTAGTTTCAACACTGGTATTTTCATTTCGGTTCACCATTAGTTTATAAAAATTGTCTGTGAACTATATAGTAGTTGAATTTGTTTGTCTAATATAGATAGTGTCCTGGTGCCTAATTCAGATAGTGTCATAGTGTATGATCTGCTTTACTGTTGTGAGAATGATCACGAAATACATACCTAATAAATGGCACCATACCTAACAAGTAGTCTGAATTAATAGTAAATGCAGTAAGAACTACATTACTATTTTAATATATGCATTAGCAATGATTGCTCAAGACCTAGGTCCTCTTTTTGCCTCACTAGGGCATCTTTTTTCTACAAATAGGAGTTTGTTTGAGCAGATGGTAAAAAAATAGTTAAAAACTGTGATTAAACGATACCACAGTTAGCCTGGCTGAAAACTATGATTATTGTATTGTATTTTTTTTTTTTTTTTTTTTTTTTTTTTTTAGAAGGTCTGCCCTCAGCATTGGATTGAACAGTAGGTGAGGGCAAATCTTCCCAATGGGGCCACTGTTAGAAATAAATATTTGATGGTGTTTCTATGCTGTTTGCGCTCTGTATAACACTAGAGTTGGGCATTAAAAGTTAAACTGTTAGGTACATCAATCTGTCTAAACCAACAGCATTGCCAAAGTGCAGCACCCTTGATATTCTTGTCATTGATTTTTGTCCTCCCATGGAGCCCTGCACCTTACACACTAGGTTTAAATCATGTCTAACTTGGAGATACCTCTAACATTGGTGTCCGTTTATGACACAGAGAATAGCTGCGAGTCAGAGGATCACAGCTATTCTCTGGTCATTCACAGTTTATGACACTCAGGAGATCAGCGGAGAACATGTTCAGCCCTTCACTGGCGATCTGTGTTCTCCCTCCAGATTCTCCAGCCCAGAGCTGGAGAATCGGAGGAACCGCAAACTAAGCAGCGATAATTTACCTCTGCTTAGTAAACTGATCTTTTACTGTAATCTCGCGAGATTATAGTAAAAGCAGATGTTTTCCAGAGTTTGTAGACCGTTCTCCAGCGTTTGTAGACCGTTCTCCCTTCGTTCGGAGAACTGATCTACACTGCTTCATAAAAGGCATTCACAGGAGAACTGTGTTCTCCGAGAATGCCTGAGAACTGAGCGGTGATCATTTACCGCTGGTTCATAAACGGACACCATTATCTCAGAGCCAAACCAATTTGCCATTTAAAAGTTCAAGGCCAGAGTCTCAGTGACCAGTAGATTATTACAGAAAACTGTTGATGAAGCTTAGCTCATTGAGCGGTAGGGCTTGGCTTTAAATCAGGCAGAATTCAAGCGCTATTAAACCCAAAAACATACATTTATTATTCTGTATTGCAGCTTACCAATCATTAAATATGATGGCTGATTTTTTTTAAATACTTTTTATTTGCTTATTTTACCTGGTAAACACAATTCAGTCTTCGGGTGTCGACACTCTGGATGGAGAAGCAATGCCAAAGGAAAACAGCTTTGAACAGCACCATTGTTAATCTAGGGAGACAGTTGCTTTAGATGCACTAGAAAGTTTAAATGGACCTGACTAATAAATTAACTGCTTGCCTACTGGGGCATGTTTTAAAATGTTTCACATTCTTGTTAAAATCTGCATTTTTTTTTCTAGTAAATTTCATAGAACCCCCAAACATTATATATATTCTGAAGCAGAGATCTTTGAGAATAAATGTTTGGTTGTTGCAATTTTTGTCACACAATATTTGCACAGAAATTTATCAAGTACAAATTGTAGGACAAATACACTTTTAGTTTTAAGTGCACACAAGTGCAACATGATGCCTAATTTTTTGGATGTTGCATCGAGTAAATGGATACCAAGCATGTCAAGATTTAAAATTTTGCATGCCTATGACAACAAATTACAGTACCTAAAATTGTCCATAGGCAATGCTTTAAAAGCCTTTTACAGGTTATCAGTTTAGAGCTAAACATAAGCTATGGTGCTAGCATTTTTACGCTCACTTTGATGTTTGTAGTGATACCTCACATGTGTGGGCAATCACTGTTCACATATGTGCGCCAGGCCTCTGTGTGCATTTGCATTTGTGTATAAGCACAAGGGGACAAGAGTGCTGTTAATGTTTTTAGATATTATTTTTATTTATTTTATTCACTATTTTTTTTTTGTACATTTATTGCTATTGTAAGGGGTGAACAAGCTCCCTTGTGATAGCTTTTGGCAGTGACAGCTACTCCTTATTGAGACATTAGGGATCTGTTAAAAACTGTCATATCTCCCCTGTCCTTCAAAACATCTGATGAAATACAGATCGTGTCTGATGATATGCTTCCCTGGCTGTAACGGCCAGGGAATGACAGCAGTGAAAGCCATAGTTTCCGGCTTTATTTTGTCACTATCAAGATCAGGGAATGAATGTTCTTCCTTCTCTTCTGTGGGCAGTTGACCTGACTGCTTACAGTTGTCCTAGGTACCCCCTGGGAAAACAGGAAAGACTGGGAACAGTTGTGGAGGGAGACCCTTCCTGAGTGCTATAAAAGTGATCAGGCAGCTGTAAAGCCACTCAGATCACTTTTACTGAAAAGGCTTTTAAAAACAGTGCAGCTTCATTCTGGTATAACTATATGCTCAAGTATACTATATATACAGTATATATACGGTGAACAGCAAGAAGTTAAAGACAAAATCCAGCTAATACTTTTTTTAAGCTGTTACAGCAACATTTTTTTTCCTTTTGAGATCAAGGTTTTGTATGAATGAATAAAGGCTTATCATAGTAAGAACTCCTGTCAGTTAAAGAGGAAGTATACCCATCAATTTATCAGTTTCAAAAAACTATTACATTCCCAGCACATGCTGGGAATATAACTGTTACAGTTCCTTGTGCTATCAACCAACTGTCAAACCATCAAATGTCTGGTGTCCTAGCTGGTCATATGAGCAGCATCATGGCAGTTGAAGATCAAACAGAGGCTAAGATGGCAGCATTTTTGGCTGAAAAGGATAAGAGGGTTTAGTTCTGCTTTAATTGGTTTATCTCAACATTCTGACACATCTGCCGGTCTGTTAAAATAAGTTTAAAAAAAAAGAACAGATCACCAGGTGAAAGAAAAAAAAATTAAAAAGGAAAACTAATGCAGCCACCACAACAAACAATTGGTAAACTGCAAAATATTTTTTGGGAGGTTTAATACTGCTTTCAAAAGTTTTTGAGTACAGTGCCCAGAAACTCCAAAAGTACCCAGAACTTGATTAATGGGTGATAAAGTGTACTTAAAGGCACTGAAAGGTACCTGTTGTGTTTTTTTTTTTTTCGGTGGCACTGTTGTTAAGAAACATCAATGTATACCTAACAGGATCGTTTTAAAGGAATATGCCATCCATGGCAAACTTCTCTAATTTGCATCTAACCTGTTATTTAAAACGAGTACAGGCAGAGATACATTTTCATTGATTGACTGGCTGTCGCCCTATAAAAGCCAACGACGATAAGTAAGGGCTCGTTCACACTAGGCTGTTTTGCCAACGCTTGCCAAACGCCCCTATAGCGTTTGGCAAGCGTTGGTCCGGCGTTTGCAGAGCGTTATTAACGCTCGACAAACGCTCCGCAAATGCCGCATGCGCGGTTTAGCGGCGGTTGCTAGGCGTTTGCCGAGCGTTAATAACGCCCCACAAACGCCTATAATGCAGTTTGAGTGGTGTTACCGCTCCGCAAACGCCCCGCAACCGCGTCGCAACCGCACCGCAAACGCCGGCCGGGCGTTTGCGGAGCGGCACCATAGACAAGAATAGGAGGCTTCAAAGCCTCCTGACTCGTCCAGAGGCGTCCGTTTTGCCGCAACGCAACGCGACGCGATGCAAACGCTCCCGTTAGAACAGCACCATGTGCTCTAATGTGCAGAATTGGCAGAGGCGTTTGGGAAGCGGTAAAAACGCTTACCAAACGCCTCTCTGCCGCCTGCACACAAGGCTAGTGTGAACGTAGCCTTAGAAACTTTTTTTCACAAGAGTCATCACAGTGGTTAAAAGTCAATGGTCAGCCTGCTTCAATACAATGACTGTGTAGCTGAATTTATAAAACCCTTTTGGCCACAGAGATGTTTTACAAGCTGTGATAGCTTCCTTGCCTTTAAGGTTATTAGCTTTGTTTTGAAACATTATCCTTGATGCTGTCAAGGTGTCAGGTTTTGCTCGCTTTTTTGATTGTCCGCATAATTGCAAAGGTAAGAATATTATTAAAACAGTGGGGAGCACATTCTATTTCATTAAGTCAGTTTCGTACAGTATATTGACAATTCTGCTCATATCTAATAGTCTCCATTAAACTGATTAAAAATCAATTTGTCCTTTTGAAATTAATTCTTATATTTTCATGATGCAAGAAGAGGAAACATAATAAGGTATACAGAAAAGTCCCTTTTTACAATTTGTTGCTTCTCTACAGTGATTTGGTAATATGTTTGACACCAGTTTATTAGCAGACTAAGTAAAAGCCACAGGACTCAGGTGTATATGAAATATTGGGCCCCCCATTAATGTCTCGTACAGAAATGCTGGGTATATTTCCACTTGTCTTTTTAAACCATATAAGCTTGCTAGGGGTTCAGACAAGAAATTAGAGAATTGAATTAAGGATGTGGACTGAGGGAAAATACCACTTTACTCTCAGTTTTATTGCCTCCTTATTAAAGTGCGTCTATGGTGAAAATGAAAAATCCATATATTCTTTTCCAGTTTGCATTTCAATAATTTCTAGCATTTTAATCTGAACAATCTCGAAGTTTGTAAATTTACTTTGTAAAGATTCCCATACATTTACTTCCTTTAATTCTGTGACATGAGTTTACTATTCACAGAGCCTGCCTTCTGAACTACAGAGCTGCTGAGGAGTTACAGGAGTTGAAGTATTTATAGGAATCAGTTCTTGCAGGCACCAAATGTAATGTAGTGCAGTGTGTTTTTGTTTTCCCATAGTTTAAAAGAAAGGTTTTTTGGTTACTGTTTCAGGCCTCTTCATGCAAGAATGCAGAATATGTTACATGAATTGCATTCATAGCAGAAGAAATTAATGATCAACCTCTTAGCATGGCATCTTGTATTCTTTTTTTACTGAATACAAGACTTTATCTGAATGGACAAGGTGAGATCTTGCTGTTCATACCTACCCTCTGCTCCCCTTGTCAATTCAGAGCAAGCCTTGTATTTTGTGAAAAAAATTCAAGACATTTTCTAAATCAAAGTGTTGAAGAGTGAGCGATCCCCTAATATTACTAAAATGGCAGTGGATCTCACCAGAGTCAAAAGATCAAAGCAGACAGTAAAATCTGGAATAGTGCACTGCAGATTTTTAGCATTCACATCAACCCTCTGGAGAGAGCAGGACAAGAATTAACAGCACACAGCAAAATTTTCCTTTTCTTGAGTTCAGCTTTATGAAGTGGTCAGGGGCAGGTATTATACTGTCACAGTGCAGTGTTAGTGCGGTCGAAGAAAAAAAAATATCAAATCAAGCTCGCTATCCCTGTTTAGCATTGCTTGGCTGTATGATGGAATGATAAATGTCTCCACTGTATTTTCTTAAGGCTGTACTGTGCTTCCACTGGTTTAGTATATGGCTTTTTGATAATTTTTACCCCCTACCGTACTATAATCTCACTCGTAGTACTATCTTGTGTTTATAACTCGATTTCTGTCATTTCAGTTTCTGTAAGGACCCTCTAGGCAATTATATATCATATATGAGTTGTAAATTGCATGTAGGAATTTTTCTTTTTTTGGTAATTTTTCTTTTTCTAATCTCGCTGACAACCAGTCAAGTGTTAGTTTTTTGAGCTATAAATGATTGATTTGCTACTTTTCCACATGCCTTGAGTTAAAAAGATGTACAAATCAATTAAAGTCTATCTCCACTTCTGTAAATTATCAACCCACACCAAAAAAAATAAGGAAAACCTTAATACATGCATTTAAGTGTAAGTTCATCTTTTCAGAACAAATGAAAAGGTTGTGCTTGTCTTTTGATGAGCTGTTAGTGCCATTGCGGTCAATTCGCATGTGATAACCTGGTCACGTGTTCATTTGCATAAATTATTGCATGAGATAATGAGTCAATTCATGAAAGTAAAATATCGAATGTGCAGTAAATACTGCACATTTGTTAAAATAGTGAGATAAATACCGCCCAAAAAATTAGATAAATCACTAAAGTAAATTCATTAAAAAAACTCACATTCATAATTTATTACCAGGTGTTTGCTTGCGGTATTTTAGAAATGTACAAAACAACAATTAGAGGAACTCTCCACTGGCCAGAAAGTGAAAAGTATACAATGTATCAGTGTAAAAGTGTTCTCCTCTGAGCTCAGGAATGAAAATAAATTGTAACATTTCATCAGAGGGAGATCATCTTGTGAATGAAAGCACACTACAATGTTTTCATAGTTTCACAGTATTGCTGTATGCATTCTGATGCAATGTTAGCCTGCAAAAAAAAAATTGTGAAAAAGCACAACCAAAAATAAAAATTTAAGTGCTAAATATCGCAAAACACAAATATTTAACGCTTCTGGTAAATAACGAGTGTTTTTTAGTGAATTGACTACTTTTGAAATCAATACCGCATGAGTTATTTTAACTCAAAAATTAATTCGGTATTTATCTCTTAGTGAATTAACCCCAATGTATCCAGTGTGTAGCAGTCTGGGGATTTGAAATCCCCACTCTTCTGTCCCTTCATTTTGCAGGGCCTCCAGGGCAAACCATTGTGATTCTAAACCATCCTTGGTGCCCTCCAGAAAGGAGGAGGAGAAAAGTGGGGATTTTAGATCCCTAGACTGCTACACCTGCTGTGTGAGCACAGATGGTTCATTACCCTAAGAGGTAGGTACAGCAGGGATCAGGGGGGTGAGGAGGGTGTAGGGTGTTCACTTTTTCATTTTTTTCTGAAAAGGTGAACTAATCCTTCATGCCCACCATTATTCTGCCCTGTCCAGTGATATCATAGGTCCTTCCTTTGCTGTGCGTTGGTGGCCAGTCCTTGCTGCTGCACTGAACCTGCACTCATGAAAAGCTACGTGAGTGCCATCAAGTGCAGCACTACTATAAATCCAGGCTGACCTGATGATGTGCTCCCCAGGTGGCTTGTCAAGACAACCTAGACTCAAGGGTTGAATAAGGCTGGCCATCTTTTAACTCAGAAAAGGAGCAGCATCTAGTAGAGTAGCTGACTTTCTATGGAGGCTGCGTTGAACTGAGTAGGAGTATTGCAGCAAAAGCTGATTTTTTTTTAAACTTTATCCGTGCTGGGAAATGTATTCATTTGTTTTTGGTTATGTGTAAACTACAGTTCCACTTTAAGTAATATATTCCAACATACATCCAAATGTTAAATATGTATATCATTCACTGTTTTTACAATGCATGATTTTTTACTTTTTACAGCCATTTGGCAGATCATGATCTGTTAAAAGTAGCAGTTGGAAATTTTTATTTTCTTTAGCAAATCCCTTTGAAAGAATGTGTGGTCATCACCTTTTGACACTTTCCAAAAAAAAAAAAAATGTTTTCTAGCTGCTAATTTTTCTCATGTTTCTCTTATTTGAATGCCATGCATCTGGTATGTATGATCGAGTGAAAGTGGGACATCTGTCCAATGAAATGTGAGTCTCCGTGTGTTCTGCTGAACATTCTGCCCATGTATCATAATACATAGCAAGTGTTTACTTACAGTCAAACAAGACTATGTATCATATCTCTGGGCTGCAGCCGACAAAGACAAAGATTTATTTTCTTGTATGCTTTACACGTAAAAGACACTGACTGACAAACACAATAGCATCCTTAGTAAATTACATATTGCCATTTCTTCCTCAGCATCATCAATCAGATAGGCTTTCCAGATACCTGATAAACACAGGTGAATATCCTTAGGCATCTAACCTTAACTGGATATTTTCTGTGTTTGTCTGTGCATTCAACATATAAACACAGCATGTATTCTATGAATTTCTGCAACTACATGCAACATTATTAGATTAAAAAAAATGTCATGCAGTTATGAACATCCAGCAATAACTAATACAAAAAAAAGAGAGCGAGGAAAAAAAGATATCTTACTGAAAAAAAAAAAACTGTAGCTGCTGAATTTTAAAATACAGATACTTACCTGTCCCTCGGTCCAGCGGTGTCTTCACCACCGCCGGTTTCACCGGCCATCTTTTCTCCCTGCCGCCGGCATCTTCAGTGTGGGCACCTGACTGTGACAGCTTGCGACTTCACAGCTGGGTGCCCACTGTGCATGCGCGAGAAGCACTGCTCTTTGTGAATGGCTCCGTAGTCTTCTGGGACCTGTCACGTGTCACAGAAGACTACAGGGAGGGAGGGGGGAAGGACAAAATCCACTTTCGATCACTTAGGCGATCGCAGCGGACGTGGGAGTGGGTGCCTGTCAAATTCGGGTACCCGCTCCCCCCCTGCTCCCCAAAGGTGCCAATCCTTAATGGGAGTGGGGGACAAAGGCTTAAGGCGGTACTTCCCCTTTTGGGTGGAGCTCCTCTTTAAGGCTGGCAACTCCTAAACTTGAGTTTAGGAGTTTTTGGCATTCTTTTGTCAAAGCTCCTAAACGCAACTTCATAAAAGCCTATGTGTCTATGTACAAATAGGCTTTTAGCAGAGTTTAGGAGCTGCCACGTTAAGGTGTGGTTAATCTTCCCTCTCCTGAATGTGGAAGAATCACATTCATGATAGGAGTGTTTTGACTGCTGGCTATGGAAAAATGAAAAACGGGTAATGTCTTTACACACATTTTTGCTGCTTTTTATGTTTTCCCATGGTCAGGGTAGGCTAGTGTACATGTAGCCCAAGGGAAGTAGTGTATAGAATATACTCCCTTAGTTCTCATTCTTATGGTTGAGTCCTGAGTTTCTTAATACTGTATATCTTTAGTTTATTTCCAGGCCTCAGGAAGACCTTACAAATTTAAAATGCCTGCCTGTCCTGTCTCTCAACACACACACGTACATGTATAATTTCTCTATAAGGTATGATACCTATTGATGGAAGTAAGTCATAGATCATCTATAATATGGTTGAAAGACAGGCATGTATGTACCCCAATATCATGGCAAAAATAAAATAAAAATGACAGTACCCAGTTGGCTTGCGCCATGTAGTAGGGTAACTTATACCATTGTTTCCAATTGCATTGCGGCCTGCTCACAACTGTCTGCTGCCCTGCAGTAAAACACATACATTTTACTGCATGAAAGTACATTTTAATTAGAAATCCCATTTTTTTCCTATGTGGCTGGTTAACTTCAGTAAGCTGCAGTTTAGTGTGGTTTTAAAAGAGAAGTATGGGCTTTTTTTCCCCTCCCAATTATGCTTACCTAGGTGGATGCAACATCAGTCCGATGCTGCATCTGTCCCCCATCAGCTCTAAATGTGAGAGCTCACCGATCACATGATTGCTGAGTTCTCACCGCCACTCTGAGTAGAGAACTTACTCACTGCAGTGCTGGACTGTGGAGGGGGACGCGGAAGGAGCAGAGAGCCCGAGCCAGGTGCCGCTCCAGACTCTGGGGTGGATCCCGGGATCTTTCACCAGCCTGGATCGGTTGAGTGACGTCAGCTGAAAATGAGTCACAGGAGAACCACAGGAGAAGTACAGCCAAAAGAGCTTCTCCTTTAAGGGGAAACTATTCAAGCTCTTTCACATCTATGTGTGTACATTGCTATGTACGCTGCAACTTGTGCCTACAGGTGTGATTGAGCCCTTATTTTTTATTAACATTATTATTTTTTTAAGTGCACAGTGATGAAATGCACAGCCCATATATACTTTAGAAGCCCATTTTACATAGTGTTACAACAGCCTACAGTACATGTTCTTGCAAGATAATTTAATTACCTATATACCTGGTTACACCTTTTCATGGTTTAATAAACAGACGTAAAAAACGAATATTGGCCTTTTTTTTGTCTTTGTGCCTGTGAAATTGTAGATCTTCAGCAGTGAAGACAATCTTACTGCCTTAGGAGTGCAACATAGGCTGATTTGGATCACTGATTTTGCTGTGTTGTAGCCCTTGTGAGAACACTTTGCATCACATTCATAATCTTCTCAAGTTGGATGCATCATGCAGGCAAGGTACTATAGTGTAATTGCATGTCATATCTGAGTGAGAGACGAGCAAGTTTATTGATTTCAAATATCTTTCTAAATGGTCTTGGCTGTGTTTAGCCAGTGAGATGAACTACTTTAAGGTTTTCTTTTGGTGTTTATCGCTGAGAACAGTTGCTGCTCTTTTAGTTTAAGACCTAATGCAGGACAATTTTTTCTGCTTAGACGCAATTGCCCACTTACTCCTAAATGAGAAGGTAAAAGACTTGAAAGTGCTTTGACCTCATCCTCATTTTGATTACCTTTCATTCTAAACTTTTTTGAACAGTGCTTAATGTCTGATGAAACGATACAATTTGACTGTGTTTTTTTTATTTTGTTTATCCCAGATTTTCAGAATGTACCTACAAAAAAAAGTCTTATGCTACTTTTAGCAGAATAGGAAATAAACCCTCTGTATTAGAGGCATTTCCAACAGACAAATAAAAAAAAAAAATCTTTCTTGCTGGAGATTTCACTAACCCTTTTCCCAGAGCTGAAACTATCTGATGCTAAATCAGCAGTGTAAGTTATTTCATGGTCTGAAAGTCATGAGACAAAGGTTGCGGTAAAATCGAGAAACGTTTAGTTGTCCTTTCACCCCTTTTACTTTATCTTCAATTCCGTCAGTACAGAGCACGGTGGAAATACATTGTGGCCTGTTTTGAGTACTGCAAGGGCAGCTTTGGAAGCGTGGGCACAAGGTCCCTCTCAATTTCAAACGATCTTGGGAGGTGAAGTGTGACTTAATTTTCAGGAAGGTGCTCACTCTCGTTTTTCCTGGGCTGGTCTTGTAGTGTCACCTTGAGTTTCCAGCTTTTAAAGGCTTCTCCTTGTTCAATTATTAATTATCTCTTCTATCTCTCTTGAAGCTCGCATATATCTAGGAACAGATTAACTGTTCTGTTTTATAAATAAGAAAGGCAGAGGCTGATGTGATTGGCAGAGATACTCATCCATCCCATTGTACACTGACTCATGTTAAGAGGAGTCCTTCCGTGCATGCATGCATGGATAAGTTTCTTTTTTTTCAGGAACAGTTTGTATCTTGGCAGATCAGTGTGCTAGTAAGCAATATTAGATTGTGGGTTAGCGTAAGAGCAGCTGGCAACTGTGCAAGAAGTAGAGCATTATGGGAAAATAATTCAGCCTGCATTTCCCACATCCTTTTTCAGTCTTTTACTGTTCAACACAATTCTCCCTCGCTAGTTGCTGGTATTAAATACAGGAGCATTATATAATATCGTGTGTCAAAATATACTTTTTAAAAAGTCTTCCTGCTCGCATTTTTTTTAAACTTAAATTTCTGCTTTAATATGAGGAATAAGTTTTAACTAGGTACAGTCATGGCCGAAATTGTTGGCACCCTTGATATTTTTCCTGAAAATCAAGTATTTCACACAAAAAAGGTATTGCATTAACACATGTTTTGCTATACACATGTTTATTCCCTTTGTATGTATTGGAACAAATATAAAACAGAGGCAGAAAAGCAAATATGACATAATGTCACACAAAACCCCAAAAATGGGCTGGACAAAAGTATTGGCACCCTTAACTTAATATTTGGTTGCACACCCTTTGGAAAACATAACTGAAATCAGTCGCTTCCTATAACCATCAATAAGCTTCTGACACCTCTCACCCGGAATTTTGGACCACTCTTCCTTTGCAAACAGCTCCAGGTCTCTCTTATTGGAAGGACACCTTTTCCCAACAGCAATTTTAAGATCTCTCCACAGGTGTTCAATGGGATTTAGATCTGGGCTCATTGCTGGCCACTTCAGAACTCTCCAGCGCTTCTTTGCCATCCATTTCTGAGTGCTTTTTGACGTATGTTTGGGGTCATTGTCCTGCTGGAAGACCCAGGATCTTGGACGCAAACCCAGCTTTCTGACACTGGGCCCTACAGTGCGACCCAAAATCCTTTGGTAATCCTCAGATTTCATGATGCCTTGCACACAGTCAAGGCACCCAGTGCCAGAGGCAGCAAAACAACCCCAAAACATCATTGAACCTCCACCATATTTTACCGTAGGTACTGTGTTTTGTTCTTTGTAGGCCTCATTCCGTTTTCGGTAAACAGTAGAATGATGTGCTTTACCGAAAAGCTCTATCTTGGTCTCATCTGTCCACAAGACGTTTTCCCAGAAGGCTTTTGGCTTACTCAAGTACATTTTGGCAAACTGTAGTCTTGCTTTTTTATGTCTCTGTGTCAGCAGTGGGGTCCTCCTGGGTCTCCTGCCATAGCGTTTCATTTCATTTAAATGTCGACGGATAGTTCGCGCTGACACTGATGCTCCCTGAGCCTGCAGGACAGCTTGAATGTCTTTGGAACATGTTTGGGGCTGCTTATCCACCATCCGGACTATTCTGCGTTGCAATCTTTCATCAATTTTCCTCATCCGTCCACGACCAGGGAGATTAGCTACAGTGCCATGGGTTGCAAACTTCTTGATAATGTTGCGCACTGTGGACAAAGGCAAATCTAGTTCTCTGGAGATGGACTTGTAACCTTGAGATTGTTGATATTTTGCCACAATTTTGGTTCTCAGGTCCTCAGACAGTTCTCGTCTCCTCTTTCTGTTGTCCATGCTTAGTGTGGCACAGACAGACACACAATGCAAAGGTTAAGTGAACGTCTCTCCTTTTTATCTGCTTTCAGGTGTGATTTCTATATTGCCCACACCTGTTACTTGCCCCAGGTGAGTTTACAGGAGCATCACATGCTTGTAACATTCTTATTTATCCGCAGTTGTGAAAGGGTGCCAATACTTTTGTCCAGCCCATTTTTGGAGGTTTGTGTGACATTATGTCGAATTTGCTTTCTTTCCTCCCTTTTTTTGTTTTGTCCCAATACACACAAAGGGAATAAACATGTGTATAGCAAAACATGTGTTAATGCAATACGTTTCGTGAGAAATACATGATTTCCTGGAGAAATATCAAGGGTGCCAACAATTTCGGCCATGACTGTATATGTTATCAGCTAGCAGGGCTGTGTGGTGTGTATTTGCTGTGAACTGCAGGTCCCATTATGTCCTGCTGTTTTGGGATAGCAAATTACGCTAAATAAGTATAAGACCTTTTAAATTCAAAATCTGGATTTGAATCAGTAGGGGTAGGAGTTTTGTTTTTACATTTACTGAAAAGCTTAACTATCTTATTCCAATGAATTTTGGTGTGAAATGGACACTTTGCTGAGCAGCATAGTATTTTTGTGCTAGCTGTATTTTGTACAATCAGAAGATTTTGCTCCTCAAAGACAGGTGTTGCTTAAGTTTTGTGACCTCAATGTACACTCACTCTTAGCTTTTTGCTACAGTGCTCAGCATAAATGAGTACACCCTTTTTGAAAAGTAAGATTTTAGTCAATATCCCAATGAACACAGGAACAATTTCCAAAATTTTGACAAAACTGAGTTTTATAGAACATTTGTTGAGCTCATTACATGAAAGTAAGGTTAACAATATTACTTAGATTACAAAATCTTCAGTTTTACTCAAATTAGTTGATGCAAAAATTAATACACCCCACAACAAAAACTACTACATCTAGTATTTTGTATGACCTCCACGATTTGCAAGGACAGCACAAAGTCTTCTAGGCATGGAATGAACAAGTTGATGACATATTATTATTATTATACAGTGTTTATATAGCGCCAAAGGGTTTGCTCAGCGTTGTACATTAAAGTGGGGGGACAGTACATGAGACAATACAGTAACAATACAATACACGAGGGGTTTGAGGGCCCTGCTCTTTCGAGCTTACAATCTAGGAGACATATTGCAACATTTTTTCATTCTTCAAGAACAACCTCTTTTAGAGCCTGAATGCTGGATGGAGAGTGATGCTCAACCTGTCTCTTCAGAATTCCCCATAGGTGTTCAACTGGGTTCAGATCAGGAAACATACTTGGCCACTGAATCACTTTCTCCCTGTTCTTCAGAAATGCAACAGTAGCCTTAAATGTGTGTTTTGGATCATTGTCATGTTGGAAAATTACACGACGACCAAGGGCACGGAATGATGGTATCTTCTCTTTAAATATAGAGCAGTACATCTGTGAATTCATTACACCATCAATGTAATGCAGCTCCCCAATACCAGCAGCACGCATGCAGCCCCACAGAAGAACACTGCCAGCACCATGTTTCACTGTAGGCACCATGCATTTTTCTTTGCACGCCTCACCTTTGCGACCCCATACAGTTTTGGAGCCATCAGTTCCAAAAACATTTATCTTGGTGTCATCACTCCAGAGTACAGAGTCCCCATAGTCGTCTTAATTTTTAGCATGGGCCCTAGCAAATTATAGACAGGCTTTTTTGTGCTGTCCGTTGAAGGCCTGGACATCTCTCTGAGATGGTTGCAGTTCCATTTTTGTTAAATTTCTGTATCACCTTTGCTACAATATTCTGACTGATAAGTAAAGCTTTGCTGATCTTCTTGTAGCCTTCACCTTTCTTGTGTAAAGAAATTATTTTCTTTCTCAGGCCTTGTGACATTAATCTTCCATGTGGTGCCATTGCTGACAGCATGAAATGGGAAGGGGTTTTCTTAAGTAATGCCCTGTTATAATCAAATGTCTGCTGGACACCTGTTTAATGAATAATTAGACTCACCTGTAGTTGAAGTCTTGTTAATTAGGATTTTGTTGTCTAAAATTTAGCTTTGCTCTTAAGACTTTCATTGAGGTGTATTCATTTTTGCAACATGGTCTTGAATGAAATTGTTAGGAAAAATACTTTCTTGTGTGTGCAAATTGCAAATCTTGTTTGCAATCAATGGCCCGCATTTGTGGGAGTAGTTTGTAGCATAGTGTCCCATAGAAAACGTTGATTCTGAAATGAAAGTAAAGGTTTTCTGACCAATCTGTTGGGGTGTACTCATTTATGCTGAGCATTGTATATGCAAGATATTCTAATTGTGATACTCCCATAACCCTGCATTCATCCCCCACCAAGGGGCACTTTGATATGTCTTGTGACTTTACATATATTATTTGAAATGTATGTGACTGAACTCTTATTTAAGTGGCAATAAATTTGTCAACACTAACCTCCCTTTCAGGAATGCAATGTCTGTGAGTCCCCTTGCTGCCGCCAACATCTTCACCCAATCTTCTGCTGGGCATTTTGATTGGCTGGCTCAGAATGACATAACCTAGGAGTTAATTCTGGCACTGTGACATGCTGGGAATGTACACTCAGCTGTGCATGCACATTCAAAAGAAATTTGTGAACAGGAAGGTAGGAAACCTTTATAGCAAAAGAAATAGTGTGCCAGCTTCAATTGTGGACTTTAAAATGTGAGAATAAGTTTTAATTAGGTCCACATTACCAGTTGGCGGTGCTGAATAGGAGACGTTTTTGTTGTGCACTTGCTGTGAACTGCCCCTCCCTGGAATACCCTCCTTGTTATAAACTCTATTGAGCTGAATGTCATTTTCTATTTTAGCTATGGCATGAACAGTGTGAGGCATATGGTGCCACACAGTGATTGGTATCCGCTGAAAAACACTCTTATGGCTATGGATACAGAGAGAATGAAATAGTGCAGTACTGCAGGATAATGGCCAAAAGTCAGTTTTACGCATTTTTTTCCCCCCACCAATTTAGTCCAGCTATGTGAATGTTGTTTGAAAGTACAAGGCCTTTCTGCCGCTTCAAGAGTTTAATGTACTATAAATATATTATTCACATGTAATAAAACACGATGGCTCTGAATCATCTCTTCCAAGTCAAGCATGGCTGTTTATCAGAGCTACAGAAGCATGTATGTAAGCATGTTGCAATCAGATCTTAAAATTCTTGTAATTGTGTCTGCTGTAATCTGAAAATGATCATAAGATATTCATCATTTAAAAATGCAAGTTATGAGTTTGCTTTCCTATGGTCATATTCATATGTATGAAGTTCTGGGTATACATATGCAGAATTATAAACTGACATTAGGGATGCACATGTAATACAATTACTTACCCATGGTGAGATTAAATAGCAGTTTGGAGAAAACGTTTGTGCCGGAGCTGGAGGGTGCAAAATCAGACTTATTTCTGCATAGAAACCAATCAGCTTCCAGGGTTTATTGCCAAAGCTTATCTGAACAAGCTGAGGTTAGAAGCTGATTGGTTTCTATGCAGAAGTGAGTCTGATTTTGTACTCTCCAGCTTTGGTAAATAAACCCTCAGAGTGTCTAATTCAAATGACATTAGAATTCTATGTAGAATATGTGCCGTATGGTCATTGCTTTCATTATGATCTGGAATTATTATACATCCCTGCTCTCTTGTACTGAGTCCTATAGTTGTATACGGAAAGCCAGTTGGTATTGGCAAGAAAAACAAACATGTAGGGCCAGCATTAAGGCAGTTTATAAAATTCAGTAATGTGCCTCCCACAAGAGCTTCCAGAAATCTATTCAAATGTTGACCTTTTGAATTGGTATTTGCATAGGTTTAGGTTTATCCCAAACCATAGTTGATAGTATTTGGGATTATGTTTGCTTACATTTGCGTAACATTCAAACTAATAATCACGTGCAAGTCTGATGCATGCTTGACAATGTAAGTTTTAGTGACCTCCCAAACATTGGGTAATTCTGTGTTAGTCCACTGCCCTGAAGTGTGATGTCAACTTGAACATAAATCCTGTCATACAAAATGCTTGTAATGTCATTCCTAAAATGTTACTGATGCCTCCCTGTTATTGTAGATAAACATGAAACATGCAGGCTAACGTCATGATCTTGGGTCTTTAAAAGGTTGAGCCAGCAGCCATGGTTGGCATACTTCATCTGAGCATGTTAAAAGGTTAAACTGTATATAATATTTTGCAACATTGTCCATCCAAAAAAACAGTTGTTTAAGTTCAGGACTATGTGTGCACTCATTATCTAAATGTGTAATTAATAACTGAAAGCAAACCTGGCTTCGCCCATATAGGTCAAAGCAACAGGTTTCCTTTTATGATCCCCATTTCCAGCTGTACAAATGTGCCTTTCTTCACTCCCTTGCAGCTTCATTCAGCTAAGGGCAGAGAAGAAAATACTTTCTACTTCTTGCTGTTGAGGAGCATGTGAGCAAGGTCAGGGCTTTATTTAGGGCCTCCTTTCTTCTCTCCTGGTAGCTGAAAGGAGTGGTATGGAAGCAGAGGAGAAGGTAAGTGCTGAACAGGGTGCGTTAAAACAAAGAGAGAAAAGATTGCTTGAGTTTAGCCTGCCTCTTATACTATCACAAACCTGTTATTTGATCAGACAGTGCTAGGATATCACTGTGTATTGGCTTTTCCTGCAGATGGCACATGTTGCATCTTGGGAGGTCCTGTGCTGAGTGTAACTGCTCTATGCTGTTGTACATGCAGGTTATTGAAGAAATCACACTACAGCACACACGTAACTTTCAGCACCCCTTCCTTACCACAATAAAGATTCCTTTCCAGATACTATACAGTGCAGAGGGACATATTTTTTACTTACTTTATTTGTGTCTTTTTGTACATGTCTGGCAGGATCATTTCTCAGATGCAGCGGGCGACAGATTTTTCCAGCAGCTGAATTTAATCACTTAGATGCAGAGTGCTGATAGACTGAATCCATTTAATTTCTGTGGCTCATGACTGGGAGGGGTGAGAGGATGAAGGGAGGAGAAGAAGGTCAGTGCAATTTAGTGAACAACATTGGGCTTTTAACTCTTAATTTCCTGGACAGAGTAGAAATCATGATTAAAAGAAGGTTTTTGTGGTCCCTTATGCTTACTTGAATATATTTTTTGTACATGCTTGCAGCCATCATCTGCTATATTAAAAGCATGTTATGTAATAAAACAAGTAAGGGTAAAAGTACTCTGTTTTACCATTATAAATGCATAAAACCAATAAACTTTTACATTTCGGTCTATTAATATACCCCATGGGAAAAAAAAAGCTACAAAACATGGCCAATGTTAAATATTAAATAAAGACATAAATGACCCATAGGTTTTAATTAGATCAGTTTGGCTTATGATCTATATTAATATATGTGGAGTATTCACTGGGTTGGAATGGTCCTTGTTTTAGCCTTAATAAATATGACCCCAGACAGCTATTTATCTTTATCTTTTGTCTAGCTTCTGTGTTGTTGCCTAGCAACCTGCAACCTCTGAGTAATACAGAAAATTGTCATGCCTGTCTGATTACCCCTCTCATTTGATCCAATTACTACGCACTTACAAAATTTTAAGGGGGAAGGCTAGACTCGAAGGGCAATGAATATGTATTTTACAGTACACCACAAAGATATGTATTCTCAACTTTACCAGTGTACTTTTATTGACAAGTGCTTCCATGTTAGTGACATCTGTGCTGAGCTACCAGAAGTAAAATATTCAAACAACAATAAATAAGATAGCAGTGATTTGGTAAATGATTTACATGTCATAGCAAGGACAGCATATGTCTAAATGATATGTACACAAATATCGGGGCAATCCATTACAGTTCTGTATTTATCTGTGCTTATGTCTCTGCCTTCCATATATACATACAGTCTCAGCGGAGGCTTACAGCTTTATCTGTGTTTGCAGCAGTTTTCTGGATAAACATAGTGATTACACGTTTCCTCTACATACTGGTACTTTGTATGTTCACCTTGACTGTTAAGCCCATTTTTATATATTAATATGGGTAAATACTTAATACCTGTACACTGAAAGTTGACTACAATTTTCCTATTACTTATAGATAAGAAAATTAAAAATGTAAATCTGCTTGTTAAACAGCTTAGTTTTCAGTGTTGGATAGATTATCTATAACAAACCAAGGGGTAAAAGTATTCATAGAAATTTTGTTATGAATTGGTTGAACTAAATTCAAGCCTAAGTTTAGTTAAAAAAAAAACAAAAAACAATTATTAAAATAAAGAATAAGCACAAGGGATATTACTTAAGCTGGCCATAGACAGAACGAATTTAAGTTGGCGCAGAAGAAATCAACCACCTTTCAATCCATCTATAGACAGGCTGGCTGTATGGAAGTTGATCTACCGGTACAACCAGCTTGTTGTGGGTTTTTTTTTTTTCATACAATCATTTCTGGTGGCTATAGAAGCCAGCAATGCTCATTGTATTTGGTTGACTGGGAAACCTCCCACTGTCAGAATACAATAGCATAAGGGGAATGGATTTCCCCATTGACACTGACTTAGTTGATAGGGAAATCAAGTGATTTTTTTCTGCCTGAGATGGGGTCATAACTGAGGTGAACATGAGTGGAGGAGTGGAAATGTTGTATGAAACATTTGTGGTTCAGATTAGAAATATGTCTAAGACATCCTGTAATTAGAATAGTATTTTGAGGCAAGCCACTGTAGTCTAAAGCTAGGTAAGGATTTTTCTAAGAGACACAACAGATGGTGGCAGTTGTATATTGTGTTTACAGCAGGTTTTGAGGAAAAATTATATAGGCTAAGGTGTTATTATTTTAAGTGCAAAGGTGAGAAAGTTGTAGGAGTAAAGGTAATTGGTAATGAGGGCAAACTAATGTCAACAGCATTTCATCCTCTATCTTCATGAAAACTTTGTTGGTCACAAACGACAATTTGCAAAAGTTGTATGGCACCTTGCAGAATCCCTTTATTTAGGCATTAGTGGCAAATAGTGCACACCTAAATATTTTGAGGGTTATGAGGGCAGATTTGACCTTGAATGACAAGTTGGTATATTTTGCAAACAGGACTTGGGGGTGTTATGTATTTAAAGAAGGAAGGAAAAGGCCAGACCAAGGATGATGCTAAAACAGTGAGTTTATGTGGAATAACCATTTTTCATTTTATTTCAGCTCACTGTCAAAAAGATTTCTATCAGATCTTTACTTTGAAGGAAATAACCAGCTTTTGCTGGGTAATTATTGTCGTTGGTAATTATTAAACATAAATAGATGGCTGAAAGACAGCTGGAAATGAAGGTAGAAAAAAGGGAGACAGAAGGCATATTAATTTGATTGACATGGTTTGGGAGAGGAGAAGGCACCATCAAATGAGGCCTAAAAAAAATTGCTTCATTTATTCAAAAAGACACATGTCCATCAAGTACAACCAAAAGACATAAAATGTGAAAAAAAATCTTAAGTCTAAAAACCCTTATAAAGTATGATCCAGTTTGCTCTCGAGCTAAAACATCCTTTTCAAATCCTGAAATGCAATTGGATAGTCACTAGATTAAAAAGAATTGGTCAGATAGGGATGTTTAAATCTTAAGGGGGCAGTGCTTGGACCCCCAAGAAATTGCAGAGTTTGCCGCAGAATAGTGTATTCACTAGTTGAAAGTAGAAAGAAGAAGCAGGAAAAATTCAACTCCTGGAGTGAATTTTAGATGGTGGTTGGCAACTTGTTAATATGATTCCCATTGAAAGTGCTGAATGAACCACAGACTGAAGAAAGCGGTTGTAAAGGCATTTTTTTGAAATTAGGATAATAAACATGTTGTAATCACCTGCTCTGTACAAGGGTATTGCACAGAGCAGCCGCAAACCTCCTTTTCTGGGGTATCCTGCTGGCAGTCTTGGTTCCTTTTCTTCTGTGCCTGCCACCATACCAAGCACTTGCTCTAGGGGCAGATGTGCAGGCTTGCTCCTGAGGTGGGCTATGTGCTTCCATAGACACACACAGCATGGATTGGCCCCTCCCCCTTATCCTTCCTCTCATAATTTGACTGACAGAAGCAGGAACCAATGGCTACCACTGTTCTCAGCCAAGCTTGGGAGAGAGGAAAGAAGACAGCACTGGATCAATACAGGAATCTGGTAAGTATTTTGTGGGGGAGAGGGCACAGCAAGTGGCAAAACATGTTTTACCTTAAGGCTTCATGCCCACTATGCTCTTCTGAACCCCTTTCTACTGACATGAGAAAAGCAGTGTTAAAAATGTACTGAAAGCCAAGCATATTGAGACACGTTCTGGAGCATCAATCGTTTGGGTATTCATTTCATTGGGCAGAATAGTAATTTTTCTGGCCATTGAAAAGAATGAACTCTCAAGAGCTAAGTGCATCTACCGTTTAGGCACATTTAGACACTTCAGGCATTTTTTTCTGCCCAAAAGCTCCTCTCCTGAACATGATTTTGATGCGTTTTAGATTTCTGTCCCTAAATGCTGGTAAATGCCAATGTGTGCATGGACAGATAGGCTAACATAGAGGGGAGTTTAGGGGCAGAGGGGAAAAAAAGTCAAATGCCTGTGAAGCAACCATTTGATAGCTGCATTGTGTATGAGACCTAATCTAGGGAATGCATTAAGGGGGGAAAAAAGCTTTTCCTTTAGAACACAACTTCAGACAGAGAGACATTTTGATGTGTAAACAAATTTTAGCTGTCCTCCTTTATAACCCAGCAATGTTTTACAAATGAGGACATGCAAAATTTGTTTACATATCAAAACTTACAAAAATCTGTGTCTGAAATTCTGCTTTAGGAGTGAGCTACATAGAAAGAACACAACATAGAAAAAAACATTCAAAGAAATAGGAACAATCTGGGACAGAGAAGGGGTAAGATAGTTTAGTTCAGAAATGGGTGTAGTTGGAGCATTATGCAATCTACAAATCATGATAGCGTATTTGAAGGTGTAGGCGAAAGACATCCATAGAAAGGGAAAGTTTTAAAAGTTCAGTCCAGGCAAATGCCAAAATGGAGGCATGTGTCTGAGGCAGGTCAAAAGTGGGACATGTACCAGTGTAAAATGTCAATATTAGGTCTATACCCTTTATCTTAAAATACAAAATGAACATGTCTTTCCAAGATTGACACAGAATCTCTCTCCATGTGCTTTACAGGAAACTAAAATAATGAAAATCCTGCTAAAATAGGGACTGTTGGAAGTTATGGCTCTTACTCAACAAATGTTAGGTGTAGTCTGTAGCAGTATGCAGTCAACAAATTGCAGCCTGTTGTCATTTTTTTCTGGGTGCTGAGGGAATCCTACCCAGGTAGATCTTTGTTAGTAAATGCTACATATATCTTGTGAAATAGTCAAATTCAGTTAGGTGTCATGGAGCAATAAGTAATTCAATTTGGCTGCTGCTATATGCATACAGAATGTTCATACATCCAGCTGTTAGTGGGTAGTTCGAGAATGAGTTATGTCTAGTACACATGAAAAAAACGTTTCCGGAACACTCGTTTGATAATCCGTTTGTTAGTACACAGCTTATGAGAGCTGATCAAGACTGCATGTAAAATTGTCCGAAGGGACAAACATGACATTTTTTCTCGTAAGATAACAGAACGAACAATTTTTGTTTTAATCAGTACAGTGTTTGTCCATAAAAAATCTAGTGACCAAGACCGCACGTTAAGAAATGAAAAAATACATTACAAAAAAAACATTGCATCATCGCAGGAAGTTGTATTCTTAATGCGTGTACGAGGCATTAGGCTATGTTACTCATAAAAACTAGTTCAGTGAAATCTAAAACAGTTTGTTGATGTCTTTGAGGTTTTACAATAATATTCTAAAATGACTGACTTATTTTAAGAAAATATTTAGCAAATGTTCCTTTTTTTCTGATCTCAGGGGATCTTGTTCTTTATATTTTTGTTAACATTCTATTTTTACACATCTCGGCTTTATTTTGACAGTGCATGTATGGAGATGAGTGTAGTCTAATCTTACTGTACTAAGCCATGTCAAAACAATGTTTTATGAAGTCCCAATTTGTGATTCCGTAGTCTCTAGATTGTCGGATGTTACTTGCCTATGACAGTTTTCATGAGCATGTGGGAAGTTCTGAGAGTGACAGCTGTATGTGTGTTGAAGACCACGCAGCTCTTACAACTATTTCCAATAATGTATGCTTTCATATGACTTTAAATTGGAAATTTACGTTGTGGCATCTTGTGTGTTTCATGTATGTGTATACATTAAATGCATAGATTACCTTTATCTGTAGTGTACTTAAACTGGTTGTAAAGGCTGAAGGTTTTTTTTACCTTGATGCATTCTATGCATGAAGATAAAAAAACCTTCTGAGTGCAGCAGTGCCCCCAACTCCCCCTAATACTTACCTGAGCCCCATCGCGATCCAGCAATATGAACAACAGCCTTGGCTGTCATTGGTCTCTGCCTCCTCATTGGCTGACACAGCAAGCTGGAGCCATTGGCTGAGACAGCAAATGGGAGCCATTAGCTCTAGCTGCTGTCAATCACAGCCAGTCAGCCAGTGAGAGAGGGGGCGGGACCAAGCCGTGGTTTTGTATGTGAATGGACACACAAAACAGCAGGTGCCCCCATAGCAAGCTGCTTGCTGTGGGGGCACCCGACAGAAAGGAGGAGCCAAGAGAGCCTGCAGGGGACCCGAGAAGAGGAGGATCCAGGCTGCTCTGTACAAAACCACTGCACACAGCAGGTAAGGATAACATGTTTGTTATTTTGAAAAAAAAATTAACCTTTAATAGCGCTTTAACAATTGTTTAAATTAGTATTTCAAAGAAGCATGTGACATTGTGATGTATCATATGCCGTACTGCTACACAAATTAAAATGACGGTGTTTGTCTAATAGACATGGGCACCTGACATATACACAGTGGGGCAAAAAAGTATTTAGTCAGCCACCAATTGTGCAAGTTCTCCCACTTAAAAAGATGAGAGAGAGGCCTGTAATTGGCATCACAGGTAGACCTCAACTATGAGAGACAAAATGAGAAAAAAAATCCAGACAATCACATTGGCTGATTTGGAAAGAATTTATTTGCAAATTATGGTGGAAAATAAGTATTTGGTCAATATCAAAAGTTCATCTCAATACTTTGTTATATATCCTTTGTTGGCAATGACAGAGGTCAAACGTTTCCTGTAAGTCTTCACAAGGTTGGCGCACACTGTTGCTGGTATGTTGGCCCATTCCTCCATGCAGATCTCCTCTAGAGCAGTGATGTTTTGGGGCTGTCGCTGGGCAACACGGACTTTCAACTCCCTCCAAAGGTTTTCTATGGGGTTGAGATCTGGAGACTGGCTAAGCCACTCCAGGACCTTGAAATGCTTCTTACGAAGCCACTCCTTCGTTGCCCGGGCGG
The DNA here is from genome assembly GCF_062004578.1 of Staurois parvus. Lineage (NCBI taxonomy): Eukaryota > Metazoa > Chordata > Amphibia > Anura > Ranidae > Staurois > Staurois parvus. The sequence goes on from NW_028318002.1 coordinate 3,307,046, forward strand.
TATGTTTGGGATCATTGTCATGTTGGAAGACCCAGCCATGTTTCATCTTCAATGCCCTTGTTGATGGAAGGAGGTTTGCACTCAAAATCTCACGATGCATGGCCCCATTCATTCTGTCCTGTACATGAATCAGTAGTCCTGGTCCCTTTGCGGAGAAACAGCCCCAAAGCATGATGTTGCCACCCCCATGCTTCACAGTAGGTATGGTGTTCTTTGGATGCAACTCAGCATTCTCTCTCCTCCAAACACGACGAGTTGTGTTTCTACCAAACAGTTCTATTTGGTTTCATCTGACCATATGACATTCTCCCAATCCTCTTCTGGATCATCCAAATGCTCTCTAGCAAACTTCAGATGGGCCCGGACATGTACTGGATTAAGCAGGGGGACATGTCTGGCACTGCAGGATCTGAGTCCCTGGCGGCGTAGTGTGTTACTGATGGTAGCCTTTGTTACGTTGGTCCCAGCTCTCTGCAGGTCATTCACTAGGTCCCCCCGTGTGGTCCTGGGATTTTTGCTCACCGTTCTTGTGATCATTTTGACCCCACGGGGTGAGATCTTGCGTGGAGCCCCAGATCGAGGGAGATTATCAGTGGTCTTGTATGTCTTATATTTTCTAATTATTGCTCCCACAGTTGATTTGTTCACACTAAGCTGCTTGCCTATTGCAGATTCAGTCTTCCCAGCCTGTTGCAGGTCTACAATTTTGTTTCTGGTGTCCTTCGACAGCTCTTTGGTCTTCACCATAGTGGAGTTTGGAGTGTGACTGTTTGAGGTTGTGGACAGGTGTCTTTTATACTGATAACAAGTTCAAACAGGTGCCATTGATACAGGTAATGAGTGCAGGACAGAGGAGCCTCTTAAAGAAGAAGGTACAGGTCTGTGAGAGCCAGAAATCTTGCTTGTTTGTAGGTGACCAAATACTTATTTTCCACCATAATTTGCAAATAAATTCTTTCCAAATCAGCCAATGTGATTGTCTGGATTTTTTTTCTCATTTTGTCTCTCATAGTTGAGGTCTACCTATAATGCCAATTACAGGCCTCTCTCATCTTTTTAAGTGGGAGAACTTGCACAATTGGTGGCTGACTAAATACTTTTTTCCCCCACTGTATACTTAATCACTGCTTTTTCTGTTCCAGTGGAATCAGAGACTTGCTGAATTGTTGTTTAGGAATCTGCCTGCACCCTGAGAAATTGTGCGCTCACACTATATCCTGCTGATTAGAGCCCGTTCACACCATGCCCGCACTAGAATCGTGCAGGAACGTGCTGCGCATTTCTGTACTTTTGTACCATGTGACCGGGTTACAGTGTGTTTTAAAAAGTAGTGCATGCACTACTTTTGGTGCGGTGCAATTTCACCCCATTTAAAATGAACATGGTGTGAACCGCCCCTAAAGGAATGCCTTAGTAAGAGAAATATGGAGACTGCCATTACTATCCTCCTTCTGAAAATGATACTTACCTTTAATCACAGACCTGGAACTAGCAGCCGCCAAAGTCAGAATTGCTGAGATTCTTACTTTTTTTAGGCTTGATGACTCGCAGTACTGAAAACTTTAGTTGTGCATGACAGCTCAGAAACTCGAAGTTTGGTACAGGTTTCCTTTATGCCACAACTTTTGGAAAAGCTCTTGTTATGTTATGGGAGCAAACCTTTTTTTCTTGTCTAGGCACTTCTCAATTGTCACTTGCTACATCCAGGTCCTTAGATTTAATTTTTTTCATGTAGCTGGCTACTAGAAACAAAAGTTGGTTTCAGAAAATGTATAGGGGTTTATATTGCATAGCCATTTGAGATACAATTAATGCTAACATGATTTTTAACACCCTTCAGTGAATAGAGAATAACTGGAGTCCATGAAAAAAAAAAAAAAAAAAAAATGTGAGGTATTCCAGTGTGCTTTTTACATGCTTACTTTAATTGGAATTCATATTAAAAACTGTTTAGTGTAAAGCTTTGGTGATAACTGTTGCAGCATAACTTGTAGCCATTCTAATTCTACTCTAATGAGGCCTTGCAGTGCCCTGGTCACTTGTCAGATGTGTTTCTCTCTCTCTCTCTCTCTCTCTCTCTGTCTTAATTACCCACGTTTTATGATACTTACCAACTTGTTGATAAATTATTGGATCGCATTGGCTTGGTCCATACTTAAAGATTTAGGGCCAGTTTACATATGCCTGTTGCATTATTGCATACATTTGTTGGTGTGCTGCGGGTCCATTCATTGTAAAGAAATGCAAATCCAGATTAAAATAAAGAAAAGAAAGGGTAAGAAAGAAAACTAATGCAGCCATCACATCTAAGACTTGGTAGCAGCAGTATAATAAATATTTGTTTTTGGGTTTAATACCACTTTAATGTGTAGGGGTAGAATGAGGGGGAGGGGCTGAATCTCAGGGTTAGTTTTAGATCCAGGCTTCAGGGGCTAATGTGTGAGGTTATATGAGGGTTTCAGTTAGGCCAAGAACTTTTGAAGCGACCATGCCAATTTTAAAAGCCAGTTGCCTTGCCAGCTGTCCATCCTAATGCTGAAATGAATTATTTGTTTCCATGCTCATTGTGGAGATACCGAACAGAGGGAGGAGCATGGGAAAGTATGAAAAGTGCCTGCAGTCTTAATTTTCTGGAGCAGAGGGATTTATCAGAGAGGGCTTTGTACATAGCAGAGTTAATATTATAGGCAGTAGCCTGTAGCAGAACTGTGTAGATGAAGGCATAACTACAGCCAACCTGATTCTATATTATAACTCATGAGTATAAGTATCTGATGTGAATGTACAGTATGTAAAGTGCTGCATGAATTTTCAGTGTTATATAATTGCCTATTAAAAAAAAATAATATAAACTGCTCCTTTTGACAACTAGTGACTTGTGCTAATTTACAGCTGCTGAATAGTTTGTCTGCTTACAAGCTACTTACTGCTAATGGCATTTAACCAATCTGGCAAAGTTTGAGCAAGATAAAAAAAAATGGCTTATGATGGTTTATATGTCAGGATTGCTTATTTCTTCATCTGCTTTGCATCTGTATGTATTCCTCCTCGCTGTTTTGTATAAAGGTTATGTTCTAAGCCTTGAGAAGCACAGACTACCTGCTCACTGCTTTATTTTTTCATCCAGACAAACATTAGATTGCCAACAGTATTAGGACACCCCTCCAAATCATTGGATTCAGGTGTTCCAATCACCTCCATGGCCACAGGTGTATGAAATCAAGCACCTAGACATGCAGACTGCTTCTACAAACATTTATGAAAGAATGGGTCGCTCTCAGGTGCTCAGTGAATTCAAGCATGGTATCGTGATAGGTTGCCACCTGGGCAATAAGTCCATCCGTGAAATTTCCTTGCTATTAAATATTCCACGGTCAGTTGTTAGTGGTGTTATAACAAAGTGGAAGCAACTGGGAACAACAGCAAATCAGCCACGAAGTGGTAGGTCACATAAAATGACAAAGCGGGGTCAGCCCATGCTGAAGCTCACAGTGAGCAGGAGTTGCCAACTATCTGCAGAGTCAATAGCTAAAGACCTCCAAACTTTATGTGGCCTTCAGATTAGCACAACAGTGCGTAGAGAGCTTCATGGAATGGGTTTCAATGGCCAAGCAGCTGCATCCAAGCCTTACATCACCAAGTGCAATGCAAAGCATTTGATGCAGTGGTGTAAAGCACGCCGCCACTGGCCTCTAGAGCAGTGGAGACGTGTTCTCTGGAGTGACGAATCATGCCTCTCTGTTTGGCAATCTGATGGATGTGTCTGGGTTTGGCGTTTGCCAGGGCAATGGTACTTGCCTGACTGCATTGTGCCAAGTGTAAAATTTGGTGGCTGGGGAATTATGGTGTGGGGTTATTTTCAGGGGTTGGGCTTGGCCCCTTAGTTGCAATGAAGGGAACTCTTAAGGCGTCAGCATACCAAGACATTTTGGACAATTTCATGCTCCCAACTTTTTGGGAACAATTTGGGGATGGCCCCTTCCTGTTCCAACATGACTGCGCACCAGTGCACAAAGCAAGGTCTACGAAGACACGGATGAGCGAGTTTGTGTTGGAGGAACTTGACTGGCCTGCACAGAGTCCTGACCTCAACCCAATAGAACACCTTTGGGATGAATTAGAGCAGAGACTGCGAGCCAGGCCTTCTCATCCAACATCAGTGCCTGACCTCACAAATGTGCTTCTGGAAGAATGGTCAAACATTCCCATAGACACACTCCTAAACCTTGTGGTCAGCCTTCCCAGATGAGTTAAAGCTGTTCTAGCTGCAAAGGGTGGGCGAGCACAATATTGGACCCTACGGACTAAGACTGGGATGCCAATAATATTTATTTGCATGTAAAGGTAGGTGTCCCAAGGCAATATAGTGTATTTGTAATGCACTAGTCCACCCCATTTCTGTGTTGTCTGTAATCTACTGATGTGTGTACCGCTGCTTGTGATGCAAGAGAAATATTCTCAAGCATACCTGCAAACATGCCTCCAAAATCATGTAGCCAGCAACAAATGAGCCAAGAATCAGCTTCAAAGTTGCCTTCGACATTTGAATGTAATTGGTGATACTGAAAACAGAAGAGTAATTTCAAAGCACAGACTTTAGGAAGTGGCCCACCAGTGTCCATCTGCATTCAGGATTCTGACTGTATTGGGTTAAGAGAACTCACATGCAGATGAATGGAGTGGAATGTGGAGTGGACTTTAGCACAATGTCTTCTAGGGTGGAATTAAAAGCTAACTGATTGATTGTCATTAGAGAAGGTGAGACTTCCACTTCATAAAATTATAGTTGCCTGGTTGACGTGCAGATCCTCTTTCTTTAATATTTCAAGTCACTGTCCAGAACAAGTATGCAGGTAAGGGCTTCCGACTTTTTTCTTTCCAGGTGACTAGGGTTTGAAGCAATGGGCTTACCATAGTAAACAGTCTATTCTCTACATAATTCCCTCATCTTCCTAAAGATCCCCCCAGGTCCCCATTGCCTGCAATTTGTTGGATTGACACCACTGTATATTTTATTGTGCACTTTTAGTCTGGCCATACATTATACAAATTTTTTGTACAATTTTCCTTTAGATTTACAAAACCCATATAATATGGTCAACTCAAACACTTTTCAATTTGTATTCAATCAGGCAGGCTCTTGCACTACTTAGTTGAAGGTAACTCTAACTTAAATTGAATAAGAAAATTGTATAATGTATGGCCAGCTTTACAGTACTACATTCTACATCTCCCAGTACAGGCACTCACAATGTCAATTTGGGTTTGATGAGTATGGGATTATAAAAGTAAATATAAAGATAAATCTAGTTTTGTTATCTTAAAAATTGTTATTTTTTAATACATAATAGCATGTAGCATTTTTAAAAATGTTTTTGTTGTGCATTCCACTTTAGAGCCCATTCACACTTCTGCGACTTGTCATGTGACTTTGGGGTCAAAAGTCGCATGACAAGTCGCAGAACATGTTTCCAAATAAGTACCATTCTTATCTGTGCGACGTCAAGTCACAGCAATTTAAAAGTAGTTCCTGCACTACTTTGGTCCGACTTTCATGCGGCTTGAGAACCGTAGACTTCAATGTACACTCTCCAAAGTTGCATGAAAGTTGCACCTGAATTATATATGTGCGACTTTGTACAACACAAACAGTCATCCTTGGTCAAGCCAAAGTTGCACTCATCCAAAGTCGCACCAAAGTTGCATCACTGTGAAATCGAATTGAGGATGGTACGATTTTGAAGTCACACATGTTTGAATGGAGCCTTAAACCATCTCAGTCTTCCAAAGTGCATCAGCATAGCACAAAGCCAAACATATATGCAGAGATGTTATGTTACCAAAGAAGACTGATATGAAGTGAATTTATCTCTATTTCATAGTGATACTGTTTAGTTCATCTGTGGCTTTATTATCATCCCTTCTATTTAGCAGAGTGTATAGCTGTATGATTTCTGGCATTTTACTGCAGTTTATATGAGGAAATGATAAAGGAATTAATGTATTGTGATAAGATATATTTTGATAATATTCAATGTTCGGATAAATGGCAATATTTCTTTCTTTAAAGCAAGCATACTTATAAAAGTAGAATTGGTAGATGTATTCACATAATATAGAAAAGAATGTTGTGGCTGCAGGGGCTACTGGGAAATGGGAAATCAGAGAAAAGCAGAGGAAGAACCCATAGGGAGAGAAGGGCATCTTACAGTTTTGAGGAGACAATGGGGCACAGCATGTTATGGAGAGATGGTGGAAGAGGCGGAATGCAAGCAGCAGAGATGAAAGACTGGAGGACTGGCATGCGCCAGCCAAAGAATGACATATACTCCTGTCCTACTTCGACTTGTAAAGGTCATAAAGCCATACTGAAGCAGCATGTCCTCAGTTCTACCAATACCACCTAAATGACATAGATCTCCATTAAGAATTAGATAACTCAGTCGCTCCTCTAGGTGTGCATAGAGCAGAGATTTACAGTGGCTTGCGCAGAAAAAGATGATGACAAATCCTTCCACAGGGATATGGGGAGAATGCATGTCGGCTAATCCGAAATGGATAGGTTTGTGGATTAACTTTCTACTGTACAGAATGAAATGCTCTCTAAAGAAACACGATGGTCTATTGCTTGATCCATCTTTTGTGATTAAAATGGGCAATCAGCCACTTCATTGAGCAGCTCATGGCTTAGGTTTTTCAGTGTTTTAATGCGGTTGATACACACAGACACAAATATAAATGAAGCAAGAAATAAAACATACAATTCTTCAAACACAGCCAAGCTATTCCATCTCACTAAAAGTGTATCATACAAAGCATCTTTTCAATAATAAAAAAAAAAATCACACTAGAACTGAGGCTATGCACACTTAAAGATACCAATATATACAAGCCGGATCCAAAGAGGGGGGTTTGAACTGCACATAGATCATCCTTGGTGATGACCAAATCTACCTGAATTGAAAGGTATACATTCATAATTGGCTTCCAAATGGTATGATATGCCAGCAGGAATCTTGCGGACAGAATTAAGCAGATATTCTTCTTTACTGTGCTATAGGTTTTGTTTATGTATGAGACATTTATTCTTGTAATGTACAGGCCTACTGACATAAGTAGCAAAAAAGTGTGTTTTTCCCCTCCATATTTATTTATTTATTTTGCATTGTTAAATGTGTTACCAACAAAGTGAGAAAATTCCCATCTTGCTTCCTAGTAGAACACAGGTAATTTGTTGCACAAGCCTGCATAAGTTTGATAACTGGGATTACTGTTAACATTACACTTACGTTAGCACACTGCACAATAAAGTACATCTTTAAAGGATAAATTCCCCTTTACAAAAACAATAATTATTGCATTCACTCTCATGATATGAATTTGAGGGCTGTCATTGTTAGCCTCCTGCTGAAAATACTAGTTGGCTGGTTTATTGCCTTTTAGGGTTGTACCGATATCGTTTATTTAATCGGCGAGTATGAGTACCGATACTTGTGCTCAACTACTCACCGATACATATACCTTTTGCAGTGCGATTTGAGCCATTACAAAACAAATGGGTTCAAATAGCACTTGAAAGAATCTCATGTGATTTGTACAGGAATGTGGTGCGATTCCTGTCTGCATCACATGCGGTTTCCTCGCAGGTGCAGTTCGATTTGCAGTGATTCAACTATTCATTTTGTATGGCTCAGATTGCATTGCAAGTCGCACCGCACCCATAAGGAAACAACATGTGATTCGGACAGAAATCCTGTCAAATCAAATGTGATTCTTTGCAATATGATTTGAGCTCATTAATTTTGTATGGGCTCAAATCGCAGAGCAAACGTATTAGTTTCAGGTATCGAATCATTTGCATGAGTACTCGTGCAAGTTCTTTGTATCCGCACCGATATCGGTATCAGTGCAACCCTATTGCTTTTTAGTACTACTTTAGCCCGCAGCATACTTGAAGACGAAATAAGCAAAAATACTGTACTATTGTGTTGAGTTACTAAAGGAGTTTAGAGTGTTCAATTACTGAAGTGAATATTCATTTGCTAAATAAATGTTAATGTAGTAAATACATATGTAATATGAATTTTTTTTATTTATGATGTATATTTATAATTTTAAAATAATAAAAAATAAATTTACTTTGAATAACCAGTCATTTACTTAAATGAAAATTTAGGTAAATGGATTTTTTTCTTGCACATGAGTTTCTGGTTTAAGTGAATACAGATTCCTCCTATTCATGTTAAGGGAAGAGGCTCTGCTCGTCAAACATAAGGGAAATCATGCCAGTGAAGACACGAATATCAAAACAAGCATCTAAATCTTCTCTACCCTATCCACACTTCACTGGAGTTCCACATACCTTCTCACTTGGGCGCATGTAATAGGCAGTGCTACCTTGCTTTTTTTTCAATGGGATATAAGATTTATGACTACCTTAGAGAGCCTGTCACCAACCCATGTCTATTACTATGACACTGCTGACATATTCCAGGTACATGCAGTTGCTTCTAGGCCCGAAGATTGTGTGAGGATTCCCCAGCCAAAGAGAACATTGGCTGGGAATGGGGAACAGCTGCAAGTGTCTGGAAGGTAGAGACCCCATAATGAAAACGAATCTTACCCAAGCTCAACTGCTTTATTCACCACATAGAGACAGGAGCTCGGTGCACTGGATGAGGCGTCCTCTCCTCACAGCAAATAGCCACAGTACAAGTAGCCAGCAATTCGGACAGCTTCTTAATGGAAATCTTTACTGGTTACATAAATACAGGATTCATAAAGCCGATGCGTTTCAGCTTCACAAAGCCTTATAGCATACCAATGCTATGAATAAGGCTTTGTGAAGCCGAAGCGCATCAGCTTTATGGATCCTGTATTTATGTAACCAGTAAAGATTTCCATTAAGAAGCTGTCCGAATTGCTGGCTACTTGTATTGTAGAGACCCCATAATGTTGGAGGTAGTTAAAAAGAGCATATGGTTATGTGGATTCTTTAACTTGAGATGCCTATCTTAATGGCTGCTGGGTGGCATGATCTCTTAAAGCAGTTGTAAAGGCTTAATTTATTTTTACCTAAAATAATAAACAGGGAATACTTGCGTGTTCTATGCAATGGTAATGCACAAAGCAGCCTCAAACCTCCTCTTCTGGAAACCTACTGGCACTCTGCAAGCCATGCTATGTGTGTGTGTGTGTATGTGTGTCCATAGACACACAGTGGGCTCCTCCCTGCTCTCTCCTCATAGGATTTTATTGACAGCAGCAGAAACCAATGATTTCTGCTGTTGCCTCTTGTGTCCTGTGAGAAGAGTGAGCAGTGCCACTACAAATAGGCACAGTGCTGGATTGAGCTAGGACTCAGGCAAGTATATAAAGAGGTGGGGGGAGATACAACTCCTGGAACATTTTTTTTTTGTTTTTTCCTTAATGCAGGAAATGCATTAAAGTAAAAATGTCTAGCTTTTAGAACCATTTTAAATATCTTTAATAAATACATCTTTTCCTGTGTCTACTGCCAACTTAAGAGGTAATTTTACAGAAAGTTGACACCACTTATTGTCTTCTTCTATCTCTCAGGCACTCATTTGAGTGAGTGAATGAGACCTTTGTCCTAAACTTCCTAGGTCTACATACCTGCTATGATTATTATAAGTAGCTGCACTCTCCATATTGGAGTATTCCTTTATTTTATTTAGAACATGACTGGAGGAGTTAAAACATCCAAACTAAGAGGCCAACGGGTGACTTAACACAAAAGACTCCACCTGTAACCAAATTATCCCATTTATGTAGAGTTTTCTGCTTTCAAACTACTAAATAATTATAAACAATAGAGTGAGATTCATCCCGCTATTACACAAGAGGGGTAGTAGGAGAGAAGTGCTGCTGCAGATGGCTCAGAACCAGCAGGATATTTTAATTTACCCAGGCAAATTCTTTTATTATTCCACATACCCACTTTAAAGAAGGTTGTTTAACTTATTAGTGTACTGTAAATTCCTGTTTCTACCACAGTCTACAAAGCCATCATATCACTGTACTTTGCAAGGCTATTATTAGCGGTGTTTATTACTGTATAATGTTGTCCAATTCCTAATAGAGTTACATAAAAAACACTTTGAGAGTTGCAATTTTCTTTACAGCTGTTAAGGGCATCTTTTCGCATTTTAGCTGTTTGTGAACCTCATCTGTCATAGTACTTTAGGGATGATGGCTCTAAATCAGCAACAGCTGGAGAGCCAAAAAGTGTCTGTCCCTGGGCGATGTAGTTATTCGTATAAGCCATCCTCATGAAAATATTATGATTTTTTAGCAGCCCTTTTATTCTTGCAGCGAAGCAGAGATGCAGGCAATAGAGCATTTTATAAAGATCTTGCTTAAACATACCTACTTTGCAGGCACTGTGCGTCCTGACCAATATCTGCGTGGACTTCCATTCTGTGCACAGCGAGCTGCAGAGAGAGAAGCATTAAGATGTGTGACGGGCAGACAGCTTCCGAGTTGAAATGTTTTCCAAAGCTTATTACAATCATTCTAATTTGACTGGTAAAGATAAGAAACCTATTACAGTACACAATTAGTCAGGGCTTGTTTTTATGAGGGAACTTAGGGGATTGCGGTTCAGGCACTTTTTTCCCCTCTTTGAATTGATTATGGAGTGATTATGAAATTGTTGAATGGTCTATTAGTGCTGAAGTCAGGAAATGCTTAAATAACAGTTGAGGTTTCTTTATACTTTTATAATACACATTATGTTTTGATTTTATTTGGTTACTTGGCTTTTTCTCCACACTTTTATAAACTCGCTATTAAAAATAAATAAATAAAATATATACAAGTCTTTATGTGGGCAATTCATTATTATTATTATTATTATACAGGATTCATATGCATTAACAGTATCTACAGAAAAGCTGGCCAAACATGGATCAAAATGTATGGGCACCCTGGTTGTACAGAAGTCAATCTATCAACATCTGTACAAACCCCAGCATTAGCCTTTATTAAGTCTTAGCCTTTATACTCTAGCTCAGCCTTTTACAACCCAGGTGACAAGGGCTTCTTTCTGGTTTCCTCAGGGGTGACTTAGCAAAATGCCTAAATATTGCCACAATTGGCCCAAAAATGTGTCCAAAAGGCAGCAAGTGGATCAAGACTACCTTTTTGTTACACAAAGTCATAGGTTCTTATTGTGCAACATTACAACCAGCCATTGGTGTCCTAACTGCTGATGAGAAGCACGTTGGGTGCTCCTTGTTTGCCCCACTCCTTTCCGTCAGCACTGGGGTCGTATTAGCTGAGTAAGGAAGAAAAACAGAGGGAGAAGAGAAACGCTGAAATACTAGTCAGTACCAGTGTGCAAAGGTGTTTTTGCTTACTTAGAATAAAGTGCCTCTAATGTTGGGTGTTCTAGGTATGTGGATGTTGCTGAATTATGTAAAACTGTTCATTTAATTTTTTAAATTTTAGAATAGGGTGCCTTGAAACTGTGCAGAATTTTAAGGGTGCCACAACTGAAAAAAGTGTGAGGAAAAACTGCTGTAGCTGAAAGAGCATCATGTTCACGTGGAGCAAGCATGTACAAATCTGATGCAACTCTTTCTCATTTCTTAAAGATTTTTTCAGTTCTAGTCTGACTGTAGCTTTAAAGAGCATTTAGCAGGCTTCAGTAGGCATTGAGCAAGCTTCAGAAATGCCTGCTTACTTGGCCTGATTGTTTAGTACTACTGTCCATAAAAGGAGTCTGCGCTTGGCAGTTCAGATTTACTGCAATGTCTTGCCATGCTACATTTCACAAAGGTTTAGTTGCCTGTTTTTCTAGAGTTCTCAAAAGATCCCAGTGCTTGCAGACATAGGAAGTACAAACCACCTGTCACCACCAGCAGGTCCCGACACGGAGAAGGCGTTCTCAAGTCATTCAAAAGAAATTACAGCCTTGCTCTTCAAACTTGTTTCCTGTGCAGCTGTTGAGACTTTGAGATAATGCTTATATAAAAGAGTTAAGTAAATAAAGTCTGGCTGTAAAAAACAAAAATCAGGCTCTAGGTTATACCACAGCATAGGTTACAGGTATATGACTTCTCTGTGTACTGTATGTGTACTTATAGCGTTTAACAACAGAACTCCAGGCAAATGCCTCTACCTCTCAACTGAGATGGAATAGAGGGACATTTTGGCACAAAATTCTTTGGTAAAAAACACACACCAACACACAGGCATCTGTGATGAACTAAAGCACAATAATAAACACTTAAAGGTTAAGTATGGCCAAAGCTGTTTCAGCCCTACTTCTCCCATGGGTCACAGGAGTGCACTTTGTTTTGCAGTCCTGTGACCTGAATAAAATAAACCAAAATTCCACATTGTTTTTGTGTGACAGTCATTTTTGATGGCTAAATATAGGTTACTCACTCTCACACTAGTCCACTAACACCAATTCTGTATTAGTGTTTTATGCCACACAGTTTGATGGTTTCCCAACGTAAGGGCCTCCATGCCAAAGGAATATTCCGATTATGCATTTTTTTTCATCAGAGCAAGCTCATGTCTGCTATGCATAGCCAAGCCACTTTTAGCTCGGATCTTGACCTTTTTACACATCTTGTTTTACAATCCTACTCCATGTTGATTGCCGGTGATCAACAAAGAGACCCCAGGTTCCTTAAAAAATGTGAAAAAGACCTAGGCGTTACTTTTAGATAGTGCCAAACTTGCATCAAGAAAGTGGTTACAAAATACTCATAAGATGGTACCAAAGCCCCCCAAATCTTACATGAGGTCAACCCTCAGGTTTAACCCCTGTGAAGGAGATGCCTAAAAATGGAAAGATATCCTTATATTCTGGTGTTGCCCTGCGCTCGCTAACATCTGTGCAGAAGTAAAGACCAGTATTAAGAATCTGACTGGATGGTCCCTGTTGGATACACCAGCCACCTACCTCATCCATGATGCACATATCTTGTTCAAACAATACAAAAATCCTGAAACACCTTGTGAATGCTACAAAAGCCTGTATACCAGCACGCTGTAAAAAAACTGATCATGGCTCATTGGCATGCTGGAGTATTAGATATCCAACTAATGGAACAACTAACTGCAGATCTTAAAAAACAATCTGAAAAGCTGTTTAAAATTTGAACTCCTTGGCTGATGGACAGATACTCTTTGAGTCAACTGCTCACCGGCCCTAAGACACCTGTAGGAGAGAGGGGACACAACCTCTCCCCTTCCTCTGCCCCCCCTTCTTCCCTTGGCCCTCTCCCCCTTCTTCCCTTGCTCCTCTCCCCCTTCTTCCCTTGCCCCTCTCCCCCTTCTTCCCTTGCCCCTCCTCCTTTTCTTCCCTTGCCCCTCCTCCTTTCCTCTTTCACTTTCCTCCCCTTTCCATTTGGGATATAGATGAAACTGGAAAAGTGGCCAAGTCAGGGTACAGTTCATTTAGTGCTGTTGTCTCTGAGTGAACATTTGTTGTGTTGGACTCCACTGCTCTTTTTAGGTTTCATTTGGATGATATTTTCACAGTGCATTGTATGTTGTGTACATGCTCTTACATAACAATTTGCAAGTCTTTTTTGGTATCCTGTTCTGTACACCCTGGTGCTTGGTCGACCAAAATAAAGAATTACTCAGTTTCTTCAGAGCTAGCTCTGCTCTATGGGCAGGCGGGACGGACTCCACTGTACATTTACACCGGATCGGATTTGCAGTCGGACACAAGTCCATTTTTTCCCCCGGTCCCTACAAGTGAGGGGAGAGTCTTATCAGGTCCGCCTGTAAAACTGACAGGCGGACCTGATTGGACCCTTTGTGTGGAAAGGGGCCTAAGGGTGCATCGTAGTGCAAAAGGTGGCGTTAACCCTAAAAGGTAAATACTAGCCTCTTTCCATTGTTTGTTGGCACAGGTGATTTGCTGGTAGATTCATAGTTTGAAGCAGCACATTTGTAAGCTCTCTTCAAAATTATTGTAACTAAGGATTTCTAGCAGATGCATACCTTGCCTGTGAAAGAGGCCTTAAACCTCTTCTCTCATTTGCCAGGTCACTATTCAACAGCCTCCTAATTTCATCATCGTACCTCACTATTATTTTTCGCTCTGTATAATTTGTTTTACAGCACATTTTAGAATCTCATTAGGTCCCTGTAAAGTCCTGATATTGAAGTGTATTATGCAAATGAACAATTAGCAGAAAACAAAGGCTGCTGAGAGCTCAGCATATTTACAAATACATTGAAGCATACGCATACCTTTTTCTAAGTGGTGTGTTTCCCGTGCCCATTGTCGCATAGAAGAAATTTAGGGCAGTCATGTATTGGGAAAAGATCAAACTGCTAGAAGATCTTTCCTCTGGCCAACAGCAACATACACATGTTCATGGGTTTTTGCCAGGCCACTTTGAGTGGGGTTAATAAGCTATTAGAGGGAAATTTTAAAAGCTGGTTAATCCCATCCTATTTTTTATTTATTTTTGTTCATATGGTGGGCCTGGCCCGAGGGCTATCGGCTTGGTTAGAAACTTGAAACATAAAAAAATCAGCTGTTTTGCATGTGTGGGAAAAGTTGTGATGTCAGACATTTAGTGAAAGAATGGTAAAATGTTTTAATTAAAGTGTGTGAAATGACTTCTCACAGACACAGTGCAGTAACAAGATTTTGTGGCTCTGTGGATTTTACAAAAAGAAATGTGCTTGCCCTGCTGTCACTCTAGTATCATCATGTTCCAGTTCTTTTCTTTCATGTGAGCATAGTGAGGGGAAGCGTACTTGAAATTTCCCTGCTATTTTCATGCTTCTGATTTTGAGCAGAAAATCATATGAGTATATAAATAAAAGGATTTAGCCAAGTGCTACTTTGAACAGCGGTGTACGTCTTCGGCCTGCCTGCAGCAGCCGACCGCTTTTATGGCTACAAGAACAAGCATTTGTTTCTACTTTTAAGTAAAATTGCATATTTCTTAAGAGTGGAAATAATGGTGTTCTTTTCTCCAGGTAATGATTTGTGCCTGTGTTTCCTTGGGTTCCTTTGCCTTTCTGCAAGGTCGGAGGTCAGCGAATAAAGCTGTTCTGTTCCTAGGTGTGATGTTATGTGCTGGACACTGCACTTCATAAAATTTTACCGAATGACCTGCAATTTTACAGAGGTCACAGTCCTGTTTTGCTATGCGTTCTTTTATTTTTTGCTTAAATGTTGGCCTTTGAAATTGCATTTTGCAGTGGGTGATGTGTTTGTTTAAATTTATACATCATACATTTTTAGCTAATTTAGTATACCTACCTTTTACTATACCTATATCCTTTTTCTCATTCTGTTATATCTTGGTTAATTTCAATGAAAATAAAATGCAGAAGCAAGGCCCCACATTTTATCACTGCTTAACCAATCTGATTTATTGCCATCTTATGTGGTGATACTTTAGCTCTGTGGCACATCCGTTGTGTGTCACCGGTTGTAGTAAAATGTCTAATTAAATGTTTATCTTGTTGTGCCCCAAGATGTGTAATTATACTTGTGTGATATAACATTTGTAGTTTCTGCAAAAGAATGGCTGCATGGTGTCTGCCTGATTTTGATCTAATTTATATTAAACCAACTGTCATTTTGAGTATTTATATAGCATCACATTGCATATATAGTGGACATATTGTTTTTAGATAACTAAAAAAAAATAAAAATTGAGGTCATTTATAATATGGCTATCTCTGTGCCTTAGCTGTATATACAGTGTACACATCCAGATGCCTTGTTTGTCCCCTAGTGCCCAGTGTTTTTCCTGTGACATCTCAAAAAAGTTGGATTTTCTTTTTTTTGGGGATTTTTCTTTTCTTTGAATTACTTTTATGTAGGGAAAACCAGGGTCAATAGACTGGTAGCTCTTCTCAGCAGGGACAAAGCCAGAAATAAAAACCTTAGCGGTTCTAACCTTTGCTCACTATGTATCCAAAACCAAAGAAAAGCATTGGCTTAATTCTTAACCACTTTAGCCCCAAGCCATTTCTGGCACATTTTGTTTACATTTTAAAATTAGTATTTTTTGCTAGAACATTTCTTAGAACCTCCAAGCAGTACATATTTTTTTGAAGTAGAGGCCCTAGAGAATAAATAGATTTTTGCAGTTTGTCATATGGTATTTGTGCAACAGTTTTTCAAACCCAATTTGTGGGAAAGAATACACTTTTTGAATTTTATTGCAAAAAAACACAATGCATATCCCATTTTTTTTTTATAAAAGATGGTGTTATGCAGAGTAAATAGATCCCAAACATGTCATGCTTAAAAATAGCACACACCCGTGCAATGTCGACAAACAGCATACATTTTACCATTCATAGGCTACGCTTTAAAAACCTTTACAGGTTACCACTTTAGATTTACAGGTCTAGTGCTAGAAATACTGCCCATGATCTGACGATCGTGGCAATATCTCACCTATGTGGGACAATCGTTTGTGTGCATGCAGGACTGATGCATGGGTGGGGGGGGGCAGGGGCACTTTATTTTACAAAACATGTTTTTTTTTTTTTTTTTTTACACTGTCACTTTAAATTGTTCTAAATCACTTTTATTGTTGTCACAAGGAATGTAAACATCCTCTGCGACAGCAATAGACACGACAGGTATTTCTGTGGAGGGATCTGGGGTCTGTGAGACTGCACTTGAAATAATTCAAAACGCCAAGTCACTTCCCGAACCAGCGACGTCTTGGAAGTGCACATTCAGACAAAATGCATTTATTCTTTTTGTTTCTTTGCCCCGAAGTATACTAACCCAGTCTCCCCCCCCCCCCCCCCCCCACAGATGCATGCTTACCAAGATCTGACTCTCCTACCCTCCAGGGATTGTTTACATCCCGCTGTGAAAGCCCCATTTCCCTGGCCACACCTGTGCAATTCGGCCTTATATACCTTTATGGAGCTTGTCTACCTCTGCCTCCCAACTGGGTGCAGACATTTTTTTTCTTGTGGGCAAGCCTGTGCAGATGTTTTCCAAATAAATATAGGTCATGGGTTCAAATCAGCAGTGGAACAATTATTCTTGGGCACAAATTTCCCATTAGGCACATGTAGATGCATTGCCTATGAAGAAGGTATGATTTTAACCACTTCCAGTTCAGAACAAGTCTGAAGTTCCTCTCCTACATGTAAAAAACATAATTTTTTTGCTTGAAAACTACTTAGATCTCCAAACATTTATGTATATTTTTAAGCAGAGGTACTTGGAGAAGGAATGGCATGCACCACTTACAATAAAATTGAACAGTGCACCTGCCCAATAAAATCATGGGTGCTGCATATTATTATTTATTTTATTTTTTTAATTGCAGGTACTTGTATAGCGCTGTCAATTTACGGAGCGCTTTACATATATATTATACATTCACATCAGTCCCTAACCCTCAAGGGGTGTACAATCTAAGGTCCCTAACTTACATTCATACATACACATACTAGGGCCAGGATCCAATTAAACTACCAGCATGTCTTTGGAGTGTGAGAGGAAACCAAAGTACCCGGAGGAAACCCACGCAGGCACAGGGAGAACATGCAAACTCCAGGCAGGTGGTGCCTTGGTTTGGATTTAAACCAACAACCCCAGTACTGCCAAGCGGAAGTGCTAACCATTTAGCCACTGTGCTGCCCACTATGTCACATGATATTTGCACAGCAATTCAAACGCAATTGTTTTGGTAAAATATAAAAGATGATACGCTGAGTAAATTGATACAAATATGTATAGTTTTAGAATTGCATATGCCTATGGAACGGCACCAAGCATCAGTACCTAAAAATCTGCATAGGCAACACTTTAAAAACCTTTACAGGTTACCAGTTTTTAAAGTTAGACAGGAGGTCTGAAGGTGGAATTATTGCTCTTACTCTGACGGTTGCAATGATATCTCACATATGTGGTGCAATCGGTGTTTATATATGTGTGCAGGACGGGAGCAAAATTTCACATTTACGTGTGAGGACAGGGGCACTATGATTTTTTTTTCCATTTTTTTAAATTAAAAAAAAAAAAAGACATATTTCACACTATATTTTTTATCAACTTTATTGCTATCACAAGGGATGAACAACATCCTTTGTGATAGCATGGGCTGTGGCAGGTGCAGCTGCAGCAACGACCAATATATCATCCTTCATATCCAGTGACATACTGGCATGTACCTGGATGGGAAGCGGTTAAAATCCTGGGAATTTAAGGGAAAATACTGTAAGAATGTAACTGATGGTACTCATGCCATTTCTCATACTACACCATCTAACTGTACGTTTGTGTAAATAATCAACTTTACCCACTTTCGTTTTCCCTTTCATTATTCCTTTTTTTTTTCCATTGGCTGGAATAATTTTCTTTTTTATTTATAATTCCAACCAATTGGAAACAACCAGCGACTTTTGAAAGGAAAGGAAATTTTTACATATAGTTTTCACATCTACTATCTGGGAATTGCTAGAAATATGGGAGGATGCAATAAAGAGCTTGGAACATTCAGCAGAGGTACCAGAGGGGATAGGAGAAGGAATGGCATGCACCACTTACAATAAAATTGAACAGTGCACCTGCCCAATGATTGTGATTAGCCATTGCAGGTGGCTGTAAATCAAAGTTGCAGGAATTGGGCAATGAGAAGCTGGGGAGGGCAAACTAGAGAAGTGCTCAGTGGCTGCACAAGAATGCTCTCTTTGCAGAGGGGAGATGACATTTAAAGGAAATGTTTTGTGTATTTCCCTCTCATTATTAGCATCTGGACAAATACATAACAATAAAAAGTGTTTTTATGAAATAATATATAAAATATTTTGTATTTTCTCTTTTGAGGCCAGAAGGCAGAGCTTTCGGCCCACTTTCATGTTCTCTTCTCTTTAGCATCTCTATTGTAAAAAGCCTGTTTACAGAGCTCATTAGCTCAAACCAAATTTTACCCAAACACAAATTATTAGGTTAGAGGAGTTACTGAAGCATTTCTAGGTTTTGCCCATTACTCCTTCCTTCAAAAACCTTTGTAAACAGGAGGTAAGGCAATAAAAGCATGATAAAAAAATAAATCCATTCATCCCTTATCTTCAATTACATAAATGAACAATATAGTGTTGTGCTGTAGGATTTCATTCTCCTGAACTGCCAAGTGGTGTTAGTTCTCAAGTAACCTTTTGAATTATGCCATGTAATTAACTTGTGAATCCATTTAAAATCACAAAACTCCTAAATCTTTTTAGACTGACAGCATTTCATCAGGTTTCACACTTGATGGCAAGGTCAACCCAAACAGCTGTTCAGTCATAATTAGTCAACCCTGACACCATGGGTAGAACTATTGAAAAATTACAGGGGTCAATGGCTCACCAACTTAAATTTTAATAGGTACATAAAATACAAAGTGCTGACTTATTAAAAATTAATATGTCTGCAAGACTGTTTAGGTCTTTACAGAAAAATAGCGCTGAAAAACACAAATTTTTTTGTAGTTGTAGTGGAAATATTTG
The DNA here is from genome assembly GCF_062004578.1 of Staurois parvus. Lineage (NCBI taxonomy): Eukaryota > Metazoa > Chordata > Amphibia > Anura > Ranidae > Staurois > Staurois parvus. The sequence continues at coordinate 3,326,531 of NW_028318002.1, forward strand.
CTGTGCAGCAGAAGGGGGATATAACGTATCTATTAATTTTTATTTAATTAAGGCCAGCTTTTGTTTACAGAGGAGATCAAGCATTTTCACGGTTGTAGCCTATTTTTCCTGTCTTAGCTCACATTATATAACATGAACTGTGCTTGTATAATTTCCTTTTTGCGGCTAAACTACATTTTCTTCTAATGAAACAAAGCTCTGTTGCATTATCATTGACTCTTTATGCTGAAACTTAATTTATAGTAGACTGCCTACCATACTTCACATCTGTTGTGATTATGGCAGAGGAGTCTAAATTTGTGGACTGTGAAATTGAGGAATGGATAAACATTTACAGATTGGGCTTCCCAACAACTGGTATGGTAAGAGATTGCACAACCTATAGAACATTTAGCCATGTACACACACAGTCAAATCTGACAGATCTAGATGTAGAACACTGTAGAATTGGATGTATGATGACTACATATGAATTCAGGTGCATTGATTGTACAGCTGCATAAAGTAACTTTGTGAATACTTTCAGATAAGGCTGTTGGTATATCATTGGCACATGAGGTCTGAAACCGATTATTCATCCATTGCTTGGCCTTTGTAAGAGCAACCTAAAGGAAACTTGTAGAAATACTGAAGCTGCCATTGCCTGACAATCAAGCACCTAGTCATTTCAGAAAGGATAGGTCAACAATGGGAGCCTCAATATTTCTCTGCATAGGTTTCCAGGATTGCAAAATTGCTGGACTGAGGTGAGTGTATTGATGTGCTTTAAACTTACAATTCGATTGATTAGTTTGACCCCCAACACATTTCTCCCTTTCTGAGCTTCTTTTCTTTCTTTGTGGAATTCCCACATAAAACAGTAGTTTGACCTGTGGTACACAAAAGGCAGACGTGTGTTAGTAGCACAATTTTGTGAATAAAGCTTTATGGTCTGTGGGAGCTTAGAAGTACTTGTAAGGTACATCATAACACTCACGGTACCTAGATCTACGTAATGTACTTTGATTTTGTGTTGGCTTTTTTTTTCTTTGACCTGGCTTATTAAGGGAGGATTTTGTCCAGTTCAAAGGATTTTGAAACCATTGTTAGATAATTTTTACAGAGATTGATAAAAGAATAATACTATCAGATGTATTATCAGAATAAATTGAAGTGCTTTTGCTCCCTATGTAAAATTTTAAACAGACCTATTATAATACTAATGCCTGATACGCACGGACCCAAATATTGTTTGGCTGGTTCAACAGAAACCGGCCAACATTCGTCCCGTTTGTACAACAGCATGCCCGACAAAAGTTGGCCAAACATCCGGCTTCTGTAGAACAGGCATACCAGAAAAACATCTGCCAATCGGCATCTGATCAGTGCTTGTGGTGTGTTCTGGCGGTGGTGGTCCCCCTGTCAGAACACAACTAACATCACATAGTTATGCCTGGTACACACTGTGAGGTTTTCGGCCTGTGTTGAACGGAAAAAAAAAAGCTCACGAGGAGGTTTCTGTACTAACTATGTGATGTTAGTACAGCAATCTCCCCGCTGAGCTATTGTGTCCTGACAGGGGGACCACCCGCTCTCCAGAACACACTGGTTAGTGCTCACAGCTATTGGCTGTTGGATGTCAATCGTCATATGCTTTTTCTGGCATGCACGTTCTACAGAAGATGGACAGGCAGATGTACACATGGGCCAAATGTCGTCCGGTTTCTGTTGAATCAGACGATATTCAGACTGTGTACCAATCATCAGTACAGTGAGCTCCTCATAATGTGTACCTGGCATTAGCAAGTAGGGTAATCAAACAATTTTAATTCATTTAGAATTTTTGCTATGATGTGTACAAGAAATCGGAAAGATTGTGTAGGTTTTTACTTTTAAAAATCCAAATACCTTCTGGCTGGTGTTAACTGGCACTGGTTCTGAAGAACAGAAAATTAAAGTGGTTCTGATGACTATTTTTTTTAAATGAGCAAAAAAAGGTTTATACTTACTTGCTCTGTGCAGCAATATTGCACAGAACTGCTTCTTGCCTTTTCTTTGGTAGTCCTCCCTCCTTTTGTGGGTGCCCCCATAGCAAGCCCTGTGCTATGGGGGCATCCATGCGGGCGCGCGCTTGAGCCATGCTGTGTACACACACTCAATCTGGCTCAGCCACAACGCCCGTTCGCTCCTCTCCAGATTTGACTGAGAGCAGCAGGAGTCTATGGCTCCTTTGCTGCCTGTTCCTCCTGAGCGACCAGAAAGTGAAGGGAGAACAGCTGCAACCAGGACAGCCATGGATCGAGATAGGAGGCAGGTAAGTGTTTATGGATGGAGAGGAAGAGGGGTTGGTTTAGATAGTGGGTGTTTTTTCCTTTATGCAGGGAATGTATTAAGGTAAAAAAATGATAGCCTTTATAGAACTAGTTTAGGCTATTCCAAATGTAGATAAAATAATATTTCATACACAATTATGAGAACCAAAGACACAAAATACACAATTATGAGACCTAAAGAGTTGATCATGCTACAAAATAATTCTGCACCCTTGCAATATATACACTTGTGAGCTAAACATTATGACAAGAAAATTAGCATGTAATAAAATAATAAAAGCGGTTTAAGTGTATTGACCCTAATGTGCATAAAAAATTGCACTTTGGGACGCATATTTGGTAAATGAAGGATCCTTTAATAGTTTGATTATAAATAACTGACCAAAATCCCCATTGGCCAGCTTAGTGCTGCTAGAGATGTCCTCTGGTGGAATATATTTTTAGTACATATTTAATTGACTGTGAATATGAACATAATGGAATGAACTTATAAGCTGCCTGTCAGCCTTCAGAATCTTGCATGACAGACTTCACTTCTAGTGTCTCTCTAGGTTTTACTTATCTGTAGCTTGTTTAAAATCCTGCATCCCTTCCTGAAAGGAAGTTACTTCATTGAATGGGTTAACCTTTACATTTATTGTATGTGTATATAAAATAGACATACACATGGAGAACATACCCACATTTGCCTGATTTCCTATTAAAATTTCAGCTTGTATATCTACACCTAAAGTGTTATATCCAGCAAAAATTATGACTGTTTTGCTTTTCAAGCAGTCGCATATTTGAAAATCTCATTTTTTTTTCTGAGCAAAGTCCTGTGCAGAAAAGAATTTGAACTGGATTGGTTCGTAAACTGGTCAGGTTGGACTTTTTCAGACTTTAATTCATGTTCCTATATGACTAAAATGAGCATATTGCACTATGCTCTGACCTGATTTACACATAAAATATTATGAACCAGTTGGGCATGTTGGTACTGCAGTGGGAGTTTCCAGAACACTTTATACCATGTGCATATAGGAAAGTGCTACTCCTTTAAAGTAGAAGTACAACTAAAGCTTGTTTGGCTTTACTTCTCCTGTGGATCACAGAAGTGCAGTTTGTTCTGCACTCCTGAGACCCATTTTTAGGCTAAAGCCCGCTAATGGCTGACGTGACAAAATCAGTCCAGGCTGGGGAAAGATCGCAACCATATGGTCGGGATCCACCCAGGAGACTGAACCAGCTCCTGGCTGAGCCAGCTGCTCCCACACCCTCCAAAGCCCAGCACTCCAATGAGCTCTGGGGGGGACAGAGCAGATAGTCAACGCTCTCTGCTCAGAGTGGCTTTGAGAACTGAGCGATCAGCGGTGTCTGCAGGGGACAGCTGCAGCATTGCATCAATCCTGATTCCACCTTGGTAAGTATGATTAAAAAAAAAAGCAAAAAAACAGTACTACTCTTTTAATTGTTCCCAAAGTGGGGTTGAGAAAGGTTTAGAACCTCTGTTAGGTTGTTTTGCATTTTGTGTGTCTGTTGGGGAGATTGTTGTTGACTGCCTAGAAAGGAGGGAACCTCCCAAAATGGGACACAGACAGCAATATCAACCCATTATAGATTATATCCATTCCCTGCTCTGATTTTTTTTTCCTATTTCCATGTCACTGTTAAAGTAATTCATGTCCTGGTGATCACACAAGTAATAATGGAAAATCTTCACAGCTAGAACACAGACAGCAGTAAAATATGATAGAGGTTATAACTCTTCCCTGTTCTATTCAAGACTAGCAATCATGTCTCTGACATATAGTATGTGCATTTAATTTTCCATTTTTGTTGTTTCATGCTTAGGCAGTGTTTAGGTGTTTAGCTCAGTAGTGTCCAGTGAATGGCTTGTTGTGTCCTGGGCTGGGTCTGCCACCTACTGAGCACCTGTGTACTTTGCAGGGCAGCAGCAGTGTGGCAGCAACTGACACATCCTCTGCATTTTAGTACCTGGCACTGAAGTAGTGTAATCTCCGCACCATACTACAATTGTAGTCCTGACCTTGCTGGGGAGAGAGAGGGCAGCATGGGAGTGTGTGATCAGCTAAGGGGGGGAATTTCACTGACTTTACGTTGACCATCAGTGCAGAGATTATGTTCCAGTGCCACTGCAATAGCCACCAATGTGGTGGTAGTGGGGTTGGTTAAATTTCACTGCCATTGCACGGATCACCACTTTTCACAAAAAAAAAAAAACACCACCAGTGCATGGTTATTGTGGTAACTGCCACTAATGCTGGGGGTTGCTATTTCAGCCATTGACTCCAATTGTGAGGTTTATTATGTAGTCACTTACACCAAGAATCCAGACTTTCAGAAGACCTCTTGGTGGATTTTTCTTCATAAGGTTCTGCAGCTTAGTCGGTGGCAATGTAGTTTTCCTGCACATGGCTGATACTGTATTTTAGCATTTTAGTGTTTGCAAATTGTGTTGATAATGGCTATTATCCGAATATTCCCCTGGCATATTTTGAAAGGCCAAAATCTTAGAAATTTGTGAAAAATTAATGTCTTCTCCACAGGTTCTTCTCGTCTGATGCTAACCTTTTCTTCACAGAACCTGCTGCCTAACAACAGATTAATATGCTCAGCATAATGGCTGCACAGCATCATTTCTTTTGTATGCATATATGACCTAAAGCGATGTGGCCCCGTTGTAAGCAGAGGCCAGGATTTCAAACAGGCAGCTTGTCTTTTGAAATCTGCAACGGATATTGCAAATGCCAGCAGCCACTTCCACCAATATACTCCTTGCTGTGCCTCGTCACAGGAAATAATGAGAGCAGCTGTAAATAATTTAAATGCCTACCTCACATGCTTTTGTTTGCTAAGGTTTCTCTTATATTGTATTTGGGATTTTATATGAATTTAAAGTGCTGTTTTCATAATATATCTATTGTGGAAACAATTCTTTTTTTCTTTTTTTTTTTAATGGGTCAGTTTTTCCACATATGTCCATGACATTCATTTTCTCTACTTGCTCTATTCTTTATTACTGTTCTGTGATCTTCTGAAATATTCTTCTTTTTGGATTGTGGATATGTCTGTCACTGATTGATTGCATGACTACTTGATAGAAGTTATACCTCACTTTACATGTCTTGTGTAAATAAGTTTGTCTACATTTTTTTCCTAATGATTTTACAAATCACTGTAAGGATTGTATGTCTTCGCAAGGAAAACTTTCATGTGTACTTGTTGGCCAACAGCTAAATGCACAGTTAAAATATATATTTGTGGTATTGCTTAGCAGACCAAAATGTGTCATCCTGTTTATCCAGTTTTTTAAGCTAGATACCTTTGCCAGACAAGGTCCTGACCTTTTACTTTGCTCCGCTCAAAGAAAATACAAATTGGTCTGGACTGATGCTAGTTAGTTAATGAGCAGCAGCTTACTGAGGAGGTCATCTGTGTTTCCTCCTGTGTTTTCTCTTTATTCAGCAAGTTTCAGGTGTATCTTTTGTAAACATCACTGATTCACAGGGTTCATTGACTGACTTGCAGTGAATGCATAACTGAAATAATTAAGTGTCATTTGGATCTTTCTGCACCTACACCTCTCAATAAGTGCATACTTTCTGTATGCCAGGTCCAACCACTGCGGATACTATCCTGCTGGAGCTTCCTGTATGCTTGCACGGTTTTTGAAATGTAACAGTTTTCCTAGTACATGCTTTACTGATCTTCTACAGTACGAATACCAAATTTTTAAATCTCAGGCTCACTGAATTTGGAAATGTCAGTACAATAAGTCTGATGAGTTGAGCGTCTTTTTACCAGTTCATCTATGTGAATCTTTGCAGAACCCCTTTACCTTTACATGGATTCCCTCTGCCCTACTTTATTTAGATGTTTACCGCACTCCTTCATACGAAATCCCCAGGCCAATTGCCCTAAATTTACCTACTTATAATCTTTATTGACCTCCTGGGGCAAACACTTTATTTCCTGGCTCGGATGGGTCACAGTTCTGAAAATGTCCCTACTACTTAAATTTTTGTACTATGCCAGGGTCCAACCAACCACTATTTCTTCTATTATGGGCACTACAATGCTACATTCTTCAATTGGTAAGAAAAGGCTTTCTTAATCAGGTAGAAAAATGTGTTTAATACAGAACCAAGATATAAGGCGGATTAGACTTTGCCATGTTTTCAAAAATATTACCAAGAGTAGCATCTAACTCAAATAGCACAGTGGCAAGTCACAAACAATACCTCCCATTGGCATTTTTCAATCGCTAATCTGCTCTGGCTACCTCCCATGAGTCGAGGTAAGGTAATTGCCCAAATACCAAGCACATACTGAGATTGCGGGTTCATCTGAGTCCATTCACAACTTGATCTCCCCATACCTTCCACTGATGTCAATCTTGGGCAATTCTTTCTTCCCCCCAACTACAAAACCCCCTTATTTCTTAAAACTTGGTTTAATAACCACCTATCAAGTCAGGCATTAGCTTTCCAGGGCCTTTGTGACACCTCTAAGCTCAAACTAGGAGATTATTATATTATTATTATACAGGATTTATACAGCGCCAACAGTTTGCTCAGCACTTTACAATATATGTGTTCTAATACTTCCAAACTCAACATTTTTTCCAATCTGTAATAAGAAAACCAATTGGGCCTCTTATCACTCATGACCTTTGAAAAGGCAGCATCAGATGGGTTCTAGTGTAATTTCTCTTGCATTCCCTTTGCATTAGTACAGACCAACCCCCCTGTTGTCAAAATAAGAATCTGACCTTGTTGCAACTGTCTCACCAGAAACTTGGAACAAGACTTGGACCACTGCAGACAAGAGCATTGGTCATGTGCTAGCTGTAGATGACAATTATAAACTCCTCTTTTGGTGACATCTTGTAACCCTTCCATACCACCCCACTTAAAAAGTTTTTATTGGATTTGAACTTTAGCTCTAGAGCAAATGGAGATGAGACATTTGATGGTAAATTCCATGGCTAGATGGACAGATGTAACTGGTTTAGGTAAAGGATAAATTAACTTTTGGGAACATGTTACATGTTTCACCCATTTTTAGAGATGAACACATAACATGTTCCCGCTCCTGCAGCTTCTTGCTGATCCCCCTGATAATTTTGACAGCGCATTGGGGATCCTTTTAGAAAGGTGTTCTTATCCTTTAACACTAGATTTTGATTAGCCTCCAGGTGCTCCAATTTTTTGAGGATCCTAAGGGGAGGGTATTCCCACATGACACATCTACAGTGAACTGAGCCTAATCTGTCAATAAACTGAGAATTTTCTCTGTATGCTTGAAGCAATGTAAGTGTTCTAGTATGTCTAAATGTAAGCTAACCATATGTGAAAATCAGTTGATTCCCCCATCTACTCTAAATGGCATTGATGGAGGAATCTCCACTGCCAGCTTTTGTGTTCGGCAGACACGACTCCTGTGACTGCCTTGGAATACATACTGTTTGCTCGCAAGCAGTGTGATTACATCTGATATTAACTAATCACTTTTCAACCAATAACTTTTTACCTGAATCAGTTGATTTTTTAAAAGAGGATTCTTTTGTGATGTTTTAGTGTCAAATAGAGCTTGCTGGGCTTTGTCAGTTCTAGGACTTCAATTGTGAATTCTCCTTGTCATAGTTCTCAGCTTTGTTCTTGTCTACTTTGAATTCCCATTCCCCACTCTATACCAGGGGTGTGCCTTCATGTTCCCCCCCTTGTGCAGTGGTAAAGACCTTGGGAATTCCCTGGGACACATAGGAAATCACGAGGAGATTTAACCAGCATTTATGAAAAAAATAATGAATTCCAGGTAAACCGACTCTTTAAAACAGAGTAGTTGACCTATTGGGCTTAGGTCAGTGACATTTTTGTGTACGTATGAATGAGAAGAGCTAATATAGTGCCTGATGTTAATGATTATGAAACACAGCTCAGGGCCTTGGCTTTTCACCTTCAGGAGTAAATGATGCTAAGGAGCAAGGCCTTCCAAACATGAGAGCTGCAGCAAAGCACCCCATTGATCTTTAACTACACAGGCTTTTTAAGCTAAACAAGAGAAACAATTACCACCTTTTTTCCCCCTCTGCTTTCTTTCAACTGCTATTCTCTGTAAAATCTTTTACTGTAATGGAGATTTAGAATCCATCACAGTTTGGCTATTATTTCTGTGTAAACAGTGTCATGCCCTATTGCACCAGGCAAACAGAGTCAATTTTTTCCCTTACGCTTAGCTGTGAATAACAAGATTGCTGAAATTCAGAGCCAAGGGGAAAACAGTCCCATTCTAGTTGGTTTTCTCAGTAATGTATGAGTTAAGTATTTGTTTATACTACATATACTACTATGAGCTTGCTACTTGGTTAAACATGCTCCTACATTTGATTGGCATGCCATTTAAAGTCTATTAGCATCCTATTATTTCAGTGGATTGCTTATGTGCAGAGAATAAAACAGATATTGCTATCTAAATCAAGCATTTTGAACAGGTCCTGTTGATATGCACTTCAGCAATATTGTTAGACATAGCTGTTTATGTAACTGAAGCTTTAAGAATATGTAAACCCTCACCTTGTAAAACAACCTAGTCAGCTTAAAGTAGAAATGAAAGGCACCATTTGTGTATACATATAAAAAACATTATAAATACCTTTGCCCCCCCCCTTTTTATATAAGTTATCACAGACGTTGTTCTCAGCTGCGCAAGAGCTAGGGTAGTGGAAACAGCAGTATACTAATCTTCCCAGTGACTGACTGTTCAGGGATATGGTGTCAGCACAAGCCTTATCATTGGAGGAGAGCATACGGAGTTCCAGCACAGCTAGAGAACTGACCGCGCTGTGCTTTCCTGCCTAGTGTGGTCAGTTTTAAATAGGAAAGCAGGGGGACTGGCAGGAAAACCAGGGATACCTTTTCTTAGTACAGTAAGCATATATCAGGTATGTGCAAATTTGAGTTGACTTATTTTTTAAAGAAAACCTGTTTGTAAAATAAAACTTAAGCAGCAAGTAGCTGACAGCTATGTGTCTGGTGACAATGCTATTCTAATAGCAAACTCTGAATTGATATTAAACCCCAAAACAAACATTCCTTCCAATTCTTGTGGTGAATTCGTTTTTCTTTTTTAGGCTTTTTATCCATTACTTTCACATGTTAGTCCTGCCAGGAAGTCTCTTATTTTTAAAAATGTTACCATTCTGTCCAGCAAAAGTAGTAGTTAAGAGGGTATTTACCACTGGTTGTCTTGTGGTGGGGGTTGCTTTTAGGCAGACCATGCACGTTGCAAGTGCCAGCAAACTATCCCTTGCACCTGTTAACCATAAGGCCATGCACCAGGATCTGTGCTGGCAAGTTTACTATGGTGTCACATTGTTAAACTTAAAGTAGAGCTCCACCTGAAATAAAAACTAAAATAAAAGTCAGCAGCTACAAAAACTGTAGCTGCTGACTTTTAAAATACAACCACTTACCTGTCCCTTGGTCAAGCGGTCTAGTCACCACCACTGGTTTCACTGGCCATCTTCTCTCCCTGGCGCTGACATCTTCGGTGTGGGCACCCAGCTGTGACAGCTTGCGGCTTCACAGCTGGGTGTGCACGCGCGAGAAGTGCTGCTCTTTGTGAATGGCCCTGTAGTCTTCTGGGACCTGTCCCGTGTCAAAGCAGACTACGGGGAAGGAGAGAGGAGGGGAGGGCAACTTCCAGTTGCAGTGGAAACCTGCCAAATTCAGGTACTCACTCCCCAAAGGTGCCAATCCTTAATGGAGGGTGGGGGACAAAGCATTAAAGCGGAACTTCTTCTTTTGGATGGAGCTCCGCTTGAAGACCTCCCTTTGCACCATAGATTGGAGGAAGGGAGATGTTTCATAAAAAGTGTTATGAGACACCTGTAAAGAGTGACTTGTACAAATATTCTCCCTCAAAAATGCTAGTGGTGTAGCAGATATGCTTATACTCTCTTCTCAAGACTTGAGTTACTGTTCTAGAATCAGATTGTGGGTCAGGAATATTGCCGTATTTGCTGTATTCTGGTGCAGGGTCAGTGTTTATTTAATCCTGCAGTTAGCATTTTCAGAAGAACGTGAGAAATGTCAAATAACATTTTTTTTTTGGCTTAGATTTTATTATAGCCAGAATTGTATTGTATACTATACCATTAAAAACTGTATTCTAGAAGACCCTTACAAAAAACTGTGTGTTTAAGATGCATGTTTTTATATGTCTGGGTTTAAATGTGTAAATAGTACATCAGATTACCAATTTAGCCCATATTTGAGTATTTTAGCTGGGTCCTTAAGGAGGTTGCCATAGTGACAACTGTTCACTCTCGATCATTTACCTGTCAGGCCACCCCATGTGGAGCCTCTATTCCAGCGGGATACTTAGGCCTGTCGCTAAGATCCTTGGCAATTCTGTGTACAAATTCAGGAGAAAAACAAACAGCTTCAGGTCTATACTCACCTGATTGAAGCTGACACTGCAATCCCAAATTTTTAAATTAGCCCAGTCTTCCTATCATCCTAAAAGTAGTTTAGATAAAAGAGAAAAAAAAAGTGTGAACAGTAAAGACAGCAGGAGTCTTCAGTTGGAGTGTGTTCTTTTCTACCATCCATCGTAACAGTGTGGAGGGAGAAGATTCAGACACTTCATGCTTGACTGCTCATAGTTTGGACAGTAGTTGGGTTCCTCTGGGAGCATGTTGAGATTCTGCATTTGGAAAGGACAGGATATGCCGTACAATGTTTGCAAACATTGCAGAAACAAAGACAAGGTATAAGTAGCTGGAAAAATAGGGTTTGCCTTGCAGTCTATTTTCTTTTCTCCTCATGGATATTTAGATTCCTTAAAGTGAAACTCTAGGCAGATAGAAAAGACAAAGTAATGCAGCTCTGTGATCATTAATAGAGCATTAAATATATTTTTAAAATGGAATTTGACCAATAAGCATAAGACAAAGGTATCTGCATATTCATTGGTAGATTGACTGTTCAAAGCAGTAGAGCTGTGATTGGATTATCAAGTTATTATTATTATACAGTACTTATAAAGCGCCAATAGTTCGCTCAGCGCTGTACATTACAAAGGGGGACAGAACATGTGACAGAACAATACTAATACAATGCAAAACATGAGGGGATTGAGGGCCCTGCTCTTTCTAGGAGTTGCCACTTTCTCTCTTTCTGACTGCTGCTGTAGGGTGGAATGTCAAAGGCGTATATGAAAATAGTTTTGGGTATTTATGCTATCTGTAATTGAAATTCATTAAACCATTAACCCAATTGAAGGATACTTCTTTAATATATGTCTTGAGTTTAACTGCATATGTTCAGACATTAATGTGGAATGCTAGTCAAATATATTTAGACTGTAGTCTGTGTAGGCTTTATGTAGTTAACAAAATTCTTAATGTACTGCTACTATAACTATCTCCTGTCTAGGTTCTCTCTTCCGAGAAACCCCTCCACATTAGAACCAGATTAAATATTGGAGGTTATGCTCTGTGAACTAAACAGGTGAACTTCTGTGCTTTTACCTGATTTTTTTTTTTAGGTTGATGACAGGGTCTCTTTTAAAATGGTAGGGATTTTAAAATCACAAAAGTGAATGAACAGAATGAGAAAACATTTTGAGAGGTAAGACAAATAGCATATAAGTGTTTTAGCTAACTATTACGTCGTTTGGCAAGATTTTTACTTTAAAGTCTTCTAGTCTTCTGATAAAGTGGAAATTTATCAGTCACTTTATTTGTGCACACAATGACTTCTGGTTTGCTTCTGTGTGGACTCGAGCCAGATCTAGACCATAACCATGAGTGGAATTCATTGACAGAGAAGGAAATGAAAAGAGAATCATTTCCTGACACAGGGCACTTCCGTCCATTGGCCTGGTGGGAGTTATTTTCCTTTCAAATAACTAGAAAATTAAACTCGGCACGAGCTGGCAGTCCCTGGATGCTGTGCTCAGGAATGATTTAATTGTCCTTCAGACAATACCGAAGAGAGTTTTTTGCGAATTCAAAACCATGAAAGCAAAATTGACTTTTTTCCTGCCTTGTTCTAAGATGTTGGACAAGTGTAGAGCTTTTTTCTTCTGCTGTGAACCCTGCAGCACTTCAATCTCAAGAATCTTTGTGTGCATATTCAAGTTGCATCCCTGAAGACTGTGGCAAATTAAGCTATTAACCCTGTGCCCTTGAAACCACATTTTGGCAGTGCAGATTTGGTAACAGATAACAATGTTTGTCTTTCTTTCCTCACTGGGTTAGTATGCATGTGCACCTTTATACGTATCTCTAGTATGCAGAGAATGTATGAAGATACTTGCTGCTAACATGCATTCTAATACACATTCAGCTTATTGAACTGGTTTAACAAAACAAAGTGCTCCTACTTATATGTGTAACATTTAAAGGGAGCCTGCTTTCAAATGTACAAGCTTCTGGACTGTAATGTTTATCCTTGCTTTACTGCTTAGAGAGTCTCTAGGATATTAATTTGAGTATGTTTGATTTTTTTTCTATATGTTTAAATAAGGGAGGTTTAGGTGAGAACCTTAAACTCTGTTAGTGACTGTTTTTTTTTTTTCCTTCAGTTCCCTGATAGTTGGTATTCAAATCATTATGTCTTGAAACTGCCTTTCTGTCAGATTTGATATGGTTGGGCAAGGGAGTGAATTAATCAAGCTTGCAAATAGTATCTGTTACCTATATTGATCCCCTGCGCTAGACATATGTATAGGTTGCAAGTTTACACTGTCCACAAGCTTATGTGAAACCAAGCATAAAAACTAGAAAAAAAACACCCGGAAAAGTAATCAAAAAGGCTAGTTTAACAAAAGAGAGAAAAAAAAACAGATTTAGCCTTCTGTCATAATGTTATTTACCACCTTTAGCCTTCCTGCATTGAAATCAAGGCACTCTCACTGTGTTTTGTAGTTTACAGGCCCTTGAAATATTTATGGGCTTTGTTCATGCTGCGTTGGGTGCAAGACAGCATCCATCATAGTGGGGGGATTTAATAAAAAGTGTCTGTGACAAACTTTGTCTCAACTGGAGTGCAGCCAATCATTTTCTATGTTGTGTGAAAAAATGAAAGACAGAAGCTTATTGGTGCTATGGGCAATGGACACCAGTTGAGATAGAACTTGTCTTATACCCCTAATGTGTATTGGACAGGAAATAGAAATTAAAAGGCAGCTGCTGACTAAATGCTACTTGTAGTATTCAGGCCGCAATGACCATATCCTATCAAAGGAGTCTGCTTGTCAGATATACACACAATCCTGCTGTCAGGTCCGTATACCATATGGATCTGACAGCAAAAGGGTTAAATAAAGAATGCATTAAAAAATACTACATTTTAAGGGAAAATTTTTTGTAACTGAATGAAATGGTGAATTTATCTGTTTGGAGTTCAGCTTTAAAGTAGTGTTAAAGTGGTTCTAAAGGCCCAAGGTTTTTTACCTTCATGCATTATATGTGCAGCATCCCCCACAGCCCCCCTAATACTCATCTATGCCCCCTCTCTATCCAGTGATGTGCATTGGAGTCTCGGCTATCCTGGGACTCCCTCCCCTCATTGGCTGAGACAAAAGCGGGAGCCATTGGCTCCCACTGCTGTCAATCACAGCCAGTGAGCCAATGAGAAGAGAGAGGGGGTGAGTGCTGTGCTTGCTGTGAGAGCACACGACAGGAGGGAGAGACCAGGAGCTCCAGCGGGGGACCTGAGAAGAGGAGGATCTGAGCTACTCTGTGCAAAACCTCTGCATACAGTAGATAAGTATGGTATGTTTGTTATTTGAAAAAAAAAATCCTTTAGAATCACTTTAAAGCAGTTTTAAAGGCAAATTTGTTTTACTGAAATAGTAGATATGGCATATTTACCTGATTTGTGCAATGTTATTTCACAGAGCAGTCCCAAACCTTCTCTTCTGAGGTCCCCTGTTGGCACTCCTAGCTTCTCCTCTTCTCTGTGTGCCCCTATAGAAAGCTGTGGGCTATGGAGGCATATGTTTGGGCACGTTCCTGAGCCTTGCTGTGTGCATCCATAGATCCGCTCAGCTCGGCCCTTACAGGATTTGATTGACACCAATGGCTGATACAACTGCTGGGACATTTTTTTACGTGCATTGAATCTACTAAGGTAGAAAGACTTGAAGCACTTCTGGAGTGTATTTGGCTTAATGACTAATGCCAAATTCTTTATCATGGGTCTTTGGTAAGAACAGAATGCCCAAACTGGCCTGAAGCAATGTCCAGGTGGCTCCCCTGACTGCTCTAGAGCAATGCCCCTTAATTTTTCTCTCTTTTACCTTGTTCTTGTAGTGCCAATCAGCATGTATTAGTCTTTATTACATCATCATCAAACTTGTAACATTTTTCCAGGACCGCTTATGGGAGTTCAGTTTCTATTGACATAGACATGGTCCAAGACTACATCTCCTAAGAGCCCTGTTCCTACACACACAGTGTGTCAGAAGGCTCTTGGGATTTAAGGTAGGGGTTAGGCAAAGTTCTGCAGTTCGGCAGGTGGGACTAGCAACACTGGTTGTTATTTCAGTGCAATAAAGACAGGTTTTTGTCATCCTAAACAGGATGTTAGGAACTCATTTGATTACTGACAGATCGCTTCCCCACCTTCATATATTTAGAGTATTATAGTTGCTGCTGTATTGTGTTTGAAATAACTACACCAAAATTACACACCTATGTGATTGTTTTGTCTATTTTTGTTTTGCTTAGGGACCCTCTTTTGCCACACTGCAAAAGAAATATTATCCCTGCTGAGTTTCCTACTGGAGGCAGAATAAAAGTACACAAATTTTATTTATTTATTTCAGTTATTTATATAGCACCATCAATTTACGTAGCGCTTTACATATATATTGTACATTAGCATCGGTCCCTAACCCTCATGGGGTATAATCTAAGGTCCCTAACTCACATTCATACATACATATACTAGGGACAATTTAGACAGGATCCAGTTAACCTACCAGCATGTCTTTGGAGTGTAGGAGGAAACCCACACAGAGAGAACATGCAAACTCCAGGCAGGAGGTGCCTTGGCTGGGATTTGAACCAACGACCCTAGTACTGCCAGGCGGAAGTGCTAACCATTCAGACACTGTGCTGCCCAAAATATGGTTACGTTTTGCAAATGGACGTGTCAATTTAACTACTCATTTGTGACTTCTGATCACTTTCAACATGTTTTTTTTTTTTCTGTATGCAATAAAGCACATGTATAATGTATTTTACCGTGTACTACCATTGAATTCTATGGAATATTACACTACCTGGAAAGCAGGATTTATTTTAAAAAGAAGGAATACTGGAAAAAGCAAGAAAACATGCATGCAATGATATAGATGTCTAAATCCATTTTAGGTGCAGTTTAACCCCCCTCCCTCCCCAAAAAAAGCACAGAGGTTTAAGCGAGGCCTTAAGGTGCTGTAGTCCTTTACTAAAAGTTGTGAATGTTGACATGTAGTCATTTTTCTCTTCCTCTACATCTATTTCACCGCACACTGATTGTTAATGGATTTAACGTCTAGCCAGCAAGTGGAAATCAGACTGCTTAGGAGACATTAGACTCTCAAGTGCCTGACAACTCTGATCAGCACTGGCTCTCCTTTTAATGTGCTTGTTGCATCATGTTTAAGCTCAGAAAATAACCTTTCTTGCGTACAAGGGAAATGCTTTTTAGTTGGCAGGAAAACTGCTTGTTTTTGAAGCTTTAGGCTGCAGTATCTATATAAATGTCAGTGGGGCTATTTTATATGAAACATGTTGGATTAGATGATTTGCTTATCCATTATGAATACATTCAGATAATGGTCCTATTTCTTCATGCCTTGAGGTATACATTACATGATTGCTGCATGACTGGTCCTCTTGATGTCTCCAGAATTTGTCAATGAAAGGGATATATGGGGCATTCTTTCCGAATTTATGGCTTCTTTTGAGATACTGTTGTAACTAAATAAAAGCAATTAAAGCTAGCTTGGATTTCCTCTTCAGTTAAGAAATTAATTCATTAGTAGCATCTGTAGAGAAGCCAGAGTCAAGAGAGATGGTAGCTGTATAGGGAAGCAGTTGCTCCTATATATATAGTAGGTCATGGTGCAAACAACATTTCTTTCTTGTAGAAAATCTTTACATATTGACTAAAGATTTATAGGATGCCTCTCGATGACTTGTTCCACAGCCTAATTCTACAATTTGTTTGAGCGGGTAAATAGTGGAATGAATGGAAAAAGTGAAGAAGCTTGATTCCCCTAACATACTGAACAGTACATTCTTTTAACAATTCAGCTGTTTTGGCAAGCGCCTGTGCCAAGAATAACTTAGAAATTTGTAACCACATTTTTAAGCTACTTCATTCACAAATTTATCCACTCCAATTTATTATAGCTGTCACTGTGCTCTTTTGAATGGCATATTTTACACTGTCAGCTGACCTGCAACACTGGAAAAAGACTGTAAGCTGTAGCCAGATAGCAGTGAAACTTGTGTGCCCAAGTACCGCATGTTCCATTATACTACAGATACATATAAAGGCCTTGACTTTATTAGCATGTCTGAGTTCTTTCCGCTGTCTGGCTGGAAATTCTTTCATATTGCAGGCATCTGAGGAATTCTCTGAGAGTTTATCTCTAATCTGTCTTCTATCCGGCATCATATCAAAAGCTGGCACAAGCTGGGCTCATGGATGGCTTGTTTGTTTAGTTGTTTTTTTAGACTTTGCTTCCAATAGGCTTTGGTTTATGTTAGGTTAATAAGATTCCTACAAATACTTAATACGGTTTTCACTTTACGTTTGCTACTGTGAGATGAGTAAATAGCATACACCTTTAAACTAAGTTGTGAATTTACATAGGACCTTGGACCTGATCACCTTTGTGAGATGTTTTTATCCTTATTGCTCTACACATCCCATATTGGAAATAGTACTTTTACCCTAGAGCTACTTCAGGAGCCATATAATGTGATTTTGAAGTAACCATGACATACCTTAGCTTTGCCAGCTAATATGAGCAAAGGAGAGATGCCATTGTGAGAGAAACATGAAAGAATGCTGGAGCTACTCCAGTGGCAGGCTGCTGAGTGAGAAGGACCGGGTAGAAAGCACAGAATTTTCACAAATGTTATATTGGGAGACCCTAACATATGAGGCTGTTCAAGTCATACATATTAGAGAACATGTCCATTTGAGAGACTGCAGTAGGAGACAGACCTGAGAGACTACTAGGTGAGGGAGGAGGGGGACCCACAGGAAAAACATTGTCATAAATTGACACCCAAGGGCAGTTGCTGATGCCAAAACGAGGGACCATGACGAGGAATGTCACAGCAGCCATGAAAGCTGGAAGATGTCTGCAAGGAAAAGACTGACACAGTTGATAGAGAGGATGAAGAAAATGATAGCTTCCAATAAGAGGATTTTGTAAACCCAGAAAAAGTAATCTGGGATGTATAAACAACTTAAATGTCAGATCATTTTTTCCTGCATTTATATGTTCCTGCCCCTAAGCAGGTTTAGATGCACTTAGCCTTGTTTAGAGTGCCTAATCATCCTGGACACACAAAATTATATTTTTAAATGGAGCAACACTGACCACACCTAAATGCAGGAAAATGTACAGTGTAGATGGCACCATTGAAAAACTCCTATATGCAGTTAGATGTGTTTCGAAATGTTCCCTAAACACTTATAAACACAGGTTTATAAGATGTCAGTGTAAATGAGGCCAAAAGGGAGCAGTGGGAAAGCTGCACTAAAGAGAAATAAGTTTAGTTTTAGTAAACCTGTTTTCCTTCCTCATCAAAAAGAGTACTCCCTGTTGCCATTCCCCACATGCACACTTACCCTGTGCTTACAGTTGTGGCCAGGGTGAAGCATTGTATTTGTTTATATCTTCAGCTATGTTCCATGCCTGGTGTCCCATGCGTATGCCACCATGTCCAATATAAATGAATGGGCTGTTTTCAAAGACTTTGGTAATACAACAGTCAGTTGTAGTGATCCCTCAATGTAACTATTAAACTTTTATAACTTCTGCATCCCTAATAGTGTAGATCACAGTCTTAGTGGTGGTGTTGTGTTTTCTTTTTTTAGTACTTCTAACTTAATTTTTTTTTCCATAATTTTCCAGTCATATATACTGATACTTGGATATTAGAATCTTTTGACATGTCAGTGTTGTAGAAAATTCACACAATTCCTTATTGCATTTAGATTACGGTCTATTTGTGCAAGGAAAACACTTAACCTATCCAGGTGTATCATGCAAAATTAGCTAGTTAGGGACCTTGTGTGTATTTCATATGCCCAAGGTTCCTAACGGATCAAAGCAAGCTCACAGCTGTAGTAGAGTCTGGGAATTTTACAGTGGTACAGCAGGGCTTTGAGTACAGCGGGGCTGCAGTAGGGGTAGTGGAAGTGCCACAGAAACTGAGTGTGTGGCTTTGCAAGGCTGCATGTGTGATGCAGAACCAATATTCTTTGCTAGCTCAAGGAAACAATTAGGACGCTGTATTTGGGTGGTGACAGTGCCTCCATAATCGAACGGTCAGACATAGAGGAAACATCAGTGCTGGAACATTGAAGGTGAGGCCCCTTTCAGACAGGGCGGACCTGCCAGCAGATCTGTATGCTCAGTGTGGGATCTCTCCTGAGCAAGCGGATGATAGATCTGTGTCCGCTTTGCTGCTGCAGAGCGGACACAGACAGCCTTCTTTTTTTTAAGGGGCGGTCAGACCGCCTGTTCGTTTCCACCCAACTGTCATCTGATATTCCGGATGGATAGAACGGATCCATCTGTTTTTGGCATGCAGGATTGGATCAGATGTTGGTGGGTGTCAGCGGACACTTTTCCATAGAGGTCTATGGATGTCTGGTTGGGTCTGCTTGAAAAACTGACAGGCGGACCCTAACAAGCTAACAAGTCCACTATCACAAGTGACTGTGAAAGTGGAATTGATAGCTTAAAAAAAAAAATACAAAAGTTAAATAAAAAAAATACAAAAAAATGTAAGAATTCCAGTCTTTCTGCACACACATATGAATACAAACGCACTTGGAAGGCAAGCATGTGTATGTAAACAATAATTACCCAGCACATGATTATCGCCATGCACAGCAGACTGATAAAAAAAATAAATAATTCAAGCTCCCTCGTTTACAGTAAACTGAATTTAAAGGGTTAGTTCACCTCTCAAAAAAGAAAAAAAAGTGCTATGCACCAATCCGCTCAGATTGGCATAGAAGCTAGAACGTGCTGACTATTCAGTGTGCCCACAGCATCACAGGAACAGTTGCTCTTTCTTTTTCCCAAATCAGTGCATTCTCCTCCCCTTGTCGCATCAGAGACATGTACATTCTTGGTAAAATAGATTAAGTAAATTAAAACAAATCTCATTTTACAGTTGGCAGTAAATCTACACTTAGCTTTTATTTTGTCTGCCATCAAGTGTTCATCTCTGGAGATTGTAAAGTGACAATTGGATAGACTGAATAAGATCATAACGCTACTTGTGATGAGCTGAATGTACCTGGTTTCAGTTTGGGGTAGGTTTGTCTAAACATTTCAGAAGTTTGGGTGCTAAATCTGAACCCTCTTGAAGTCAATGGAAGCCAAACCTTAGAAATCAGTATTTCTGGGGTAATAGACACATGATTGCCAAATAAATGGCCCTGTCTTGCAACAATGATTTTTTTTTTCTTGCAATCCTCAGACAATAAAATGCAGCAAAACTAAACAAAAAATAAAACGGTCTTTTTTTTTTTTTTTTGAACAGTGTTAGTTTAAAAATAAATAGTGTTAATGCACATGAAATATGCACATTTTATTCTATAAATTGGCCTGTTTTAAAACTAAACTATGATTTTGGTACAAAGAATTGCAAAATTTACTTATGAAAGAGTTTTTTTTTTTTGTTTAATTTTGTACTTTTTTAAAAAATGGGAAATGGGTAAATATGTTAAATTTGTAAAAATATTAAACAACAAAACAAAAAAAGTTCAAATACTAATAGTTAATAAAATAGAAACAAAAAAGAGCAGGAAAATAATAGTTGAAAAGCGAAGGAGACTAAGACGTTAATTAGGGCTGATTAGAGTAAACTAAGGGTTAATAAGGGGTTAAAGAGAGGAACATTTTATAAAAAAAAAAAAACACAAAAACTTTTATTTATTTTTTTTTACTGATCAGGTTGCTTTTGCTGGTATCATCTGCAGATCTAAGTTCACCCTTTGATCTGCAGATGAATGAATAGAATTAAATAATCACAGTCCAGAGCAGTGTTGTTTATAAACACTCTAACTTCTTTTTTTGACAGAGCTTCCAACTTATTTTCTTAGTATACTGTAATGTGGCTTTAATTAATCATAGCCGACAAATACAGTATACGGGGGGAAGGGGGCAGAGAGACTGGATATGCTACACATGTCCTGTGTACAAGGATTGTGTTTTTTGAGGCATGTGTAGTAAGCCCAAAGTCTGCAACTAGTTAAATAACTTACTTGGGGCATACCCTGAATATGTCTGTGAAGTAACATATCTGTATGATATATACAAAAACCCAGACAGAAACCCCCTTACAGCAGGAGTGGGGGGAGCTTAAAGGAGGGAGAATTCCAGTAAACAAGAAGACAGCAGCACATCAGGGATACATCATATGGGCTGCTTATTATTTTTTTATTTAAGTTTTTTGCTTAAGGGAGCGGCTGGCTCAGGCTCTCAGTGGCTAGCTGAAAGGCTGAGGTGCCCCTCCATACTCTGGGGTTGCTCCCAACTTTATAGTCTGGACCTTTCCACAGCCTGGACTGGCTGAATGACATCAGCCAACAGCAAGTTTCAGTCCACTGTCAGCTGAAAATGGATCACAGGATGCAGAACGAACTGCACCCCTGCGCATTGAGCTGTTAAATAAAAAAAAGGTGAGAATCCAAAAATGGTCCAATAAAAAACCCTGATGTCTATCTAACTGAGTATCTGTGCATGTGTCCAAAAGTATTTATGACGTTGATAACACATGTGGCTGTGGGGTGGTCAATAATAGGCGTTGATTCACATGTTTCCCGCCTCTGATCATGGAGCTGCATGTTAACACGACCAATGGCTGTGCTGCAGTCAGGTGAATGAGATGGAGCTGCAATTGCGTCTAATAAATGTGCTTGTGGTGTAGTTGGCTTTCACTGGTTAAAACAGGTGTTCAGAAGGCAACATACTGCTTCTGAGCGACTTGTTAACTACCTCTGAAGGATGATCCACCGTGGGACACTTTTCAGAGGGGCAGTAAACTCTACTGCACATGTAAACGCTCCCTTATTCTGTTATTGCTATAAAAGTTCATTATTGTCCTAAAACATTCCCTGGCCATAGTTCTCTACACTTCTTTTTTTTTTTTTTTTACTTTTTATCTTGATACAGCAACCACAATTTTCTGAGCATGTATGTTCATTGATTATTATAGAGAACATTCAGTAAAGGGTTCCTAGTGGCTCCATGTAGGTATGACTTCCAGATAGGGGGATATGAATACAACCCCTCGAGCATTCCCACTGCAGTAGTATAGAGCTTTAGAAATTAATATTCTGGAAGGAATGGCAAGACTATGGTGTAATTACATCACGTGCACTTGTGTTCCAATTTGTGCATGTTAGTTGATGATGGTTTGTTTCTTTTTAAGTGACAGTTGCACTTTTACTGAGCCTACTATACCACTGTGGTTGTGAAGCATTGACTCTTTTAATGGTGTGCTGGTTTGTTTCTCATGCAAGGCATTTCATTTTATTATGATTATGTTAAGCTAATTAAATGCTGCTAGCTTCTTAATTTTGTATTGAAATATCATCAAACCAGGCTTGTGTGCACTCTAAAGCGTTCCTACTTTATTAGACTGTAAGCATTAATCAATTTCTGTCAAACAAGCTTGAAGCACATTGAGTGCTAAGTGAATACAAACCCTTAGGCTAGCAAATGGGTTAATGTGGTGTTTCTATGGCATCCTAAAATGGAGGACTGTAGGTCACTCCTTGGACAGAGGCCTCACATAAAATGTGTGGATTCTTGTGGAAAGCAGATAATGCATTACGCACAACCTTCAGCCGAATGATAAATTACCTCTTTATCTGGCGTTGTCCAGGGAGATCCACTGCACATAGAACTGAAAGAGACATTTCACACTAGCTAATGTCTTTTGGAAATAGACCAAAACTCACACGTATTTGGGAACTGGAATCTCTTTTTGCTATTTTTTTTATTTCTCTTTTTTACCGGGATTCTTTGGAACTGGCATTAGGTGTTTCCATTGTCTCCCTGTCAGTATGTTTTACAATTAGTATGCTGTAAAGTTCATTTGAGGCTGCATGTCTGCTGATGCCGATGAGTTCAGGAAGCTAGCAGGACATGCAGACCTTATCAAGCTAGAAAAGGGAGCTGTCCATGATTGAATGTTCATAAATGGAGCCAGCCCGTGAGTGTGGTATACACAAATGCCAATTGTACATCCACGGTCTTTTTAAGCAAGGAATGTTTCTTATATCTTGAATCCCTTTCATTTAAAGTGATTATAAAGGATTATTTATTTTCAGCTAACATACATATTATACTTACCTGCTCTGTGCAATGGTTTTGCACAGAGCAGCCCTGATCCTCCTTTTCTGGGGTCCCCTGCTGGCGATCAGGCCCAGGTAACTAGAATGCATTGGGGTAAAAAATAGTTAACCTTTTATAGCCACATTAATAAGCCCACCTTCATATATTTGATTAAAGCTAGTTTGATATGTTCTGTGTGCTTGATTTTAGATTTTACTTAAAGCCAAATTCTGGGCAATAAACTATTTCCATATGATACCTGTCTCTAACCCATTCTAATAAACATGTACATGTCCTTACCTTGTGAAGTCAGTTATACTCAGCCCCTGTCCCCCCCCAACCCCTGACCAAATCCACATCCTTTGCTGATGTCTCTTCTACCTGCAGCCGCCATTAGTCAAGTGCCATTTGTTAACCTTCTCCATCCATTTTCCATTCACTCATTTTGATCTGACTTTAGGTCTCTTTTTGATTTTAAGATAAAC
Source organism: Staurois parvus (assembly GCF_062004578.1). Classification (NCBI taxonomy): domain Eukaryota; kingdom Metazoa; phylum Chordata; class Amphibia; order Anura; family Ranidae; genus Staurois; species Staurois parvus. Next base: position 3,349,935 of record NW_028318002.1, read on the forward strand.
AATTCTGGACAAAAATTATTTCCATACTTTTCCTCTCTGTAACTCTTTCTAACCCATCCTGACATTTTTATGTCCTTACCTTGTAAATTCAGTTACACTGGCTCCCCTCCATCCAGATCCCTTGCTAGTGCTGCAGATCCCTTGCTAGTGCTGCTTTTACTGGTAGAAGCTACTGGTCCAGCACCATGCATTAAAGCGGTTGTAAAGGCTCAAGGCTTTTGTACCTTAATGCATTCTATGCATGAAGCTAAAAAACTTTCTGTGTGCAGCAGTATCCCCAGCACCCTCAATACTTACCTGAACCCCATCGAGATCCAGCGATGTGCATGACAACCTCGCCTGTCCTGGGTCTCTGCCTCCTCATTAGCTAAGACAGCAAGTGGGAGCCATTGGCTCCCGCTGGGGTCAATCACAGCCAGACAGACAATGAGGAGAGGGGGGCAGGGCCAAGCCACAGCTCCATGTGTGAATGAACATACGGAGCAGCGGGTGCCTCCATAGCAAGCGGCTTGCTGTGGGGGCACCTGACAGAAAGAAGGAGCCAGGAGGGCCTGTGGGGAACCTGAGAAGAGGAGGATCCAGGCTGCTCTGTGCAGAACCACTTCACACAGCAGATAAGTATAGACATGTTTGTTAATTTATATATACAGTTGCAAGAAAAAGTATGTGAACCCCTTGGGATTACGTGGAGTTTTGCATGAATTTGGCATAAAATGTGCTCTGAACGTCATCTAAGTCAAAACAATAGAAGAACACAGTCTGCTGAACATAATACTACACAAACATTAGATGTTGCCATGGTTTAATTGCACATAACATGAAAACATTAACAGTGCAGGGAGGAAAAAGTATGTGAACCTTTGGACTTAATAACTGGTTGACCCTCCTTTGGCAGCAATATCCTTAACCAAACGTTTCCTGTAGTTGCAGATCAGACCTGCACAACGATCTGGAGTAATTTTGGACCACTCCTTTTCACAAAACTGTTTCAGTGTAGCAATATTCTTGGGATGTCTGGTGTGAATCGCTCTCTTAAGGTCATGCCACAGCATTTCAATCGGGTTGAGGTCAGGACTCAGACTGGGCCACTCCAGAAGGCGTATTCTGTGCTGTTGCAGCCATTGTTTTGTTGAATTACTTGTATGCTTTGGGTCATTGTCCTGTTGCATCACCCATCCTCTGCGGAGCTTCAGTTGGCGGACAGATGGTCGTACGTTTTCCTTCAAAATGTCTTGATAAACTCTGGATTTCATTTTCCTATCAATGAAAACAATCCGTCCAGGCCCTGAGGCAGCAAAGCAGCCCCAAACCATGATGCTCCCTCCGCCATGTTTTACAGTGGGGATGAGGTTTTGATGTTGGTGTGCTGTGCCTTTTTTTCTCCACACATAGTGTTGTGTGTTCTTCCCAAACAACTCAATCTTGGTTTCATCTGTCCACAGTATATTTTGCCAGTAGTGCAGTGGAACATCCAGGTGCTCTTTTGCAAACTTCAAACGTGCTGCAATATTCTTTTTGGACAGCAATGGCTTCCTCCGTGGTGTCCTCCCATGTACTCCATTCTTGTTTAATGTTTTCCTTATTGTAGATGTGTCAACAAAAATGTTAGCATGTGCCAGAGATTTCTGTAGGTCTTTAGCTGACACTCTGGGATTCTTCTTTACCTCATGCAGCACTCTGCGCTGTGCTCTTGCAGTCATTTTTACAGGATGACCACGCCTAGGGAGAGTAGCCACAGTGCTAAACTTTCTCCATTTCTAGACAGTCTGTCTTACCGTGGACACATGAACATCAAGGCTTTTGGAGATACTGTTGTAACCCTTTCCAGCTTCATGCAAGTCAATAATTCTTGATCGTAGGTCTTCTGAGAGCTTTTTTCTGCGAGGCATGGTTCACATCAGACAGTGCTTCTTGAAACCAGTAAACCCAAAACAGGTGTGTGTTTTTTAAGGGCAGGACAGCTGTCAGCAACACGTCCAATATCATCACACTGATTGGAGTCAAGGTTGGCTCACTCCTGGCTCCAATTAGCTCTGGGAGAAGTCATTAAGCTAGGGCCTCACATACTTTTTCCTCCGTGCACTGTGAATGTTTACATGTTATGTGCAATTAAACCATGGCAACATCTAATGTTTGTGTAGTATTATGTTCAGCAGACTGTGTTCTTCTATTGTTGTGACTTAGATGACGTTCAGAGCACATTTTATGCCCAATTCATGCAAAACTCCACGTAATCCCAAGGGGTTCACATACTTTTTCTTGCAACTGTATATATATATAAGAAAAATAACCTTTAGTATCACTTTAACCCTCTCCATTCAGTCCCCTTCACTCATTTCGATTCTAAGAGATTTAGTAGATCAGCTTCTGTTCAGCTACAGTAGCTACACATCAATTGTAATTTGGGCCAGTCCCTACGGAACCTCCCAGATTTAGATCCATCTACAGCCACGTTAAGAGTCCATTGGCCTAGTGTATCAGACTGGTGTCTTTTGGGTTTTCATTTTTTTAAAATTTTCATTAAGGTCGAATAACCAATTGTCTAATAATCACAACTGTCATCTACAAATTACCCTAATCTGAGTCCCTTCTCCAGTGCTGTTTGGTGCTGCTTATGTCGGTTATTTAGAATAGTTCCCTTAATTCCTTTTACTATATATTTTCAGACAAAATTCTTCTTGGTAGTAGTATGAAACTATGTGCCATCATATGAAAAGGAGCAACTGCACAGTACTGTGGTACATTAGTCTTTTCTGGCAGCTTATAGCTTGTAATGTTTCAGTAATGTTTGTTCCGGAGCTGAGCCAACACACCAGCTCTGATTGTACAGTTGTAAAATGGTACAGTTTGTGTGGTCTAATACTTGTGCTGCCTCTGAGATTAGTTTTATCCTAAGATGCAAATGACTTTCCTCGTCTGATAAAACATTTTCTGACAGGGACAAAGCAAGTATATTCTGCCTCAGCTGCTGGAGACGAACAGCAGCACATTTCATTCTATCTATCCATCAATCTATGTAAAATCTCTTGTAACAAAATGTCACATTCCTTTCTAGTTACTGTTTGAGGTTTTGGGATTGATCTGCTTTGTATTCATTAGAAATTGAGTGCAGACTGTTGGTTTATTTTTTGCTGTCCATGTCCCGTTGGGAAGATTTTCTTTACTTCCTGTTCTCTAGATGCAACAGAGAGTGAGTAACAAAGTGAGTGGAATTCCCCTCCTGGACAGTTGTCATTAGAACATCTGTCTCCACTGGCAAATTGACCCTCACCTCCTGTTCTGTTGACAGATGTGAAATTTTGGAATGCTCATCATTTGTCTTTCTGACAGTGGTCACCAGAAGACATAGAGAAGGTTAATCTACCGAGAGAGAATATAAACAACAATAAAAAGTGAGCGAGTATGAAGCAGCACAAGGAGCTGATCAGTTCATGCGTTGACACATGCTGATAGAAGGAGAAAGCAGAGTGACAGAAAGATGAGTAAATTACTGTGTTGCTTCTCTTTTCACTTTCTCAGAGGAGGTGGATTGAATGATGATGGCTCAGAGGAGGTGGATTAAATGATGATGGCTCAGAGGAGGTGGATTGAATGATGATGGCTCAGAGGAGGTGGATTAAATGATGATGGCTCAGAGGAAGTGGATTGAATGATGATGGCTCAGAGGAGGTGGATTGAATGATGATGGCTCAGAGGAGGTGGATTGAATGATGATGGCTCAGAGGAGGTGGATTGAATGATGATGGCTCAGAGGAAGTGGATTGAATGATGATGGCTCAGAGGAGGTGGATTGAATGATGATGGCTCAGAGGAGGTGGATTGAATGATGATGGCTCAGAGGAGGTGGATTGAATGATGATGGCTCAGAGGAGGTGGATTAAATGATGATGGCTCAGAGGAGGTGGATTGAATGATGATGGTTCAGAGGAGGTGGTTTGAATGATGATGGCTCAGAGGAGGTGGATTGAATGATGGGGGCTCAGAGGAGGTGGATTGAATGATGATGGCTCAGAGGAGGTGGATTGAATGATGATGGCTCAGAGGAGGTGGATTGAATGATGATGGCTCAGAGGAGGTGGATTGAATGATGATGGCTCAGAGGAAGTGGATTGAATGATGATGGCTCAGAGGAGGTGGATTAAATGATGATGGCTCAGAGGAGGTGGATTGAATGATGATGGCTCAGTGGAGGTGGATTAAATGTTGATGGCTCAGAGGAGGTGGAGTGAATGATGATGGCTCAGAGGAGGTGGAGTGAATGATGATGGCTCAAAGGAGGTGGATTGAATGATGATGGCTCAGAGGAGGTGGATTGAATGATGATGGCTCAAAGGAGGTGGATTGAATGATGATGGCTCAGAGGAGGTGGATTGAATGATGATGGCTCAGAGGAGGTGGATTGAATGATGATGGTTCAGAGGAGGTGGTTTGAATGATGATGGCTCAGAGGAGGTGGATTGAATGATGGTGGCTCAGAGGAGGTGGATTGAATGATGATGGCTCAGAGGAGGTGGATTGAATGATGATGGCTCAGAGGAGGTGGATTGAATGATGTTGGCTCAGACTAAGGGCAGCTAGTGGTAGAAAAGTTGTGTGGGGAACATCTCTACATTGAAGGTGAATATTGCAGCAAAAGCTAGTTTTGTTATTTAAAGCAGTATTAAACCCAGAACAAAAAATGTAGTATACACTATTGCAGCATATTAATCCTTAAATGACTACATCAGTTTTTCTTTTTAATTGTGTTTTTTTTTAACTTATCTTTTCACATGGTGATTTGGCCAGTACCACACCCCCTTTATTGGTGAGACGTTACTCTGGTGAATGAGTACAGGAGGCACATCAACAATGCCAGTCTGGGGGGGGGGGGGGGGGGGAGTTAGTATTAGATGTACAAACAGATTTAGATATACCAACAGATTGAAACAGCTAAACTCCAACTCACACTGCGGTCACACAAGCAGCTACAGCAAACCTTGTTGTTTTGGGCTTGTTCTGTTGAAAAATAACAGACTTGGTGTTACTAAACCCAGGATCCTGCATTCACTATATCTGGTCTCCCTCAGTACACACATGTAAATTCAATTATTTTAGTAAATATAAACTGCTAAATACCTTTTCTCATTAGCAGTATATAGCAGTCTTATGACTGTTATCAGTGTCCAGCTGAATAAATGTTAAAGCTTGTAGGAGTTTTCATTTTGCTCTAGGAGGATGCAGGACCCCTGACTTCTGTCTGGACAGTGCTGATTGGCTCTGTGCTGATTACATGGACCCTCCCAAGAAAAAAAAAAACTTCTCTAGTAACACATACCAAACTGAGCATGTGCAAAGTGACTTCACACGATATATCTTATCAGGAGATAAGAGGGGGGCACTGGAAGAAGGGGAGGATCAGAGAAACAGGATCAAACAGTGTTTTTGCACAGTGCAGACAATTAACCCCTTAGGTTAAACAGTGGGTATAACAAGCATGATGTACTGCATATACAGACTGATTTTACTGTTGTAGATTTAGTAACTGGCAGGATCACCAGGGGAAAATAAAGGAAAAAAAGCCTTAAAAAAGAAAACTAATGAAACCATCACAACTCAAAAAATGGTAAGCTGCAATATAATGTTTGATTTTGGGCTTAATACTGCCACTACACAATAAGTGTGCAAATAAGGTTCAGGAGGGCAGTATTTTTAAGATGAAGCTAAGATAAAGCACAAGGGGAACTGACCTCAAACTAACAGGAGGAAAGATCAAAACTAATCCTAGAAAACGTTATTTTACTGAAAGGGCAGTTGATGCTTCAAACAGAATTTTGGCAGTGGTAGTGAGTCAGTCAACGGTAAGTGGATTCAAATATGTTTGAAACAAACATAAATCTATACTTAGACATAAAAGTGAAAAATAAAACAATGGGTCCGACTCGATGGACCACTTTTTTCTTTTGTGACTCACCTATATTTCGTATATCACAGACTGTCTGCATTTGATCTTTTTCTTAATAGCGTTCACCAGTAAAGCTTGTAAATCTTGCAAAACCTTTTATAAGAAGATCTCCTTCTTATGAAGGGAATTGGACGGAAGGAATGTTGAATCCATCTTTGCTATGCACTGTAGTCTGAAACCCACAACAGGCCCTATGCTGTATGGACCCTCATTTTTTCTTGCAGTCAACAATTTTAAAAGCAGAAATAAACAAATACCTTTTCCCTCATTAGTAATTTTACCTATAAGGCAATGTGGAGTTAAGCCAGGTCAGAACAAAGCAGCACTCACATTCATGATTTCATTGTGAACTTACTATCTTTATAGTTATTTGAATGTTCTGTCCTATCAGAATAATATAAATGTAGGCACACATGGCAATAGAGACGTTTTCCTCCATATCTGGACTTTCTCCAAGCCTTCCCAGGCTATGGTACACACTCATTGGCTAGTCATTGATGAGTGTCGGATGACTTCCTTAATGCGCTCAGCACAGTGATGCCAGGAGACAATGAGAGGAGATTTAGGCATTTAGTGCAAATCTCCTGTCACCTCTTCCTGCATCAGAGGAGAGGATGAGAGGCAGCAAGGGCAAAAAAGTAACTCACTCCTGCCCCCTACAGGATACACATTGAGGTGAGAAATTATTCATGTTTGCCTAGGCATTCCTGGCTGTTAGGCCACAACATGATAGGCGGGACTCTACATTAGAATTCCTGATTTGTTTGAGGTACACAGAGTGAAAAGAACTCTTGTTTTTCTGTTTTATTGCTTCCTTGGCAGTGTAATTACGGTCAAGTAGAGCTGCACTGGGGATCTCTATTTTGGCTGAACATGCTGAGGATGTCTAGCAGGAGAAAGCCTGCTTAAGTTTTCACTTTGCCAACAGCAGATTGTCAAATGAATTGAAAAGTGCTGAGTTTTATGAGTAATCTCAAGTAATCTTTCTGTCTGTATGTGCGGCAGATGCTGCAGCACTTCAGGTTAAGAGATAATGATCACATCATGAACAAACCAAAGCTGCTCTGGCTCGTTAGTTCAACATATTGATCTTAACATTATGCTAGATTTTTTTTTTTTTTTTTAATGGTCAGTGGCAGCTGCAATTTTTTTTCCAGTTTGTTTTTCTCCTTTCTAGTTTGTCATAATGACATCATAAGGTTTTAGAGGAGTAATGCATGAAAAAAGAAACAAGAGAACGTATTCAGATGCGTAGTGATGTTTAAAGTGTGCCATTTCAAAGAAGATATTTTCGTAATGATTGTTAGTGACTAAAGACAAGTGGAATTCCTTGGTAAAAGGCACACTCTCTTACTCCTACTCTATATGAAGCATTCAAAGCCAGGCAGACTACCAATCATAAACTAAAATAAAATTAAAGTAATTCTTGCTTCACACAGGAAAAAACTTGCTTCTGGTATATTCTAGAGAAGGACAAAATCTCCATTTTCAGTTGAAACACAACTGAAATTTCTGATTGCTGTCATACGTTTGTTGCTCTCTGTCATTCAAGTCACAAATCTGTTTAATGCAGTACACTGCCTGGGTTTGTAACATTCTACTTTGCATTCTTCCTGCTTTAGCTGAAAAAAATGTTTACAATTTTTTGTTTGACGGGTGCTTTTTAAAAAATGCGCTGTAATATATTCCTCACAATTTACACTTACACTATGTATTTTTATTGTTCTGTGATTTTGTGACTTTGTTTTTTAATGTGTAGTTTGTCATATCTTAAATATATAACGGATTTGGTAAACACTATAGTACATAACAGGGAAAATGCACTTGATATAAAATGGAGGTATTTATATAAGTTTTATAGTACAAATTCTCCTTATGACTGCTTGATGCTTGCGAAGCTCAAGCACAGGACCATCTGAGAAAATTCTGACCTGAAGATGCTTAGTGATCTCAGCAGATAAGGGACAGATGACGAGCTTAGGGCTAGAGGAAACGCCACCTGTTTTAGGTATTTCACAGTCTAACAAAATTTTTTGCTATACTATAACACTTTTAAGAGCATACTGATTTTGTACCGTATAACAGTTCGATGTGTGTTACATTTAACTAACCATTATCACCAGAATTACCACTCTTCTACTTGGTCACTCTACACAGAGTGCAAAAATAAAATATATTGAAAAACTCACCAATCAGCCATATTTTTATGACCACCCACCTGATATCAGAATAGGTCCCTCTTTTGGCACCAAAACATCTCTGACCCATCGGCATGGATGCTACTAGACCTTTGAATGTATGCTGTGGTATCTGGACCAAGCAGATCCTTCAGTCATGTAAGTTGAGGTGGAGCCTCCATGGATTGGACTTGATTTTCCAGCACATCCCAAAGATGCTCAGTGGATTGAGATTTGAATTTGGAGGTTGAGTCAACACCTTGCTTTGTTGTGTTGTTCAAACCGTTCTTGAACCATTTTTGTGACAGATCGCATTATCCTGCTGAAAGAGGCCTCTGCCATCAGGGAATACTGTTTCCCTTAAGGGGTGTACTTAGTCAGCGATAATGTTTTGGTAGCTGGTATGTGTCAAAACAACATCCACATGAATGTCAGGACCCAAGATTTCCTAGCAGAACATTGCCCAAAGCTTCACACTGCCTCTACTGATTTTCCTTTTTCCCCATACTGTATCCTAGTGCCATCGCTTCTTCAGGTAAGCAATACAGATGCACCCAGCCATCCACATAATGTAAAAAAAAAGGGGGGGTTCATCAGACCAGCCCACCTTCTTCCATTGCTCTGGTGCACAGTTCTGATGCTCATATGCTCATTGTAGGTGCTTTCAGCTGTGGACACGGGTCAGCATGAGCACCCTGATTGGTCTTAATGCTATGCAGCCCCATACACAACAAACTGGGATGCAATTTTTTCTGCTTTCAACACATCAGCTTTAGGGACAACATGTTTACTTGCTGCCCAATATATCCCATTGACTTTCAGATTTCATTATAATGAAATACTCAGTTATTCACTTAACCTGTCAGTGGTCATAAAGTTATAGCTGATTGACGTACGTTATGGCCTTCAGTCCAGGTTATTAACAATGCCACCATAAGAAAGTAGTGTTCTATTACCTCTAAGACAGCTTTTTTGAATAACCAACTTGGGTATATCACATGATCAGCAACGCTTTCCTGGAAGATATTTTATAACGTTCTGAATTGTGGACACAGTGCCGGGCTGTATCTATCAGTGTGTCTGTAGCTAAAACATATTTTTTTGAGCAGAGTAGGATTACAACCTACTTTCTGATCTAAAGGTTATCCTTGGAACAGCAATACAGAAGTAAAAATTATTTTTTTAAAATCAAGTAGGGGGGATGTTGCAACCTCTGTCAGTTTTTTTTATGTGGATGAGACCTTATGTTCTGTTGAAGGAATGAGGTCATCTGCTCTATGTTTACAGCTAGGTTTAAACAAGAAAGCAGAGATAGTTTCATGTTTCTGAAACTATACTCGATCTTCTGACTTCACTCATAATCTTGCCTGTATACACTCTCCCATATGACGTTTAAGTAAAAATTAAAACTTAGCAGCCACATATACTGTAGCTGCAGGCTTTTAATATAAGGACTCTTACCTGTCCAGGGATTCAGGCTGTCCGGTTGCCATACTAACTGTGGGAAGGTGGCTGTGACTCCCTGCGGCTGTGATGTGTCTCAAGAGGCTGCGAGTGAACTTTGGCTTGGATTGCTTAGGCAATATGTGAGGAAGTGGAAGCGGGTACCTGTCAGAACCCACCTTTTGGGTGAAGTTCCACTTTAAGTTGGCCATGTAGGAGAGGCAGGGAATATTACTCTGCTGTTTTGAACGCCTTGCTTTGTGGAATATGAGCTATAAGTGCCTGATGTTAACTTTGGCATAGTATAAGAGACAGTGTAAAATGGCAGTTGACTGATAAATTGAGTGAAACTGTGGTTATTCTTTAAATTTATCATGTGAAGAGCATGCTGGCTATTGTGCTTTTCGGTTTATTGAAATATACAGATGGCCCCAGATGGTGTTGAATGTCACTGCATAGAAAATATACTGTTTATCTTAATTGGCTTGGTGATGTGTGTAGTAGATGAGCAATATTTGTCCTTGTGGCCCAGGTAAAATAGACAAGCATGGATTGCCATTCTGATGGATAGACCACCAGTAACATTTTTAGCCAAAATAAACCACACAAAACACAGCATGACTTGCCAGCTGGCTCAGATTGCTTATTTATCAAGCACATTAATCAATTAAAAGCTAATAATGACTAAATGAGATAATAAATACCATGGGAAATATGGTAGCTGATTGACATTCAGTCATTAAGTGCAGCCGTATGCTACCCACAGACACGTTTAATGCACCCACCAGCGAGGCATGAGTTGCCAGCATACTCAGTGCTGTGCTGTATGATAAATATGGGAGCTTTAGTAGTAGAAATGAGACATTTGAACTGGCAGAATGCTTCTTTGTGATATTTTTTCTGATTAGAAAAGTGAAATGTTTACAACTGTATAAGGTCAAAAATAACACATTTGTTTTTAAATAAATTCTTCTGCTTATTGAAGATTTCATCTTTGATCAGTTATAGAGCATGTGTGTAAGAAGCACCACAAGAAATAAAAAAAAAAAAATTAAACAATGTGGTTGTTATCTAGTTTTAAAAGCATTGTATGACCATTTTAAACAGTCTAATAGCACTTAAGTGAATTTGTGCACCTTTTTAAAAGTCCAGCCCGTGGCTGTAGCTGCTAGCATTAATCAATGTGTTCCATGAACACTCACTGTGTTGATGGGGAAATCGAGCAGTTTTCTTTCCTGCAACCCGTAGTTGCAAAAGGTGCTGCCATTCCAAAGTTTTAAAGATTGGAAATGTCCATTTTTATATAACAAACTGAGGACACGAATCTAACTGAAATCTCAAATTCATATCCCATCTTGATTTGGGTTTGCCACCAATTCATTAATGCTGTTTTTTTTTCTTTCTTTTCCTTTGCAAGTAAATATGGTATGTGTATGGATCAGTACTAAGGAAATGCCATTTGTGGATGGAAATGAGGTGCATGCATACTGTTTAAAAATGTTTTTTCTTCTTTATATACTTGCTAATTCAGATACAAAAAAACTGTTATTTCTGCTATGCTATGGTTGCCTCAGACAGAAGAATTATGGTTTTGGTGTCATTCATTTTACTTGTGCTTATCTACATATCGTAAACAGAAATAAAGGTACAGGATCTGCGCACTTCTTACACAGAAGCACTCAACCGATGAGTGCATTTTTGGGAGGTGATTTCCCCAGATGTTGCTTATTTAAATCTACTTTTACAATCCATGTAAAAGTTCAGAAATCATCATGGGCCAGTGAAAAAAAAGAAGTAAATTTGCTCCAGAAATGTTCAGAAATACGGCCCTGGATGAGGCCCAGGATGCTTTCAGCGAATCCCTCTAATTAGAGCCTGGAGATTGTGAGAAGCTAGGTTTGAATTATTGACACTTAAGGCAGATGTGTTTTTGATCCTTATGGTCCGCTTGAGGCTTAACAGGAAACTCTGTAAAGGCTGTAAATTTTCTTTTTAAAAAGGAGGAAACACGCACACATCTTGTGCCAAAGCAGATTTGTTATTAAAGTTTTGATTTATAGTAAAGAGCCAGTTTACATAACACATTACCCTTATCTTAAATGAGTGCACTGGTTCCTTCCTGGGACGGGTGACTGGCTTTTAGCCTTTGGAATTGATGTAGAACAGTGCTGTAGCAACTTAGAATATTGCTTTGTCCTTACTTTGTATAAAACCTTGAAAATGCAAGGGCGATTTTGTAGATGAAAGAAAATCTATGTAAAATGTTTGTGTACTACAATGTTGTCAGCATATAGCAGGCACTCCCAGGTACCTGCTTATCAGGTGCACTTTCAGCATAAGTATTTGGGTGTTTGGAATGAATAAGCGCTATGACATGTGCATACTACTTGGGTCAATTTGTCTGGAGTTTTGCACTAGCCCATCTGCCTTCTAAGCCTCACTGTCTGCAGATTACACCACCCATCCCTAAAATGGCCAAGAATGAGAGTTAGTAGGGACAAGGCCAACACTCCAGCCCTCAATCTGGAAAGGATGTACATATTAGAGCAACCTGTCATTCTAGTCACCTGGGGGGTACTTACAATTAAAGCAGTCCTAACTTGCATAACACCCAGAGATACCTGCTGTGTGATGACAGTGCTAGATGTGGAAAGTGTTTTACATTTCACATTCACTTTAAAGTAGCACAGGTTTTCAGCTGCTTATCTATAGCACCTGCCCAGCAGTGGGGTCAATAGGCCTCTGTAGATTGTTGAAATCTTCAACAAGCACAAGCTCCTATTGTGTGCAAAACATTTATGCTACTCACCATGCCATGTTGTGGTCTTGATGATGTATGTAATGTAATTTGACAATGCTGTAACATATATCCAGGTAGGCAGTTAACCATGTCTGTGTTTACAGTCTCTGTTAATAAAGACTGTGATGCCATTGAAAAAGTTAAATTCTTACCAGTCTATTGTTCTCAGGTCTACAGTGTTTTAGTTTTGTGGTGTGCATTGTCAAATCGGGACTCACCAGTTTTAAACATACCAAATGATCTGTTGCTTCCCTCCATTTTGAGGTGTTTAAGCTGCCTAAATACCTAGTGATGCCATAATCACTTGACGACCAGCAACATTCCCGTACGTTGGTAGATTTCAAATGGTCATACTTGGATGATGCCCGCAACTGGAGGCTTCATTCCAGTACCGTTTTTTAGAGCCAACAGTTGGCTCTCTAGTAATAGCAATCCAAACAGCTAACTAGCTGCTGGATTGCTATAACAAGCAGCAGAAGGGGACATGTCCACCCCTGCCTCTGTTTTCCGCTGCTTTAGCGGGCTGTCCTACCAGGACACCCGGTCGGCTAGCCAGCACTTCCGCCAAAGAGCAGAACTGCTTCATTCAGCTCTGATATAGGGAACCGGAAGTGACTTTACATTGCTTCCGGTTTACCTAGATGTAAACGATGTTATTTTTAAAAATGAAAAGCATTTGATTACACCGGTCTTGGTGTGATCAAATGCTTTTTAGGGCAGCTGAGAGATTTGGGGTCTTATTGACACCAGATCTAAACATAAGGAGTACCTGTCACATGCTTATTCCTGTCACTAGGAATGTTTACATTCCTTGTGACAGCAATAAAACTGCTAAAAAAAATGTAAGTGCCCTGTCCCCCTGCTTGCGCGCACAGGCAAATGCATGTGTTGGTCATATACGCACGTAGCTATCATCTCACATATGAGGTACTGCAAACATCAGGTCATGTGCAGTAATTCTAGCACCAGACCTCCTCTGTAAATCTAAAGTGGTAACCTGTAAAGGCTTTTAATGCGTTGCCTATGGATAGTAAAATTTTGCATTGTTTGTCGCCATTGCATGGGCGTGCACAATTTTAAAGTGTGACATGTTTGGCATCTATTTATTCATCGTAACATCATCGTTTATATTTTACCAAATATTGGTTTATGTATTCTGGGTTTTTTTTGCGTTAAGATTCAAAAAGTGTATTTTTTATTCTGTTAAATTGCATTTGAAAAACTGCTGTGTGTACCGTATGACATTTTTCAAGCAAAAAATACTGATTGTTACATGTCAACAAAAAAGTGCCAGAAAAAGGTTTGGTCTTCAAGTGGTGTAATAAAAGGAGTAGTGAAGAGCCAGCAATGTGTCAGGACCATCACATTATTATTATTGTTTATTATTTATTAATATTATTATACAGGATTTATATAGTACCAACAGTTTGGGCAGCGCTTTACAAAATGAAGGTAGACATTACAGTTACAATACAGTTTGGTACAAGAGGAAACAGAGGGCCCTGCTCCTTAGAGCTTACAATCTAAGAGGAAGGGTTGAGTGATACAAAAGGTAATAGCTGTGGGTGGTTGAGCTGATGAGGAAATAAATGGCAGTTAACTAGGTAGAAGCAGGATAGGCTTCTTTAAAGAGGTTTTCAGGGATCGTCTAAAGGTGGATAGATTAGGAGACAGCCGGACAGACTGGGGTAGGGCGTTCCATAGGATAGGAGAAGCTCGGGAGAGGTCCTGAAAGCGAGCATAGGAGTACAATCACATTGAAATTATTATACAGTATTTATAAAGCGCCAATAGTTCGCTCAGCGCTGTACATTACAAATGTATTGCTTTCAATAACTTGCACTGTGTCTAAAACATATTAAATCTCAAACACCTTCATTAAGCTTTACTGCTACCTGGAATCATTGTATAAAGCTGCTGCTTGTGTCTTTTGTGAGAAGAGGAAGAAAGGGGAGTGGAGCTGCAGACAGGGCAGTGCTGGATCGTTGGAGGAGTTGGGTAATTGCTTAGGGATAGGGTGGGGGAAAAACCCGTAGTGGGGAATTTTTTACCTTGCATGAAGATAAAAACACTTAGACTTTCGAACCACTTTAAGCTGGTGTGATGTGCTAGAATCATGACTGTCTAGTTTTAAATGTTTTTACATCTAAATAAAGATTTTTATATGTACTTACATTTTGCATTTTGACTTGTTTCGTTGAAGAAACCCCAAAGTGTTTTCAAATGATCCAGTTTAAAGTAGCCGTAAAAATGCAACAGGGATTGTAACTCTCCCCTTCACTGGCTGAGGAAGCAGGCCACTGCGAGAGTTCCATACAGCCCTGGGACCCAGGGAGCTTAATCAAAGGATAACGTGTTTCCTATGTTTCAGCAAATTATTATAGCCTATACATTTTTTGGAATTTGGGGCACATCACCGGGCACCTAACACTGCATTTGGCCGATAACTCCCTAGGTAAAAATACTTCGAGTTATCTATTCGCAGAAAGCAAAGTGTGAATGAGCCAAGAGATAGCTTCAAAGAGAACATTTAGATGCCTTTGGCGCTAGCTTGTGCGGTCAGCACAGTGTTAGCTATCAATTAAAATTTCTATCATTATTTTCCTTGCTTATGCCAGCTGTAAATCTTAGTTTTGTTCATTTATAAATAATTCAATTATGTTTACACATGGCTGTTTATTTTTTCTCTTCCATGCATCTCAAAGCTGTTCAGATTTTGCTAAATGACTCCCTCTGTCTAATAAGAAATGGGTTCCCGACGACCGCTCACTATGAATGGGCAAGTAAATCCTTCAAGCTCCTGTCAGCAATCCTTGTGTAAAATATAGCAGCCGTTTACCTCACATCATCAGCAGGGGAGGAGGAGGAAATAACATTTATGCTGATTACCCTGCATAAATCAAGAAAGCTGGCAAATTATGTAGAGCATGTCGTCTTTTTTTATGCTGCCTTTCTCTGCTGCTAAAACACTGTACGAAGTAGTGTTTACATGTTTATTGTTTTAACCCTCTAAGAGATCATCCCATAGAGGTTTTCCACATTTTGTTCTATCGGTGTTTCAACAGTGCCTTAATTACTATTGGCTTTCTAGTTTTTACAAATTGGAAAATGTCAACTAACCAAGTATTTAAGATCAATTACTTTACATGAGCTGTTCTTAAAGAGAAAAACTGTACCTTTGCCCTTTTCTCTTTCTCCCTCCCCCCTCCATCATATCCTTTTCAAACACCCAGTCCTATAGGTTAGTGCTTAGAGTGCAGTGATCAATGACCAGGCCCAACCATTGTAACGTGAAGCATCAGTAGGTGGCCTAAACTGCCAGTTTCTAGGAGTTAGTGCTTTCCCATTGGGTGCAGAATAGTTGGCAACAGTCTATTTTGGGGTTGGGTTTGTGGAATATTTTTTAATCATTTAATTATAATTCCACCTTAAATAATTTTTTTCACTCTTGCATGATTCCAGTGAAGGGTATACAGAAGTTCATAAAGTGCATATGCAAGTGCCTGCTGTACTATTAGTGTGATTCTAGTATTAAATGTAGAACCATGTGTGAAACACACACTCTATACTGTGTTTGGAACATTATATAAAGGTAAATATATTAAAACATTTTGAAATATTACCATTTTAAACCGTTGGAGATGTGTGAGGCTTAACCATAAGCAATTCTGCATGCAAGAGAAGAAACACAGATAAATTAAACAATGTAATAGGTCTTGGCATGCAAGCCCAGTGGTGCCATTTTATTTCTGCTTGATGATGTAGAGGTCTGTTTACGTACATCTGTCTCAAAGCAATGTGTTTTGAAAATATATTGCTCTAATAATGCTTTACTGTACAATAGTGATGGTTCTGTATTACAGAACAAATTACTCTTGTGGGAATAGCAAACATCAGTTGTAAAGCTTTGCTGGTCTGCAAAGTGTTCACTGTTCTTGGATCAACATCTTCAGATTGGATTTTGTTTTTAAAGGTTCTGCTCCAAAGATGCCCTGGCCCAGAATGAGCAGTGCTTCTACAATGTGCAAATGGCTAGATTGGGAAATAAAGTACTCCGTAAAGATTGGACAGAGATGCTTCTGATATGCGTGTACCATTACTGTCATGTACAAGTATCCTCTTGGGCAATAATTGGCATCATGACAAGTCCCATAAACTGCAAGCTTGGCCTATAGACAAAACAAAGATTACATGCTTGCTCATGAGTTGCTGTTGTCCTTATTACACAGGATACGCTGAAGAACTACTCGTTTTATGATGGCATGATGGACCATTCATTCTTAAGAACATTCTCTCTATTCTGATGCTGCCTTTAATTTTGCTTTTTTTAGATGACGTGTTTGAAAATATTTAATAAAAGTTAAAGGCAAACTCCTGTAGGCTGTCTTGCCTAAATACACATGTCAAAAGCTAACAAGTCTAAAAACAATTCTTTCTTTTTATTTTAGTGTCCTTACCTCATAAAATGTTTAGTTCTGTTATTCTTAATGGGCTACTTCACCCTGTTCCAAATTATTATGCAAATTCTATTTAAGTGTCACAAAGATGAAATATTTTGTTTTTCAGTTTAACTCATGGATGGCATTGTGTGTCAGGGCTCTTTTGATCACTGAAAACAATCTCGGACACCTGTGATAATTAGATTGGCAAGTGAGCCCAATTTAAGGAAAAACTACTAAAGGAGGGTGTTCCACATTATTAAGCAGAGCACCATTTTCAAGCAATATGGGGAAGAAAAAAGATCTCTCTGCTGCCGAAAAGAGTGAAATAGTTCAATGCCTTGGACGAGGTATGAAAACATTAGATATTTCACGAAAATTTAAGTGTGATCATCGCACTATTAGGAGATTTGTGGCTGATTCAGAGCACAGACGGATTCGTGCAGATAAAGGCACATTGAGGAAGATTTCTGCCAGATCCATGCATCGGATCAAGAGAGCAGCTGCCTAAATACCATTACATAGCAGCAAACAGATATTTGAAGCTGCTGGTGCCTCTGGAGTCCCACGGACATCAAGGTGTAGAGCCCTCCAGAGTCTTGCAACTGTGCATAAACCTTCTATTTGGCCACCACTAACCAATGCTCATAAGCAGAAACGGCTGCATTGGGCAGAAAAATACATGAAGACTAATTTTCAAACAGTCCTGTTCACTGATAAGTGCCGTGCAACCCTGGATGGTCCAGATGGATGGAGTAGTGGATGGTTGGTGGACGGCCACCCTGTTCCAACAAGGCTGTGACGTCAGCAAGGCGGTGGTGGAGTCATGTTTTGGTCCGGAATCATGGGAACAGAGCTGGTTGGCCCCTTTAGGGTCCTCGAAGGTGTAAAGATGACCTCTGCAAAGTATGTGGAGTTTATGACTGGCCACTTTCTTCCCTGGTACAGAAGGAAGAACTGTGTTTTCCGTAATAAAATCATCTTCATGCATGACAATGCACCATCTCATGCTGCAAAGAATACCTCTGCATCAATGGCTGCTATGGGGATAAAAGGAGAAAAAGTCATGGTGTGGCCCCCATCCTCCCTTGAACTCAATCCTATTGAGAACCTTTGGAGCATCCTCAAGCAAAAGATCTTTGAGGGTGGGAGGCAGTTTACATCCAAACAGCAGCTCTGGGAGGCTATTCTGACATCTTGCAAACAAATTCAAGCAGAAACTGTCCAAAAACTCACAAGTGCAATGGATGCAAGACTTGTGAAGCTGCTATCAAATAAGGGATCCTATGTTACAATGTAACTTGACCTGTTAAAATGTTTAAAAAGTTAAAATGTTGTTAAAAGTTTGATTGAAATAGCTTTTGATTTCAGTAAATATGCTGCAAACACAACAAATGACAATTTTCAGTTCTTTACAACGTATAAAGTGTTTTGAAACTTACTGTGCGTAATAATTTGGAACAGTGCATTGTAAGTTTTTTATGTTTCACAAAAATCCTGTTATCATTAGGAGGTTTGTTCAATAAAATGTGAATTGTACTCTTAATAGTTGATAACATGAATTATGCTGACTGTTATTTACATCAATTATTTAGGTAAATGAGAAAAATATCATTTGCATAATAATTTGGAACAGGGTGTAATTGGCGAGAGTGGTGGTTTTGTTCATATTTTGCCCCTGTGTCCCCCTGTTTTCCAAATATGTGTCCCCCCCCCGATTTTGTTAGTACTACAGTAGCTTTCCACTGTTAATATACACTGAAGCTCCCTGAGTAATGTGTCTGGGGGGTGGGGAGGGGAGTACTGTCCTTTTGGGTAAGTATTCTCATAGATGAAAACAGGCAAAACTCTTTTCTTTTTAATTTGTAATGAATTTCAGCGACATAGAAAATGTTAACAACTGAAGTATTTTGGCCAGCCCCAAACTAATGTCTCATGCGCATTGGATTGAAAAAAAATGCAGCTTTTACAGGTATTTGACTTTTGTTCTTTTTCAGCCTGTAAACGCACCTCTGTGTTTGTCCATGTGTTCATGCATGTTTACAGGCATATTATAAGAGGAGCATTTACAAAGAATTAAAAGTTCATTCAGTAGAGGGGCTGAAGAGCAGAAAAAACTCTGAATGTATTTAAACACTAGACACATTTAGGCATTTGGGCATTAATGCATTCCAATGGATAGAATAAATTAATATTAGCCAATGGAATCCATTAACGCTCAAACACTTGATGAGCCTTACCGCATGTAAACGTGTGTGCAATAGGTGGCTTTAGGCGCAGTTTCTGAACTTCCTTTCTCCTGCCAGGAGTTCTGACATTCAGAGGAGAAAAACAAACACCTTGTGTACATGAGGCCTTATATTCTCCTTTCCTGCGCTACCCTCCACAAAGTCCATACAACACAAAACACATCAAGCCAGGGAGTGAGGAGATTGTCATATTCACTTGCATTCAGTTGTTGAAGAGTTTGTTTTAATACAAGCATTTAAAAACTATGCTGTTTTGAGCACCATAATTTAGAAGTTGTATTGCTTTAAAGTGTTACTAAACCCACAACAGTAAAATCAGTCTGTACTGTATATGTAGTAAAACATGCTTGTTATACTAACTGTGGTACCTAAGGTGTTAATCCTCCACATTGTGTAAAAAGGTTGTTAGATCCATTTGGTCTTCTCTAATCCTCCTCTTCTGCTGTCCCCAATCCATCTGCTGATAGTACAGAGCTCTAGGAGTCATTCTACACACGCTCTGTTTAGTGTGTATGGCTAGAGGTTTTTTTTTTTTCTTTTGAGAGGGTGCATGTGATCAGCACAGGACCAGTCAACGCTGTCCAGACAGAGGGTCGGGAGTTATGCAGCCTCATAGGACAGTCAGAGCAAAATGAAAACTGGAAGTCAGAGAAGACTGCTATATACTGCTGATGAGAAAAGGTATTTAGCAGTTTATATTTACTAAAATAATTGCATTTCCGTGTACTGTGGGAGCCCAGATATAGTGAATGCAGGGTCATGGGTTTGGTAACACAGTAGTAAGTACAGTAGTTTAATGCACCACAAATAGTTTCTGTTTCTACTGAGGAACATTTCAATTATAAGTGAAAGTTGAATTATACAGTATGATGAACTGGAGTTGAGGACAAGAGAGGAGAGAGGTTTCCTAAGCTTGGAGAGGGAAGTGAGACTGCAGTTTCGACCTTCTAGACCCAGCAATATAGAGAATTAAGCCTACCACAGATGGTTCGAATCTCAGCTGGTTCAGCAGTGACCAGCCAAGATTCAAGCCACCTATGGGCAGGCTGATTGTACCCAAGTGAATCCATCGACTGACTTGTGTCAAACCAACCTATCGATTTTTAGCATGCGATTATTGCAGGGACAGTTCCCCGCACCCCGACTGGAAAACACAACAGCTCCGCAGGAGGGATTCCCTCAGCAACACTGTGTTGATGGGGTAATCGACAGTGTTCATGAAATCATCTATGGCCTGCCTTAGTTAAGTGCCAATCTAAAAATCTGTTTTGTGTGTGCCCTCTACCTGCATAGATACAAACTAGTGCTTAGTGTTTTCACTGCAGAGAGGGAGCGAAGTGATTCAGAGCTTTGTGGTCACATGACTGCATAGAAACATATTTATTAAAAACAGTATTTCTTACAAAATGCATACGGGGTGGATCAGAGCAATGGGGGAGCAGAATTTTAACAGGTAAATTATTCTGATGTAATTCTTTCTATTTTAATCCACACAGAGGAAGGGCTTCAATTTTATAACCATAACCAATTAGTTGAGGGTTAGGGACTGATGTGAATGTACAGTATATATGTAAAGCGCTGCGTAAAATTGATGGCGCTATAAGTACCTGAAATAAATAAATAATTAGTTGACAATACGTACTCAATACATACATCTCATACAAGGTAGCTCTAAAATTTTTGGCTTGTGGAAAACAGGTTAGAAAGGTTAAACAGATGTTAACACCAGTCACCAAAGGATGCTTATGATATATGCAAATTAAAAAAGGGTCTGAAATTGTTTTATATTTCATTCACCCCTCTTAAGACTGGAGGAACAATCATTGGGCCTCATGACAGATGAAGCACATGCTCCAGCACCTATGATTTTTATGGCCAACACCCTACTTGTAGCGTAACTTTCTCAGCATGTGCCTATCCAGGCAGTCCAGGCAGCACTCCAGTCTACGTGCTTCTGCTTAATTATTATTGTGCATTTTTCTTTTCCATTAATTTTTATTAAATTTTGCAAGAGAAATTAAAGTGATTGTAAAGTTTAAAATTTTTCTACTTACCTGCTCTGTGTAGCTTTATTGTACAAAGCAGAACCTCCTCTTTTGCAACCCCCCCCTCCAAACTTTGCTTCAGGCTCTTCCTTTTCTGTGTGTGCCACCATAGGAAACTGCTTCCTATAATGGCACACGTGCGGCTTCGCTCCTGAGCAGGGCTTTGCGTCTCTATTAAAGCACGTGCGGTTCAGCCCCACCCCCGCTCCCTCCTTGCTGAATTTGACTGACAGCAGCAGGAGCCAATGGTTCCCTCTGCTCATCAAGCCTGTGAGAGAACAGAGAAAGGAGGGAAGTCCTACAGACAAGCACAGTGCTGGATCGATACAGGACTCGGTAAGTGTAAAGGAGGCTGTGGGGGACAAACTGGAACTAAATGTTTTTTTTACATTAATTAAATTTTTTTTTTACCATTCAATGCATTAAGGTAAAAAACCTTATGACTTTAAAGTTTATGACTTTAACCACTACCGATTAAGCAAACCAGTGTTGTACTCTCTATTTTTTGCATTAGAAATTATTACAAGTGTGGCAGTGCGGTATCCTGCCACGGTGGAAATCACGGTGGTGACCCAGGATTCTCGACTATACAGGTTGAGGGGCTCCAGGCAGTTCTCATAATGCAGAGGAAACTGATAAACCAGTTTCCTCTGCAAAACAGGTTTTTAAAGCCTGTTTTGGGACCTGTAGCCTGGAGATTTCTAAGAGATTTGGGAGGGATGAAATCTCCAATCCTGGGTCCATGTTTTCGGAGCAGCCAGCGTGCTGATTGGACAGGTGTGTCCATACCTTTTTGTGGAGGCCAGGCCATGATTCTGGGCTCTACCCCGGCAGACAGGAGTCAGGAGGGCTCCACCCCGGCAGACAGGAGTCAGGAGGGCTCCACCCCGGCAGACAGGAGTCAGGAGGGCTCCACCCCGGCAGACAGGAGTCAGGAGGGCTCCACCCCGGCAGACAGGAGGTCTCTGCCTTGGAGTCAGGTGGGCTTCACCAAGGAGAGGTGGAAGCCAGAGTAGCTGTGTGCTAGTGGCTAGCTGTGTGAAAAACACCATTTTGAAAAGAGTCTGCAGGAGACAGACATACAATTGTGTACAAGCCAGGAGGCTGAATATTGTTTCATGTGTGTGATGGTGGATACCACTGTGTGGGAAGCTTTATGAAACTTTTTCTTTAAATAAAAGTGGGCTAAAAAGGCCTTAAAAAGGAAGTGAGTTGCTGTGTGCGTTTAAAAAAGCTCTACCTTTTGAAGCGAGATCCCACGCTAGCTAAATTATTATTTTCTCATAAGTTATTAGCAAATTGTGATTTACAGGTATGTCAGTTTATCATGAGTAGGCATTAAGGGTTATTTGCCCTTTCCCGTCTGTGAAGGATGCCCAGAATTACAAAATGCTATAGTACTTACTCTAGGTTCATAACTCTGCGTGTCGTGAATGTGCACAAAATCACATGCTTTGCCAACACTCAGAGGAACGCACTGCAATTTAGCAGACTTGTGGGGGTGTAAGCATTAATTCTTAATGGCACCTCCACGCATTGGCAACCATGGCAAATTGTTTCTGTGCGACTAACCACAGGATGCTGCAGTATCACATGTGGTGTGGCACAATTTCAGAAAAAGGTTTGGAGAATTCTTTTCCACGTTTCTTGCTGGTAGGGCAGCCCATTGAAATGAATGGGCCGCTCTACATGCAGCTCACACGGATGTGAATGAAGGCTTATAGTAAGAGAGAATGTGATAGAAAAAAGAAACAGGAAAAAGAGGAAAACTAAAAAAGAGGAAATTTTAAAATATATTAAACCCATGTGGTAAATAGATAAGGGTAAAATAAAAAAAAGAGGGTGGGTATAGGATCGAGGGGTGACTAGGATGGGAGGTTGGGGAAAGGGTTTCAGTCCCACAAGGTCGACCACCTGCTTGCTTCCCTGTGTTTCTGAAAGGTATTCTATTCATGAGACCCAGACACCCCTAATGACCTCCATCATGTCATTCAGTACTGCAGATCATTTTTCAATCATCTTTATGCACGAGAGTTTAGCTTTTACTAATTCAAAAGAAATGATCAGTGTCTTCCATGTCTTCACTGGTAATTCTAGCTGCTATGAAAAGGAAGGAGATCAGCCTACCGGAGCATCTGGGCTTTGCCCTGCTAAACCTGTTTACCTGTTTATTGATTCAGATAAGGACTTGTTAAGGTTTTTTTGGGGCAGGGGGATATATGAAATTATCTATTGTAATCCATCATCTCTAAACCTTTGGACAAATCCACCACATATGGTGAGCCATGCCTTCCTGTCTACATCTATGGAAGCAATTGGGTGAAGCATTGAGTGCAAAGGTTGCTAATTGTGCATTTTTCTTTTCATCGTGGTCTATTCTAGGTTCTGAAAAATAAAAAAATAAACTCTCTGGGTTTAAAATGATTGGCAGAGAAGATTTGCAGTAGCAGGGTGTTTGTAATCAATAAGAAGGATTATGTGAGAAGAAATGAGGTATCGTGGGATTAAAAAAAAAAAATAGAGAGTAGAAGAAAATGTATTAGGGAGAGTCTAAAAATTGAGAGAAAGTGGGAAAAAAAAGAAAGAAGGGTATAGTGAAGGGAGCAGGGGGAATATGGAAGAGCTATCAAGCAAAAAAAGTGGATACAAGAAAAAAAAGAGCAGGCTGATGGTATAATTGAGAGAGGATAGAAAGAAAATGCAGCAGAGCAGAAGGGTAAATAAGGATGAATGCTGGAGAAAAAAAACATGAAAGAAGGAGGCTGCAGGGATTAAAAAAGGAGAAAGATACACATTTTTTTAAAGGAATACACAAAGCATGTGTGTGCATAAGGTCCAATTCTAAATAGTATGCTTATTTGAATTTCTATATTTCCAGCTTACAATAGTCCTCAGCATTGCTATATCATAGTTTTTTTCATGTACCTAAAATTACAGTACTGGATGTATTCACCAAGGCAGAAAATATATATTTTTCCTCCCTTTTCTTTCTTTCTTTTCATCCTCAATACACTTTGTGTGGAGGATCACAAAGCACAATTAGAATACAGTTACATATCCCCATATTTATTAAAGCTTGGATTAACGTGACATAAAGTTTTGTCTGGGGAGTCTTTTTGCCATGGCTCAGGGAACATTTCTATGTGACAGTAATAGGCTAAAGTTAATATACTTGAATGATACCAGAATCTGTGTTATAATGCAGAACAAAAGGGGTTTATTTGAAGCTGAATGACAAAAGGTGGAATTATCACTGTGAACAATCCGCTGAGATCTGAGCTTAATTATGGGAGGCTGTGTTATTCCAACATAATAAAGCCAGTCAGTGGAGCAGAGTTAGAAATGGTAGGGGCGACCTGTCAATCAGAGCCAATTGATGCAAAGACTTTGAGTGCAAGTGAAAGATATTAATATACTGAAGCACAATTAGCCATTGGTGGACTTAAAACATTGCCAGGCTCCCAAAATTCCAATCATGCATCTTAGGGGAATGTCAGTAGGAGTCTTTAAGCTTTCTTGCAATTTTATATTCAGCCTATAAGTATATAATGCACAATACTGCATATATTTTTATTTACATTCGCCTATCAACTATGGACACTCACACCAGTAAAAAATCACAGGTATTAATAGCAGACCTCAGTTAAGCTGGGCTTACCTGATATAAACCTCAGTTGGAGAATGAAACTTTCTAATTTTATTGGTGTATCCAAGGCAATAAAGACAGCTTTTGAACACACAGTGATGCCAAGTGTTTTAAAGGAAACTTAGATAGTAGATATTTCATTGGCTGCTATGAACAATAGCAATAATTCTTCTATAGTATGTTTTTAATTTTTTAGCTCGGTTATAGATGACAGTGGCTAAATGGTTAGCACTTCGAATCCCAGCAACGGCACCACCTGCCTGGAGTTTGCATGTTCTCCCTGTGCCTGTGTGTGTTTCCTCCGGGTTCTCCGATTTCCTCCCACACTCTAAAGACATGCTGGTAGGTTAACTGGATCTTGTCTAAATTAGCCCTAGTATGTGTATATATGAATGTAAAGTTAGGAACCTTAGATTGACCATCCCTTGAGGGTTAGGGACTGATGTGAATGTACAATATATATATGTAAAGCGCTGCATAAATTGACGGCGCTATATAAGAACCTGAAATAAATAATAAATAAACAATACTTGTAAAGTATGTGAGCCACGCACATCCATTCATGTCTGTGGTTAGCTGTACGCAGCACCTGGGTTTGCCCAGGTGGTGGAAATGCATCAGAATTTTACATTGCACTGGGCTCAGACACCCATGGACATCTGCACTAAATCTTCCCATTCCAAAAAGTTGCTAAAAAAACAAAGTGTCAGCAAGGCCATTACATTCTCTGTACCACACTATAACAATTTTATCTTTGCAACCCATAAACAGCCTTTGTTTTAATAGAACTAAACTCTTATTTTTCAAATACAAATATATCTTTTTTTTCATAGTGAAATTAGTCTTTTATAGGTCCATGGAAGATTCTTAGTAGATGATTATTATTTTTGGCTCCACCTAACTTAAGGCATTCCCCAGAATTCATAAAGACTGGTGCAGGCAGATTTTTTTTTTTAAAGTGTCTCTCATACATTCTAAAAATGATGAAGAATGCGCTAAATTCATGTACTTGTCTAGAATTTGTACTTGAATTTGGTTCAAGCTACATCACTTTTAGAATGCACATGAGACACTTTTGCAAAATCTGTCTGAGACAGTTTTTCTCTCTGTAAGCCCAAGGAGTGTTGGTCTTAATTAGCGCCACTTTTACATTTTGGCGCATTTAATGCAACACAATGTAAAAGTGGTGCATTTTAGAACTATCTGAATTGGGTCACAAGTTGCTGTCAGAACCATAAGTGTCGCAAATTTGGGGCAATACATTAACGAGAGGGAAAAAGTGGTGCAGCATTCCCCCCATTGTAGTGTTTTACTTTTATACTGTATTAGGTAGTTCTGAAGGCAACATTACTGGCTGATCAATGACAGCACATCCTTATGTGAAATGTATTTAACTAGGGAATTTGTCAGGATACATTTATGGAAGCTGTCATTGGGTGGGGCTCAGCTTCAGAAATAATTATATTTTCAGGTACCTTCTGATGCCAGCTTTTGCTTTTAAAGGTTTAAAGTAGAATTCCAGCCTAACACTAACTAGTCTTAAAAATGTTCCCTCCTGCTACCTATGCTGCCTAACCGGTGTAAAAAAGATTTCAATTCTGAACCTTGCAGCCTATGCAGTTATTTGGGAAAAGGAAATGCAATGCAAATTGAACAAGAAAATTGGGAGAAAGCATTCATCTTGTCATACAAACTTTCATAGCTAGAAAAGAAAAGTGATGTAAAATCCTTACTCATTGGTATAGAAGCCCAGACATCTTACATCTCTTTTACCCCTCACTCCTCATTATGTTTTTGGAGATGTTTGAGCTCAACCCAATATCTGGTCCGAATGTCCTCTGAATAAGAGATTTTGGGATTCTGTACTGGAACTATATTGTAAAGTGTATGGGACATTCATCCCAAATACTGTACAAATAACCTTACTGCCCATGACACTTTGATCTATTTAAATTGCTAAAAGGGACATTCTTCACCATTTTTTTTAACAGCAGCTAGAGCTGTTATCCCCTGTAATTGGAGCTTTCCTCAAGTACCTACCAAAACTGAATGGATACTGGAAATGGATTCAGCAATGGGCATGGAGCATCTTTTCACAGTGGTGCCTGATAGGCTGAATAAGCATACAAAGACATGATATCCTGACAACCATCGTCTGTTGGTGGGATATTGGTGGAAGAGTATGTCTCCCTGTTATTCTTTTCCTGCTCTTTCCCTCTCTTTTCCTCTTTTCTATTCCTCTTTTTCTTTTACCTGCCTTTTTCATACCACTTTCTACCTTCATTATACCTTATGAGATTTCAGGATGATTACTGAGCACCTGAGCTGCCAATACCTTTCTATATATCCTATTCGTTTTTAAGTCCACATGGACATGATCTCTAAACAAGATGGTTGATAATTCTCTACTCTGACTTGTATGTGTATTTATAGATAATACCTATCTCTTGTTTATCGTACCAAATGTCTTTATATATTCTATGACCAGGATTTGTGGATGTCCACTTGAGACTGTATATCTCCTTGCTTAATTTAGGTACACATCTCCATTGTACTCTATTGTTATCATCATAAGATGTTGCATTTCTGATGGCTTTTTTCTGTTCATGGATTTTCAAAACTTCAATAAAATAAGACTGCATGAAAAAAAATTTGTGTACTTACCTATTTTTAGTCCGCTCTGCTCCAGTCATGTAATCCATAGTTTCCCTGCATCAGTCAGCAGCGGCTGCAGGGAACACGAGGGAGCATCGACAGTTACTGCAATATGGGAGCTTTATAAGTGATGTTACAGCTCCTGGAAATCCCAGCCTTTGTCCAGCGCTGTCTCCTCTTCATTGCAGCCACTGCTTACTAACATGGGATCATGTGACTGGACCAGAGCAGGTTAAAAATAGGTAAGTATACCCATTTATTTTTTTATTATTATACACAGGTTAGGCAGTATAGGTAGCAGTAGGGGGGAGGGAACATATTTAAGACTAGTTAGTGTTAGGCTGGAATTCTACTTTAAGATGGCTGACAGGTTCACTTTACATTTTGTACTGTGCTGCAGACCAGCAGTACTCCCTTGACAAGTCCAAGTGTGCTAATATTTGAATTCTACAATGTAGGCATATTTCTTGAGATTTTTATTATTCAAGAAATTGCAAAAAAGGGTTAAATACATATATTGGTTTTGAATACTTGCAGAGCATCTAATGAGCAGTGGCTCTTGGTTTAACATCAAACCTCTCTCAGCCTACCCAGACTGACCCCAAGCACAGTACATTTAATGCATTGTGGAAGTGAAACAGCAGGCCACATGCAGAGTTTTCTCTAGGAAAACCAGAGTACCTGCATCCTGTCCAAATTAGGCTTTTTTAGGAGGCCACATGAATGCCTTGAGCATTTTAAGGGTTGAGAAGTCGGCAGCGTGTTTTACAACCCTCAAGCAGTTAAGGGCCTCCATTATTTTTGTAATGACATTATTACTTGTATCACAGAAATGCAAATCTAAATCCTGTGGCATATCTTGATTTTTTAAACATGTTATGCTTTTATTGTCCAAGGGACTGAATAATAAACACATGATGATTAATGTTCATTCTAATAGTTTTAGATTGTTAATTGTGTTCTACTTTAACAGCACAACTGACTATAAAACCATAAGCTTTCATTCACATTCAAGCTTTTTTTTTTTTGCTTGTTTTCCTATGCAATACTTCGCTCAACTTGCAGAATATCATTCTTTTTAATTGTCTGTGTTCACACTTAGTCGCCCTACTTTCTATGCCTTTCACTCAAAAAGTAAGTGGTTAGCACTTCCACTTTTGAATCCTAACCACAGTGCTAGCTGCCCAATGTTTGCATGTTCTAACTGTGCCTGTGTGGGTTTTCTCCTGGTTTTCTGGTTTCCTCCTACACTTCAAAGACATGCTGGTCAGTTAATTGGCTCCTGTCTAAATTGGCCCTAGTATGTGTAGGTATGAATGCGAGTTAGGGACCTTAGATTGTACGCTCATTGATGTGAATGTACACTATATATGTAAAGCACTGTGTAAATTGACTGTGCTATATAAGTATGGGTAATAAATAATAAAGTATGCA
The DNA here is from genome assembly GCF_062004578.1 of Staurois parvus. Lineage (NCBI taxonomy): Eukaryota > Metazoa > Chordata > Amphibia > Anura > Ranidae > Staurois > Staurois parvus. The sequence goes on from NW_028318002.1 coordinate 3,378,764, forward strand.
AGGTTTGTTGAGTGCATATAGTCAATTTTGGTCCCATATACTTTAGTGAGAACTCCTGTAAATGTGCAATATACAAGTTTTCATGCTTTCTTTTTTGTGCAGTTTTTTTATGTCTGAAAAAATAGAACTTCTGCCTTCCCCTTGCCCAGGATAGGAAACAAGTTCTTTCAGTGTGCAAAAATTCCTGAAAAAACACTTTAAATTTACCAGAGATATTCTTTCTGCAAAGGGCTAGTCACCAGTACTGCTTGTGGTCTCTCTGTAGCCAACCTTTTCCCATTACTGACTTACCATATCTTATTCTGCACCATACCTCTCTGAGGAGGTGGCCATCTTGGAAGCGGCAGGCCTTGGTTCCTTAGGTCAGAGCCTCCAGCAAGGAAAACAGTGAGCAGCACAGTAGTGACCTTACCAAATCTCACTCCAAAGTCCCTGTAACCAGCAGTCAGATGCAGCAGTGCTTTAAATCTTACACTGCAGATGTACAGCTATGAGGTGGTGCTTGGGCACAATTATCATCTCTAAACTGTATCTATATCATAACAAATCTTCACTTATTAAGGCCTCCAGTGATGAAACATCTGAGAGCTCTCTTAAACGTACCAACATCATTGCCCATTGATAGTGTATCCCCTGAGCTTGTGCACGGTAGTTAAATAATCCTGGCAACAAGGCATGCAAAGATTGTAGCTTTAGGGTACAATATTTTAAAATTTGCTATCAATCAGGTATGAAACTCTTATTGTAGAAGAGATAAACAGAGTTTCATTGGCAATAAAATCTTCCCTGCTAGCAAATCTTTGTTTTCCACAAACGTTCTAAGTCCCTCCCCAACCCCACCTGAAGGTTTTATACTTACCTGGCCACCTTCTTGCCTACTCTATGCTGCATGGTCCACAGGGAATAGCACATCCACCACTACAGACTATATGGCTGGTCCCTCACTACTGCACATGTGTAACAAAATCCTATTCATTCCTATAGAGTGGCCATCAATAATTGGGCCTCTACATTCATGTGCCAAAGAATCATGGAACTGACCTGAATGGCTGTTCAGCTTCCTGTAGGAACGGGTGAGTGTAAAAGATTAGGGAGGTGCATGTGAACATAAAAAACCTACATAAATAAAGCTCTTTAGAAGTTGCCAATTTTGCTGGATTATTTCCCACCTTTGTCAAAATCTAAAAAAAAAAAAAAAAACTAAGGTAGAATGCACAAGACTTTCCATCTTCACAAAAATGTTTTTCAACCTCAAACCCTCAATAATGTAATCTTTTCCGTAAAGCTAGACTTAAGAAGGAACGTCTCTCTCAGGTCTTAGGATGGTTGTTTTATTATGTTTTTCTAAATTTAAACTTTTTTCCTGTTGCTTCGGTCAGTCAGATTTTGAACAGTTTGGATATTAGATGTTGTTGTACATTGAGTATATTGTATATGCCAATGTGTGAAGTTGGGTAGACTTTTTTTTTTTTCTCTACCATGTCATCTACAGTTTAAGCTTAAGCATTGATCAGATTTGTATGCATGAGTAGCTGTGTCTGAACATCTTCACCTTGATTGTGTTGAAGCCCTTTCTGAAAGCGTTAATATTGTCTTACTGTAAAGTCAAAGAGAGAGAAAACTTTAATCCTCTCTGTATCCATGATACATTATATTAGGTGGACGTTGACACAGCTGATGATAGTGCAGCCATAATGCAGTCCGGTTCTAGACTGGATGTGAAAGATAAGTGGTTATCAGAGTATTCTTCAATGCCCGTCATGCTTGGCTTCCTCATAGTCAGGGTAGGATGCAGTTATCCATTCATGTCAAGGAAATGATACCATGGGTTTTATATTTATTACCTCAACTGTAGGGAGCTCTTTAGTAGTATGTTGGTAAATTATGATTTTCTTTGTCAAAGTATATCCTGTAATTTAAAATGGAAACCTGGATCTGGACAATCTGAAGCAATAGCTTTTTTTTTTTTTTTTTACGTTTTTAGTTTGTGGTATGTTTTTGTTATGGATATACCTGTAATACATGTTGGAGCTGGTAAATAAGAGCAGTCCGCAGTTTTTGCGTCCCCCCACAATGTTACCTTCTACAAATATCAATAATACCTAACTATTAGTAGTGGACATTAGATTATTTTTATTCTTAGCTTACTTTTTGGTTCCTTAAGAGACACAGTTAATGTGTGTTGTTGCATATTTTATGTTAGAATGTCATAGTTGTGTGCATGAATACATTTCCAACATGTCACAAGATAAAAAAACTATAACTTAAAAAAAATAAATAAAAATGCTGTATCTTATATAAAACAGTTATGTTGTTCCAGGCATCTGACTTATTAGGCTTAGCGTTGAAGCTGAAAATACATTACAGCGTCTTTTTGTAATCTTAGTGCAGGAATAAAGACTTATCAAATGTAATGCATCTTAATGTGTACATATTCTTCTTATCACTAGATTCGGAGTCTCCTCCTTCCTACAGTGTCCCATGGAGGCACCATTGCGTGCATGATGCTGGAGTGCATCCATTACCTGACATTGCCTAGAGCAACAAGCCACTCCTCTTCCCCTTTCCCGTGTCCTCCAGTGAGCATGCTCCTTAAGACGTTCTTGAGCGTCTGTGGCGTAAAACTGAGACTCACAAAGACTTCAACCAGTATAAACCTGCCCTCTAAAAATACAATTCTTGCCTCCACATTGCCAAGCAGATCTATTTCATCGCTCTCATTAACTCTTTCTCAGCCAGTCCCCATTGTCTCTTCTCTACCTTTAACGCTCTACGTTGTCCTCCACCACCTCCACCCACTAACTCACTCACTGCCCAGGAGATCACCAATCACTTCAAACATAAGATTGATACAATTCATAATGAAATCTCCACTCTACAAATAATCTCTCCTACCTAACACCCCATGTCCACAGGTATACTCAACACTTCCCTTATTCACCCCTGGACCCTATTCCTTCTCATCTCTGGCTCTCTCCTACACTCTCCAACTCACAACTTCAATCTCTCCCTCTCTTCTGGCTTCCCCAACACTCTAAAACATGCACTAGTCACCCCCATACTTAAAAGTCCTCCCCACTCGCCTTTAAAAACTGGTCCTCAGCTAATCTCCTCTGCACTCACCACTTCTTGACTAGAGCTGGCTTCAAATCTTTCCCCTCACTTCACGAGACGCATTACCTACCAGCCTCTGAAATCTTTTGATATCTACAACTACAACACTTATGCTCCTTACACTACCACTCCCCGTCCTGCTCACCCGATGTCCCTCTTTGAACGTGCTTGTTACAAAGACCCGCATAGGAGAGGACTAATTACAGATATCTACTCCCTCCTCACTACTCCTAAATCCTCACCCCCCCCCCCCCCATGTCCGCAGATGGGATACCGACCTTAGCCGACCACTAGACCCTGAGGACTGGGACCTTATCTGGTCCAATACCAAATCCTCGTCACAAAATGTAGTAGCCCTAGAAACGAACTGTAAAGTATTGACTGGTTGGTACCTGGTCCCGGCAAGGATTGCTAAATACACCTCAAATTACTCCCCTAAGTGTTTCCAAGGTTGTGCGGTGGCGGGAACTTTTTATCATATCTGGTGGGCTTGTCCGATAGCTCAAGCTTTCTGGATAGACATTTTTCATATTTTATCTAGGCTCAGTGCAAAGCCGCTCACACCCGACCCGACAGTTGCGCTTCTAAACTTGCTTTCTCATGGCATCACTAAACCACAATTCAAACTCCTCCTACAAATCACCACGGCCGCCAAGCAAATAATAGCCAAGTCATGGAAATCTCCCTCCTTATGCACAGTAGCAGTCAAGAACAAGGTCACACAGGCTATGATTCATGCTAAAATCGAAGCTACCATCCTAGATAATATCCCTAAATTCATGGTGATCTGGAACCCATGGGTGGAATGCTTCCTTCCACCCAAATTCGACGATTCCCTCCTTCCATGATCTAACTACCTTCACTGCCTTGTTATACCTTCATTCTGCCTTCCACTATCCTCAGTCTCGAGCCCCCTATAGGATCCTAGGAGTCACACACTACCATATCACCCCTCTATTTTCCTCCTAACCTCTCCCCCTTGTTACCCCCACCACCTTTCTACCCTCCCTCTTCTCTTTCACTCCCTCACAATAGTTCTTCACCTTTTTCTTTTTTCTCATTTTTTATCCCCAACACCCCCACCTGAACCCAGGGAGAATAGCCCTATAACAACTTTACACTTAACCAACATGTACGTTAAAATACTTGTATATTACGTAACCTCCTCTCAGTCTTCCAACCAGCAATTTTTTGTATTTTGTATTCTGGGGCCTTTCCCCCCTCCCTTATTTGGATGCCATGTCTGTCCTTAAAAATTGCATTGTGCAAATGTTTATGGATTGTCCCATGTTTGTTTCCTTCCCTTGAAAACAATAAAATGTTTGAACAAGAAAAATCATTTGAAATGTTATACTAATCAAAACACTAAACTGCAGAGCATAATTAATTTGGCATAACTCAATACTAAGTAAAAAGACCTATATTGGTTATGATAATATCTGTGCCCTGGAAGCAGCATCTTACCAAATCATGAAAAAGACAGAGTTTAAAGGGTACCCCATACACATGGTAATGGATTACTTATTTTCCTGATATCTTTACCTTATCAGTGTGGTGTATATGAAGTAGCAGAGGCAAGTTACCATATAAATTACAGTTGACGGTTTATTAATATTTTAGGAAAACTTTACCCCAGCTGGCAGCGTGCAAACTAATAGTTCTTGTTTAGTTCAGAATTCTCCCTTTCCTGCTGCCTGCCTTAATACCTTTAAGAAAAGGAATCCTCCATGTTGGAAAGCAATAAATTGACACTGGTCACAGTTTCACATATACAGAATGTAAGCGAATAACTTCACAAATAGATGTATTAACTAAGGCTCAGCAGTTCACTCTCATGCTATGAAAGACTCACTTACTCATTGTTACCAAGAGCACTGTGCACTTCAAACACAAGAGCCTTTGTTTAGTAGCTTTTCCTGTGTCCAAAACCCTTTACTGTCTTGCATGGTTCCCAGATCCATGACTGCAGTTCACTGACAGCTAGGAGACAACACAAAGGTGAAAGCAGAGTCCCAGATATCTCTGAAGCTTCCTGTGTGAATAGAGGGATGCTTCAGACTCCCAACTGTCCCTGTAAATACCTGCTGAATACACTTGAAGATAAGATGAGGATTGCATTACCTAGGTCCAGCTACATGAAGGGCATTATTTATTGCCTATGATAAAAAGGAAACAATTGACACAGTCAAACTGAGGCAACAGTCTCAGCTGCAACATATGAGACAGCCATTTATTAGCGAGAGAGAAGAAATAAAAATAAACCCTGCTCACTTTTTTTTCCATCTTCACTGTAATGAAAGACTTTTGTGTTTATTTCCTGCCAGATTCAGACGTTTCTTTTGTTGCTTTTTCCTGCTGGTAATTGAGTTGTGACGGGGCCTCCAGAAAAATAGAAGCAACTGGTCATTGGGGTTTTAGCTGGGAGCAGCACAATAACGGCTGTTGTGTGGATCACAATACCAGTCCAACTTCAAAATCCACACATAAACAACATTCTATACATTGCTTTCAACTGATATGTAGTGCTGTAAAGCCCACCACCAAGGGTAAAAAAGGAATAATTGAAAATGAAAAATTGAAGATGTGCTTAGATATAAATCAATAATACTGGAGAGGCTGGTGATTTCTGGTTAGTGAATGGTTTTCACGAGAGGAAGGAATACGTACATTTATTAGATATTGTGTTAGGCTTCAAGATTTAAAGGTAACATTATATTGAATGTCTTTTTATTTAGTGAATCTATTTAAAAATAAGTTTTACTTTTACTTTAAACAATTATATCAAATATGTATCTAAAATACAAATATTTTCTGTAATAAGGGATAAGCTCCTGTATCAATGGAGACTCCATATAATATTTTTGACTAGGCAGATAGTGTTAGTACACTGCAATAATACAAAGCTAATGCACCAGTTCCTGCGGGCTGTTACTAAAGTTTCCAGTTAGCCAGTTCAGGCCTGATCAGTAATAAAAATATCCATATTCAGCACAAGCAACTGCTGGCATGGGGAATTACCACATAAACAAGGCATTGCACTGAGAATGAAAAGCCTTGCATCATTTGCAATAATAGAGATATCCCTCAAGAAATGTTAATAAAATGTAGAACATTGGCTATCCTTATATCTTTGAAAACACCTTTTTCTTACCATTTTCTTAAGATAGTTTATAAATAGGAACTATGTTGTCCAACTCATGCTAATGCAGTGCTGAGAATCAAGTAGGAACAATCTATAACTAATTGGACTAACAAATCTGAATACAATTAAGTGGAACAAAAGTTGTAGTGGGTCGGCAGTTTTATAATTTGCACATTGTGGTACACTTACCTTGCAAAGTGCCCTCTTCCAGTAATGCCTGCACCTTCCCTTGTCACTCAATTGCTGGCACTTCTATTTAACTCCTGTCTTCTTCCATGTTTTCCCATCTTCCACTCTAATAGATGTCAGGATTGCTCACTGAGTTGCACATGCAAGGTTTGTAAAAAAAAAACTGTTAGTGGACAGGGAGCTTTTATGGCAGAGGAGACATACGCAGCATTTCTTCCAATGTAAATTTATATATATTAGAATTGTTTACATTGCTAGATTAGTTTTGCTTTAAGTAGCAGTGGATGGCAGTTCACATCTTAGCAGTTCCAAGTAAAGTTAAAGTGGTTGTAAAGGCTCAATGTTTTTTACTTTCATACATTCTATGCATGAAGGTAAAAAACCTTTTCTGTGCAGCATCCCCCCAACCCCCTAATACTCAAACTCCTCTCGATCCAGCGATGTGCACTTGAGTCTCCCTGAACTCTCTCTCCTCATTGGCTGAGACAGCAGCAGTAGCCATTGGCTCTTGCTGCTGTCAATCACAGCCAATGAGCCAGAGACGGGGGCGGGGCTGAACTGCAGCTCTGTGTGTGAATGAACACATGCAGCAGCGGCTTGGAAACACGCCGACTCGGGTGCCCCCATAGCAAGCTGCTTGCTGTGGGGCCACCCAACAGGAGGGAGGGCCAGGTATGCTGGCAGTAGACCAGAGAAGAGGAGGATCTGGGCTGCTCTGTGCAAAACCACTACACAGAGCAGTTAAGTATAACATGTTTTCTTTGGGGTTTTTTTAATGTTGCCCTTTAGTATCACTTTAAATTGGTGATCTGTTTCCTTAAAGAGTTCTTGCCACTGCGGGTTGTCAGCACCAGCAACTTGGATGCAGGAGGCGACTGTGGCTTCCTGAGAAACTACAGCCAGTTCCCTATTGTGCAGGCACGAGCTTGCTCGGAAATTTGTGAATGGTCCTGCAGCCATATCACATGCCTCAGGAGGCTGCATGAGGGGAGAGGGCAGGGCAAGGGATGCTATTCTCACCTAGGCAACTATTGCAGAAGTAGGAGAGGGTCCTACCCCCCCCCCACCCCCCTCGAAAAAAAAAAAGAAATTAAGTTACAGGCTGGAGGGAAGGAGCAAAGAAGCAGGACTCCTCTTAAAAAGAGGCAATATCACCTTGCACAGTAGGCAAGGTAAACCATGTGTTTGTAAAGTCCCCCTGTTCCCGCACCATTTTTATTCACCCTTCCAATACTCCCTCACTGCTGCTGCCTTCATTTCAGAAGGGCACAATATGTGGTGCTTCCATGTATAGAGGAGTATGTGACAGTGCTTGGTTCTAACAGCCAATTGCTAGGCCTAAGCACTGTCACATGACTGTTAGAGTGACATTACAGCTCCCCTTAGCACCTGCCATCTTGCGTTTTAGTGCTAGCAGCAAGGGAGTGCTGGAAAGGTGAATATAACTGGTGTAATTTGGAGGGGTGCTTTACAAACACTGTCACCTTGCCCTAAATATGTTAGGTGACCGTGTCTCTGTAAAGGGAAAGTATAGTGTATTTTCAAGGAGCACATATACTGAATCATTACTCTGTAGTATTTATTAAGTATGTATTTATGTGGCTTTCACAGTTTTTTTGAGGTTGACCTTAATAATTTTGTTATTGTATTAAATAGACAGATTTGTAAATTAGATACTGGATCCATTAGTGACTCAGTACAATCAATACCTTTCTGTTTACCCCACTTGAAATAAAAAATTTGCTACACTGAACCTGCATTGTATCTATTGAGTCAGCTGACTTGCATTGTGAGAAAGAGCAGTTGAGCACAGCTGGTGTGCAGTGTTGCAAATATGAAGTAGATCCTGGGTATATAATGAGTATGTCTGCAGATTAGAGTGTTTCAATTACAGAACTACCTTGAAGAGATCTTTCACATTAAACTTCACATGGATATGCATCTGCAGTAATGCTCATTTTTGTGCATTTTTAAGTGTGTTGTCTCACATTTATTTGCATTAATGTGTGTTGTGCTGTGATCAAAGCCCATAGAAAACCTTTAGCCCGTGTTTATTCACTGCAGAAAAATGAAGGTTACTGGACATGGAGAGAACAAATCCATTTAGAGCTTGTATATACAATCTACAAATGAGATCACCCCCATCATCTTATTTTTAAATCAAATACATTGAACCAACCATAGTAACACTGTTTTTATGGTACGAGGAACCCTTTAAGCAATGTGCCTGAAGAGTCCCTGGATGTCTTTTTTTTTTTTTTTTTTTTTTTAACGGTCAAATACGATTTGATACAAATGGATGACACATTCAGTGCTGAAAAATGTATTAGTGTTTTGGGTTATAATAATTGTTGAAAAGATCACACACATTCTTGATGGTGCTTTTATATTTGACATGTTCAATAGCTTTATGTAAGTAGTGTATAAAAGTAATGAAGGAAATGCGCCTTTCTGTTGAGGGTACAGCTGTGTATAATAGAAATGACCTTGTCTTGGATCCGTCTTTTTCACATCCAAAGTGGCAGATTTCTTGCTACTGAAATGCTTACAGATGCTTCACATGGTCAAGCTGTTAAAGCCAAATGAAATGCTTCTCCCTTTGTTTTGTGTATAAAGGCTGGGATACTTTGGATGTCTTCTCTTTGATAGGCAACTGTGCACTGCACAATATATATAATAGCCTATTCTAAATATGAAACAGACTGTCCATGTAATACATAAAATGCTAGCCTCAGAAGTGTATCAAATCTTTGTATTTACAGTCTGGATTCCCTGTGATTTGATCATGAGGCTTGCATTATTTTTACATGCAGCAAAGTCTTCATGAAGATTGCAATTAAAAAGGTATCAAATTCTATCAATACCCCATACACAGAAGCATGTTCTGACTGTCCTAGAAAACAATATATACAAAATTAAATCAGTAGCCGCTTTACTAGATTCTGTGCTATAGCATTCAGATGATGCTCTGTCTTAAGGGATCTATGTATACTAAAAGACAGAAACAATGGTGTACTGTCCGTGATACTTTTTTTTATTTGCACGAACAGACAATTTTTAGGACAAGCTTTCGGGATGTCCAAGAAGTACTACGTCACAATGTTTAAGCAGAATGTTAAAAGAAACAATCTCTGAGGGAACAAAAACAAAAAAAAACACACAAATGTACACAGCAATGGTTATAAAACTAGGATTAGACTAGAAATAAGACAGATCAAAAGCAAAGACTGGGGGGTTCATGACAGTCACAGAGGGTATCGTAAAACTGTTGGATAATGAGTAAGAGGATGGATGTCATGCTATGGGAAGTAAAATGGCAAATATGCAAATTTATTTATGGCTTACCTGGAGGAAAAATACCTGAACAGCATCCAACAAAAACCATACAGATACTATCGCTATATCGATGATATTTTGATCATACGGACAGAAGGTGAAGAAAATCTATAATAATTTTCCTCACTTTTTGCCTAGCAATCAAACTAAAAATGGAATACTCAAACTCACATGTCAATTTCCTAGACACCACAGTATACATCATGGATAACAAGCTTCACACCTTAATATACAGACTGGCATGTAAGATGCTAATAGAGGGATGTGCTCATCCGTGTGCTGCTTCTCAGTCTACAGTCCAGTGGAAATGGGCAGGGGGAGAGACCAGACCTGTAAGTTTTACATGGAAGGAAAATGATAAATGTTTTCCAAACTTTTTTACAAATAAATATGTGAAAGTGTGGCATGCATTTGTATTCAGCCCCCTGGAGTCAATACTTTTTAGAACCACCTTTAGCTGCAATTACAGCTTCAAGTCTTTTTGGGAATGTTTCTACCAGTTTTGCACTTCTAGAAAGTGACATATTTGCCCATTCCTCTTTGCAAAATATCTCAAGCTCTGTCAGATTGGATGGAGAGCATCTGTGAACAGCAATTTTCAAGTCTTGCCTCAGATTCTCAATTGGATTTAGGTCTGGATTTTGATTGGGCCATTCTAACACACAGATATTCTTTGATCTTAACCTTTCCATTGTAGCTCTAGCTGTATATTTCGGGTCGTTGTCCTGCTGGAAGGCGAACTTCTGCCCCAGTCTCAAGTCTTTTTGCAGACTCTATCAGGTTTCTTTTAAGATTGCCCTGTATTTGACTCCATCCATCTTCCCATCAACTCTGACCAGCTTCCCTGTCCCTGCTGAAGAAAAGCATCACCACAACATGATGCTGCCACCACCATGTTTCACATTGGGGATGGTGTGTTCAGGGTGATGTGCAGTGTTAGTTTTCCGCCACACATAGCGTTTTGCTTTTTGGCCAAAAAGTTCAATTTTGGTCTCATCTGACCAGAGCACCTTTTTCCACGTTTGTTGTGTCCCCCACATGTCTTCTCACAAACTGCAAATGGGACTTCTTATAGCTTTTTTTCAACAATAGCTTTCTTCCTGCCACTCTTCCATAAAGGCCAGATTTGTGGAGTGCACAACTAATAGTTGTCCTGTGGACAGATTCTCCCACCTGAGCTGTGGATCTCTGCAACTCCTCCAGAGTTATCATGGGTCTCTTGGTTGCTTCTCTGATTAATGCTGTCCTAGCCCAGCATGTCAGTTTAGGTGGACAGCCATATCTTGGTAGGTTTGCATCCATTTTTGGATGATGGATTGAATAGTGCTCCGTGAGATGTTCAAAGCTTGGAATATGCTTGTATAACCTAATCCAGCTTTAAACTTCTCCACCTTTATCCCTGACCTCTCTGGTGTGTTCCTTGGCCTTCATGATGCTTTTCGTTCACTAATCTTCTCTAACAAACCTCTGAGGGCTTCATAGAGCAGCTGTACTTATACTGAGATTAAATTACACACAGGTAGACTCTATTTACTAATTAGGTGACTTCTAGAGGCAATTGGGTTCCACTAGATTTTAGTTAGAGGTATCCGAGTAAAGGGCGCTGAATACAAATGCATGCCACACTTTTCAGATATTTATTTGTAAACAAATTTGAAAACCATTTATCATTTCCCTTCCACTTCATAATTATGTGCCACTTTGTTGGTCTATCACATAAAATCCCAATAAAATACATTGATGTTTATGGTTGTAACATGACACAATGTGGAACCTTTCAAGGGGTATAAATACTTTTTCAAGGCACTGTGTGTTTATGTGTGTGTGTATATATATGTGCGTGTATGTATGTGTGTGTGTGTATGTGTATATATATATTTTTTTTTATTAAAATAAAAACATGTTATACTTACCTGCTCTGTGTAATGGTTTTGCACAATGTGGCCCCCAAACCTCATCTTCTTAGTCCCCCACTGGTGCTCTTGGCTCCTCCCCTTCTTTGTGTGTCCACATAGCAATTTGCTTGCTATGGGGCACACCTGCAGGCTTGATCCCAAGCCGAGCTATGTGTGTCTATTGACACACAGCACAACGTAGCTCCATCCCCTTCTCTATGCTCACAGGATTTGGTGAACTGCAGCAGGAGCCAATGGCTTTCACTGCTGCCTCTGTGAGCAGAGAGAAAGGAGAGTAAGTATAAATGGAGGTGAGGTGGGCGATACAAACACTGGGAAACTTTTTACCACAATGCAAGGAATGTATTAAGGTAAAACATTTCCAGGCTTTAGAACCACTTTAAATACAGATGTAGGACTCGAGCAACACTTGCGACATTGCATGAGCAAGCCCAGTACCGGATACAGATATATGCTGCATGTTTTCACAAGGAAATAGAATTGCAAAAGCTAAATACAGCCTCATTACTACCATCTTTCCTTGCGATAGAATTAGACCACTCTTAAGCTCTTAATGGTAGACTTTGCTTTCCAAGACATTTAGGATGACCCAATAAAATAACAGTGGTAATGCTGAAATGACAGGAAAGCAGCAGCACTGGGCAATTTGCATTCACAATTTTCATCTCTGCCTTTCAGCAAGAAATTTGATCTGACCACACCAGCATACATTCAGGAAAGACTGCCTGTGTTGGCACATGCATTATTTGAACTTGACGAACTTTTCACAGTGACGATATCTGTGGGAAGCAGACAAGGATTGTCCGTAGCAGCTGCTCTGCACTGTCTTGCCTCATGTAATGCCTGCTTTGTGAACTAGAAAATCCTGCCCTATGATCCCCAGAGACATTAAGTTATTGAAGACCCAATGTAATGTGAAGGAAATGAGTGTGTGGCATTTTGCATTTGCTGAGTATGCTTTGCATCTGTGTATTGCAAGGTATATTGGAGCTGATCTATACAAACTGGGGATCAGTCAGATTTTAGGATTCACTCCTGAAACTGAACTGAAAATAAACCTTGTAGACTGATCGGTTATTGTGGGCGGCATCTCTCCTTATTGAAACCTTCTTCAGACATATTTCAGGTGTGCCACCCTTCCCACAATATGAATAATGTGCAAAATAAATCTGCAAGCCAGAATTCTGATTCCAGCAACTAAAAACTGTGGTAATTACAGAAAAGATTCCATTTTCTGGCACACTTTCCTGTGACATGTTTTCCTTGTCTTGTTAATACAGGCATCATGATGATGTGTTTGGATCCATAGACTCTGCATATGGCTTGTGAGAAATATAGGAAAAACATTGTTAACCATCAGATGCCTGACTGAGATGCTAAACCGGAGTGATAAAAGGGAACATGTTTTTGTGTTTATGTTGCTGAAATGTGTTCATTTCACCAACATACTTGTATGTTCTACTGAACATTCACAGTATAAATAAGGCTTGCATTTAATGTCATTTTCATATTTTAAGCAGAAAATATTTTTTTTCTTCCATTTGTTACTGGTTTCACATGAATTTACCAGTTACAACTACCCTTGCTTCTTCTGTGCTCACTCATGTAGGTATTTGCATATAGATATAGACTATGGCACCTTGGTGGACACACTTCTTATGGCCATAGTTCTTTTAAAAAAAAAAAAAGGGTTTCAGAGCCTGAACACCATTCTAATTTGAAACTGTGGGAGAATGTGTAACAGTTTTTGTAATGTTACTCACAACCAGGTATTTACTAATATACAAATGATTTATGTATATTTTGTTAATATCCACGCTTTGCTTTGACCAGCACATTCACGTCTGACTCGACTGGAGCAGAGCTGACTACCCAGACTTTGACAAGGGCTTCTTATTCCTATCCACATCCTTAGGCCATTAGTGCTTAGGCAGCCCTCCCAGGAGACCCAGCAAAGTAGCTAGAAACTGCCGCTCACCTTCCTCTATTCTAGTGCATGAAATAGGAATACATTTTGCTGATATCGCTGCTTGCTTGAAGTCCGGGCGTATTTGCTGTGCTGGCAGCTAGTGTGCTGACTGCTTGCCTCGCTGTTGGCTTATGACTTAACGGAGCTCGTGACGCCTCACCACGCCATCCTACATCTGGTGAGAGAAGTAACCTGCTTTTATTATATCCATGGGAAAGAACAGAAGGTTACAAAAATAGATATGATAAATAAGCACAATGATTTATAGCTACACAAAATACTTAGGCTCTAGTCATGGATAAATGGTTTAAGTGGCAGACACACACATGCACTGGTAAACCATGATACACATATACAGTGTGTGTGTATGTGTGTGTGTGTATATATATATATATATATATATATATATATATATATATATATATAGTTATTAAAGAGGAGCTACAGTCTAATTTTAAAAAATTAGCAGCTACAAAAACTATAGCTGCTTACTTTTGATACTTCCCTGTCCCAGGATCCAGTGCTGTGCTTATCCGATCCATTTGTTCCATGGGTCTTTGGGCCCTGGCGGTGGCATCTTGACTGTGAGCAACCCCTCCCCCCCAATAAAAAAGTGACATTTGTTAATGAGGAGGCCATAAAGCAGAACTTCTTTTGGCTGAAGCTTCGTTTTAATTGATTTCAGTTTCAAAATGCGTTCATAACATGTAAGTTTGCCAACACATCTATCCTGACTTAAAGCAGAACTCCAGCCAGGAGAGACAAGGTAAAAATGGATAGCCCATTTATAAAACAATATAACAAAACTGGCATATGCTGCAATACTCACTTTCAGTCCAGAGATTTCCCCTGTGGTACTTTTTTTTACTGCCACTAGATGTCCTCAGTGTGATGGTCAGTATCATTCAACCCATTTTCTCTGAGCCCAAGTCATCCTGGACCCTCCTCAGTTCGGGACTGGACAGTAAAAGGAGAAGCAGCACAGTGATGTGCACATCTCTCTCTCTGCTTTATTCATCTATGAGCTAGCCTATTGTCAGCACCTTGAAATAGTTGGCTGTTTGTACTAATCCCCCCTCCCACACCCCGTGTGATGTACAGGGGCTGCAAGAGGTTGGACACCTGGTCTAGTTCAGATACTTATACTGCTAGTTTTTAAAAATACATGTGCATAAATACATAATAATGTATTAATGGTTACAGAGCTGTGTTTTATATCAGTCTATACTTCAGCCTTAACATGTGAACACAAAGATTATAAATTGCTATTCAATGTATATAAAAATAACATCTTTAAAGTCAGGGCCTATGTCTTGGTATTATAATGTATTCATTATTATCATGGAATACATGAGCTACCCACCATCATCCTTGGGGATTTCAACATCCCTGTCAACCTCGACAACCCGGACACAGCCCGTCTCCTCCACCTAACCTCCTCCTTTGCACTTGCACAGTGCATACAATCCACCACCCACTCCGACGGAAATATCCTGGACCTTGTCTTCTCCAACCGCTGCGCTCCCCACAACCTCACTAACACCCCCTTCCCTCTCTCTGACCACAACCTGATCACCTTCTCTATCTCCTCGTCCTCCAACGCCTACCCCTCCAAATGTCACACTACTACCAGCTGTAACCTCCGCAACCTTAACCCTGCCTCCCTCCACTCTGCAGCTGATCAACTCCACGACCGCATCCTCCCCCTGTCCTGCCCCGACTTGGCTTTGACCGCCTACAACAATGCGCTCTCAACAGCCCTTGACTCACTAGCGCCTTTAACCACACGCAACATCAGACCCCGACCGCTCCAGCCCTGGCAGACTGATCACACCAAAACCCTCAAACGACAAAGTCGTGCCCTGGAGTGACTATGGCGCAAAACCAAATCCCAACAAGCCTTCACCCGCTATAAATCTGCCTTCCGCACCTACACCTCCTCCCTCCATGCTGCCAAACAGGCCTACTTCTTGACCCTCATCAAGGCCCTCTCCTCCAATCCTCGCCGACTCTTCTCTGCCTTCAGCTCTCTACTCTCTCCACCCCCACCTCCACCCAGCACCTCACTCACTGCCCTTGAGATTGCCAATCACTTCAAAAACAAGATTGACACAATTCGCAAGGACATTGCCGCAACTCACACGCCCTCTCAACCCGTCCCCTCTCACACAGCTACCCCCTTATCCCCCCTCCCCCTCGACATAACCCGCAAGGACTTCGTCGCTGCTCAAACTCTCTTCAACCCCCTTCACCCTCACTCAGCTACCCCCTCATCACCCCTCACCCACGGCCCCACCACTGCTCTGACCTCCTCTTCCACCCCACCCTACATTCCTCATACTGAAGCTCCCCCCACACTCCTCACCTTTGACCTTACTACCATCGAGGAAGTCTCCAAGATCCTCTCTGATGCCCGCCTCACCACCTGCCCCCTCGACCCTATCCCCTCACAACTCCTACGACCTTCCTCCTCCTCCATCCTACGCTCCCTCACCCACATCTTCAATCTCTCCCTCTCCTCAGGCACTTTCCCCTCCCCTCTGAAACATGCACACATCACCCCCATACTTAAAAAGCCCTCCCTGGACCCCAATGACCCGAACAACCTCAGACCCATCTCCCTGCTCCCATTTACATCTAAACTCCTCGAGCGCCTAGTCTACACCCGCCTATGCTCTCACCTCAACGACAACAACCTCCTCGATCCCCTACAGTCGGGCTTCCGTCCCCTACACTCCACCGAAACTGCCTTACTCAAACTCTCCAACGACCTGCTAACCGCCAAAGCTAATGGCCACTATTCAGTGCTCTTACTCCTTGACCTCTCTGCGGCCTTTGACACAGTCGACCACCCCCTCCTCCTCAAAAAACTACACTCCCTCGGCCTCAGAGATTCTGCTCTCTCCTGGCTCTCATCCTACCTGTCACAACGCTCCTTCAGCGTTACCTATAATGCTACCACCTCCCCCTCACTCCCCCTCTCTGTTGGGGTCCCTCAAGGCTCTGTCCTCGGGCCCCTTCTCTTCTCCATCTATATTTCCACCCTTGGCCAACTCATACACTCTCACGGCTTCAACTACCACCTCTATGCCGACGACACACAAATCTATCTCTCAACCCCCCACCTCACCCCCTTGGTCTCAGCCCGAATCACACACCTACTGAGCGACATATCAGACTGGATGTCGCTCCATTTCCTTAAATTGAACCTCTCCAAAACCGAGTTTCTTGTCTTCCCCCCCAGCCCGGACACCACCCCCCATTGATTTCTCCGTCACGTCCAACAACGCTACCATCAAACCCGCCCTGCAGGCCAGAGTACTGGGTGTCATTCTGGACTCCAACCTATCCTTCCAGCCCCAAGTCCAATCTTTAACAAACTTGTGCAGACTCCACCTCCGCAACATTGCCAAAATCCGCACGTTCCTAACCCCAGAAACCACTAAACAGCTCATCCACTCCCTCATCATATCACGACTCGACTACTGCAACTCCCTCCTCACTGGCCTGCCTCGCCGCTGGCTATCCCCGCTTCAGTCGATCCTGAATACGGCTGCCAGACTCATTCACCTTTCCAACCGCTCTGTCTCCGCCACCCCCCTCTGCCAATCCCTCCACTGGCTTCCGATTGCGCAACGGATCAAATTCAAAATCCTAACGCTGACGTACAAAGCTGTCCACCATACTGCCCCAAACTACATCACTGACCTAATATCCAAGTACCGCCCAGCATGCACACTCCGCTCCTCACAAGACCTCCTTCTCTCTAGTTCCCTGGTCTCCTCCTCCCATGCCTGCCTCCAGGACTTCTCCAGGGTGTCACCCATCCTCTGGAACTCTCTGCCCCAACCCATCAGATTATCACCTACTCTCCTCTCCTTTAGGCGCACCCTGAAAACCCATCTCTTCAGGGAAGCCTACCCCACCCCCTGCTAACTTGCCGACCTCCTCCACTCTTCCTACCACTCCATCCCCCACAGCTATCTCCTCCTGTGCCACCACCCCCTCCCTCCTAGATTGTAAGCTCGAAAGAGCAGGGCCCTCGATCCCCTCATGTTTTGCATTGTATTGGTATTGTTCTGTCACATGTTCTGTCCCCCTTTGTAATGTACAGCGCTGAGCGAACTATTGGCGCTTTATAAATACTGTATAATAATAATAATAATCATCAATAATGAGGCTTAAACTTTAAGCCTTAAAGAGTATGTCAGTAGAAAGAGCAATGCTAATATATTATTTACTGCAATAACCAATTGTTAAAGTCAAGTTCTAAGCAAGCAGTAAAATACATAGATGTTACCTGTTTGAACTTCCAATGGATTTGTAATTATGACAAACCAGTCCAGTGATCTAGGTACCCCATACCAGATAAATCTGCTGGGTCTTGACCCTCTCCCTCCTGATTCTAAGACTGCACAGCATGTAAGATAAGAGCGGCAGCACATAGGTAGGGTCATCCCTGTGCTTTTCTTTCCTGTAAGTATTTTCATAGAATCATATTGACAGTACTCTTTCAAGCAATAAATCCTTTCCCCAGTGCTACTGCGGGTGGGATTTCAGGAGGCCAATATCATGATTGTTTTTAGTATATTTGCTTTCTCTTTCACTGGATTTTTTAGGAAGCCCATATGCTTTTTGCATGTTTGGCTCTCATTAATTTAAAACAATATAAATTTAAGTGGTAACTTTTAAACTGTAGGATACATGTGAATGGATTCAGTAATTTGGAATGCTTATGTTAAAGGGATTTTTGAGATGTCAGTAGTGAATACTCAGTTTACTTTTGCAATACCTTCAGTGGTCTTTTTTGCTAGAAAATGACTTCGAACCCCAAAACATATATTTTTTTTAAAGCAGAGGCCCTAGAGAATAAAACGGTGGGTGTTGAAATTTTTTATGCCACACAGTATTTGCGCAGCGATTTTTCAAACACAAATCTTTTGGGAAAAATACACTTTTTAGAATTTTAATGCACAAAAACACAATATATTTTCCAATTGTTTGATAAAATAAAAGATGATATTACGCTGAGTACATAGATACCAAACATGACATGTTTTAAAATTGTGCATGCCCGTGCAATGGCAACAAAGTACATACATTTTTATTATTGATAGGCGATGCTTTAAAAGTTTTACAGGTCACCAATTTATATTTATACAGGAGGTCTAGTGCTAGAATTTACTGCCCTGGATCTGACATTCACGGTGATACCTCACATGCGTGGTGCAACCACTGTTTACACAGCGGCACAGGGTCAATGCGTGCACACACAGGTGTGCACGTGCTAGGGGGCAAGGGCACTTTTTTCTTTCAGTTATTTTGGGGTTTTTTTAATTATTTTTACACTGTTCCTTTTCTTTTTTTTTATCACTTTTAATGTTGTCACAGGGAATACAAATATCCCCTATAACTTCAATGGGCATTGTCATAGATTCTTTTTTGAGAAATCTGGGGTCTATCAGACTGTAGATATCTCCTCTGGCCTTACATTTTTCTAATCTCATCAAGATCAGTGTGATCAGATGCTTTCCCAATTTACAAATTACACTGTTTATATCCTGCGAAACTGAAGTGATGAAATGCTCGTAGCTTCAGATTTTTTAAACTATAGAGATGATTGGAGCCATTCTGGTCTCTGACGAGCTCTATGGTCAGCCAGCAGAACTGCCTGCTGCATTCTCAGATTCCCCTGTGGGACAGGAGAGCCCAAGAAAACTGTGAAAGTCAGCAGGGAGGGGGGATGATGTCCCTTCCCGATGCTCGTAAAAACTATTCAGCAGCTAATTGGCCACTAGGATTCCTTTTACATGAAAGCTGACCGCCAGCTGAAAAAAAACAATACCAGGATGATGCCTGTAGTTTCAGGCATCATTCCGGTATAACCCCTCAAAGTTCAGCGATGTGCATTGCTGGTCCATGTTGGGCATATATGTAACAGCAGAGAACACAGGCATACGATAGATTGGCTCTGTGGATGCAAGATTACTTTGCTTTACCAAGAGCTTCTACTCACCCGCAAAATACAGGTAAGCAGTTGGCAAGGAAAAAAAACCTAAAAAAAAAATGTTCAATATGGTATTTTATTTTGACATTTTTTTAATTATTTTTTTTTTTTTTTTGACATTTTTTTAATTATTTTTTTTCAATATTTTCATCAGAATAGTACAATGTTACCATAGTAACATTGTACTACTGGGGGTGATCAGGGATTTTTTTTTTCTTTTAACACTTTGCTTTGCAGGAGAAATAAAGATAATTTCTCCTGCAATGCAAAGCTTGCTGTCATGACCTTAACTCATTCATGAACTGAGTTAAGTTATGACAGCTCAGGATAGTGATCTGTGATTGGCTGGAGCTGGACATGGTACAGGGTGTTGTGATTGGCCCCATGTATCATGTGACAGCTGTGGGCCAATCACAGCTCACTAGGAAGAGGAGCAGAGCTGTTGTAAATGAGATTGATTCATAACAGCTTAGCTTACATAGCAATCACATGATCACCGGGTCCTGTTCAACAGGGATCTTCATTTTGCTGTGTATGCTGGACACAGCAGTAACGAGGGGGGAGCGGTGCCCTGTGTTAGTACAGCTAGAGCGACGTTACTCTGCCTGTAGCTGCCACCCTACCGCAGTACATGGCGGGCTGGAAGCGTTTAAGTTAAGTAGCTCAAAACTATAAGAGTTCAGAAGCTTCAGCTTTGCACTGTACCTTACTGCAATGCCTACAGAACGGAATTGCTAAAAAGTACCTGCACTTTTCCAATGTGAACTCTCAAGTTTCCTTGAGAGAAATCTGGTAGCTATAGTTTTATAATATATTCCACCTATTCTGTGATCTGTTACAGAATATTTGAAAATGTGTAATATGAAAGCAGTCAAGGCCTGCCTCATGGTTACTTAATAATGAAGGTCATTCTTTTCCAACTAAAGAAAAGAAGAAAAAAAAGACAGTCCCTTGATGGAAATTTCCAGATATATAGGCACACCTCTTTACAGCTGGGTTTGTTGTCCACCTATTTGGGTTCTTTTTTAGTACCTTTGGTCCTTTTGTTAGTGTTTCCTTTGAAACATGGTTGCTCTTCTCTGATAAATCAAACTCTTACATTCTACAGCTAAAATTATTTCAACATACCTGAACTGTACAGTACGGTCAGTACATGGAATATGACCCTATCACAGCTACAACTTGCCAATGCAGTCACTCTGGCTGTTAGCATAATTTTAAAATTTCAATTCATGTGCAGAGTATAATGTATTTTTGGAATTTTAATAGAAAAAAATCAAATGCCAAACAGTTCAAATGTATGTATGTATGACTGCTTGGGGAAAGGGGATTGGGGACTACTGTGTATATTAGTTTTCCTTTTTCAGAGCCTGAAATTGATGGAGCACATGCAGAGCATGTTCATATATAAAATTGTTTTTACATATGTAAACTATATTGTATATAATAATAATATATTTTAGAACCGCTAATATGCACTCACATTTTTTTTGTAATCTGTTGAAACTTTCTGCACATTGCTAGATCAAGATCAGGCTCCAGTAAGTATAAAGGGGGCTGTGGGGTGGGGAGGAGAGCTGCATGCAGAAGGTTTTTTACCATAATGCATAGAATGCATTAAAGTGGTTGTAAAGCCTTAAATTGACATGACTGTCCTGTGACTGTGATATGCAGAGATTAAACAAATTGTCCTGCATAAGTTATACCTATCTCTCTGCAGTCTTCTCTTCTCTACATCTCTTCAAAATGCTGAATTTGAAAGCTTGTCTGGGAATTCAGAAAAAAAGTGGGCGGAGAGCTAAAGTTACACCCTGCAGATCTTGGTGAGGAATGCTCTGAGAGTTGATTGGAGGGAAGAGACTCGCACTCTTTCACACAGCTCACAGGAACAGAGCTAAGGCTGTCAATCAGCTGGAGATCCCTTCCTGTCACCATTGTTCTCTTGGTGTCAGGAGTGATTCATGCTGATAGCAGAGGAATGAGGCAGCAGTGCTCCTAACTGAGACAAGTGCACAATATAGAGGGATATGCTTTGTTCTTATTTTTTTGTTTGAGGTCTACAGCTGCTTTAAGGTAAAAAACCCTCTGCCTTTAGAACCACATAAACATGCTTTCTATCTAGATTCTGGTTGGGCTGCCCTGCCCAACAAGCCCAAGCCTTAAAGAGAATGGTAACCCTAACAATGAACATCTCCTATTTGGTCCATGTTGGTCTGAAAGTGAATTGTCATGTATTATTATTATTATACAGTATTTATATAGCGCCAATGGGTATGCTCAGCGCTGTACAGTAGCAGGGGGGACAGAACATGAGACAATACAGTAACAATACACTACACGAGGGGTTCGAGGGCCCTGCTCTTTCAAGCTTACAATCTAGGAAGTGCAAAAATTCAGCTGTTAATCCTGACAGATATCTTGTCAACTGATAACATCCTAAGCTCATTGCTGTGCTCCATTATTATCAGTTACATTGTTCCCAGCTATCTGATGACTACAACACACCACTCATCTGTTATTGAGCAAAGTGGGGGTTGTTTTAGTTTTGTCCTAGGGTGAAAACACTCCTCCTCCATAAATACAGTACAATGAGCAAGCGTAGTCACCCTAGGACAGGATATGTGATACTGACACAATCGCCAAGTGAAAATAAAGGGAAAAAAAGCTTGAATAAAGAAAACGTGTGCAAGTTATTTCCCCTGAATATTAGATTCATTTGTTTTCTGTGAGTTAACTAACAGAAGGTCAGCTCTCCCCACAATTATATTTTCGTTTAATTAGCTACCAGTGCATTTCTATATGAATGGCTCCTAAAATGTGCTTTCTTCTTAATCAAAGTTGTAATAATTAGTAACCATAGTCTTATTTACCTAGAAAAAGATATGTTAACACCCTTACATCTATATCTAGTCAGTTGGCTGGAGTCCCCCTTTAAAATGGTGTGCCAGCATTTAATACCATGTCCCATAACCGTCACTGGTCTAATTTTACTGCTGTTTGCTGGAGTCATCGCTCTCTCAGTAGCTTAATACATGAAGTGACAGCATTTATTACAACCTTGATGCCTCTAACAAGCTGCTTTCTGCTTGAATAATTAGTATATGAAGTAGGTGGGAACCTTCCATCTCTGCCTGGGGGGATTCTTGCTGCTGACATCAAGGCATTTGGAGTGGAGGATTCCTATGTGCTCCTGGGTGTTTTCCCAGTGAATGAACAGTACTTTAAAGGTATTATCCAAACAAACCTTACATCGAAAATAAGATTAAAGCATTTCTGTCTCTATGCTTGTAATCTCAACCCCAGGCAGGAACCGGGAAGACTGATTCCTCAGACAGTCTGCAATGCTGGAAGCATTTGTCTTTGTTAATTTACATGGATAGCAGTGGTAAATCTGAAAGAGCATGCTGGTGGATTTGAGATTTCACTGGCGCATTTCAAATAATAGCACCTGACAGTTTACCAGCAGCTAAAGTTGATTTTCTCTCTGCAAAGCCAAATATTGTGTTCGAGCTGTGAAACCTGTATAAATAACTTGGAGAATGAGGCCAGAGCACGCCTTTCACCAGAGAGCAAATGACTTGACAAAAAGTGGGGAGGAAGTAGAACGTGGGAGTCAGGACACGCATTTGTCATGCTCTCTGTCATTCTGTCATTAGCCTCTTTCCTGCTCATGGCATGATATTTATATTGTTACTTTTTTTATTTATATATTTCACTTCATGGCAGTATCATAACTTCTTGTACTCAAGTCTCCTTATCGACAGAACTTTTCACAACCATATTTGTTGGGTCAATTAGGGAGGCATAAGTGGAGCAGGATACCTACAGTATGGTGTGTTAAAGCCAATATTTAATGCGTATTTCCACTTTTGCAGTCAGAGTTGAGAAAACCCCTCTGTATGTTTTTATTCCTATTTACACAACATGCCTAATGACTGCAAGCATTTCTGTACAAATTCAGAGTGAGTCTGTCGCAAAAGAAAGGCTATAGCCCAGTACACTCAGCAGGCTGAACCAAAAAAAACTGACAGATCACAGTACCAATACAAGCGGTGTTGATGGGGCGATCTCCCATTCTGTGCCTTTGTATACTGAGAGGGGGACTTCCCCTGCCAGAATAACACTGATCAGCACTCACAGCCATTGGCTGCAATCGCTGATAGGATCATGGCTTTACAGCATGTCTCTTCCACACAAGCCAGTCCTTAGACTGGCTTCTGTCATACAGGCTGCTGTACACATGGTCTGAATGTCCGCCTGTTCTAATGCACATTGTCCAAAAATTGTCTGGTTCAACAGCAATAGGAACAGTTTCCTCTCAATAAGATAAAATGCAAAATGCCAGCTTCTAATTTTTTTTAACCCTTTAATTGCACAAACTGTATAAATCTATCCATTCTGACTGCAGTAGGAGCAGTGTGTTACATGATTGGCTCGTCGCACAGCTACCCTTTTTTTTTTCACTAAGCTTTATTTGAGGTGTACAAAAGTACACTTCATGTTACTGTACAGCAGCGCAATGCCCTGCTGTACTTGCTGTACAGTGACAAGCGATCCTTTCTGGTTTGCATTATATTGTAGCTTGCTGCAGCGTGCCTCTGGACTGGACACAGAAAACAATTGTTTTCTGTATGTTCTTGCGGCGACTGGTGTTTTGCAATATAATAAAAGGCAGGTTACCGCACGTTATCTTAATTCAGCCCAATTGTGGTAAACATTAACTGCCCAGCCCCCTCATAAACAAAGATAATTAAGTAGAATTTTTCAGTGCTGGAGTTATCAGAAAAGAACGTCCAAAATGGTAAGGTATTTATATAATATATTTTTGAATATATGCTGTGTGGATAAGAACCTATAACAAATATAAAGAAAGTGTTATCCCAATTTGGCTGCAAAAGTGGAAATGCACTTTAAAGGATCATCAAAGTTCATCTTTGGAACATGTTACATGTTCCACCTCTTTTTAGGGTGCACCCCCAATCCCTGCATCCGCTGTCACAATTTGAAAACCACTCCGCCCACCCAGCCTCATCATTCATTCACAGTTTCCTGCATTTAATTGCATTTAATTGCAGCTGACAGCTTGTAGTTCTCGGTTAGCTATAAGAGGGCACTGGTGGGCGCTTTGGTAGTTCATTGATCTTCCTGCTCTCAAGTAACTGCCAGCTCATATGAGATACGGGGAGACAGCAGCCAGAGATTGCACCCATGATCTGCTGGTGCAGGCTCCTTATGTAAAAAAAAAAAGTGTGTATATATATATATATATATATATATATATATATATATATAAATTAATTTTATCACAGGTACTTCTATAGTGCTGTATATTTACACAGCACTTTACATATACATTGTACATTCATATCAGTCCCTAATCCTCAAAGAATGTACACTCTGAGGTCCCTAACTTACATTCATAACACATACAAGGGCCAATTTAGACAGGAGCCAATGAACCTACTAGCATGTCTTTGGCGTGTGGAAGGAAACTGGAGTACCTGCAGAGTGTAATATCAGCTTTCCGCCTTCTATTTTTCTGGACTCCTCAGACAAGCTTTATAAATTCAGAAGAGAACAATGCAGATAGACAGGTACAACTTTTGTAGGAGCATTTGTTTCATCTCTGTGTATGACCTGAGGCCAGTCACTTCACTGGGTGTATGTAAGGGTTTAACTTTAAGCTTGTACGATAAAACCAAGAAGCTGATTGGTTACTATGCACAGCTGCACCAGATGTATGCTCCAGTTTTAGTAACCCCTCCCCCCATCAAAAAAAGGTGGTGTGAATATGCCTTACTTTCTCTTTAAAACCACCCAATTTTTTTCACTGCTGATGCTCTGGAGGCCACACAGGCCCAGGTATAGAGCAGAGATGTTTTATGAAATGGAGGTTTTTGCATCTTGCTGTATTGCATCTCTGTTTTGTTTTTGTTTTTTAATTGTTTAGATCTCCAGTGATTGAACAATATATAATTAGACATGGACAATAACCGTATTAATTTTTTGCCGTATGCATGGGACACCCGGCCATCCCCATGGAGTTGTAATGATGGGGTGGCATTGTGAAATCAGTATATGGAGGATAAGCCCTGCCTTGTGCTCATCAAGTGTATCCTGCCATGCAGGAGCTTCTCAGGAGGTACAAATCAATGCAGTATGGTTACCAGAATGTAAAACATCACAGAATGTCAGACAATAACATGAGCAAGAATACATAAATTTCAAAATATGTGCAAGCTGCAAGAGATAAAGAAATTCTAAATTGCTAAGTTTGTGCTCTTGAAGTTTCTACCACCTAAAAGGCATCTCCACTCCAAAAACTAAAGTGTTCTGACATTTCAGAAACTTGAGCACTTAAGCTGGCCATCCACAGCTATTTCTGAATAAGCCAAAATGCAAACAGTGGTTTGCCCTGTTGGAACCAACTGGTTTTAGAAAATGTAACAGAGATAAATAGAAATCTCACAGCTAGTGACTGTAGCCAGTCAAATGAAGTCCCTGGGTATTCTGACAGCCATTAACAGATTTTACAATAAAGGCTAATTTTACAAAAATAATAAATGCACCTATTTATTTTTTTTTACATTGAAGCTTTGGGAGGCTTCAATGTTTAATTATACGCCCAAAATATGCGTGTAACAAAGAACATGGTTGGCAAGATAGATTAAAGTGATTCTAATAGCATAATTTCTTTTTCTGAATAACAAACATGTTATCCTTACCTGTTGTGTGCCATGGTTTTGCACAGAGCAGCCTGGATCCTCCTCCTCTCAGGTCCCTTGCCAGCACTCCTGGCCCCTCCTTCCTGTTGGGTGCCCCAACAACAAGCAGCTTGCTATGTTGGCACCTGAGCATGCGCACTCCTCAGCCGCTGCTCCGTGTGTCCATTCACCGTCTGCCCCCTCTCTCTTCTCATTGGCTCAAGGGCTGTGATTTACAGCAGTGGGAGCCAATGGCTCCCACTGCTGTCTCAGCCAATGAGAAGAGAGAGTCCTAGGATAGCCGAGACTCCAATGCACATTGCTGGATCAAGAGGTGGCTTAGGTGAGTATTGGGGGGGGATGCTGCACAGAGGAGGTTTTTTTTACCTGCATGCATAGAATGCATGAAGGTAAAAAACCTTCAGCCTTTACAACCACTTTAAAGCTTGTAGTGGGGGAGATTTACTAAATCTAGGTTACTCAAAGTCTGATGCAGCTCTGCATGGTAGCCAATCAGCTTCTAACTTCATCTTGTTCAATTAAGCTTTGACAATAAAAGCTGAGAGCTGATTGGTTTTCTTTGCAGAACTGCACCAGCCTTTGCACCCTCCGGCTTTAGTAAATCCCCTCAGCGTGTGTTTAAACTGTAAAGGAGCAAATTAAGTGGAGCTCCACCCAAAAGGGGAAGTTCCGCTTTAATGCTTTGTCCCCCTGCTCTCCATTAAGGATTGGCACCTTTGGGGAGTTGGGGGGGGGGGGGGTACCCAAATTTGACAGGTACCTGCTCTTATTTTCACTGCGATTGCCTAGGCGATCGGATGCAGAAGTTGTCTTTCCTCCCTCCTCGTAGTCTAATTGGACATGTGACAGGTCCAAGAAGACTACGGGGCCATTCACAAAGTGCAGCGCTTCTTGCCCGCGCTAAAGATACCGGTGCTGGGGAGAGAAGATGGTCAGTGAATCCACTGGACGGAGGGACAAGTGGCTGTAATTTAAAGTCAGCAGCTACAGTTTTTGTAGCTGCTGACTTTTTTTTTTTTCATCTGGAACTCCGCTTTAAACATATTCTGCATTTGCAATAGATTTTGACATCCTATACAACTGGTGTGCAACTTCATCCTCTAGCAAGTGTGGCTACAAAAGTGTATAAGTTGTAATCCAGTTGCTGTAGAGTAAGGAAGTCTTTTTTTAGCTATACCTAGAAAGTGTTGGTTAAAAAGAAATAAATAATTCATAACCCAGGACAAATGTAGTCAGTTTCCAAAACACACTCATGAAAATAGTTTAATAACCACCAAACTTCCCTAGCTGGTTTGGATATTATGTAGCTATAAGCCAAAATCAGCTGCTTTTGTCTAGATGCCATCTGGTGTGAACTGGTCTTTCTAATTTAAGATGTGCAGAGGAACTGTTAAGATTATTAAAAGTTTTGTCTCCTCTAGGTTTATATTTTGCACTCTCAGACAGCGATTCTAGACATGCTTTCTCGTTGCCCTCCTCCTCTTGTGTTCACAGCTTTGCATTGGTGCTATTAACCCTCACAGTTCCATGTAATCTGAGTCTGTTTATGTAGGATACTTAAGTTGGAACAAGTTAAACATTATATATTTTTTTTTATTTGTGGCACAACTGCTTGAATCTGGATTTCCCATGCTGCCTGAGACTTGTTATGGTCAATTTGTAATGTTTAAAATATTTATTCTAAATCTTTGTCTTTAGAGGATCCTAATTACTTCTGATTAATGCATGCCTTAAGCTGACTTGAGCATTGGAGACTCATCCATAGTATTTTCTACGATATATAGGACAGAGAAATTGGCCTGCTGCAGGCTGTTTCCTTCAGGCACCATCCATCTCCTGCTATGTTAAGATGGCAACATAAGCCAGCATTAAAGCAAATAATGGCATGTCTCAAGGCTACACAAATGATAGAAGTAAAAGTCTCTATTCAGATCAATCTTTAAAATCCTAACAAACTCCTGTGGTTTTGATAGGGAGGTAGGAAGTGTCAATTTGCAGTCTAATCTGAGAAATGCAACGTACATGGAGTGTGGGCTGTAAAACAGATGCTAAGAAGTTCTTTGCAAGGTCATTTTTTGGTGCAATATCTTTACCATAGAGTTACATAATATATAGTTGTATCTTAACATTGCAGTATCTTATACTAGGTACACACGATAAGATTTTTTTTTCGTTCAACCCAGCAAACTGAACAAATAAAAACTGAGAGGTCGCCATAAAAATCAAGTGCAGTGATCTCCCCCGCTGAGCTATTGTGTTCTAACAGGGGGACTACCCATCCTTTCCCCATGCCAGAACACACTGATCAGCACTGGCAGCTGTTGGCTGCTAGCGCTGATCAGATTCTGGTTTTCCAGCATGCCCTTTTGACAGCCAGAGAGGAGTGCTGTACACACTGGCGGGATGTCTGATGGTTTCTGTTAAACCGGCCGATACCAGCAAATATTCGGCCCGTGTCTACCAGCCTTAAGTGTTCTGACAGTATGAGGACTACATTCAGCAACACACACACACTAAAGGTAAAATTACATACGCATGTGGCAGGTGCACATAAACACACTGTCAGGGCAGGTGTGCACACAGAATGCACAGTTCTGTACAGAGAGGGTAGACTTACAAGAGAGAACACATAGCACCCAGGCCAGGAACATCCAGAGCATGAAATGCACTAGTTAATGTTGTGGAAAGTGGTTTTAGATAAGTGTGGTGGCCACATGGTGGAATTTTTGTTTCTTCTCTAACACAGCTCTCACATTCTTCTTACATGTAAACCAATGGTGTTCACATATTGCAAATTTTCCTGTTGTGTTTAAAGGTCATCTCCGTGTTTTAGTGAACTTTAAATAGTTTGTTTGGGCCACGTTTGCTTCAGTAACAGATGCAGCAGTTGTGTGCACTGTTTATACTCCATGTAGCTTCAGCTATGTCGGACTGAGTGCTGCTTAACCATTCACAGGGAGCTTTGAAATCTACAGATGAATATAAAGCTTCCTCTGATTGGCTAAAGCAAAGATCATGAATTCATTCACCCTGCCTCTCCACCTTTATTCATAAAATACAAAGCTTCCAGTCAATGGCTGAGCAGCGCTCACCCTGACTCTATTTTTTTTTTCGGGAACGGAATGTCCCCATCCCACTGCCGGATCATAGCTTTGTATACTGCGTGCAGCTGAGGCAACATACAGTTTATACAGCCACTGCTTCTGTTAGTGGAGTCTTTGGGCCAACTTTGCCCAAACAAACTATTTAAAGCTTAGTAAAACATGGAGATCAACCATAATTAAAACAGTTGTAAAGGTATAATTTTTTTTTCTTAAAATAACATGATACATTTACCTGCTGTGTGCAATGGTGTTGCACAGAGCGGTCTAGAGCCTCCACTTCTGGGGTCCCCCTCCAGTGCACTGTGCTCCTCCTCTACCCTAACTATCCCCATAGCAAGCTGCTTGCTATTGGGGTACTCATGTGGGCATGCTCCCGAGCTTGGTTGTGTGTGTCCTTAGACATACACAATGTGGCTCGGTCCTGCTCCTGCCTTACAGGATTTGATAGCAGCATTGACAGTAGATGAACTCCTAAAGAATCAAGTTCTGTCCAAACAATTTTATTAGTTTTTTTGGGGGGGGGGTTTCAGTGATAAATGTTTAGAAAATTTGTCATCAAATTCCATACGATATAGGTGAAACCATGTGACTTAATAATGCTGCAAACCTGCAGAGCTCTGGGTTTGTAATACTCGCTATATTTGCATTTCCTTCTTCACCATTTTATACTAAGACCGATATACCATGTATACAGTACCTTGAAAAGTATTCATACCCCTTGAAATTTTTCACATTTTGTCATGTTACAACCAAAAATATAAATGTATTTTATTGGGATTTTATGTGATAGACCAACACAAAGTAGCAGATAATTGTGAAGTGAAAGGAAAATGATAAATGGTTTTCAATTTTTTTTTACAAATATCTGAAAAGTGTGGCATGCATTTGTATTCAGCCCCCCCTGAGTCAATACTTTGTAGAACCACCTTTCGCTGCAATCTACAGCTGCACATTTTTTTGGGTATGTCTCTACCAGCTTTGCACATCTAGATTGTGAAATTTTTGTCCATTCTTTGCAAAATAGCTTGAGCTCTGTCAGATTGGATGGAGAGCGTCTGTGAGCAGCCATGTTCAAATCTTGACTCAGATTCTCAATTGGATTTAGGTCTGGACTTTGACTGGGCCATTCTAACACATGAATATGCTTTGATCTAAACCATTCCATTGTAGCTCTGGCTGTATGTTTCAGGTCATTGTCCTGCTGGAAGGTGATCCTCTGCCCCAGTCTTGTCAGACTCTAACAGGTTTTCTTCTAAGATTGCCCTGTATTTGGCTCGATCCAGCTTTCCCCATGTTGCAGTGTTAGTTTTCTGCCACATATAGTGTTTTGCTTTTAGGCCAAAAAGTTCAATTGTGGTCTCATCTGACCAGAGTACCTTCTTCCACGTTTGCTGTGTCCTCCACATGGCTTCTCGCAAACGGGACTTCTTATGGCTTTCTTTTAACAATGGCTTTCTTCTTGCCACTCATAAATGCCAGATTTGTGGAGTGCACGACTAATAGTTCTCCTGTGGACAAACTCTCCAACCTGAGCTGTGGATCTCTGCAGCTGCTCCAGAGTTACCATGGCCCTCTTGGCTGCTTCTCTGATAAATGCTTTCCTTGCCCGGTCGGCCTGTCAGTTTAGGTGGATGGTCATGTCTTGGATAGAGTTTGGCACAACTGCAAACCTACCATTTTCAGATAATGGATTGAATAGTACAAATGCACGCCACACTTTTCAGATATTTATTTGTAAAACATTTTGAAAACCATTTATCATTTTCCTTCCACTTCACAATTATGTGCCACTTTGTGTTGGTCTATCACATAAAATCCCAATAAAATACATTAACGTTTTTGGTTGTAACATGACAAAATGTGGAAAATTTCAATGGGTATGAATACTTTTTCACAGCACCGTAGGGTAAAACTGCTTTTAGGAAGATTCTCTGTAATTTGGCACTAACTGTAGCCTTTGTTTTAGGAAAAAAGAGGGAAAGATAATAAGAGATATAATTTTGCTTAGACAAGGATACACAATCACAGACCTTGACTGGTTTCTCCTTGGTAAAGTCTCACACAAGCATTCTCTTTGATTCACAGAGAAGCGTGAGAGCTGTGCTATGCATCAGGAAGGCTTTCACTCTATTCAGGCTTTTTTTTGTATGTTTTGGGTATTCTAGTTTCAGATGTTGCTCTGCCAGCACTTTGAGTTTTCTGAATTGGGATAAGCACCCAATTAAAAAGCCTTTGCCTTTCCTACCCCATTCATTCTGTATCTTTCAACAGTGTTACGTGTACTTTGTTTTATTAATTTTTTAGATTGTCATATAAGTATTTTATAGTATTAGTTTTATATACATTTGGGTAATTGAAATATTGCATGACTTTAAATAAAAGAAAATAAGGCCATTGCTATGTGTATTGGTCAGTTTTTGCATAATTGTGCATAAGAAGAAAGGAATGGTGTTAGTGTTTAAATATTGAGTACTTTGAGTAGCTATAGGAAAACATCTTCAAGAAATTTGTATTTAGTATTACAAGTACTTATATAGCGCCGTCAATTTATGCAGTGCTTTACATATATATTGAACATTCACATCAGTCCCTAACCCTCAAGGAGCGTACAGTCTAAGGTCCCTAGGTCACATACATACTCACACATACAATACTGGGAGGACTAGGTTTCCTGTCATAGCACCAGATCTCAGTCTGAAGCTCTCATCCACCCTATCTCTTCCAGTGCACTTGAACTCCAATTGCCATTATAGGTTTTCAGTCATTCAAAATGTATATTAAAAAAATGTAATCCTTAATATAATGCTTTGGTTGTTAAATGGCTGCTTTAGACTGTCTGTTGTGGCATATGTTGGCAATCAATGAAATGGACATGTATATTACAATTCACTCAATAAACCTAAAAAACTTGTGCTTTGGAGCTGTCATCTTGAAATCTTCACTGATAGTGTAGGCAGGTTCATGATTGAGCTTTGAGAGTTTAATAGTAATCTTTAATGCACATAGAGATAAATGATATCTGCAGAAAATACTGTGGTCAAATACAGCACTCTGTAGCAAACAAATTTTCTAATTATTTTGTATCCTTACATTTAAGATAACCATGTGTGTCCTTTGTTTATTTTATTTTTTTACCATAAACAGTAGCCAATCATAAACTAAATTTCCCAACTGATTGATTGTGTTAATGTGTATGTAACCTATATTACTAACAGAGTATTCATTTATTTGTCTGTTAGTATTAAAGTGATTGTAAAGTCTCTCTTTTTTTTTTAATAAATGACAAACATGTTATACTTACCTACTCTGTGTGATGGTATTGCACAGAGCGGTCCCAAGCCTCTTCTGGGATCTCCCAGAGTCATTCTAGACTCCTCTTCTTCTCAGTGTGCATGCATAGGAAGCTGCTTACTATGGTGGTGGGGGGGGGGGGGACTGTGGGCTCGCTCCCGAGCAGGGTAGTGTGCGTCTCTTGACACAGACAGTGCAGCTTAGCCCTGCCCCTGTTCCCTCCTGACAGCAACAAAAGTCAGTGGCTCTCATTCCTGCCTGTCAGTCCCTGTGTGAAGAGGGAGAGAAGATCACAGCCCAACACAGCACTGGATTGATCCAGGAGTCAGGTACGTGTTTGGAAGTGGTCAGAGCAAATCCTAAAACATTTTAATCTTAATGCAGGGAATGCATGAGGTTAAAAAACGTATTCGTTTTAGAACCACTTTAAAGTGATTTTAAAGTTTTGTTTTTGTTTTTTTTATCTATAAACATGTCATACGTACCTGCTCTGCTCAGTGGTTTTTCTCCAATCCTAATGTTTTGGGGTCCCCTGCCAGTTCTCCTGGCTCCTCTTCCCTTCTGAATGCCCTCATAGCAAGCTGCTTGCTATGGGGCAGTGGTGTGGGCTCACTCTTGAGCCGTGCTCTGTGTCTGTTGACACACACATCTCTGCTCTGCCCCACCCTCCACTCTCTTCTCAGTGGCTGTGATTGTCAGCTGCAGGAGCCAGTGACTTCTGCTGCTGCCTCAGTCTCCAGTGAGGAGAGAGACAGCCATTGCTCTTGAGCATAGTGCTGGATTAAGATAGCGCCCAGGTAAGTATAAGCAAGGGTTGGCGGGTGCTGCACACATAGGGTTTTTTACCTTAATGCAGAGAATGCATTAACACCCTCCTGAGGATTTACCCCTTTCCTGACCAGGCCATTTTTTTGCCTTACTTTAACTGACAATTGCGCGGTCCTGCAACGCTGCACTTAAATGAAGTTTACGGCTTTTCTTCCCCACAAATTGAGCTTTCTTTCAATGGTATTTGACCGCCTGTGCGTTTTTAAATTTTTGCACTGTAAATACAAAAAGACTGACAATTTTGAGGAAAAAAACAATATTTTTGATATTTTGCTATTAAACATGTCCAGTAAAAAAATTTTAAAAATCAGATTTCGTCATAAATATATGCCAAAATGTATTCTGCTAAAACCTTCTACCCTTAGAACCACTTTCCTGCCAGTTCCTTCCCGTCCTGTAGCCTTTTTACCATGCTAAGTACAGAAGCATATCTGTGCTTTTGTGGTCTATTTGCATCCTTCAGCTTCTAGTCCAAAGTACAGGATGGTGTTCATAGTTCCTCTAGTTTTGTGGTCAAATTTGCTAATGCTACCTTCCCAGCCTTACTATGCTTGATTGGTAGGAGCCTCACTGGATACACTGATGGTGGAACATAACATCAAAAAATGGTAAAAAAAATTCCCTTTGCCACTGAATTATACCACTGGCCACCCTCTTTCCCCTATCCTCACATACACACAACCAAAGAAGATAGAAAGAGCAGCAAGTAAGAGTGGAAAAAATGTGGTATTGTATTTTGCTCATCAAAGGGCAGAGTTTGTGTGTGTATATGTATGTATATATGTATATATATGAGAGCCACCCCCACAGTGACTGCATGATAATGCTGGTCTCCAGTGGTTGCCCATCCTTGCAAGCCTTCTGACACTCTGGGTTCAGACATATTTCAACTGTATAGAATAATAATGCAAGAGACCGTTCTTTAGTAACCTCTCTATATTGTATATAGTAGACTACAGGAATAATGGGTGTAGGATATACAACGCAAGTTAATGCATAAAAGCAGAACACTGGTAAAATAGGAATAATCAATTGGCAATGTTTAACAGGTTATGCAGTTATGAGCAGTAAGCTTCATGTATTTAATTGCAATAACAGCAACAAGAGAAGAAAAGGTTTGTTGACTTATCAGCTCCTTCTGTGCCACCAGCGCTGCAACGGGGCATTCAGAGAATTATGTAAATGTTTATTCTGGCATAAATAGATGTACAAGGTAAGTACCCTAAGTTGAATAACA
Source organism: Staurois parvus (assembly GCF_062004578.1). NCBI lineage: Eukaryota > Metazoa > Chordata > Amphibia > Anura > Ranidae > Staurois > Staurois parvus. The sequence continues at coordinate 3,413,622 of NW_028318002.1, forward strand.
TAGGCCTAGAGAAAAGGTCCCTTTTTGTAGAGATTGCAACTTGAGTCCTGCGATGTTTAAAGTTCCTAATTAAATGGTATTCGCTGTCTTCTGCTAGCAACAGTGAGATCCATAAACATTAGTGAATACTGGTAACTCAGGGAAGGTAACCACTTCAGCCCCAAGCCATTTCTGGCACTTTTTGTTTACATTTTAAAATCTGTTTTTAATAAATTTTTTTAAAACAGAGGTCCTTGAGAATAAATTGGTAGTTTTTTGTTAAGTCACATAGTATTAGCGCAGCGGTTTTTTAAATGCAATGTTTGGGAACAAATACACTTTTTTTTTTAAAACAACTTTTATTACAAAAAACCCACAATATGTAACCCATTTTTTTTTTTAAAATATAAAAAATGATGTTACGCCATATAAATAGATACCACACATATTGTGCTTTGCGCCATCCTGTGTGGCGACAAATGATGTAAATTTTACTATTCATAGGTGACGCTTTAAAATCCTTCAAACTGGTGGCCCTCCAGCTGTTGCGGAACTACAAGTCCCAAGATTGGTGATTTTGAATGCTTTCAGATTTTTAAGAATGGCACCAAAAGTTTCTGAGTCTACTGTAAGTGATGTCAGGTCATCGCTTTTGGTTTCCTATAAAGGAAAGCCGATTCCGGCTTTGTTCGGCTGTCTGGGCTGGTGGGACAGGCATCATTCAGGTATAACCACTGAAAGTCTAGAGATGAATGGGTACTTTGCTGGTCCAGAAGTAAGCTGTGGTACTGCCCAAAGCAACGTTCTCCTGGTAACTTGGTGGTAAAAATGCAAAGGTGTCTGCATGCAGTGTCTCTATAGTGATGACAGAAAGAGGTTGGACATCCAACCACTCAGCAATCCTATGGATAGCACGGCCTTCTAGGAACAAGAGTTCTTGACCAGGCTCTTGGTTGTTTGTTGGGATGTTCAGTCACCGCCTGATGGCCTGTTAGTACGACAGGCAGAGATGTCTGTGAGGTGTCTAGATGTAGAGACTTTTCCAATAGCATTCATCAAGCTTATCTGTTCTCATGTAACCTCATTGCTGAGTTTCCTTGGCTGAAAACCCTGGCACGTAAAGGGCTCATATGACCTAACCCATAAGATAAAAAAGATATCTTGCTAACTAATCAGTGCCAGGGACAGTCCAATGTTTTACATACAGTATATGTCCTTCAAATTTGACTAAAATTGAGTGTACAATAGAACAACCTTTTAGTGGAATAATATGAAAACTACGGTCACATACTAAATAAAGTAATATGACAAATTAAAACTGCTCGTTTGTTTCTGCTTTTGGAGTTTAGATGCAAAATTTGGCAGAAAAGCTAGCAACCCACATCAAATTTGATTTACAACAACTTCCTATTTGGAGGATGCTGATACTGTTTTTATACCTACTCATAAGATACATTGTTTTCTTTGTTAAATGTCATTGTTTGCTAATGCTGCATTGTAGTTCCATTGCTGACCTAATGAATTGTTGAATAATCTGTTTGAAAATATTAAATAGGTTGGAAAATGTATATTTGAGATTTTAAAGACTCTGAAATGTATGTGGTTGGTAATACACAGCTTTCAGTGCTGTCACATCTTGGATGACAATTGCACAGTCATGCAACACTGTACCCATATGACATTTTTTCACACAAATAGAGCTTTCTTTTGGTGGTATTTATTCACCACTGGGTATTTTATTTTTTGCTTAATAAAATAAAAAACAGTGACAATTTGGAAAAAAAACTTGTTTTTCTTTGTTTCTGTGGTATACAATTTTGCAAATAAACAATCTTTCTTAATACATTTAGGCTATACTGTATTCTGCTACATTTCTTTGGTTTTTTGGAAAATGAAGAAATAAAAAAACAAAATTCACAATAACATAATTTTACATAATTGGTGTGGCGGTGATCAGGGACACTGATTGGTGACAGTATGTTGAAAAATTCTAATTATTTATATATATATATATATATATATTATTACATTGTTTTTCTTTAAGATTTTTTTTAACACACTGTGACCAGAACAATACATTGTTACTATAGTAACTGGGAAAGTGATCAGGATTTTTCCTTTTTTTACGCATTATGATTGCTTATACCAGTGAATTTCACTGTTATAAGCAACCATTTTTACTGAATAAAATCGATTCATTCAGCATTTACTATTGTGGTTAGCTTAATTGGCAACAGCTAATCACATGGTACAGATGGGCTGTGATTGTGACTAATAACAGAGATCAACACTATAGTACACAATGGATGGCATAAATGAATGCCATCCATTGTGTACAATTGTTATGTGATCTGCTGTGATTGGTCACAGTGATCACATGGTACCGGCAGCGGCCAGCACACTGAACGCCCATCTGCTGTGTCCAGTGGATACAGCGGGTAACAGATTGCGCTGCAGCATGACCTGTGGGACGTATCTAAGATGCGTTCTCAGGGAGGACCCGCCCAGCCATCATTTGTCTATAGGTTGGGTGTGAATCAGTTAAATGAAATACATATCTCTTTGATATTTCTCAAACTGTAATATATTTTGCCTTTCTTGCCATTATTTGGTTTGGCTGGGTATTAGTAAATACTATAGTTATCAGAATCAGAATGTTGACCATTGGATGATTGCCTTTTGTACATGGAATTATTCTGATCACTCTATTGCATAAGTAAAGACTAGTACAGAGTCTTATACACTGAGAAACTCAGTCTGTTTTGAACAAGTAGATCCTCCAAAGGTCTGTTTTTCACTTGATATGCACATCACCTATTCATTGCTTTTCATGGCCCATACTGTCAAAGGAGCACTATACTGCTTTGCCCTCTGGATAACTCAAAATAACTATTCCTGAGATGTTAGAAGTTTTAAGTTTCTCCAAGACCTTTGTACTTAGTGAGAAAACTATAACTGTATCTCACATTGTGTATAACCTAGGTCAGGGGTCTGCAACCTTTAAGACATAAAGAGCCACTTGGACCCGTTTCCGAGAGGGAAAAAAAGACTGGGAGCCGCAAAACCATTGCAACATTTAAAACAAATCCGACACTGCATATATTGCAAAAAGCGCTCTGGTCATGAAGGGGGTTTAAGGGCCCAGTAAGCAAAGGGTTAATCAGGGCCACAGTGTATCGTCATAATCACAATCATAGCCTTAGGTCAGTGGTGGGCAACCTTTTTTTTCAACTGAGCCAAATCTCGCCAAAACCACGATTAAAATTTATTTTGAGAGCCACATTTTTAAAACTGAAAATACATCCCCCATATAGTAATTCATCCCCCCCATAGTAATTCATCCCCCCTATAGTAATTCATCCCCCCTATAGTAATTCATCCCCCATATAGTAATTCATCCCCCATATAGTAATTCATCCCCCCTATAGTAATTCATCCCCCCTATAGTAATTCATTCCCATATTGTGTCAATTCACTTACCTGTACTCCGCGCGTTCCTCTTGCCGTGTTCCCGCGCAGTTCTGGTCTTCAGGGCGGACTGTGAGAGGAGAGGAGTTCGTCACGCTGCCCCGCCTACATCCTGACAGCCAATGTTTGCCACGCTCCGCGGGCCGGATTATAAGGTCCGCCGGGCCGTAGTTTGCCCATTGCTAGGCTAGCTGCAGAGTCCTGACTTTTGGGGCGGCCGCCCGAGAGGAGCGGGCGCCCGGCACACAGAAGAGCTGCATTAACCTCCCTGGCGGTATGATTCCTTCCGATTTTTTGTGCTGAAAGCGGTACCATTTTTTCGCATGGAAATAGTTTTTTATTGTAGGCTGGAATTTTTAGGAAAATTTCCCCACAAATCATTATCGCTCAATTCTGCAAGTGGTTCTGATTTACTATCGCTGTTCTCTAGCCGGTCTAAAACCGCTTTTGACCTAAAGGGACGCTTTTTGGACGCCATGGACTTTTCTAAGTTTCCAGGCAGAAAGAACAGACAAAATGCAGGCAGGGCACAGGACAAAGCACTAGGGACAATATGTATGTGAAATGGGATGAAACAGCAATGTTTTACTATTGAAAATTGAAAAAAAAAAAAAAAGACATTTTTGAAATTTTTTAAATTTCCCGCCGCCGGCAGCGCCCGTACGTCCCGACGTCACGGGGACCGGAACACAGAAGCCGGATGCCGGCATCGGCCGGAGGAGATGGCCGGGGACGCTGCAGGGGACACATCGCGGGAACGAAGGACAAGGTAAGTGCTGCAGGGACCCCCAGAGCAGCGCCGCATGGTAAGCCCGAGTGTAGCTCGTGGTATAGAAATTCTACCACGAGCTACACTCGGGAAAACCGCCAGGGAGGTTAAAAGAGCCGCGGCTTGCCGACCACTGAGCTACGGCAACCCTATTGCCTGTCACCTGGTGGGCAGTGTGCTCCGGAGCCGCAGCAAAGGTGAAAAAGAGCCGCGGGTTGCCGACACCCGACCTAGGTGAACAGAATTTTTACACACTGCACATTTTGCATATCTACACAACTAGGCCAGCATTTATTTATTTCAGGTACTTATATAGCGCCATCAATTTACACAGCACTTTACATATATATTGTACATTCAGATCACTCCTTAACCCTCAAGGAGTATACAATCTAAGGTCCCTAACTCACATTCATACATACTAGGGACAATTTAGAAAGGAGCCAATTAACCTACCAACCTTTGGAGTGTGGGAGGAAACTGGAGTACCTGGAGGAAACCCACGCAGGCACAGGGAGAACATGCAAACTCCAGGCAGGTGGTGCCATGGTTTCACTAATACTGAAGTTGCTTTTGTTTTTATTTTTTAGCAGCAGAGATTTTTCAGTCTAATGAGCAGTCATTTTACTAGTTCATGCTCATTGTATACAATATTTGCTGGTTAACAATTACACTGCTTAGTTACTGCAAACAATCACTGGAACAGTTTTGTCACTTGTCAAAATCAGAATGCAAATAGGTGGCCTGAATGATAATGCATAAATATGACATTGCTCTGCCTGGTTTATGGAAACAATTGTTCTAAGCAAACAGTGTTTTGTTGCAGCAATTTCTTTGGATCTGAAAAAAAAGGAACATTTTATTAAAAAAGAACTTGATAAAGGGCACACACTAAGTTCTTTTGTATGAGAGTTATAAATTAGTTTAATTATAATTCTACTTGTTTCATAGTTTTGATCCAAGTATTGTGGCCAAACTCAAGGGAGCATTCCAGGAGGGTTAGTGTAATTATAGAGACCAACAAGCCTGAAAAAATCCTGGTATTAGCTCAGCTATAGGAACCGCTTCACCAGTTCAGTAGCTTCAACCAGAGTTGATCTGAAGCCCAAGCAATGCTGTCCTCTTCCCAGAGATACCAATTGGAAAATTGCAAAGGGCCCAGCTGGTGGAGAACTTATGCCAACTTTCCTGTGGATGCTTGTATTTTTATCATGCTGCTTTACTGAAAGATTTAATATTAAGAAATACAAAATAGTTTAAAGGTTGAAATTAAATGTTTTTTTTTTAATTGCACAGTAAATGTACAGTAACCTTGATCAAAAATATATCCCATAACATACATTGACCAGATTAATATATGCACCTTTGCCGTTGGCTTTCCGGTCAGTTGTAGACTGCTGTATCGATTCTTATATTCTGAATACATTTAGTTTTGATTTTTCATGCTGTACTGGGGAAAAAAACTATTTTGCATCTTTTTAGGCGGACGACTTCTCCACTCGACTATGGATGCTGTAGTCTTAAATCTATTTATTGAGGAAAAGGGTCTTTTCTTGGTTGCAGGAACACTTCTGCTTCCCCCTCTAGTTGTCATCTAGTAAATGTCCAATAAAGGTTAACTTTTATGGTTAAGGCTAAGGTGGGGTTAACAGTTAAGACAAAAACTGACTAGGTTTGCCTGTCACCCATTTTGCCAGTTATCTGAAAAATGCTAATAAGCATTGAGATGTTATTCTTACATTTTTGAGTTTGGATGAGGGAAGGGTTAATTGTTAAGCAGCTTATACAGGAGTCTTTTTTTCTGTTTTTTTTTTGTTCAATCAGTGGGTTAAACAAGAAAAAAAAAACTTGATTCCCCCATCCACACATTCGATGTGCATGTTGAAACCATTCCTGCTGAGCTATTGTATTCTGACAGTGGGGGACTTCCTGACTGCCATCAGAATACACTGATCACCATCTGTATAACCAGCCTGCCCATACATGGATTGAATTTCCGCCAGTTCCTGCTGAACTAGCCAAATTTTGTTCCATGTATAGCTGGCTTTACGTAAAGTGTTAGGTTAAAGTGTTACTAAACCCAGGACCCTGCATTCACTTTCTGGTCTCCCCCAGTACACAGAACCTAGAAATAAAATTATTTTAGAAAATATAGACTGCTAAATATATTTTATTAGCAGCAGTATACAGCAGTCTTGTGACTTCTATCAGTGTCCAGCCAAGCACTGGTTAAAGCTTGTAGAAGGAGTTTTTTTTTCTGCTCTAGGAGGAGACAGAACCCCTGACCTCTGTCTGGACAGTGCTGATTGGTCCCGTGCTGATCACATGCACTCTCTCAAGAAAAAAAAAAAACCTCTCTAGCAATACACACCAAACTGAGCATGTGCAGAGTGTCTCCATATCATATGTTTTATCAGAGGATAGGAGGGAGACACAGGAAGAAGGGGAGGATCAGAGAAGTCATGGTCAAGCAGCATTTTTACATAATGCAAGTTATTAACCCCTTAGGTTCTATAGTGAGTATAACAAGCAGGCTTTACTGCTTATACAGACTGATTTTGCTCTTGTGGGTTTAGTAACACTTTAAAGAGAAAATATACAGATCCTAAATGTAAACACATATTTGAGCTATTATTACCATGTTTACCCTAGGGCCTGATCACACCAGAATATGGTGCCAGAAACCTGTGTTCTGTGCACATTCCTGCCTCTCATTCAAAACACACTGGGTGTGTGATCTGCTCCAGATTGCAAATTTAGTGGGTTTGCCTGCGCTGGATTGCATGATACCACATTACCATGCAATCCTGTTACAGTACATTTTTTAAAGTAGTGCATGCACTACTTTTTGTGCAATCGCACTGCGATTTTAGCCCATTCAGGTGAATGTTCTTAAAATCACAGCACACTGAATCGCACAGAAACTGGATTCCAGTGTGAACCGTCACTTAAAGTAATCTGTGAATTGATAATTATAGTGAATACTTGTGAGCTATTATGGATCAAGGTGTTAAATCAATTCTGAAAGTGTATAGGGTGCGCTGGCACTTGCACTAACTCACTTGACTAGTGTATAAGAATGATAGAAAAAGATAGCGCCGCGCTCCTATATAATATATACAGCTTAAGCTTAAGCTTTAGAGGTGTATCAAATTGCAATATGAACTGTGACTATACCCCTAAATGCATATAAAATATTACATATAAATGACATGCATGGTGTGAACACCTATACTAATATTGCCTTAATGGGTGCCATAATGAAATCCTGTGTTGCACCCATATAAAGCTATGTGTACTCTATATTAATATGTGCACATGCTAAAATAAACAAAAAAATACAGTCTTTAAGGTAAATGTGCAAGTAAAGATTCTGTTCCTTGTCTCCGAGTGCTAAATGGTCTCCTTATGTGCTCACCTCTATATTTGCCTGAATGAATCCAGGCAAATACGCTTTTTATCCTTCCAGGATAGATGAAATGGGATGATGTCTTTGCTCTAGCCGTCCTATGAGGTGAATATACATATGGATGGATCCTCCTGTTGTCTACTTTATCTCCCTGTGTACCTGTGAGTACACTGAGTAGCTCTCTTGGGATCTCCCAATTCCCCTCCTGGGGTTGTTTCCTCTTTCACTCCTCCTAATATCAGCTCATGGGATGTATGGTCAAAGAAAAGGAAAAGCAGACCATAGTGTCTTATCCTTATATAAAGTGGATTTATTTAAGCCAGTAACAAGTTGATAGTATGCAGCTCATAAATGATCCAGACAGGCTTAGATGGCAATCAGCAGGTAAAAAGTAGGTACATAGAAAACCTCTCTGCAGCTGCCCCTGCAGTGCTGTCTGCCTGTGCTTGTACTCGGATCTGCTCGCTTCTCCAGTGCAATGTCGTGACGTCAGAGCCCCTCCCCTACGCGTTGCGTCACAGGGTCACGTGACTTCATCAGGGGAAATTTGAATCAAATTTCCCCTGATGAAGTCACGTGACCCTGTGACGCAACGCGTAGGGGAGGGGCTCTGACGTCACGACATTGCACTGGAGAAGCGAGCAGATCCGAGTACAAGCACAGGCAGACAGCACTGCAGGGGCAGCTGCAGAGAGGTTTTCTATGTACCTACTTTTTACCTGCTGATTGCCATCTAAGCCTGTCTGGATCATTTATGAGCTGCATACTATCAACTTGTTACTGGCTTAAATAAATCCACTTTATATAAGGATAAGACACTATGGTCTGCTTTTCCTTTTCTTTGACCATACATCCCATGAGCTGATATTAGGAGGAGTGAAAGAGGAAACAACCCCAGGAGGGGAATTGGGAGATCCCAAGAGAGCTACTCAGTGTACTCACAGGTACACAGGGAGATAAAGTAGACAACAGGAGGATCCATCCATATGTATATTCACCTCATAGGACGGCTAGAGCAAAGACATCATCCCATTTCATCTATCCTGGAAGGATAAAAAGCGTATTTGCCTGGATTCATTCAGGCAAATATAGAGGTGAGCACATAAGGAGACCATTTAGCACTCGGAGACAAGGAACAGAATCTTTACTTGCACATTTACCTTAAAGACTGTATTTTTTTGTTTATTTTAGCATGTGCACATATTAATATAGAGTACACATAGCTTTATATGGGTGCAACACAGGATTTCATTATGGCACCCATTAAGGCAATATTAGTATAGGTGTTCACACCATGCATGTCATTTATATGTAATATTTTATATGCATTTAGGGGTATAGTCACAGTTCATATTGCAATTTGATACACCTCTAAAGCTTAAGCTTAAGCTGTATATATTATATAGGAGCGCGGCGCTATCTTTTTCTATCAATCTGTGAATTGATATTACACAGGAACTGGATTCCAGTGTGAACCGACACTTAAAGTAATCTGTGAATTGATATTACACAGGAACTGGATTCCAGTGTGAACCGACACTTAAAGTAATCTGTGAATTGATATTACACAGGAACTGGATTCCAGTGTGAACCGACACTTAAAGTAATCTGTGAATTGATATTACACAGAAACTGGATTCCAGTGTGAACTGGCACTTAAAGTAATCTGTGAATTGATATTACACAGAAGCTGGACTCCAGTGTGAACTGGCACTTAAAGTAATCTGTGAATTGATATCACACAGAAACTGGATTCCAGTGTGAACTGGCACTTAAAGTAATCTGTGAATTGATATTACACAGGAACTGGATTCCAGTGTGAACTGGCACTTAAAGTAATCTGTGAATTGATATTACTCAGAAACTGGATTCCAGTGTGAACCGTCACTTAAAGTAATCTGTGAATTGATATCACACAGAAACTGGATTCCAGTGTGAACCGACACTTAAAGTAATCTGTGAATTGATATTACACAGAAACTGGATTCCAGTGTGAACCGACACTTAAAGTAATCTGTGAATTGATATTACACAGGAACTGGATTCCAGTGTGAACCGACACTTAAAGTAATCTGTGAATTGATATTACACAGGAACTGGATTCCAGTGTGAACTGGCACTTAAAGTAATCTGTGAATTGATATTACACAGAAACTGGATTCCAGTGTGAACCGACACTTAAAGTAATCTGTGAATTGATATTAACATTTTTGTAGCACTTGCAATTTGAGTAGATTAGTCACTGAGAGAGCTGTTAGTGACTTGTTAGTAATTTGTCTCACTGTTTACAAGTGCAGTGATTAGCTATCAGCCACTTTGGGGGTGCATTGGTGTTAAAGTTCAACCAATGTGTAGAACTGCAAAGCACACAAATAATAAAATAATACAAGTTAATAATAGAAATGGGGGGGGGGATTAAAAAGAAAGCCTTGTGTACTGTCTTCCATTTCTGGTTACAGGGAGACTTTGATAGGTATAGGTGGCTGATTAATAGGGTAACACTGCCTTGTGTCCAAATGCTGAGTGGAAAATATGGGTTATTTCGGAAGTAATTATTATATTACAAACATTAACAATTTTATTTTGTTTTTCAAATAATCCCAGTGTTCCAGCTTTTTAATGCCTCTCTTTCTCTCCTAGGTTGAAGATGCCATGCTGATGTTTGACAAAACTACTAACAGACATCGAGGTAAGTGCCTGAGTTTCTGATTGGTTGGGACTTTTGGATGTCACCAATGCTTCTAGTAGCTGTTTGTACGTGCATTCTACACACTTACATTGGTCTTTGCTGACAGGAGCCATAAATTATATCTAAATTGTGCTCTTGTAATCCCTGAAAGAACTGATCACAAATTGTTAGAAGCAGACTTTTTAAGGCCTCATGTACACTGGGCGTTTTGACAGCTTCTGTTTTGGGCATTGGGCGTTTTTTTGTTTTTACAGCCAGTAAACTCCCCAGCATGTTATGTTATGTACATAAACATATATATATCTAAAACCATATATAAGGTGCAGCGCTATAATAGTAAAATGGCATATATAACATATTAAATATATATAATAAAGTGCAAATGTCAAATCACACTGCGGTGAGGTTAAGTGAGATGAACAAGTCCCAAAATAGGTCAAACGTGGGGATCCAATAGATCCTAGTAGGTGCGTGGGATGAGATTCTGTGTATCACACGGTGAATCTGAGGTAAAAATTGCGCACTCACCAGAAGTGCGTCAAAAAAACGCATGTAAGATTTATCCTGTGGTATCAGATAGCGATCATCAATTGCCAAGATAGGGACAGGATCCTACACCTTCCAATCACACCTTGGGTATATACTTCAAATTTCATAGGCGTGTCACCATCCGGGGTCCCCTTTTAGAGCAGATTCTGCAAGTGGTTATCTTATGTATCCATGCACACATAGGCTTTTATCAGCATTTTTTGGCAGGGGCATTTTCAGGGTGGAAAAAACCCCCAGAACTACTGAGTTTGAAGAGGAATTTTTCAGCTGTAAAACCGCTCAAATGCTGCAATACACTGCTATATGGCATTTATGAGCGTTTTCTAGCCTCAAGCTTTTGTGGGAGTATAATATTACTAAAAACGCTACTGCAAAAAACGCAGCAAAACTCACATTTTAACGTGGCATTTTACAGCTAATGCTACTGGTGTTTTTATAACGTCCATTGTGCATGAGGCCTAAGTGCAGTGCATAAAGCATATACCTCTAGAGCCAGAGCTAACCACAAGATATTCACCTTGCTTTCCATAATTGGATGCCTAGCACTGGGTGCGAGGGTTTGGGAGGTTTGGTTGAAAACAAGTGATTGAAACATACAGGTAATATTTATTGCTTCTGGCAGTGAAATCAGACAGGTATTGGAACAAACCATCCTTGTTCACAGGTTACAGTCTAGACAAAGAGAGAATAAATATAAAGTGTATATACTGCCAGGACCTGTGATGACAGCTTTCAAAGCTCAGGTGAAAACAAGGCAGGTGTAAGAAGTGCTTCAAAGGATAAAGATAAACTCTTCTTCTGACATTGCTAAATCCCTGGCTGTAAAGATGATCCAGTGGATTTTCAAATCGCTGACCTGGTGAACTGCTTGAGACCATGAGTTTGACATTACTTTCATGATACTTGGTCCAAGTCACTTTCCCTAAAGGTATTGAAGCCAGGGAACTAGCATTTTCAGAAGACCTGCAATGACATTATACATATTTTCCCTAAATGAGCCAAAAAATGTCTTAATACAGTGTGCAGTTTAAAAACGTAAGTGGATTGGATGTTTTTGCATGAAAAGTTTATTACTTTACTGTAGGAATATTATGTTCTAAAATGGTTATAAATATTGTACAGGCTTATTGGTTTAGATCTGACCAGTTATGTCTAGTTATGCAGCAGTAAAAATAACTAAAATGCATTTGCTGATCCATGATACCCAAGATGCTGCACATTGAAATGAACCTGTACTATTTTTAGTGAGATTTTGCACTCATTATATTCTGTTATGTAGTAAGACTACTTACTGTTTCCTTTCCTGTGGATGTACTGACATATGCACAAGTGTCTTCCAATGACAGATTGCCTCAGAGTCTGAAGTGTGAATTCTGTTATCTGTCACTGCTTTGTACTTCATATATACAATATAAGTAGAATAAGGAGTAATTGAAGTTATTTATGTGATGTTTATTAGGGTGGACAGTTGGCCTGCAATGTAATTAACTTTCACCTCTAAGAATTGATACCTTTTTTATTGTTTTAGATAATTATTCATTTATTACAGGTATTTATATAGCACCATCAATGTTAGGCAGCGCTTTACATATATATTTGTACATTCACATTGGTCCCTGACCCTCAAGGGGTGTAAATCTAAAGTCCCTAACTCACATTCATACATACACATACTAGGGCCAATTTAGACAGGATCCAATTAAACTACCAGCATGTCTTTGGAGTGTGGGAGGAAACCAGAGTACCTGGAGGAAACCCACGCAGGCACAGGGAGAACATGCAAACTCCAGGCAGTTGATGCCATGGTTGGGATTCGAACCAATAACCCTAGTACTGCTGGGTGGAAATGCTAACCATTTAGCCACTTATGGGAGCTACAGATACAGTTAAAACATTTTACTTGTGAATCTGTGCTGGTCATTACCAGATACTGTACTGTATGTCATTGTTTCCTTCTGAAAGGACATATACCTGACATAGTAAGTGCTGATGATTGTATTACATTTTCACATAGTTGGCACACTGCCCCACCCTCTTTATCTCTAGGTATTTTCGCTTTATGTCTGCCTTGGTGGTACATCTTCTAAGCACTTAATGGAAATAAGAAAGTTACAAAATGAGGATTACAACCTCAGGAACCACACAGGAAAGAGAGGAGAAGGCCCGCTGACCAAGCAAAGCTTTTGTTACAATAATTAAGCAGGGGCTAAATAATTCTCCAATTCTTCCAAACTGCACATATAAATAACTCATCAGCACTGAGCAGTCTGTATCTGGCACAGAAAAATCCTTTTTCAACCTTAAAGTTAACCTGTATCCTTGTATTAACATATTATTAACGAGCGGTAAATGAGCTTTAACATACGTCATTATTGACCTCTGTAACTTCAACCACTGTGGATCAATTTATTTTCAAAGTTTACTGCAGAATGACTGAAGTTGTTCAAGTCTACTCTTTCAGCATATCTTTTTAGTCTGCCCCGTCCTTACCAGAGCACCTGCTTTGTGCTTACATTAGAGATAAGTTGGCTGCAAGCTGAAACGTCACTGCTAGGAGTGAGAGAAGGTGAGCTGAGCTTCTGAAAAGCTTTTTCTTAGCGCTGAACTCCAGCCACAGACAAAATACAGCACCAATGTTCTAGTCTTGTGCAGGCTGCCCATTTAGCCTGTAATCCTTGGTTTAATGCAGTTTGGAACACAAACCTGGAGCTAACTTGCTGTAGAGGGGAGCAAGTCTCCCCAGTTAGCTCTCTGTAGGCAGCATGACCAGTTCCCGCAATGCCTTTTCTTTTTTTGCTTTTTCCACCACTGCTGATATCACCATATTGGCACAGACTGAAGTAAGGGGAGAGCTTCATTAGGAAAAGTAGACACTGCTTATCCCCTCACCAAGAAATACCTTCTCTGCTATTCACACCCATCCCTGCTCCTCTTTGCCAAATAGCTGACAACACAAGGAGTTCATTTTGAATGAGGTGTGTATGAGGTGTAAGGTGTGTATGAGGTGAAGGGGGGACTGCATTGTGTGTGCTGGGCAGTCTGTATCCTCTACCCCCTGTACAGTGACAGCACACATGATTTAGCACACAATCTGCAGAAAGATGAGGAGAGAGCAGGTGGCTACACTGTGTGTGCGATTATCATTTATCACTGGTATTTATGCAGCACTGTCAGTTTACACAGCACTTTACATATATTGTACATTCACATCAGTCCCTGTCCTAAAGAAACATACTATCTAAGGTTCCTAACTCACATTCATACATACATGTACTAGGGCCAATTTAGAAAGGATCCAATTAACCTACAAGCATGTCTTTGAAGTGTGGGAGGACACCGAAGCACCCGGAGGAAACCCACACTTCCACGAGGAGAAAAAAAGTTCCATGCAGTGTGCTGCCATTATGCAGCTTGGATCCTCTACAGAGCCGTACTCTGTAAATTTCATGCAGAGATGTTTTGTTTCTCTTGATGTATAAAAAATAATGTCGTAACCCATTTCCGCTTATACCTCCCACCCTCTAAAGCAGAACTCCAGTTACTTTTTTTTTTTTACCATGCAGTGGGGCTGTGCCCCCACTGCATGGATCTGCTGCTAATATTTTTCTAGGGGTGAGGACTAAGCTCATACTCACCAGACCCTTCAATCCTCCAGAAAAGCGTGCTCCCCCACGGTCCAGCGGTGGACACTTCCTGTCTGTGGAGCATACACTGAGTGTGCTGACATTAGGAACAGTCCATTTACAAGACCGCTGGACTGCGGGGAGAGCAGGAATTGAAAGGACTGGTCTTGCTTGGGGAGGATTGGTGGGTCAGGTGAGTATATCTTCGGTGTCCTCTCCCCTAGAACAAAACAAGCATTTAACCTGTGCAGTGCCAGCACAGCCCCACTGCATGGGCAAAGAAACAAATTCCCAGATTTCTGCTTTAAGTGGATTTGAATGCCTTGGAGGATGGCATTCTGATCATGTGACCACTGTGACTGGCAGTCAGTGTTCACATGAATGTAAAGCTCCCTATCGCAAGTATGCATCGAGAGCTTTCCAGTACCCGCTTGTTACTGTGCTGGAAGCGTGCTCTCAGCACAGTAAAGGATGACAAAATGTGTAGTCACACAGCTCATAGGAAATGCACCTAAGCAGGTGAACCTCAAGATTTTTTTTCAGCCCCTGTGATGATGTAACAACTAAATCCAGGAACAGAGTCAAAAGAACACTGGGTGATAACATACAGTTGCAAGAAAAAGTATGTGAACCCCTTGGGATTACGTGGAGTTTTGCATAAATTGGGCATAAAATGTGCTCTGAACTTCATCTAAGTCACAACAATAGAAGAACACAGTCTGCTGAACATAATACTACACAAACATTAGATGTTGCCATGGTTTAATTGCACATAACATGTAAATACTCACAGTGCAGGGAGGAAAAAGTATGTGAACCTTTGGACTTAATAACTGGTTGACCCTCCTTTGGCAGCAATAACCTCAACCAAACGTTTCCTGTAGTTGCAGATCAGACCTGCACAACGATCTGGAGTAATTTTGGACCACTCCTCTTCGCAAAACTGTTTCAGTGTAGCAATATTCTTGGGATGTCTAGTGTGAATCGCTCTCTTAAGGTCATGCCACAGCATTTCAATCGGGTTGAGGTCAGGACTCTGACTGGGCCACTCCAGAAAGCGTATTCTGTGCTGTTGCAGCCATTGTTTTGTTGAATTACTTGTATGCTTTGGGTCATTGTCCTGTTGCATCACCCATCCTCTGCGGAGCTTCAGTTGGCGGACAGATGGTCGTACATTTTCCTGCAAAATGTCTTGATAAACTCTGGAATTCATTTTCCCATCAATGACAACAATCCGTCCAGGCCCTGAGGCAGCAAAGCAGCCCCAAACCATGATGCTCCCTCCGCCATGTTTTACAGTGGGGATGAGGTTTTGATGTTGGTGTGCTGTGCCTTTTTTTCTCCACACATAGTGTTGTGTGTTCTTCCCAAACAACTCAATCTTGGTTTCATCTGTCCACAGTATATTTTGCCAGTAGTGCTGTGGAACATCCAGGTGCTCTTTTGCAAACTTCAAACGTGCTGCAATATTCTTTTTGGACAGCAGTGGCTTCCTCCGTGGTGTCCTCCCATGTACTCCATTCTTGTTTAATGTTTTCCTTATTGTAGATGTGTCAACAAAAATGTTAGCATGTGCCAGAGATTTCTGTAGGTCTTTAGCTGACACTCTGGGATTCTTCTTTACCTCATGCAGCATTCTGCAGTCATTTTTACAGGATGACCACATCTAGGGAGAGTAGCAACAGTGCTAAACTTTCTCCATTTGTAGACAGTCTGTCTTACCGTGGACACATGAACATCAAGGCTTTTGGAGATACTTTTGTAACCCTTTCCAGCTTCATGCAAGTCAACAATTCTTGATCGTACGTCTTCTGAGAGCTCTTTTCTGCGAGGCCTGGTTCACATCAGACAGTGCTTCTTGAAACCAGTAAACCCAAAACAGGTGTGTGTTTTTTAAGGGCAGGACAGCTGTCAGCAACACATCCAATATCATCACACTGATTGGAGTCAAGGTTGGCTCACTCCTGGCTCCAATTAGCTCTGGGAGAAGTCTTTAAGCTAGGGCCTCACATACTTTTTCCTCCCTGCACTGTGAATGTTTACATGATATGTGCAATTAAACCATGGCAACATCTAATGTTTGTGTAGTATTATGTTCAGCAGACTGTGTTCTTCTATTGTTGTGGCTTAGATGACGTTCAGAGCACATTTTATGCCCAATTCATGCAAAACTCCACGTAATCCCAAGGGGTTCACATACTTTTTCTTGCAACTGTATATGAGAAGAGGTCTTATGATAATGCTGCCCACAATTGAGCTTTACATTTCATTTACTGCTTGTTGGAAATATGTAAATAATTGGTTTATAACCTTGCACAGGTTCACTTTGAACAAAAACACTATCTAAAAGGTGAATTGTGAACCACATAAATCTGCCCTTAATAAGTGACCTGGAAAACCTAACACATTGTGTGAATATTTCTAGATTTTGACAATGGCAAGATTTGACTTTCACAAGTTAGGCTGCAGCAACCATTCACAACCATTTTCTTCCTTTTTTTTTCTTTGTATTTGTTTTCTATGCAAATGGGAAGTCATAAACACTGACTTTTATGGGTATTTATTGATCTCTCATTGATTACCAGACAGGAGAATGTGTTGTCTGGAAGGAGTGTTTTGTTTGTTTTTTTTTTCATTTTATATGTCTGTTGCAAAACAAATGGCTTATGTTTAACACGCTTTTAGTACTACTGTGAGATAGGATTTACATATGAGCCATTGTTGTTTTTTTGTATTCAGAGATAATTAAAGTAGATCTATGGCCAAAGTTTCTTTTTTTTGTACAGCATGTGAAGGGAATAGAACCTTTGTCAGGATTTTCAGGATTTAATTGTCAGTGGCCATGTTGAAAGTATGTAGGGGGAAATCTTTGGGGTTTATTTTTTTTTTCACTTTCTTCCTGGTGTTCATGCCTAGGTAAATGATCTCATACATCCCAGGAGTATTTAGGAGGGGATTTTCTCATTTAAACACACCCTCCTGCCTGCTCATGTGTGAGCTAAGGGTATATGGATTCCAGGAAGTAAATGCCACATGAATCATCTACCCTTACTCAAGATGGCCACTGTCAGAAATACTGGGGGGTGTTTTTCAAAGTGATTTCTCAGCAAAATAAATCATGGAAACATGGATGGATGGGTTTTTGTATATTAAAATTGAACTAAGTACCGGTTTTGGTTTGTGGCGCTCAAATGTAGTGTCTTTCTTCTTTAATAATTTTGTGCAGTGCTAATATACCTGATAAATGTGACAACAGTACCAACATTTTCTCACATGATCAAACGAATATGATGACTACGTATATAGTCTAAATGATATCTTCATAACAAATTGTGAAAAAATAAAGTGAAAACCATATGAAGTCACTTGAAGTGATGTTAAAGACAATTTTTTTTTTGTTTAAAAAAAACCAAACCCATCATACTTACCTGCAAAGGTTTTTCTCAGAGCAGCCTCAATCCTCCTCTTCTGGGGTCCTCCGCTGGCACTCCTGGCTCCCACCTCCTGCCTAGTGCCCCCTAAGCAAACCGCTTGCTAGGGGGGCACCTAAGTAGGCTTGCTTACAAGCCGCTGCTATCTCTGTCTATTCACACACAGAGTGTGGCCCACCTTCACCCCTGCGCTCTCCTCATTGGCTGTGATTGACAGTGGTGGGACCCAGTGGCTACCGATGCTGTCTCAGCCAATGAGCAGGGAGAGCCAAGGATCTCGCTGGATCAAGATAGGGCTTAGGTAACTTTTGTGCACAGAATGCCTGAAGTTAAAAACCTTGACTCTTTACAACCACCTTAATCCTACAATACACTGTGCAAACACAGGGTGTGTTTGCTGTGTGCTTGGTAACACAAATTGCTAATCAGCCAATTACATGGTATCAACTCAAAGCATTTAGGCATCTAGATATGGTGAAGCAACTTGCTGAAGTTCAAACCAAGCATCAGAATGGGGAAGAAAGGGGATTTAAATGTGGTGTGGTTGTTTGTGCCAGACGGGCTGGTCTGAGTATTTAAAAACTGCTGATCTACTGGGATTTTCATGCACAATCATCTCTAGGGAAATCGAGACTTATCAGACCAAGCAACGTCTTTCCAATCGTCTGTTGGCCAATTTTGGTGAGCCTGTGCGAATTGTAGTCTTTCTTTCCTGTTTTTAGCTGACAGGAGTGGCACCTGTTGTGGTCTTCTGCTGCTGTATCCCATCTGCTTCAAGGTGCGACGTGTTGTACATTCAGAGATTATATTCTGCATACCTTGGTTGTAACTAGTGGTTATTTGAGTTACTGTTGCCTTTGTATCATCTTGAACCAGTCTACCCATTCTCCTCTGACATCAACAAGGCGTTTTCATCCACACAACTGCCACTCACTGGATATTTACTCTTTTTCGGACCATTCTCTGTAAACCCTAGAGATGGTTGTGCTTGAAAACCCCTTTTCTTCCTCATTCTGATGCTCAGTTTGAACTTCAGCAAGTCAACTTCACCACGTCTTCATGTCTAAATGCATTGAGTTGCTACTATGTGATTGGTTGATTAGCAATTTGTGTTACCATGCAATTGAACAGGTGTACCTAATAAAGTGGCCAGTGTGCGTGTGTGTGTATATATATATATATGTATGTGTATATATATATATATATATATATAGTAACGGAACCGACCCAGGCGGCGCTTGAGTACTTCCGTTAGAATACCACTTCCCCATCGGAACATCGACAACAGACACCACAGCCAACCATACAAAACTAGAGAACACCAGTCTTTAAGTAAACCAGGACGTAGACTAGTTTATTTGAACACAGATACAAGATATGTACACTCAGGGGACAGTCCCCCCTCCCTGCATAATGACACAGGGCGGGGCAATCTATATTTAGTAACAAGAGACACACAGGTATTCAAACTTCACACCAGCAGACCGTCCCATCAGGAGGGAGGGCTGCTAGAGACACCCCCCCCGCACTAAGGTAATACACATAACATTAAACAATCCACAACCCCCCACCCCACCTATCTCCTAAACATGTCCACACAGTCTGAGACAAAGCCCACACAATATTAGGACAGATCACCCTGTACCCCTAACAGGCACAGGATGATTTACACATGAGGGATATGGGGAGCTGAGACAGTGTGTGTGTACAGTTAGGTTCATATATATTTTGACACAGGCACAAGTTTTATACTTTTGGCTCTGTATGCCACTAGAATATATTAAAACAAAACAATCCAAATGAGTATAAAGTGCAGACTTTCAGCTTTAATTCAAGGGGTTGAACATAAATATCAAGTTAAAATTTTAGGAACTGCAACCATTTTTATACACAGTCCCTCCATTTTCAGATGCTCAAATGTAATTGGACAAATTAATATTATCATAAATAAAATGTTCCTGTTTAATATTTTGTTAAGAATCCTTTACTGGCAGTGACTGCCTGAAGTCTGGAACCCATGGACATTACCAAAGACTGGGTTTCCTCCTTGCCAGGCTCTAACTGCAGCTGTCTTCAGTTGTTCTTTGTGGGTCTTTCTCCCTTTAGTTTTTGCCTTCAGCAAGTGAAATGCATGCTCAGTTGGGTTAAGATCAGGTAATTTACTCGGCCATTGCAGAATATTCCACTTCTTTTTCTTCAAAAGCTCCTGGGTTGCATTTGCAATGTGTTTTGGATTATTGTCCATCTGTACTGTGAAGCGTTGTCCAATCAACTTTGCTGCATTTGGCTAAATCTGAGCTGACAGTATATCTCTAAACTTGGTAGAATTCATCTGGCTGCTTCTGTCTTCTGTCACATCATCAATAAATACCAATGACCCTGTTCCACTGGAAGTCATGCATGCCCATGCCATCACACTGCCTCCACCATGTTTTACAAATGACGTTGCGTACTTTGGATCATGAGCTGTTCCAAGCCTTCTCCACACTTTTTTCTTCCCGTCATTCTGGTACAGATTCATCTTAATTTCAGCCGTCTAAAGAATGCTTTTCCAGAACCGGTCTGGCTTTTTTAGATGTTTTTTGGCAAAGTCTAATCTGCCTTTTCTATTCTTCAGGTTTATGAATGGTTTGTACCTTGCGGTGAACCCTCTGTATTTGCTCTCGTGAAGTCTTCTCTTGATTGTAGACTTTGACAATGATATGCCCTCCTCCTGGAGAGTGTCGTTCACTTGTTTGGATGTTGTAAATGGGTTTTTCTTTACCATAGAGAGGATCCTGCGATCATCCACCACTGTTGTCTTCCATGGACGTCCATGCCTTTTATGTTGCTGAGCTCACCATTGCGTTCTTCTTTTCTCAGAATGTACCTAACTGTTGATTTGGCCACTCCTAATGTTGCTGTTATCTTTATGATGGATTTGTTTCGTTCTTGAAGCCTTACAATGGCCTGTTTCACTTGCATGGACAGCTCCTTTGAACGCATGATGTAGGTTCATAGCAATAGTTTCCAAATGAAAATACCAAACTTACAGTAGAATCAACTCCAGACATTTTACCTGCTTAATTGATGAAGAAATAACAAAGGAGTAGCCCACACCTGGCCATGAAACAGCTTTTGATTCAATTGTCCAATTACTTTTGGTCCCTTGAAAAAGGGGGGATTGCTACTCTTAAGGGCTGTAATTCCTAAACCCTTCCTCCAATTTGGATGTACATACCCTCAAATTAAACCTGAGAGTGTGCACTTTCAGCCCATATCCTTTATATATACATATATATATATGGACCTAACTGTGTGTGTGTGTATATGTGTATATATATATATATATATATTATGTATGTGTGTGATTGTGTTTATTGCAAGGACGCATTTTATATAACTTCTACGTTAAGGTGATAGTATAAAAAATAAAATGCCAGTTTGAGTCAAAATTATCGTATTTATTTAATTTAGTGTTTCTGTTTAGGATTGTAAGTATCACTACCCCACAACAAGACAAGTTGTTTTTGCAATTATTGACAGATCTTGCACAATTCAGATGTTTTGTTAAATGCAATACTGTCCACAGGGTATCCAATGAGGTTACTGGACAGGAAGGCTCCACACTAATAAGTTCAGATGTCCTTCTTTCTAATATGCTCCGAAAACATTTACAATATAGATACATAGATACATTGCATATGTGAAAGTAGATATTCTTTTGTGTAAATAAGTCATTTGTTTTTGCTGCCCATCAAAAAAAAAAATATGTATATATATATATATTATATGTTAGCTCTGTTTTTCCCTTAAAAATAAAGCCAAATCAATGTGAATTTCCCATCTGTGCGATTAGTTGAATTTAGGGTCTTTTATTTTTCCTGCCTCATTTCCATGAATGGAATGAATAAAATGCATTCATTTTGCTGTAGTACAATGATTGTATGCTTGTGGTGTCCACAGTTTAGAATAACTCGCAGCTTCATCAGAAGCTTTTATTCAGTGCACATTCCAGGCCTAAATTTCTGCAGGCAATTTGCTTTATTGTGAGCCCATTCCAGAAATATTATCATTTTGGTAATCTTTTTGGTGCTGTTGAACTTTCTTCACTATCGACTCCCAAGGATACTAGTTTGTTTTTAACTCTGAAAAATATGCACTTATTAGGATTACATACATAACTGAATGGCATATGCATAAAAGGTATGAGGAAAATTAGGCAATACTAACTTGAAAGTACATTTTTTTTTAAATAATTACCTTGATAGTCATAGGTAGAGCTTGATATTTGGGTGATGTGCTTTTTTAACATAATATTACAACAACAATTTACAATTCTCCTTGAGTGCATGAATAGCTAAAGAGGAGTAATAAGTGTCTTTCGCAGTCAATAAGGTACTCAAGGTTCTGAGACAATTAGGTTATATTATTGCCTACAAGAGAATTTGGACCCTGGCAAAACAGGCAAAAAAAAGTGTGTAATTATCAATTATTAAGGTCTGCATGCCACTTATATCTGCACTGTTTTACAACCAACAATAAAGGATTTTAAGGGTGTTTAAACTGCTTCAGTGTATCAACCTGCCCTGAGCACTGTCCAGGTCCAGAGCTTTGGTACAACCTCTGGTGTAACCCAATTACTGAAGACTCCTTCATGGGTAGGCTGTCTGGGTTAAACATAGGGAAAGGATTACTACACTTGGCAAGTAAGTGCTGCATTTCTATCTGGGGTGTTGTGAGTATGCACTACATGCTTTGTTCCTGCCTTTGAGCACGAGGTAACATCTTCCTACCATTGCTCCTTTTCATAAGAGACACATGGTTTAACCTTTGTTAGTCCTTGCTTCCTCCTACAGTGATCTAGTCACCTCCTGCTGTTTGAACCTCTCCTGCTGTCAGCAGCCAGTCTATAGGTACCCAGAGGTTTTACCTGGTATTCTCAATTAAGTTATCTTTAAGCATGTTGGATCTCAAGTGCAAGGGAAGCAGTTCCTCTGTATGAGGTCACTCCAGTTAACAATTCACAGCTTTGAGGTGGCTTGCAGTGTTCCTCCTCATGGACCTGGCACCTGGACTGTTGTCCCTGCTTGAGTCCATTACACTCCTTGTAGTTTTCCTTAACTCCATCGGTTGATGCCCCTTCCGCAGCTTTATCTCCGGAGGAGTCCTCAGCAGTTGTGGGTAATTATGGTGCAAATTGCAGCTTTAATTGCTTGTTCTGAATGTAGGGGCTGTAAGCATACTGGTATGCTTTCTCCTGTAGAATTATTGTCTGACATACATGCAGCTGTAGCAGCCTCTAAGCCTTTTTCTGCACAGACTGTCTGATAACGATTCTCACAAATCCTTGTTGGATAATTTTGTCCCTTGGAAACAGCCAGTTGCATTGCTCCAATACCTAAAAAAAACCATGACCATTCATATAAAGGCCTCATGCAGCTTTTACTAGTCTAGGATCACTGAGGAGCCCCAAAACTAATAAAAACAAAAGACAAAAATGCAGTACACAACTTACTCAAGGGTGTTTAGGACACTGGAAGGCTGTTAATAAAAGATTCACACTTCTAAAATATTTTATAGACTAAAATATGTTTGAGGAGGCCTTTATTAAAAAGTGGACCATTCCCACTGTTGATGTGCCAGTGTTCCACATGGCTACGTCATTCATTCACAGAGTTCTGTGAAAGAAAAAACTACAAGCCTTTTCAGCTGTCGCCTGTTTGGCTGTAATGAGTTACCACAGCACTGCTGAGCACTGTAGTAGTTATTGAGTCTTCCTGTCAGACTACCTGCTTGCCTGTACGGGCACACAGATACACTGACAGTTTGAAGGAGTCCTGCATGGCACCAGCAATCTGCTGATCTCTGCTGCAATGTTTTCCATGCTAAAAATAAATAAATAATAAAGTAAATGCACATATTTTTTTTACCTGCAAAAACAAGGCATTTTTTTTAAAGTGAACTTATCCTTTAAAGATATGGTGTCTTCTAGGGTTAATAAATACCTGCTTTTGGTTACACTATTTCAGTGGAAGAAAATGATCTGCCATTCTGAATTCAGATCTTCAATTTTAGCAGAGACCACATGGTTATATCCCCAGACTTTTGGTCAAATGACCAGCACAGGAGTAAGATGAGAATAGTGTTTTATCAAATAAAAGGTATTGTCAGGTATTATTTATTACTGATATTTATATATCTCCAAAAATTTATGCAGCACTTTACACATATATTGTACATTCAGATCAGTCCCTGTCCTCAAGGAGCTTATAATCTAAGGTCTCTAAATCACATCCATACACACACATTCTAGGGCCATTTTTTTTTACAATTAATTTACCAGCATGTAGGAGTACCCAGAGGAAACCCACCAGTCACATTGAGAACATTTAAACTCCATGCAGGTAGTGGTTGGGTTTTGAATCGATCGCCCTACTGCTGCCAGGTGGAATTTCTAACCATTTAGCCACTGCGCATTCTGCTATCTATTTATCTTTCCGAGCAATATATAATTTTAAAGTACAACTAAAGTATTTTGCATGACAATCTAAACAATTACTTTACTCAGTTATTATGTGATGCACAAGTCTCAAAAAGCATACAAAAAAAACCAAATTAAAAATAAACCTTTACTGACTGAACCAAATCCTCATTCATTTTGCCTTACATCCTCCCCCTCCAAGTCACTGCAGGTCACAGTGAGAGGGTTTTGCCAACAAAGACATGGCTATATAACAAGCATAAAAGGCACAATGAACTCCATATGGCACCACATCCTATTAGTATATAGAACATAGAAAAAGATACAAAGAATAGGAGTTTTCAATGCAATCCCTGTTCTGTAATATACACGTTTTGTTAGTACATACTTTGTGAGGTTCTTATTTGATACTAACTGCAACTTACCCCTTTGGAATTATACGGTCCCCTGAATAAGCAACTGTATGGCGCAATGCCTCAGAATCCCTGTTTATCTCTGCTTAGTGTCCTTCATAATTTACTACGCATTGGAATATTCATGTGGATGAAATCTAAGATTTTGTGTCATATGTATGTACTGGAGGACATAGCAGGGATTACTCTTATGGGATACTTTACACACAGTAGCATACTTGCTATGTTTTTATGGAATTTTAATCATGTTGATAAATAAAATTTGTGGAATTTTATCAGTGTTTATGCCTACCTTTTGTGAGTTTGTTTGGCACCAGAAAAATAACCGTGTATAAGATTGAATAAACATGTACAGTGGGGCAAAAAAGTATTTAGTCAGCCACCAATTGTGCAAGTTCTCCCACTTAAAAAGATGAGAGAGGCCTGTAATTGGCATCATAGGTAGACCTCAACTATGAGACACAAAATGAGAAAAAAAAATCCAGACAATCACATTGGCTGTTTTAGAAAGAATTTATTTGCAAATTATGGTGGAAAAGAAGTATTTGGTCAATATCAAAAGTTCATCTCAATACTTTGTTATATATCCTTTGTTGGCAATGACAGAGGTCAAACGTTTCCTGTAAGTCTTCACAAGGTTGGCACACACTGTTGCTGGTATGTTGGCCCATTCCTCCATGCAGATCTCCTCTAGAGCAGTGATGTTTTGGGGCTGTCGCTGGGCAACACGGACTTTCAACTCCCTCCAAAGGTTTTCTATGGGGTTGAGATCTGGAGACTGGCTAAGCCACTCCAGGACCTTGAAATGCTTCTCACGAAGCCACTCCTTCGTTGCCTGGGTGGTATGTTTGGGATCATTGTCATGTTGGAAGACCCAGCCACATTTCATCTTCAATGCCCTTGCTGATGGAAGGAGGTTTGCACTCAAAATCTCACGATACATGGCCCCATTCATTCTGTCCTGTACATGGATCAGTCGTCCTGGTCCCTTTGCGGAGAAACAGCCCCAAAGCATGATGTTGCCACCCCCATGCTTCACAGTAGGTTTGGGTTTTGAGAGGAAAATTTGGAAACCTTGTATGGAGTTGGATACCGCCGAAAGAGGATCTATTGGGCCACTTCTCACTTGGTTCTACAGTGGGAAAATATAGAGTTGTTTAGCATTGCATTGCACCATTGTTGATCTGAAATAGATGCTTTAAGATCCTTTTCCCACCTAGTTAGTGGGGTTGATTTAAAGTACACCAGATTAGAATGTAAAAGGTTGTAAAAAAGAGAAATTCCCTTTACTTTTGTGGAAGGAGATTTTAGATTCTCTTTAACTATTTGAAGTAGGAAAACAGTTGAAGCAGGGTTACGTGATAAATAGGAGGCCAATTTAGCATAGTTAAGGTACTCTCCCTGAGGTATTTTCTATTCTGCAGTTCATTTTTCAAACAGAATTAATTTCCCATTGTCTAAGACATCTGATAGCCACTGAGCACCCTTAGCTGACCAATGTTTAAAGTAGATATCTGGAATGAGAAACTGGAAGGATTCCAAGGCAATTGGAATGGATACTGGATTATTGGTAATGTGTCCCTCACAAAGTATTTCCATGCATGCAATGGTCAGGTGCTTTTTCACAAACTACAGGATTGCAGAATCAGCATTAACAATGCTGATATCCGTGTTCCCTGCAGCATTTTTTATCCCACTGTAGTGCAAGCAGGTACAGGCAACATGAGTTGTAATTTTGCTCTTAACATTGGAGCAGTGCAGCATCAATGCCACACTATCACAGCTGCATTGGGTGGACTTTACTGGCAGCCTTAACTGGTATTTGCAAGGGAACTAAGATAAACTGTGACTGCATATGCATTTATAATTATGTACTGTAGGACATATTTGTTAATGGGAGGCCATAGTTTGACTTTCATATTTAAGTATATTGCAGTTTAAAATTTTTATAACATTACTAAACTTTTCCAGTATGATCCAAACCTAGAAAATATTTATTCAACTATGTGATGCACAAGCCAGAATATACAGACACTGAAGATTTGTTTTCATAGGAAAGGAAATTGTGAAGTACATTAGGAGGTGCATTGTAATAACAGGGAAATTCTTGATACAAACAATTCATGTAAATAGTTTTTCCATTTCCGTCACCTCTGTTTAAATATATTCATCTTCATGGTCTGACAGGCAGAGAAAGTCAAACACTTAGATGCTTTACAGATAAAACTCTGATTTCCCTCCAAATAGCTGCTAGTCATTACATGGACGTGTGACTTCTGCTGTTGCAGATATGGCATGTAGTTCTGAAATGATTGAAGCCTTTGCTAAATAAAAGTGTATATCAATCTGTTCCTCCTAGTATTTGTTGGTAGGACTGATTTAGTCTGATAAGGCAATATGTTGCCTTAGGTTAAAAACAAAAACCAAAAAAAGAAGCGTGACCTGTAGATACAGATCTGTGTAAGAATATTGCCGATTGATTTATTTAAAAAAAAATGGTCAGTGATACATGTCTGTTTTGCAGTCAACTTATTTGATCATATGTTTCTTTCTAAAGCTTACCTCTAACCAAATGTAGATGTTCTATTAAGAGCATTGGGCAACTGGATTGTTTTTTTATTTCTTAAACTGCATAAGGCTTTCTAGGAGAAAAAAATATTATCTGGGTTTTAGCATAGTTTGAGAAGTTATGCCTGTTGCCGCTGGATGTCTACAGTACCCTGTAGACATTAGCTGACCACTAATATAAAATGGTTCTTGAAATGCTTGCTGTTACAAAGTGTAAGTGCAAGGTAAACCCTGTGCTGTGGTAACCTAGTGAGAGTATGGTTTTTACATATAAAGGCCCTTTTTATAATTAGATTGCTTTCTGGTTTGCATAATTTCACATCTTCTAAACAGCCTCTAAAATAAGATTGTGGGTCAACAAATTAAAATTTGAAATTTTATTGCATTAAAACAGCTTGACAAGTTCTATATATGTAACCTTCATGTTGGGGGGGTCAAACAGCACCCCCTTCATCAGGGCTTGCAAGATCAAGGCTGCTGTGAAGTGTGTCCTTCACATGCATCATTACATTGCATGACTTTTGCAAGACATCTGAAGAGGGCTCATGAAACACATCAGTAATGCAGAACTTGTCAAACCTTATCAGTAAATCAAATTTGAGCTTTTACTTTGGGTGTGGTGCTTCATCCTTTGCTTTTAATGGGTCCTGATAGTGGTCGAGATAGCGTTTGAGGTCTGCTAAGGGGGAAAACAGTCTTGGTATTACTCACTGAGAAGTATCTATAATCACTACAACATATTAATCAAAGGTCTACATCACTTGTATTTTACAGCAAATTAAGGAAATCCCCAGAGACCCCTAGGTCACTAGTACTAGTGTACCTATAGGAAGTTTCCCCCTCTTACTTTTCTGGGGACAACCCAAAATTTGGGATTTTCTTTTACTTTCACTTTCAATGATAATGATAAACAGGGCAAATATAGAGTGAATCTCTGTAACAGGGACACAGACAGCAATAAAAACTTGCCAGGTGTTCTAATCCACTTCCACTCTATCACTCTATGCAAAACTATGTTTTGCCTTTAGTTATACTTTAACCACCTCATGCCCGTCCTAGAGTCCAAGGACAAGCGCAAGGTGGCTCTCTCGTTCTGGAAGGACGTCATATGACGTCCTCCCACTCTTACCGCGCATGCGCGGCCGCGGGAGTGCGCCGAGCGCGATCGCTGTTGATCTGTGTTCCTGGCAAGGAGCGGGTTGGCTGCATTTTTTTTTTTATGTGACAAGCTTTGATCAATCACAGCCTGTCATAAGTGTACACAAATAGCGGTAACTCACTGTTACCAGCTTCCCCGCGGCGATCGCTGTTGGTCTGTGCTGCTGGGACACAGATCATCTTCATCAGTCCTGGCAAGCAGCAGTTGGCTGGAGTTTTTTCCATGTGACAGGCTGTGATCAATCACAGCCTGTCATAAGTATAAACACAGAGTGGTAACTCACTGTTACCAGCTTCCTCTCCTCACACACAGATCTTGTCACAGTGCCCATCAGTGTATCTGTCGCTATCAGTCTACCTGTCACCATCAGTCTGCATGTCAACATCAGTGTACCTTTCATCCATCAGTGCTCATCAGTGTACCCGTTGCTAATCAGTGCACCTGTCGTCCATCAGTGCCCATCAGTGTACCTGTCACCCATCAGTGTCCATCAGTGCACTTGTTACTGATCAGTGCTCCTGTTGCCCATCAGTACTCATCAGTAGTGCTCCTGTCGTCCATCAGTGCACCTGTCGCCCATCAGTGTACCCGTTGCCCATCAGTGTACCCGTCGCACATCAGTGCTCATCAACAGCTGTCACCCATCAGTTTACCTGTCGCCCAGCAGTGCACCTGTCACTCAGCAGTGCCCAGCAGTGTACCCGTCACCCATCAGAGTACCTGTTGCACATCAGTGCTCATCAGCAGCACATCTGTGGCCCAGCAGTGCACCTGTCACCCATTAGACATTCCAAATACCGTAGAATGTCTACTTTCCAAAAAGGGGTCATTTGGGGGGTATTTGTACTGTCCTGGCTTGTTAGTGTCTCAAGAAATGAGAGAGGACATCGGTACATCAGGTGTGATCAGGTGTGATCAATTTTCAGTGATTGGTACCATAGCTTGTAGACTCTATAACTTTCACAAAGACCAAATAATATACACAGATTTAAGTTATTTTTACCAAAGAAATGTAGCACTATAAAATTTGGCCAAAATTTATGAAGAAAAATTACTTATTTGCAAAATTTTACAACAGAAACAAAGAAAAATTTGTTTTTTTTCATATTTTTTGGTCGCTTTTTTCATTTATAGCGCAAACAAATAAAAAACACAGTGCTGATTAAATACCACCAAAAGAAAGCTCTATTTGTGTGAAAAAAAGGACAAACATTTCATATGGGTACATTGTGGCATGACTGAGTAATTATCAGTCAAAGTGCGACAACACTGAAAGCTGAAAATTAGCCTGGGCAGGAAGGGGGTAGAAGTGCCCTGTAGGCTAGTGGTTAAAGAAGACTCCTACCCAAACAGCTGAATACACAGTTGAAATACATACTGCGCATTATGACTTTTTTTCTTCCTAATATTTATTTGTTTGACTCTCATTTCACCATACAGAATAGCCAGCAGGATTGATGCTACCATTTCCCATTGCAGCATTTCAGCTTTCCATGTCACTGGGCTGCAAATTGAACTTTTAATTCATATCATCACACTGCTTGACCTCACCCCCATAAGCTGACTAAATGCTTCTCCTTTTAGCTTCTAGTGCTTGAAAACCTATAAGGTTGACAGCACTGAGGAATACAGTAAAGCCTGATGAGCTCACAAAGAATACACTCCTACTATGTTAAATAAAGATATGTTAGACAGTTATTTTAGCAATGATTTAGATAATTTGACACTAAATAAAGTGTTGCTAAAGTAAACCTTGGCTGTTGGTGGGTTGCTCCATGGGCCTGCCTTTTTTTTTTTTTTTTTAATGAAACTAAACTCTTACATTGTGGAAATAATTGTCAGCTGGTGTAGGTTCTGTGTAGGATCCCACTGCCTGCTGTCTTCTATTCTGAAGCTCTGTGCAATATAAAGACACTAATTAGCTTCTCAGGCAGAGTGTTTCTTTACTTCTTCATATTATGTACTACTTTATAATATTTCAGAAATCTACATCCCCTCCGATGGCCCCCTTCATATTCTTTAAAGAATTACCATAAAAGTATGAAGATTTGCATCCAATAACCTTTTAGAATATAGTAGTCACTCCTGTCAGCAGAGCTGGGACCATGTTAACTGGTGGAGGGAGGATTCTGCTCTCTCCTCCTTCCATTTCAATAACACGTCATTTTTCAGTAAGATGTCTGCTGGGCTACTGCCCTTCTTTCTGTTTACCCTTGCCATGGCCAGAGACCGGAACAAGAACATGCTTGCATTTCTGGGTGGGTGCTCTGGTTAGAAGGAGATCTGTGAGGATGGGGGAAGCAACTCAGTCCCAAAGCTCTTCTCAAACCCCAAAAAGCCCCATAGCCATCACCCCCCTAAGAGCGGTTCAGCTCCCCTCCCACCTCTAAAGCAGCGCCTTAGTTAAATGCACCCCACAGAGCATGTCATAGCAGTCCTCAGACTGACACCACCAACATAGAAGTATTTTTCCCACCAATACTGATGCAGCTGCATTTTTTTCCTTCTAGTGGCACCGCTGTTGCAGGGGCATTGTTTACTTCTACTGCTAGCTTGATATTTCAGTGCTTGACAGTATGTGCATGGCTAATAAACTCTTCAATTCATTGTAATGTGCAACAATGAATGGCACTTTTTCAGGACATGCCACTACCATTACATATGTTTTAGCACAGCATGGGGCGCATGCTCCTATCCACCCAGGGGGTTACGGTTTGGTGTCTTCTGCCTGAGCACTTGATGACTTTGACCTGGTAGTTTCTGTATGCATATGCTTCATTGTTGACTTCATGTCATTGTTCTGGGTGGGCTTCCTAATGTAACAATAGCAGAACATGCCTGTGCAATAAGCATCTGGTCTCCACTGGAAGGACAGGGTAACAATGCAGGAGAGAAATTCAGAGACAGGGACAGAGTGTTGTCAATCTAGGAAATGTCTGAGCAAGGACCTTAATGACAGGAGTCCCAGGTATTCTTATAAAAATCACAGATTTAAACAGGCTGAAAAATAGTTCTGAAATTACATTAACATTTCAAAGATATGAGATTTTATTGATTGGGTTTACTTATGCTTGAACTTTGCCATGGCGTTTTACCTTTTGCTTTATTTAAAGGTTAAAAATGACACTACCTTTTAGATTATATGGAAGCTGTAAGGAGGATTTTCTGATTTTCCCTCAGATAATTTAAAGACCTATTTGTCAACATTACTAGTTAAAGGAGAAGTACAGCCAAAGCTTTTTTGGCTGTACTTCTCCTGGGATCACAGGAGTGCAGTTTTTCTGTATTGCTGTGACCTGTTTCCAACAGACAGTGGGCTGAAGCTGGTCCAGGGTGGGGATGCTGAGAGCCTGAGCCAGCCGTTCCCTGACCCTCCACAGCTGGGTGCTCCATTAAGGGGGGGGGGGTGTCAGAGCAGATAGCGGTGAAAACTCTGTGATCAGTGGTCACATGATTGCTGAGCTCTCACTTTTACTCTGCATTCACATTTGAGTGATTTGTAGCTCAAAGTTTGAAGCTCCAAAACACTCAAAATTAAACAATCAATTGTTCTTTATGGTGCCTGTTCACATCTGATTGTGCGAACAGGCACCATAGAGAACAATTGATTGTTTAAATCTGAGTGTTTCTGGAGCCTCGCTCATGTGTAAATGCAGCCTTAGAGCCAGCGGAGGACAGATGCAGCATCGGACCGATGCTGTATACACTTAGGTAAGTATATCTTGGGAGGAAAAAGCCAAACTTCTCTTTTAAGTATTTTTCCAGGCAAAAGTCTCTGCCTTTCATGTGTTGATTAATCAGTTTAAATAGCCTGAACCACTACTGGTAGAATATTTATTGAAGGTCACCTGCCTTCAGCCTTCAGTCTGTGTGCTTAGAACCTTCCTAATGTACACACGTTTGTTCTTTACTGCCATTAAAACATTTCCTCATTAAAATAAACATATCAATTATTTCCCTCTTTTCCCATAATATTATCATAAAACTGGAAGTATTCATTTGGCTAGTGTTTTGGCTTCCACAGCTGAGTAAAAAGTGTTGTCAGTTTGCAAATTCAGCATTCTTGAGTTACTAAACAGAGGCACCAGATGACATATACTGGTATTGCAAAATGTATTATCTACTTGAGGTGAAGAAAATTACATTTACTTATAGGAATTCAGTCACTAATATAGTGGGTTTTGGCTTTTTGGTCCTTCCACTAATTAAAAATACCCATATGTCCTTTTTGCATTGGACTCATTGTTAACTGGAGCATGTATTACACCTGGCTGTTTTTTGTTGTTCGTGTGAGATTACAATCATCTTCTAATGATCAAAGTTTTAGGATGTGTATGTGTTGCCTTTCCTTCTTTCTCCAGATATTCAGCAGGATGCCAGATTGACATTATATTGGTTTTGTTAAGCCTTTAAAGATCAAGCCACTCAAGTTTGGACCAAAGTACATACACTGAATGAAAGAAGGCTCGTGAGTCTGAAGTCAGGGTTAATGTGGAATTAGAATCAGAAATATAACATAGCATGGCATGATTAAGAGACTGGCAGACTCCCGTCATGGTAGGCATATTAGGTGACATGTTCAGCTTTACCAAACATAGATTTAAACAAAATAAATCACATATATAATACATAATTATGCATAGGTGTACACAATGCACCACAACTGCTTTGGCAAGTGGGTATTCTATTCCCAATTGTATACTGTACATGCAAACAAATGGCAAAGTTAACGGCTTAAAGTGGAAGTAAACTGCCTTGGTTGAACTTTACCTATAATAAGACTTACCTATAGGTACGGTAAAAATATTTACTCTGGCAGCAGCCGGTGACGTCATCAGCACATGCACTTTGAGGGAATGCCATTGTGCTATTCCTTCAGAGCCCTGTATCGTAAAGAGTGACTCCCGCGTGCATACCGCCGATGCCTGTGAACACATTGTTCATTGTTGTGAATTAGTTTGTGTCAGTTTCATTTTTCTGGCGGTCTTCAGGGAACAATATGAATATACAGTACACATTTATGGATTCTTATGTTTGGAAGTATACAAAACTTTGTGAATAAATGTGATCATTAGGGTGGCACTATAAAAGCAGGGTGAACAGATAATTGGCTTCATGCCCTGTAGCCCAGTGAAATCATACCCTAACTATGGCCCATGTTTAAAATGCATGATTATTTATACAGTTAATAAGGATAAAGAGTACATAGTAAGCCATTAGATATAGGACTGGAATAAGAACATTGAATAAAACTATGCTTCTTTTTTTTTTTTCTGGAAACTTGAGTAAGCTTGTCCACATTTCCTTCTGCCCTGATGGAATTTTCTTCCACTTATTTACAATAAATGTCGCTAAGTGGAAAAAAAATGTTAATGGTTTAGATGTATGATAACCCACATGTTTGCTTTAAAAGAAATTTAGACAGGTTCTCATATTTAGTCTATACAGTTACTCAGCACCAGTTCAAATACATCACTTTAGTTTTATGACTGTGTAAAAGCTGTGATAAATATGAGATGAAATATTTAGAATGTGAGCCAAAAAATTTTTTATATACAAAATGAAAGTTAATGCACTGCTTTTCCCCGATTAGTTAGATAAATACAAAGCTAGTGTGGAAATGATCCTGTATTACTGTTGAGCAGTATATTGTATAGTTGAGAAATGTGTTTGATGTTCCTTTTGGCAGACATTACAGCAATCAAACTGCGGTTTGTAATGTAAGGTTAGGATATAAATCTATGCTATTGACTGATTCCATTACTTACAAACACATTTCACGAGCCAGTAGAATGTTAGGTGCCAGAAAGAGTTTATGAACACAAGTTTTATCCCAGTGTGTTACAAATCAGGAAACCCTGTAATGCATAAAAGCATTGGACATGGCTGCTACATATTCGATGAAGCTCAGTCCATCTTTCTCAAGACCTTGAGAAAGATGGACTGAGATTTACTGAAACTTTGACAATTAGAATGCTGATGTGTTGATCTACCGCCTCTGCAAAACCTGTGAATGCCTCATTACTAGTTTTGGACTTGTACGGATTTCTTTGTGAGTGAGCATTCAGGCATTTACCTTAAAAAGAGTGTCGTGGCTACCCTTGAGAATATATATATATATATATATCCAGGAATTAAATTGTGACTATATATATATATATATATATATATATATATATATATAGTCACAATTTAATTCCTGGACTGCCAACGACTTGTCACTGGTGGTATGTCACACAGTCACTCACACTCGAGTGTATTCTGCCATGTTCTAACTTGCACACGCCTGGGTCACAGACCAGTTGACTCAATGTTTACAGCGTAGTAGAAGAAATAACAGTTTGTGTGTGTTTTGCGTTGTTGGAAGAAAATAATTAACTGGAATCTGGAGCAGTGGAATAACATCAAATTATTGGGTGAACACTCCATGAAGAAATCAAATGTTTTTGGACGTGATACAAACCCTTGTATGTTCAGATTGAAGATTGAGTGTGTGAGTGAGGGCAGAAGAATTGAATGTGAACAGGGAAACGTTGCAGCAGATTCTAATGGAGGATTTGGTAATGAGAACAAATTCCACAGAGATGGTGCCTCGAACCTTGACAGAAAATCGGAAAAAACATAGTCTTCAAATTTCAGCTGATCTTTTACAGAATGCTGAGGTGTTTGATAGGGTTTTTACCGGTGATGAAACATGGTGTTTCCAATATCATCCAGGAAGCAGAACACCAGAGCATGCAAAGGAAAACAAACAATTCACCTCGCCCGAAGAAAGTACACTTGTCTCGTTCTCAGTTCAAAACCATGCTGGTGTTTTTTTTTGTTTTTTTTATCACAATGGGATAGTTCATAGAACACGGTAAGACAGTCAACTGATATTGTTACTTGGAAACTCTGAAAAGGTTACGGGAATCTGTCCAGTTGAAAAAACTGGAACTCTGGCCTCATAAGTGGATTCTCCACCATGACCAAGCTCCTGCACATGGTGTTTTAAGTGTTCTCAAATTCCCGGCCCAGAAATCCATTCCAAACTTGGCCATCCACCTTTTCCCCCTGACTTTATACCCTATGACTTTTGGCTGTTTCCAAAATGTAACCACTTGAGCTCCATAAGGTTATGACCAGGTCATTTGTTGCAAGGCAAGGGAGCTAGAGAGCAGGAGGTCGTGGGAGGAGCAGAGAGGACAGTTTGGGTGATATTTGGAGACAAGACTGGTGATATAATTTCATATTACTGGTGTGGCGGTGATCAGGGATACTGACTGCTGACAAATAAATAAAATAATTTTGAAAATATTTTTCTTTTTTTTTACTATTTTTTTTTTTTAAATATGTAACTGAGCCTACATGTGCCGCTCTGCCGCAGTAAATGTACTGTGACGGGGTGGAAAGTGAATAAAAATGCCATAAAAGGACATAGATTTGATTACATTCTGGACATCCAGCTCGTTGCAAGTGTAGTGTGTAGCGTTCAACAAATTCCAGGAATGTTTCTGGCATTGGCACAGTCATCTGGAAAAGTGCATCGCTTCTCAAGGGGACTACTTTGAAGGTGAAAAAAGCTGGTCGTGTCTAGTTCAGCAAACATATTTTTTTACAGTCCATTCCAGTATTTAAGTTGTCACACCTAGTATGTTTATATGCTTACTGCCCCTCCACAATTTAGTAAGGCTCAGTTCACTTCATTATATTTATTATTGTTATTTGGCATAACATTAATTAATAACAATGAAAGATGAAAATGATGTAGTGAATTGAACCTATCCTATAACTGAACATACCTTAGGCTCCATGCACACAGGACGTTTGGAAAACACTTCTGAATGATGGAAACTGACTACTGGAAAACGTAGGTTAAAAAACATCTGTTTAGCTGCGTTTGCATACTGCGTTAATGAGTGTTTGCATTTAGAAGCGTTTTTTTTAAAGACAACCTCAGGAGACCTTCCAAAATGCCCAGAATGCCCTGAAAAACAGTAAACAATTAACTATTTCAGACATTTTGAGAGAAATAGAGCAGAAGCAGAGTGCAGTATTTGTTGAGATTAGCTGTCTTTTTTTTGTGGTGTTTGGATGTGTTCCAGCTCATTTCTGTGCAGAAATTATTTCAGCAGTGTGTAACATATTTTCTTTCATGCGAAACCTCAAAGTATGGTGTACCAGGTCCATTTGAGTACCAGGAAAACGCTTTGCATGCATTTTTCATGATGCAAAAAGGCTCTGGACAGCATCTGGAAATGGAAGAGTTAAACATTTTTTCCAAACACAAACGCTTATAAACGCGGTTAACCGCGTTTACACACGCTTGGTGTTTGAAGCACTGATAAAATCTACTCCTGAATGCATGTTTGGTGCGTTCAGACAAACAACTGTAAACTCAACTGCCTTTAAACGACATAGTGTACATGGACACTTAGTAGCTGCTTATACTCTGGGATATTACACTCCCAGTGGGCA
Organism: Staurois parvus; assembly: GCF_062004578.1. Classification (NCBI taxonomy): domain Eukaryota; kingdom Metazoa; phylum Chordata; class Amphibia; order Anura; family Ranidae; genus Staurois; species Staurois parvus. The sequence goes on from NW_028318002.1 coordinate 3,450,599, forward strand.
AGTTTTTTAGGCTCTGCTCAGACCAGACATGTATGGTACCTTTCTATATTAGGACAGCTAGCCAGCTACAGATTACCAAATAAATGTGTTATTCTTTACTTATGAAGTATAAAATGAGTCCTAGTAAGAGAGACACAGAGGTACAGTGAGAATTATCCAGTGCCAGCTACTATATATGAAAGATTATTCTGATGCAACTGCAAACAAGCCATTACATACAATATTTCTCATTTAAAATATCCTAAGCCAATGTTTTACAAAGTGTGGGAGATGTTTCCTGGGGGTATATGTCCCTACTGTAGTTGGAATAGTGCTGGCCTCAGGAACCGTCATATGGAAGTACAGTGTTACTAGTGTCATCTTTCATTGTCAGATATCACAGGGGCATTTTGTAACCATTTGTATGTGCCATTGTGGTTTCCTGTGGATATTTTGGAGAAAATACCTTCCTATGCGGATGCTGGCAGTAGGGAATTTGATTGTTTTTAGTAGTACAGGTGGTAGATTATGCAAGTGTTGCTTGGGAAAGACTGTTAAGCAGTACCTGGTGCCCAGACACATAATACTGAACCATACCTGGTTCATGATATGAAAACCTAGATTTTCTGTCTAAAGTTGTTCTATCATTTGTGTATTGAGCTATGACATTCTGGAACAGAATCAGTCCAGTACAGTAGTGCTTTGTGCCATTAATAATACAATAGTTGTGTGGTTTCAAAAATTATATGCTGCGCAGTTTGATTTTTGGATAGTATGATGCCAGATGTCTGAGGTACCATTTCTCTCCCACTATCCTCTGCTGTGACTACTACATAGTTCAAAACTGCCATGTCATTAATGGAGTATTTGATCACGGGTTTGCTTTCATTATGTTTAATCAGACATCTAATGTTATTGGTGTATGTTTAGAATTGCTGTACTGCATGTAGCATGGCTCTAACAGATTGATGTATTAATCCCTGTACAGTTAGGGTGGCCATAAACTACCCAGTGCTGCCCCTGTTTGATGGCAATTTGATTCTTAGATTGGGGACTAAGATATTTAGGGCTATACTAGGACATGTTAACAAGCTGTTTGTTTAGAGACCTTATGTAGCACTATAAACCTATCATCTGTATTTTGTACTTTAAATGTGTGAAAAATGAATATTATTGCAAGTCTTCCCAGTTCTTCTGGTATAAACATTACAGCCAAGATTGGTACATGACATGGCACTCAGTTCTGTATTAAAGGTTTTACCCCGCAGAGTACTGCTCACAGCAGCTTTGAACAATAGGGTGGAAAAGCTGAGTGGGTAAACTCCAACAATTTACCCTTTCCTTCTACTATAAAAGCAGAGAAGGATTTTCTTTTAATTAGGTTGATTAATTATGAACCATGGAGGGGAGAAGTCCTGAATCAGCCAGTATAATTATATTCAAGCAGCTCTGAAACTGACTGGGGGTTCTGCAAGGCACCTGGCACCTGGAGTTCAACAGGATGACATTGGTCCTTTGGCGGAATAACGTGGGAACATTTCTAAATAAAGCTTTCTAAATGTGGTTGTACATTTCACTAGGTCTCTGTGTGAACAGGACGTCTTGCTGTAGTTTTGCTGATTAAACAAGTGTTAATAGTATTACACATGAATGCTTTTCGCTGTCCCAATACGTGTGTACCTTCAGTAAAAAGGGAATGTGTCTGTTTTACCTTAATGAAATGTTGATTTACTGATCTAAAAATGTAATTTTAACTTTATACATTGAAAGTTTTTAATGGTTGGTTCAAGTCATGCAGTAATGTATATAGATATGTCCTGCTAGCATTTGAAACTAAGCAAGATTTTGTATTGTCCAGATTAATGTAGTGAGCAAAGAGTGAGATACATAGCCATATATTTGCTGAGCCAGTGGAATTTGACCTCTTATTTGTTATAGATCATCACCTTCTGAAAGCCATCCTTTGAAGTTCAGCTGTGACAGACACAGCTGAGCAATAAAAGAATATGCAGGCATAATGTTAAAAAGGTCTACATTTTGTACAAAGCGTGTTCTTGTACATACATAATAGGATGTGAGAGCAGCATATTTTCTACTATTAATGTCAAATTTGCTAAGCTAAAAATATGAGTGGATGTGGTAAAATGATTTTTTTTGTCTCAAAATTATAACCATTGGGCTTGTAGCAATAATATAAATGATAAACAAGACAAGACTGGTTAGCACTTAATGGCCATGTAACTGGTTGCTTTGTTATCAGCACAGATTGTGATCTCTGTCTAGTTATACTGTACACATAAAGTTTAGGCACTTAAGTACCTATAGTGTAATCTGGTATTATTTTATGATATCAAAATAAAGTGAGGCGCTACTACCACACTACAGGTGAAACTCGAAAAATTAGAATATCGTGTAAAAGTTCATTTATTTCAGTAATGCAACTTAAAAGGTGAAACTAATATATGAGATAGACTCATTACATGCAAAGCAAGATAGTTGAAGCCATGATTTGTCATAATTGTGATGATTATGGCTTACAGCTCATGAAAACCCCAAATCCACAATCTCAGAAAATTTGAATATTCTATGTACAATCCTTGTTTTATTGATTGCATATAACAATATCGGACCTCTGAAAAGTATAAGCATGCATATGTACTCAGTACTTGGTTTGGGCCCCTTTTGCAGCAATTACTGCCTCAATGCGGCGTGGCATGGAAGCTATCAGTCTGTGGCACTGCTGAGGTGTTATGGAAGACCAGGATGCTTCAATAGCGGTCTTCAGCTCTTCTGCATTGTTCGGTCTCATGTCTCTCATCTTTCTCTTGGCAATGCCCCATAGATTCTCTATGGGGTTCAGGTCAGGCAAGTTTGCTGGCCAATCAAGCACAGTAATCTCACGGTCATTGAGCCAGGTTTTGGTGCTTTTGGCAGTGTGGGCAGGTGCCAAGTCCTGCTGGAAAATGAAGTCAGCATCCCCATAAAGCTCCTCTGCGGAAGGAAGCATGAAGTGCTCCAAAATCTCCTGGTAGATGGCTGCGTTGACCCTGGACTTAATGAAGCACAGTGGACCAACAACTTCAGATGGCATGGCTCCCCAAATCAACACAGACTGTGGAAACTTCACACTGGACTTCAAGCATCTTGCAGTGTGTGCCTCTCCATTCTTCCTCCATGCTCTGGGTCCTTGGTTTCCAAATGAGATGCAAAAGTTGCTCTCATCAGAAAAGAGGACTTTGGACCACTGAGCAACAGACCAGGTCTGTTTTTCTTTAGCCCAGGCAAGGCGCTTTTGACGTTGTTTGTTGTTCAGTGCGGCTTGACAAGAGGAATACGACATTTGAAGCCCATGTTCAGGATCCGTCTGTGTGCAGTGGCTCTTGATGCACTGACTCCAGCCTCAGTCCACTCCTTGTGAAAGTCCCCAACACTTTTGAATGGCCTTTTCCTGACAATCCTCTCCAGGCTGCGGTCATCCCTGCTGCTTGTGCACATTTTTCTTCCACACTTTTCCCTTCCACATAACTTTCTATTAATGTGCTTTGATACAGCACTTTGGGAACATCCAACTTCTTTTGTAATTACCTTTTGAGGCTTTCCCTCCTTATGGAGGGTGTCAATGATGGTTTTCTGCACAACTGTCAGGTCAGCAGTCTTTCCCATGATTGTGATTCCTACTGAACCAGACTGAGAGACCATTTAAAGGCTCAGGAACCCTTTGCAGGTGTTATGGCTTAATTAGCTGATTAGAGTGGGACACTTTGAGCCGAGAATATTGCACCTTTTCACAATATTCTAATTTTCTGAGATTGTGGATTTGGGGTTTTCATGAGCTGTAAGCCATAATCATCACAATTATGACAAATCACGGCTTGAACTTTCTTGCTTTGCCTGTAATGAGTCTATCTCATATATTAGTTTTACCTTTTAAGTTGCATTACTGAAATAAATGAACTTTTGCATGATATTCTGATTTTTTGAGTTACACCTTTATATCATAAAGTGTCAGTGAAATTGCAAATTGAAAGTTGAAACTAAAGTGCATCTGTGCAAATAGATTAATCTAATCCACAAAAATGTGAGAAAACAAATATCCCAATAAATACAAAAACAAAACTGTATCCAAGTGTCTAAAGCTCAGCTGTGCCCCAAAACATGTGACCTGTTCGATGTGATAGTTAAAAGTACAACGCCTACAAAAAAGTCCACCACAAAACTTTGCACAGCTTCACATTTCCAAGTGCTCCTCAGTGTGACCTTCTCATGCAATAAAAACCAGTGAAGTGCTGACATTCTCCCCATAGTGCATCAGAATCTGCTCACCTTCTTAAATAGACCTCTTAAGTTACAAGAGGTCTATAATCACCTGGTTCATACAGAGTGTTAAATTCACCAGCTCACTTCAGTCACATCATAACTAGAAAGAAAGAAAGGAGACATAGTGCCCACTGCTATCTTTGATAAAACGTCCCTGCATTGAAAAAAATCACTTGCATGAAATGAATGATATAATGAAAACTGCAACTCAACAAGTACACTGGTAAGGGTATACTTAACACAGCACTGTGGATGGGAACTTGAGATCATTCTGCAATAGTGCCTAGTGGCTTAGAAGGAGGTTGGGGAGACCAGGCACCAGGTGGATCTCCACTCTCATAATTATGGGCCTGGGTGCTCATTTTTACTCCTGGCCACTGACTGAAATAAAGGATTTCAGTTTTTGGCAATAACTAATTTATACTGTGCATAAGCACATTTAGTTAGTTTATAGAGACTGTGTGCCTGACATCTTTAGAAGAAAAAAAAAAGAAGAGCTTCAGAATTTCTGGAAAAAGGGGTTCATGTGCCATTGCTGCATTCCACAAACTATATGACTGCATTCCAGATGTTTTTTTGTTGCTGGTTAGACAATATATTAAAGTAGTATGTAATGCTTTATCTGAGCTTAGATGAAATTTCAAAATGTATATTTGCAGTTGTATGAACTCTCTATGCTGAAGTTCTTCATTCCAGATGTTCTACAGGTACAATGTTTCCTCCTGGGATTCAGAAACTAATGTTTTCTGGTCCTTTGTTAATAGAGCCTGAAAGGATTGTTTGTCACATGTGGTCCTGGGAGGATTGTTGGATTTCAGCATTTAAGAATTAAACCACATGAGACTGTTATTGTCTTGTTTTTCATGTGCTAAAGTTTTCTCAAAGTTTAAACAAACTCATAATGCTCTAACATAATACATTAGAGGTTTAAGACTCTCTGCTGTATGGCCTTGGATTTCTAGACACCTACTCAATGTTATGTATTATTAATCACAATTAAACCCAATTGATGTTACTACCTGACTTCTTTATTTTTTTAAAGATATAAATTGTAACTGCACTAACAATGCATATGGTTGAAAGGGTCACACTCAACTAAAACTAAAAATTAAGCATTGAAATCACCTACAGAGCCATACAGTTTGTACAGCACACTTGTATGACCAGAGCTAGTAATTTATTTAAAAACTACAGTATTGTGGTTTCTTACTCTGTTAGCAGTATTTTGTCTATTACATCAACAATTCACTGATTAGTTCCCTTGTTTCTAAGAGTTTTCCCAAGTCATCCTCTAGGATGGTCACATGAGATCTAGGCTTCACCCACTTACAGGAAACACAATCACAAAGGATTTGAAAGCTCCTCTGCAGCTCAAGCCCTTCAGTTCTTGGGTTTCCTGCACCACCTGCAGGCCCATATTTTGTAGATCCTTCCTATTTTTCAACTCCTGATTCCTTGAAGGTGCTCAGAAATCCCTCGGCCCAGTTTATGGTGGAAGCAAGAGGGCCCTGGGAGCTGGAGGTGTGAGAGGACTTGGGAGGGAAGCTTGATCACTTTAGGTAATTCTCAGTACATGGACTCCTGTCCTTATCCCTGTGTTTATTTTCCCACCAAAATTGTCATGGGACATGCAGAGGACCTTGGATTAAGAGTATAGGTGTTGGGGACCCTAGTGGATAACCACTTCAAGAAGGGCTTGGTTGTACTAGATGGCCCTAAGTCTTTCTGTACTCTCTTGATAACTCTAGGGGCCTGGGCTCCTGGATTTGACCCTGTCTTTTTTCCCACCATTACTGTCATGGGACAAGCAGAGGACCTTGGATTAAGAGTATACGTGTTGGATACCCTAGAGGATAAGCTCTTGGTTGTACTAGATGGCCCTAAGTCTTTCTTTAAACCTATGTAAGCTCCAAGATCCAGGCAGAGCTTGCCTAATCAGACTCAGTGGTGTGTTGTGGGTACCCAACATAGTGCTTCACTACTGTGCCATTATCCTCAGACTCCTTGCTAATGAAAGGTAAATACCCCCTTCTCCTCCCATGCAGGAACATAGGATATTGGGGGAGCCTTTTCTCAGTAGATGTTCTCGTCCTCTTTTTTTTTTTTTTTTTTCTTCTCCATGATCCTTAGAAACAATTTCCATAATAATAATAATTTCTAATAGGCATGCCCCTGCTGCTATGCACCATGTAGTCCCTGGTGTATCCTCTTGGCCTCTTCTCCACACAGCTGAGAAAAATTTTGATTTGCTCATTAGGGGGTTCCCTCCTTGGGGAAATGAGCATCTTCCAGGCCTCCTTTTGGTTTGACGGAAGAGGTGGTTCCCTCTACTTGGTGGGATCCAGCTTTTTGAAGATATTCTGCCCAGAATTTGTTGGACACCATCTCCACTCTGTAGTCCCTGGTGTATCCTTTTGGCCTTGTCTCCACACAGTTGATAAGTATTGTGATTTGCTCACTGGGGTTTCCCTCCTTGGGGAAATCCGTATCTTTTGGGCTTCCATTTGGTTTGCTTTGACAGAGGAGGTGGTTCCCCCTACTCTGTGGGAACCAGCCTTAGGCAGATCTTCTGCCCAGACTTTTGTTAGACACGATTTGGGAGTTGTGTCGTCATCTCTGGAAAGTAATGGGAATCCTTCCTGTGTCAGGGGAGATAGTCTGTTTCCCCTGCTGGAAAAAAACATGAATCTCCCTTTTCACATGTGCTGTTCTGGGTAGGATAAGCCCTTAAACTGTACCGTAGACAGTGAGGTCAAGCCTGCCAAGAGAGCCAGGATCTCACAAGATTGTTGGCAGATGGTGCTCGTAGGTCTCCTGCATCAGGATCCCCCTGGCAGAAACCGGGAACTCTTTACTGCTTGTTTCTGGTTCGGAACTATACCACAAGACTCAGTTTCTTATGTTGCCTTTTCTTGGTACCATACCACAGTAACAATAGTGTTTCTTCCCAATACTATTCTTACCAGTTGAGAACTGCTGGATCAGACTGGAAGGGTATGAGCTTGCCTAAGTAGGTCAGGCTGAGCAGAGCAGGAAAGAGTCTCTTTCAGTACAGATGACCAACAGGGCACTTTGGTCTCTTGCCACTGATTTCCTTTGGCAGGAATAGGGAAGACTTTGGTGACTTCAGAGGACCTGTTGTCCTGGGATAGGTTGTCTTTCTCCTTAAGCATACATCTTTATAGTCTCTCCTGTGATCGTGCTGGAGGATGACTTGGGAAAACACATTACTGGATTACTTTTGCAGGAATCGTACAGGACTGTAGAGGTCTCTCCGTAATTTTGGGTTAATGTTTACATTTATGGTTGCATGCCTTTCAGTTCTTCTTTGTAATACTGAGGGGCTGAAGCTGCCGTGGAGCTTTTAACTTCTTTGTGATTGTATTTCCTATAGGTGGGAAGAGCTTATCCCTGATTTGTCCTGGAGGTTTCTTAGAAAATAAGTTATTAGGTAATACCCTGTGTTTTGATCAATGTTGGTTATGGATCACTGCATTTGTCAGTCTCTGCCCATACATATATATTTTGGCCCTACCATTTGCTACCAAGAAAGACATAGTCCAGCCAATCTCAATGAGATTTGTACATTCAACGTGACGACCAAATCTGAGAGATCTTGGCCTATAGCCATGCACCATATATCACCGCTGTCAAGAGACTTTATTGTATTTTTTAACCAGCCCCTCAAAGATTATCATGAGTAGGACCTGTCTCTGTCCAGTAGAATGCTTAGGATGATTTTTTTTGTCCTTTTATGTATGATTAGGCTTTTTCAAATCTTCACGATAGTTTGAAAAAAAAGATGGCATTTTCCTATTAGCCTGTTTATTTAGACTTTGAATTATATGTTTTCTCCACACAAATGTTTTCATCCTCTTCACTTTGAACTGATGTAAATCTGCCCATAATGGCTTTATACATATATTACACAGCTGCAGAAGTTGATGGTTGAGTCTAGGCTTGGATTAATTATTATAACATGAAACGGTACAATTACAGTGAAAGATGAGCCGACATTGTTGCTTACTGCACATTGTAATTTTAGATTGTAAGCTCTGCACTTTGAAATATAACCTCTTAAAGGGAATGTATAGTTTTTGTTTTTTGTCGTGTATCCTGGGGCGATCTCCTCCCCAGGTAAGCGATGCAGAAGCACCAAGCTATCCACATGAAGCAAATAAAAGTGTGAATAATCAGAGCAGGCTAAAAGGGGGGGATATCCTCCTGCGCTTAATATGGATACGTCCCTATCTTACAGCTGCAATCACTCAACCTCAACCAATAAGTCATAAATACCATGTATTAAATAGTGAAGCGCTCCAAAATTACCTAAGAAAAGTCCCTATATGCATACCATAAATACCAACTGAACCTGAAATAATCAATACCATAAGGTGATGAAAAACATATAAACTAAGTCTATTGGTGAAAAACTAAAATACATAAATACCTCTTATATATACCAATCATTAATACCTCATAATTCATCTGTGATGGAAAATAACAAATATAAAATTCTTAATAAATACTCAAATATCAGTGATAAAATCAATCATCATAATGATACTAATTCATAATATAATAAAAAATGTGACAAACCGTGATAAATTGTGACAAACCTATAGATCAAAATAAATAGTGATTCTTCATCAAATAAATACGTAATGCATAAATTCTGTGATAAAACCATATATCAGAATAAAAAAATTTAAATAAATTGCTACTTAATTCTGTGATAAAGTAAATGAACACTGTGTCTAGAATAAACTCAAAAAGTCCATGCATAAATGTGAAAACACTCTGTGATCTTCACTTCTAGTGCTCAAAAAGGAATCCTCCAATGGCAGCAATGCCTGCTCACCTCCCCACCTCGACCCACACAGGGCCACAAGGCAAAAACTCTCCTCAAAGGCAATCCTTTACTCCAGGCAGCTCAGCAAGGGACCTCAGGACTTCCACTCCACCTCCTCTCAAACGTCATATAGGACACAAACAAAGCTTCCCATAGTATGATAACGTTTATTAAGAACACTTAGCATAACATACTTTTTCCACTCACATGTAATCCTTGTATACAGCGCTTTCCACCTCACATCATGGGTGTATTCACATACAGGGAGGGAAACAAATATGGCCACTACGTCCGGACATGCGTCCCCACGTGACCGGAAGTGACGTAATCTTGAACTGGAAATGGCGTTCTGACGCGTTGCGTCACGTGCGTCGTGACTTCATCAGGGTACCCGCGTCGGAACGCCATTCCCAGTTCAAGATTACGTCACTTCCGGTCACGTGGGGACGCATGTCCGGACGTAGCGGCCATATTTGTTTCCCTCCCTGTATGTGAATACACCCATTATACCGTTCAGAGGTCATAATGTTACTGCTGAACAGTGTGTGTATATATGTTTTATATGTAGCTGCTTCTAGCTTTCTAGTTCTACATAGTGATTATGCTTTGTTGCTGCTTTTTATTATGCAAGCTTCTGAATTGACCTCCTTATTTAAAGTGTATCTAGAGCTTTAGAAACAGTTCAACACTTCCAGAAAGTAAGATTTATTACTAAAAGGTCAAAAAGGTGCAATAAACATATTTACAGAAAAAGATGTAGCCAATATATATATATATATATATATATATATATATATATATATATATATAAAAATATACAGAGAACAACAGCACAGCAAAGAGATAACAGAAAGGAATTTAGAGGGTTAAAGTACTTGCCAGTCAGCCTTGGTTTATGCAGCTTCAAGTTTCATAAGTCAAAAGGATTTCTTGTCTCTACCGTCAGTTTCGATGTTAAAAACAGGAGACTCTTCAACTCTCACACCCCCAACTTCAAGCATAACAGCCTTTTTCTAGGATCTCAGCAGGGTGTCTCCTTACAACAGAGAACCAATGGTCTTATTTGGGGAGGGAGGTGTAGGTGGAGACCTAAGTTATAACCAGAAACTCTCCTAGCTTATATTTTGGCCCATAACTTTTCCTAGGTACATGTAACATTCCACCCACGGGTAGATTAATAAGCAGAATTGTCTGCTGAAGATCTACATATGAAATATAACATACCTGCTGGATGATTAAGGAGATTTTATTTTCTGCTCTCCTGTTGATCTCAGCTAGGGAATGCAATATACCAAACGATTTGTCTTAACGTGACCAATCTGAAGATATGCCTGTTTTTTGTGTAAGTCCCTCATGTTCCAAGATATGAAATCATAGGGGGAAAATGGATGTTGAATGTGGTGTCTAGTTTATTACTGCTCTGGAATGTCTTTGAACTCAGTGAAGGGCTTGGTTTACGCTTTTACAATATCCTAGATTGCACAGTTTCTTAGACAGAGAGGCACCCAGTTAGTGAGGTTTTATAGCCAGGACGCCCTCCCACTGAGTTTGGTGCTTGTGATCTCTGCAAACACACACCGACCACATGCCACTCAACAGAGAGGGAGGGGGATGAGCAAAGAGGGGGAGAGAGATCTACAAGATGGAGGGTTGGAGCAAAATGGTTGAACCGCGTCCATCTCTGTGGGTACGATTGCTACAGCTGGGATTTCCTATCGCTTTCTATTGAACCTGAATGGGATTTTACCATTCGCTACACTATCCAAAATGGGATGAAAAATGGCTTTAGATATACTTTAAAGAAAACGAATTTTGCTAAATATTACCTTGACAGTTGTCAGAAAATTGTGAGCCCTTTCAAAATCTGGTCAATTAGGAGAAGCACTGTCTTTGAGTCTCTGTAAATCAATTATGAGAAAGCATTACTATAATGCTAGCTATTCAATTTTAATGTTATATTAGCCAATATGTGCAAGTGTTTGATTGCAAAAACATTCAAGCAGATCACAGCAACCTACACCATTCCTGTCAAGTAAACATGTAATCAGTTATTGTCTTTGATTTTTTTTTGCAATAGAAAGTTGCTTGGGGACCTTTGCATCATAGACTATTGAAAGTAGTCATAATGATTTGAAAAGACAGATATTGTCTAATGTCACCAGCATGTTAAATGTTACATGTAGGTGGATTGACCACTAACACATTTCTTTTCCAGCTACTGGAATAATTGTATTAGATTGTGTGATATTGCTGACACACCAAATTCTGCATACTTGAGAAAGCCTGTACACCAGGGTCATTGTGCCAAGCCAGACTTCGGTGAAGCCTGCTCACTGTACAGTGCAACCAACAGCTGTGACATGGAAAAGAGGGAGCAGCTGTGAATATAAAATTAGTCATTCTATAAAGAATTGGTTTGATAAATAATAAAATGGTGTATTAACAGCAGATGGTTTCAAGGTCACACTGTGTTGATTAAACTCATAAAATGGGGCGTAAGTAAAGAAGTGCTCCACCATGATGATGATGAACATTGAGCTGTGCCTCCAAGTGAGACCACTTGTGGTGTTACATTAGACCTTATCATTAGCTCCCTTGCAATGTGAAAAGAGACATTTTTAATAAATATCACAGCTCCAGATATAATGGGCCTATGCTGTTATATTTTAAATAGTGGTAACATGTCATCATCAAATAGCCCCACTGGTTATCACATTGCCTTTTCTCACCTAGGTCCGTATATTATGTCATGAAATGTAACCAAAATGAAAATATTTCAAATGCATGCAATAATTTATTTTTGTTCTGTGAACAATTACATCATATTGAAATGTAACTTTGGTTAACCAATGACCCCAGAAAACATGAACTCGCTGTAATTGTCTAGGAGTATACCACACCACATGTGTGTAACTACATCCCCCAGCATCCTGCTAATATCTCAGCCATAGCATAGTAGACTATCATTGTCACAGCATAGTAGACTGATTTCCACTGAGAATTCTGGATTTTAAACATTTATATCTGAAACTGCTTGTTTTCTATTTTTAAATTTTTAAAGTATTGACATAATAAAAAGAAATACATATATGATACCGTCTGTCACGAGAATCAACACAGCAGATTTTGTTTTTCTGAGTCCCCCTGTATAGTTAGATTACTCATCGATCTCAAAGGAGGTCTGTTACTTTTCCACCTCCTTTAATAGGGACTATGTTGTCACCCCATGGACAGGGTAGACTTAGATGGAAGCATGGATGTCACTCCACTTCTTCAAACTAATCTTTCTAAAAAGGCGCTAATACTATTTCCTCTAGCCTGTGCCCCCTCCCCTGACTTCTCCATCAAGATCAATAATACAACCATCAGTCCCTCCCCTTCATGCCAGGGTACTAGGTGTAACCCTGGACTCCCATCTGTCCTTTCAGCCCCAAATCCAATCACTGTCCATATCTTGCTGACTTCTCCTCCGCAATGTCTCCAAGATACGCCCGTTCTTAACCACTAACCAACTTATTCACTCCCTTGTTATCTCTCGCCTTGACTATTGTAACTACCTTCTCATTGGTCTACCTCATCGCAGACTATACCCTCTTCAGTCTATCATGAATGCTGCTGCCAAACTCATCCACCTTACTAACCGTTCCATATCTGCCATCCCTCTTTGCCAATCCCTCCACCGGCTTCCCATTGCCCAACAATTAAAATTCAAAAGATTAACAATAACATATAAAGTCATTTATAACTCTGCCCCAAATTACATCACCAAACTTTTCTCCAAATATCACCCAAACCGACGTCTCTGCTCCTTCCACGACCTCTTGCTCTCTAGCTCCCTTGTCTCCTCCTCCCATGCTTGTCTCCAGGACTTCTCCAGAGCCTCCCCATCCTCTGGAACTCTCTACCCCAATCTATCCGACTATCGCCTACTCTGTCCACTTTAGGCGATCTCTGAAAACCTATCTCTTCAGGGAAGCCTATCCTGCCTTCAGCTAATAACCGAATTTTCTATTTCAGTTCATCCCCCACAGTTATTACCTTTTGTACCACCAGCCTCTCCCTCTTAGATTGTAAGCTCCAAGGAGTAGGCCCCTCCTAACCCTCATGTATTGAACTGTATTGTTGCTGTATTGTCTCCCTTTATATTTTAAGGCGCTGAGCAAACTGTTGGCGCTGTATAATTCCTGTATAATTATAATAATGATGGACGTGTAGGTTTAAATGGACTTTAAATGAAAGGCAGACACATTAAAGTGGAACTAAAGGAAAAACTTTTTTTCTGGATAGTATAAGGATTGAGGGTCAAAACCCCTGTCATTTTTTTGCCATGTGTATCTTATAGGGGGGGATTTCCCTTGATTTCCTGTTCTATAGCCAAAACAGGAAGTGAGATGAAACCCCTCCAAAGTAAGGGAAACCTGGGGTGTCACACAACTACTGTTCCCAGTTGGAAGATTTCCCCTCTATTACTGTTTTGTGTCAACCCAAAATTTGTGATTTTCTTTTACTTTCATTCTCAATGAAACAGGACAAATATAGAGGGTGTGATTCTCCTTAATGGGGGTACAGGCAACTGACAGGTGTTCTAATCCCTCTCCACTGCATCAAAAAGTAAAAAAAAAAAAAAATATTTTGCCTGTAGTTGCCTGCTAAATCTAAACTCCAGCAAACTTGTCACAGCAACATTTTTGTTTCATTTGTTTTCTCTTTAAAAAAAAAAGAGTTCCTAGAAGCTATTATCAGCATATTTTTTTCTGCTCCTAGAAGCTAAATAGTGTTATCCTATGTGTCCATGCACACTACTTTGGGGTATTAGCATTTCTGAGCTTCAGTGTCTAAGAGCAGAAAAGAGAGTTTTTTTACATTGTTTTGGAGAGTTTTTCCAGCAGAAAAAAATGATTCTAAACACTTAAAATGCTTCTAACAGCTCTTTTCTAGCTTTTTTTTTTTTTACCTCGACATGTACTGTAAAAACGCTAATGCTCCTAAAGGCTACTAAAATGCTACTGCCAGTGTTTTTTTATCCATAATGTTTCCTAGCGGTTTTTGTGCCTAACAAGTGCATGGAGCCTAAGCTGTGTGAATAAACAGTGACTGACTGTAAGTACCCCTGGCTGTGTTAGGATCCCTACCCTCTAACTGCTACTTTTTGCTGGAAAGATTGGCCTGATACAGGCCGAGTAATGTTTTAGAGAGAGAAAAAGCCACTTGTGTTCCATTTGAATTAATGCATTTTAATTTGAATATAAATATTGAGATCCAAAACACAATAGCTTAACCACATTGTCTGTGGTAATTATTTCAAATGTTAACAGCCATGATTCAGATGTCAAAGGCTCTAGCTAAGGACATTTCTGGTCTTCTTGCAGGCAGACAACCTTTCTAACCTTGCAGCAATATAGGGGTTAAGTAAAGACTGTAATTGATGCATTTTTCCATTTTCCATGTCTGTCCTCTGTGACTAGGACATTTAATTTATCAGTGAAAGGCATCTGCAAAGGGAATATGAGTAAATAGAACTGTCGAGAACGGCAGGTCATTTTTATTTGACTACAGTGGGTTTAATGAAGTCTTGTCTCTATAATTCATTATACCTTGAGAATACATTCAGGTTCTCCCCTAATGATGCTAGTTAAACTGTTCACACTCTCAAACAGTATGAGATTGAAAGTGCAAAAGCACTTTGAATCACAATAACATGATTACCAGCCACCACCAGGGTCTGTGTAATAAATGATCACATGTTTTTTTCTTGCTCTTAATCGTCCTTTTGGTCCCTAGTAAATACTGCTGTAAAAGGCTCCTTTTTTTTTAAACAATATATTTCAATTGTCTTTGTGGTTTTTGACTAATCCAGATTTACAGTTGCAACTCCTGTGTGTTTGTATTTCATAGAGGGGCCCCTTTCACATGGGGCAGGATCTGCTTTGTTCAGTAGTGAATTTGTTTGCTGATCCCCTACTGAGCAGTGTGGGTGGATGACAGATCTTTGTGGGTTCAGTTTATGCAGAGTAGATACGGACACAATCCACTTTATGGGCGGTCAGGTGTAAACAGAGCGGCTGTCCGTTTACACTCAACTGCCCTTCAATGCGATCCACCTAGACGGAGGGGCAGATCCACTTCCATTTTTTTCTTTTAGTGGACCAGATCGGATTGGAGGACACAAGTCCATTTACACCTGCCGGTCCATAGGGATACATGGGCCATCTGAAAAACTGTCAGGTGAACCTGATCGGATTTTCCATGTAAAAGGGGCCTAAAGGCATTATTTATGTGTGGTGCTTCACACCTGTTTTGCATCATTTCTGCTGTCCCGTCTTCTTTTTGCTCAATTAAATGATGTATTGTAGACTGGACATTTGACAAGATAGTGCGAAGTACTGCACTGTGTGAAATGACCAAACAATAGATGGGTTAAATAGGAGGAAACAATGGTGTCATACACATGAGGTATTAAAGTCCAAACAGATCCTATAGGTCAATGTAGATGAGTCCACTTAGTGGGAGCTTGTTTCGTAGAGCAGGAGATCACTCTGAAAGGTAGAACCAGGAGAGGAGAGAACAAGCACCATCTAGGTGTAGTATTAGAATCAACGTTTAAATAATCACAAAGCTGTACACTCACAAAAGAAGATGTAGAATGGGCATGTAGTGCTGAGTAAGTGGCTGTCATCAATCCCGGGTCCCAGTTTTGCCGGATGGAGAAGTCTGTGGTCACGCTGATGGGCTGTTCTGGAGATTCCCAGGGCTTCCTGATTGGCGTGGAATGCAGCGGAAGTGACGTCACAACCGGATGTGACAAGCAAAAATGATGAACGGATCTAGGTCACCATTTTTGCCCTTCACATCCAGTTGTGACATCACTTCCGCCTGCCAGCTGCATTCCATAACTACCAGGAAGCCCTGGGAGCACTACATGCCCATTCTATATCTTCTTTGTTAAGTGTACAACTTTGTGATTATAAAAATGTTGATTTTAATACTACACCTTGATGGCGCTTGCTCTCTCTTCCCTTGGTTCCCACTGTGTAAAATGACAGTGACTGCACTGGAAATCACTAATACGTACTTAAAGAACTCCTGTCCCATCAAGTACTGCAGAATGTTAGGCAGAGTTATAAAAAATACTGCTCATATTTTTTATACTCTGGTTCTTGTGTGTGTTATCCTATTACTATGCTTATTCACTGTATACTGCATCTTGTCTGTGATGCCATGTTACTATCTAGAGCTGGTATGTTCTGCATTTTGTGTGTGTTACTATCAAAGTCAACCGTATACCGTTTTTTATGTGTGGTGCTTTCTTTACTAATCAAATCTGCTGTGTACATTTGCAATTATTTTATCAAAGCAGCCCAGTCCAAAAGCACAATAACAAGTCCATTTATGTCTTAAAACAGCTTTTTATGGGGCCTATACAAGAAAAATAGAAGAACGGTTATGCACAGTTAAACTTAGGAACCAATCCAATTTTACTGCTGATCACTTCAAAGGATACTATGGATTGATTGCTCTGCATTACTGAAAACTACACATTGTTCTCTGCCCTATTAATTGTATAGTGGGCAGAAGATGCATGATTTCAAACCAGACTGCAGAACTGTTGGTGTTTGTGCTGCAGATAAGGGAATGTTGTGGAATAAAAAAAATGCTGTGTTTATTTTATGTGCATGTAAAATATTTGTGCGTGTAATGTGTCATTGACAGCTAAATGTGCTATACTTGGTAAGATCTGCACATGAATCTGTCTTTATAATCACCCCCTGTACATTATACTTGGATATATTACACTTACACAATCCCAACACTATTTCCATAGGGCAATCCATTCAGGAGATGGAATGAGGTTGCAGCAGTCATGCTTAATATATGGGTTAATGATGTTGCTGCCAGGCATTGGTCATGTACTGCATGCGTATTTCAAAGGAGAAATGGTGTCTTTCTGTCTTAAAGATGTACTGGGTGATTGAAAATTGCTGCTATATTTTGGTCTTTTAGCTACAGCTGATATATATTCTGGTCCTTTTGTCTAATAGAGTATAACAAGAGCTATCATACAGATAAAATATGTTTAATATTGCCAATTTACTACCAATTTGCCCTTTTAAAAGAATAACACAAATATTTCTTGTGTATGTTTTAGTTTAATCACAATTTTGTTTTATCTGAAACCATGTGTGTATATGTAGAAAGAGCATATATATGAAACTAATATTAACAGTGTTATTGTGTGACTTTGAGGATAATGCTCTGTTTTATTATATGTGTGCTTGCCATATATTGGCATTGAATGTTTATAGTTTCAGCAGAACTGTACAGCAACCTCATCGTATATAGTTTCTTCAGGGGTGCCTTGGCAAAATGCCTAAAAAATTGCCCACAAATTGTATAAAAGCCAGCAGGTAGTTCAAACCTGCCTTTTAGCTACACAAAGCCACAGGCTTTCATTGTGCACCATTACAACCTTCTAGCCACCAGTGTCCTAACTATCAGTGGTTGATAAGGAGAATGTTGGGCACCCACACAGCATCATTGTTTACCCCTCTCCTGTCCCTCTCCATCAGAACTGAAGTCATGTTAGCTGATTGAAGGAGAGAAATTGAGGGAGAAGAGAAACATTGACATATCAGTCAGTATCAGTGTACCAGTAAAATATTGGTTTTGGAAGAATAAATCACCTCTAACATTGGGTGTGCTACATGTGTGGATGTTGCTGCAATATGTGAAACTATTAGTTTAGTTTTTTACATTTTACAATGGAGTGCCGTGAGATTTGTGCAAAATTTTAAAAGGTGCCTTGACTGAAAAAAGGTTGAGATGCGAAGAAATCTTTTAGCCTTGCTCGCTATTAACATGATTTTGATCTGTATAATTCTTGTGTTGTACTTTACCCCTTGTCATTTTTCCTAATTGATTTTGGCAGTGTTGTAGGCTTGGATTCTCCTTCTTTCCGCCAGCAGACCACAGTAGTGCAATCCAAAATAAATTGCAGCTGGCTCACAATGAGCGAGTGATGAATTCTATTTGTTAGTTGGCCAGCATGGTCAGCTAATCATGTTTGGGCTTTAAAACTGGTTCAGTTTGTTCTTTATTTTAGGTATAGGAAAATGTAGAATTTTGATACAGCAATAAATTTGAGTTTTGCGAAATGTGTATTCCCATTGGGGACTGAAACAAATGTATGCCTAGAAGAAAAAGACATTAGGGAGATTGTGATAGAGAAAGATATTGCTGAACTGAACCCTAACAACAATATATGATACATTTACAGCAAAATCCATTCCATACTAGAGTTTTACAAACTGATAATGCTATAATGGAGCAATAGCTACTTCTAAACATCATAAATATGTACTATTTACACCACCTACAGGGCCCAAGACACTCTGCAACTTTCACCTGAACTGGAAAAGGTCTCTGTGCTTTCATCCAGTCTATGGGGCCTTATGAAAATGTGATCAAATTTAGTTTCTTTAGGAAGTCTCTTGTCTGCTTTGTGTAAGGACTGGAGACAACCAGACAAGCTTCAGTGGGAACGAATAAAGGAACATTACTTTGTGAGCACAATCTTCTGTTACCAGTCACTTCTCAACAGACGTTCAATCAAAATGCTAATAGGAAAGGCAACATGGGAGCGAGGTTATTGTAATACTAATTGATAGGATAGAGGATGTGTTTTGATAAGTGCTGCTGAAGATACTTCTCTGAAATACGATTCTCTTTAATTACAAAGACCCAAAAAATAAAGAACAAATGACTTATTGGCATTATCCTTGGCAATGGTTTGAAGACTTTTCCCAGCTTAACTATGGAGAAAGTAGTAGAAAATTATTTTAAAATAAAAACTGTAAACACCAGTGCTTTGTTTATGAAACATTAGATCCTGTTTGTATCATATTAAGGAATCTTGTATCTCTGCAAGTGCAGGGGAAACACACACAGCCATTTATTTATATGTCAGCTTCACATTTTATGCTAGAGTTGTTATGCTTTTTAGGTAGTTGTCTCTTGCTCCAAGCAGGTATTGTAGCTGGTCGTGATAATGGCAGTAATTGGATCTTTTGTTTTATTCTTCCCACAGGAAGAAGAGTAGTGTGTCTAGATCAGTGTTTCTCAACCTTTTTTCATTTCTTATGTATTGTTAAGTTATGAACAATCTTGAGGCACCCTTTAGAATTATGAACCATCTCAAAGCACCCCATTCTAAAATGTAAAAAACTATCCTAATAGTTTTACCCAAAGCAGCAACACCCACACATGTAGGACATCCAACGTTAGATCTGATTTTATTCTTTCAAAGCAAATACACTTTTGCTCACTGATATTGATTAGTATTCCAAGTTTTCTCTTCTCCCTCGGTTTCTCTCTATCACTCAGCTAATTTGACCGCATTACTAACAGAGATGGGCAGGGGAGGGTAAAACATGGATGCTGTGCAGGCGACCGACATCCTCCATATCAACTGATGGTGTCATTGGTGGTTAGGACGCCGGTGACTAGAAGGTTGTATTAGTGCACAGTGAAAACTATGGCTTTGTGTAACTAAACACTTCTGAAGAAACTTCAAGGCACCCTGGTTGAAAAACGCTGGTCTAGAGTAAACATCTTTTGGGAGGCAAATCAACAGAATGCACTTCTTGTTTTGTTTGAAAATAGAAATAATCACCTTTGATTCCACTGGTCCAAGTTCATACTACCACACAGGCATTAGGTCATTCTTAGCCATTTCTGAAATATACTTATTAATAGAACAATGTCAAACGCTGTATCGTCACATCTGCATTTCTCATTATACAAGTTGGTCTTATTTGTAGGAACCCCAGGCACTGCTTGTAATTTCAGTCATTTTTTCCTTTAGAATAGCTCAATCCAATTATCAAGAGGTAAAATTGTTAGAATATTACTAGCCTGCCTACCCACTTGAAGCAGTAGTAAAAAAAAAAAAAAACTGGTCCCCCCGCATGGCAATGTCATAGTGTGCTAGTATGCACTGCATACTAGCACAGTAGCACATTATGACAGATTAACCTGGGAAATGGATCCCTCCAGTGGCGCCCTGTCACCCCCTGACAGGGAATCCATCTTCACCTGGTTTTCCTTCTGAGTTCACTGGCTCTTGCCCTTTGAATGGCCGGCCTGCGATGATGTCACTTCTGCGCATGTGCACAGGAGTCAGGGCCGTGGCATGGCTTTCTCAATACACAGCATGCCATCCATTGAGAGTGCAGTGTGCATGCATTAGTGACATCACTGGAGTCTTCATATGTAAATATCTATTAAACAGCGCACTTTTAGGAGATATTTACTGTACCTACAGGTTAGACTTATTATAGGCTTATCTGTAGGTACAAAACAACAAAGGGAGTTTACTACCACTTTAATATGTAGCATCAATGAGGAAAAAAGAAGCAATGATGGCTGCATTGTTTTTCTTCTTTAGGCTTTCTTTCTTCTGCTTTCATCTGGTGATCCAGTTAGTGAGTCTGTTTTTCAAAATAAAAGCTTTTACAGCTACATGGATAAGAGCGATCATTTAACACTGACAGGAGTGCCGAAAATGATTTGCTTTTATATATGTAAAAACCTTTATCCCAAAAGGATAAAAACTTTGCTGTAAGGCTCCATTCACACTGGGCATTTTAATAGCGCTGGTAACGTTAGCTGTGTAAAGTCACGTTAAAAATTTGAGTTTTTCAGCATTTTTGTTAGCATTTTTGCATTGGCATTTAGCAGCTTTTTTTGCATTTTTCCGCATTTGCGTTTTTTAGCGGGTTCTTTTTACAAAATTTTTTTTTTTTTTTTGCTCAAAAAAATGTTCAAAAAGGCCGGTTTGCTGTGATTTACCGTGTTTTAAACGCACCTGCCAAAAAACATTGATTACAGTCTATGTGTGTATGGACACATAGGATAACATGCTGGGGAGTTTACTGGCTGTAGTTCAAAACAGCAACTGTAAAAACGTCCAGTGTGCATGAGTACTAATTGATTATAAATTATTATCTGGAGTTTAGCTTCAGTTCATTACTGATAATAAATCTGCTAGTCCTCCCAACACCCCTCCCCCGAGACTGCTTATGCTGCTGTCCAAATCTGCCCCCTGTGTGCCTTCATCCAGAGTGGAGGCACTCTAATACAGGAGGTGTGTTACTGGCCAAATCACCAGGGGAAAACAGAGGGGGAAAAAGCTTAAAAACGAAAACCAAGGCTGCCACCACATCTATTGATTAGAAAGTTACAATATAATTAATTTTTTGTTTTGCGCTTAATGCTGTTTTATTGAAGACCTGCTAAATCGTTGAAAATTAAATTGACAATAAATAATATCCTTGTTCTCCAAAAATCTGCCATACACATCCACTACTTGATGGTCCTGTAGTCTATTTTTCATGAAATCATTCCTTACTGTGTTTTTTTTCCCCCTCATAACATCATGCACGAGCTCCTCAACCTTTCCTTTTCCCCATTTGTTTCTATTTCTTTGGAACGAGCAATGCACTATTAGTGGTAGTCATTTACACCACTCTATGCACACCACAGATCCCGTAGACTATCTTGGGATCGAGCAAAAGAGGATGGCTATGTTCCTATATACAGTGGGACAATGGAGAATGAACGTGTCCACAGATAACATCAGCAAAAAAAAAAAAAGAAAGGAATTTGGAGGAGACTTAGAGCAATAGAAAGTGCACATCTGAGTAAAGAATACATACCTGAATAGAATACTATTTTTTCAACAGCTTTTTGTCACTTTAAATACCAACCACACACATATACATACCATGTAGTAAATTTCAAGTCCTGAGCTACTAGCCAGGCCTTAAGAGTTACTTTCCACCAGTTGCATCGCCCAGCCCTTACCCTGCACCTCACCTAATTCCACCCCTAAACACGCTCTCGTAAATTATATCAGCTGCCCCATCAGAGTCCCCTTTTACATCAGGTGTCCCATCAGAGTCCCCCTTTACATCAGGTGTCCCATCACAGACCCCCTTTACATCAGGTGTCTCCATCACAGACTCCCTTTACATCAAGTGTCTCCATTACAGACCCCCTTTACATCAACTGTCTCCATCACAGACCCCCTTTACATTAGGTGTCTTCTTCACAGACCCCCTTTACATTAGGTGTCTCCATCACAGACCCTCTTTAAATCATGTGTTTCCATTGTAGTCCTCCCCTTACATCAGATGTCCCCACATGGGACCAACTACTACCTCACAAAACTAAACTTTCTTGGCAGCAGTCATATTTTTGGAAGGAAGATGGGAGAGAATTTTTGGAAGGAAGAAAGGAGGAAAGGAAGGAAGGGGAGGGAGGGAATGGCTGGAGAAAGGAAGAAAGGGAGGGAATGGAGGAAGGAAGGGAATGGATGGATGAAGGAAGGAAGGGTTGTAGGGAAGGAGGAAGGAAGGGAGGGAGTTAAGGAACAGAGGGAGAGAATAGATGAAGGAAGGGAGAAAATGGAAGGAATGAAGGGAGGGAATAGAGGGAATGAAGGGGAGGAAGAAAGGGAAGGAATGAAAGGAGGGAGGGAATGGAGGAAGGAAAAGGAGGGAGAGAATGGAGGAAGGAAGAGAGGGGAGGATGAAGGGAGGGAAGAAAGGAAGGAGGGGACGAAGGCTGGAATCACATGGATGGCCCCGGACTCACATGGATGGCCCCCCGGCTCACTGGCTCAGTCAGAAGCATTGCAAAGCTGTCGGCTGCTCTGTTTACAATTTCCCATCCACACATCTTCTTAGAAACTGCACAGACTGGGGTGTGACAGGGCACAGGGATAGACAGAGCAGATCAAGCCTCTCTATTTCCTATTGGTGTGGAGGATGGAGAGAGGGGCTGGGCACTAAGGAGCACACAGGGGGGCCAAGAAGGAGAAATCCGATTGACAGTCAGGGTGATCAGTGCAGTGGTGGGGACAGTTACAAGCACCAGTCTCCCTGTATGGCTTTCAATGAAGCAGCTGGAAGCTACTTCCCTCCTCTCGCTCCCTCGGCTTTCAGCTGCTTCTTTGAAAGCCACACAGGGAGATTGGTGCTTTTATCTGCCCTCACTGCTGCATCGATCATCCCCAGCTGTCAATTTCACTTGCTGCAGTCTGGACACACTCGCCATTGCGAGCAGGCAAGTGGAAATTTTGATTTGTGTTTGTATGTATATATATATATGTGTGTGTGTATATGTGTGTATATATATATACACACACACACACACACACACACACACACACACACACACACACACACACACTATATTGCCAAGAGTATTGGGACACCCCTCCAAATCATTGGATTCAGCAGTTTCAATCATCTCCATGGCCACAGATGTATAAAATCAAGCACCTAGGTATACAGACTTCTTTTACAAACATTTGTGAAAGACTAGGTCGCTCTCAGGAGTTCAGTGAATTCAAGGGTGATACATGATAGGTTGCCACCTGTGCAGTAAGTCCATCTGTGAAATTTCCTTGCTATCAAATATTCCATGGTCAACTGGTGGTATTATAACAAAATGGAAGCAACTGGGAACAACAGCAACTCAGCCATGAAATGGTAGGCCATGTAAAATGAAAGAGCGAGGTTAGCGCATGCTGAAGTGCACAGTGTGCAGAAGTCGCCAACTGTCTGCAGAGTCAATAGCTAAAGATGTCCAAACTTCATGCAGCCTTCAGATTAGTACAATAACAGTGCATAGAGAGCTTAATGGAATTGGTTTCCATGGCCAAGCAGCTGCATCCAACTCTTACATCACCGAATGCAATGCAACGCGTTGGATGCAGTGGTGTAAAGCATACCGCCAGTGGACTCTAGAGCAGTGATGACTTGTTCTCTGGGGTGACCAATCATGCTTCTCCGTCTGGCAATCTGATGGATGTGTCTGGGTTTGGAGGTTAGCCAGGAGAATGGTACTTGCTTGACTACATTGTGCCAAGTGTAAAGTTTGGTGGAGGGGGGATTATGGTGTGGGGTAGTTTTTCAGGGGTTGGACTTGGCCCCTTAGCTCCAGTGAAGGGAACTCTTAAGGCATCAGCATACCAAGACATTTTGGACAATTTCATGCTCCCAACTTTGTGGGAACAGTTTGGGGATAGTCCTTCCTGTTCCAACATGACTGCTCACCAGTGCACAAAGCAAGGTCCATAAAGACATGGATGAGCGAGTTTGGGGTGGAGAAACTTGACTGGTCTACACCTTAACCCAGTAGAACATCTTGGGGATGAATTAGAGCGGAGACTGCGAGCCAGGCCTTCTCGTCCAACATCAGTGCCTGATCTCACAAATGTGCTTCTGGAAGAATGGTCAAACATTCCCATAGACACACTCGTAAACCTTGTGGATAGCCTTCCCAGAACACTTGAAGCTGCAAAGGGTGGGCCAACTCAATATTGAAACCTATGAGTAGGATGCCATTAAAGTTCATGTGCATGTAAAGTCAGGCATCCCAATACTTTTGGCAACATAGTGTATGTATATGTATAGCCTTGCTTAGAAACAGGTTGAATAGATTTTCAAACTATGTCATTTCTCATCATAATCCCCTTTCAAATCTATGCACTTATTCCATCAATGTTCCAATGCCATAGTGCCAGTTCTGTAGACGGTTTCCTCCTGGTCTACAAAAACTGTGCTACAGCACGTATAACCTCTGTTGAAGAAAATCAGGTTTCACTGAGAGGGCTTTTGAGCTTGGGGAAGAGATGGAGGTCCAGAGGTGCTAGATCTGGTGAATATGGTGGGTGGAGTTTTAATTTGATGTAGTTAGTCCATCGATATTCCAATGCCATAGTGCCAGTTTTGTAGATGGTTTCCTCCTGGTCTGCAAAAACTGTGTTACAGCACGTATAACCTCCTCTGTTGAAGAAAATTTGGTTCCACCATGATGGCTTTTGAGCTTTGGGAAGAGGTGAAATTCCAAAGGTGCTAGATCTGGTGAATATGGTAGGTGGGGTATTAATTCAAAGCCACACTGATGACTTGTTGCTGTTGTGTGAGTGTGAGGCCGAGCATTGTTATGGTGGAAGAGCACACCTTTTGTCAGCATACCAGGCCTTTTGGATTTTATTTCCTCAAGAAGTTGGGTTAGAAAATTAATGTCCATGTATGGTCTGGCCATTTGAAAGGCGTTCACCAACAATATGCCTTTACAATCACAAAATACAGAGGCAATCACTTTTCCAGTGGACGATACAGACATGGCTTTTCTTTGGAGGTGGTTTACTGTGATTCTTCCACTGTTTTGATTGATTGTTGTTTGGACTTGTGCTGATAAGAGTGGACTCATGTTTCATCAGTGGTTACAAAGCATTCAATGAAGTTTGCAGGATCATCTTGAAAACGAACTAACAAAGTAGATGATGTCTGAAAAGACACACGTCGTTGGTCAGTAGTCAAAAGCCTGGGTACCCATCTTGCAGAAACTTTCACCATGCCCAAGTCACCTTGTAAAATGTTGTGCACTTGTTCTTATGAGATTGCCCATAGTCTCAGTTATCTTATTATATTCAGTCCTCTCTCTGACATTACCATGTCATGGATGCAATTAATATTTTTATCAGTAGTTGCACTTGATAGCATTCCACTGTGAGGATCATCTTCAGTGCTATCTCTCCCACATTTAATTTCTGCTGCCCAGTTTTTGTTTGTTGGATATGATGGTCAAGATGTCCCCAAAGTTTTTGACATGTCCTTTTAGGTATCCTTGAGGGTTAAGCTTTTTTAAGAGGTTTTCTAGTATCACTGCTTGATTCTCAAACTTCTCCATTTTCAAAAATGTGGTATGTAGACTCTAATAAGGTCCCCGGAACGGTGTAAATCGTAGACATATTACTACTAAAACGCACATACAACAGACACTTTTCAATCCACCTATCCATATATATTTAACATACCACATCTGTAATATTTCTGAGTATATACCCCTCAATTTGCTTTTTTTTAATGCTGCAGCCAATGCTGCTGAATCCGAAAGATGAACTGTTTGTTAATTACACAAATTTACCTTTGCGTAGCTACGCCAAAATACATGTTACTTTGGTGCTTTTCAAAGAAAAATATTTTCCCTGCATAATGCAATATGCATTTCATATTTTTAGCAATGGTGTGATGTTTTCTAAGGTTCGGTGTCTGAATGCCAGTGTCCTAGGTTTGGCTGCAGTTTGCTATCTTGCAGGCAAAGGGGTTGGTATACTAAAGGCAAATGCTGTTCACTTTGTAAGGGAATTTTCCTATTAGCCTTAGCGAATGTGATGAAAAATTCATTATGCAAATAATACCCAATCGCATGTAAAGGGAAAAAAAACCCTGTATTTTTGTTTACACTTGATTGGATGAAAGATGTCAGCAGAAGTTCACATGTAGTCATGTAAGCAGTGTGTGTTTGGTAAAGCTTGCTTGTCAGAGCATGCAATTGATATTAAGGTAAAGGTACACTTTGATTTAGTCTTGCTGTGTGTATGTTTTATTGTGGGGTAGAGAAAGTGACACTGATTAGTAAAAGGGTGAGCTTGCCTTTCTTTCAGTTTGTCAGTTTTTTCCTAAAGACCTGCCGGAGAAGAAAGGGCAATTAATAGGCTTGAAGTCATTTCCGATGTGTCAGTATTTCTGCCTTGCTTCCAAGTGATAATGTTCAGTGGCTTGAGACCTCACGGGAGCCTTCCATCTTATTAACTTGTCTAAGGAGACACAGTGAGTGGGGACAGCATGGGCCAGTGGTTGACATAAAATAAAGATTTGTGTAGTGGAGAGCCATAAACACTGGGGTGAAATGAGGGAAAGCATAAATGTATAGCAGTAGAAACAACAATGGAAAGGAGATTTTCATTTGCCAACTGGGCAATACCATTTATAGCTTTTTTTTTTTTGTTTGTTTTTTTGCTATGCTGCTTACAATTTGTGTCATGATGATGATATAGTGAATAAAACTAATGGTGTCTATGGTCTAGCTCAATGGACTCAAGTTCTTTAAAACAAATTCTAGCTGTAATTGCTAGCATACCATATTTGTATCTTTGAGTACATCTATAACATTGTTGATTTCCACTTAAGATAAAGATTCTTGACTTATTGGAGAGAAGGAATCAGAGCACCCAGTCAGCAGATTAGCACTAATTTACTAGACAAGCTGAGTGCTCGCACTCTGCACATTAAAGTGATAATAAAGATAATTTTTTCTCAATAAAATAACAAACATGTCTTACTTCCCTGCTCTGTGCAATGGTTTTGCACAGAGCAGCCGTAAGGCTCCTCCCTCCTCTATTGCTCACTGGTTTAGACCAACAGCAACAGGAGCCAATGGCTTCCGCTGCTCTCAGCCAAGCCTGTGAGAGCTGGGAGAGGGGAGAAGAGCTGCTGCAGATCTGCACAGCGCTGGACTAACATCTGGTTCAGGTGAGCATTTGGTGAGGGGCAACTGCATGTGAAATGTTTTTTACCTTAATTCAGAGAATGCAAAAAAAAAAAAAAACACTTTAAAGTCTACATGAGGAAAACAAGTCCACCTTTTTGCACCCAGTATACCCTTAAAAGGTTAAACAGTGATGATTTATGTTACCCACAGAGGTAACATGATTGCCCAATACAGCCATCTACAGTCGGATTTGGCAACAATTGTATGTCTGCACATACTCCCGAACTTTTCCAAACTTTCTCTGATTATCTTTTCTTTTGGAAGAATTTATTAACCTGGTAGAAGTTTCCAGGGAAAATGCTTATATTTTTTTTATCCACGGGAAGCTTTAAGCCTAGTACACACTATGAGAAAATTGAATTAACGATTGATTTTCCAAGTATGTATAGTGATGTAAACGAGAATATTAGCTTCTTGAATGACAAAGGAACACGTAACTACATACTAATGCAGCATAATTGTTGTCACAGAAAAAAAAATTGCTACTATTCACTGTTTGTAGCTCTTTAATGATCCAGTATATGAAAGTTCTTTCTTGTGTTTGATTTATATTTTCCTTGCCATCTTCTTCTGGGTCATTCTTTTTCCGATCATGTGAGGTATTTTGTATTTGATAATTTCTGTACGATTACTGTACAGATCAGACGTTATGTTAACAAACGATAAATCTTTTCTAACTTGCACCTTTTTGCTTTTTTAATGTTTTTTTTTTTTTCATCTGAACATTTGGAGTTGGCTGTTGAAAGCACTTTACTAATGAAGAGATAATTGGCTGAGCGTAACTCATGCAGACATTTTCATCTGATTTTCTTATTGTGTGTACTGGCCGTCAGCCCCCTGCTTCCACTTACATAAGCTTAAAGTGGAGCTCCACCCAAAAGGGGAAGTTCCACTTTAAGCCTTTGTCCCCCGCTCCCCATTAAGGATTGGCACATTTGGGTACCCGAATTTGACAGGTACTCCCTCCCACTTTTGCTGCAATCGCCTTGGCAATCGGAAGCAGAGATTTTTCCCCCCCCTCTCCCCGTAGTCTTCTGGGACACGTGACAGGTCCCAGAAGACTACGGGGCCATTCACAAAGCGCATGCGCAGTGGGCACCTGGCTGTAAAGCCATAAGCTTTCACAGTTGGGTGCCCACACTGAAGATGCTGGCGCCGGGGAGAGAAAATAGCTGGTGAAACCAGCGGTGGTGAAGACACCGCTGGACCGAGGGACAGGTAAGTGTCTGTATTTTAAAAGTCGGCAGCTACTGATTTTGTAGCTGCTGACTTCTATTTTATTTTTTTCAGCTGGAATTCCGCTGTTACCTTATTCCAGGTTTACTGGGCAGATGCAGACTTTTGGATACTCTAGGTCCACATCCCCATAGCAAAGGGGACTGACTTGAAGATTGAATACAGCAGCGCTAGTTTAAGAAGTAGAAAATACCAGCAACAACTATTGTTAAAGTGATTGGTGACGTTGGAAAAGTTGATGGGCTGTTGAGTGAGCTTTTGAATCTATGGTATCATTCATTTTATTTATGTATTTATTTATTTAGAATATCTGGGGGGGGGGGTTTAGAAGAGGAAAAAAAACACAAACAAAAATGTAACCCTTTTGAAGAGTATAAAAGCATGGAACACAGCAGCTGCATGCTGCATCTGGCTATGAGTGACCCACTAATAGCAGGTGGCTAGATTATAAATTCAGTGTATTTTATGATTTTGCAATGCCCACAGTTGTTCAACTATATATAAACTGCTGACTGAGCTCCTCTTGGTCTCAATTCTTCATTTATATGTCTGAATGTTTCTTGACCTTTAAAACTAAAGTGGATAAAAACTACTGTCAGGCTGCAGTTATTCTCATCTTTGTGAACAGATTCTGGCCAATCCTCAAACCAGTGTTTACAAATGTTTTTTCCCCAGTATAAGTACATATATTGTATGTTTGTGTGTGTGTATGTCTGTATATATATATATATATATATATATATATATATGTGTGTGTGTGTGTGTGTGTGTGTGTGTGTGTTTGTGTATATATATATATATATATATATATATATACACACACAAAATACACATAATATAAAAAGTAATTGATTGTAAACATCTTGCAGCGATAACTGTGTTTATTTTTCCTTCTGGAGGAGAAATCATTTCACAAATAAAATAATAAATAAAGTTGTCAGTTAGCATCTCAGGGGGAAGAGGATTCTGGGAATTACCATGAAGCCTTACATCCAGCTAAAATTTAGCCGTCACAGTCGACCACATAGATTGCGACTTCTGATTTCAAGAGGGAAGCACTATACTTGAGTCAGAGCTGGATGCATCTGTTCTTCCAGGATGACATTTAAAATCTTTTGAACTGTATCATATTTCCAGTCATGATTCATGACACAGGGCTACGATCTGGTGGTGCAAGAATGCATGCTCCTTGCGTGTCCTTCATGCACTTTTGCTTCTGGAAAGCTGCATAAGTATTTATGTGGTGGGGCATTTGGCAGGAACATTTTTAGACTTTGTTATAATTCTTTTATTCTGGAGCAAATCTTGTGGTAGATGCTTTCAACTATAAAATAGCATTTGAATTGTGAAAGCACTTTAAAAATGAACACTGCTTCCTCCAATATTCTGATATTTTTTTTGTAAAATGGGAGTTACTGTAACTGTCTATAGTAATGTGAACACCATATTGTCTATTGTATATTTGTACAGCAGAAGCTTTTTTCACATTTTATTTAGTAAAGGACCTTTTTATATCCCCTCTCTGTGAAGATTACAGTGTAGTCTTTTTAACATAGCTACATGGCAAAAAATTACCTTGCTCCTTATTAAGATGGCCATACACATATAGATTTTCATTTGAGAATTTTCTCTTCAAGAATATTTGTTTGATTTTGTAATCATTAGTGGGGTCAAATCGATGTTTATTTTCGACTGCAGTGACAGGAAAATTCAAAGGGCCAGGAAGGAAAATCTTTCTTGATCAAACATATTTTCGACCAGTATATGTGGTTATCGTTCAGAAATTACATTCATTTTAAACTCGAATGTTAAAAGCAAAAGACAATTTTTGAACAAAATTTGTCCATCCACCGAGTATTCAAAGAATTTTCGTACGAATATCCTCGCCTGAAAATCTACACGTGTATGGTCAGCTTTAGACTGGGTGCATTCTATTAGTAAGCCCGAGTACATAAGAGGTGTTCATGAGATAAACATATCCTTTGTATGCACTACTTCAGAAGTACTATATATAATTCAAATAAATAATGTACTATACAAGGGTGTATGTATATGATAGTCTTTCAAACATTTTGCATCAGTTTCAATCAAAGCTGAAAGGTATGCCCAGTCCTCCTCAGTACTAATTTCTAAGAGAAGCCATAGATGATTCAATTTTCTTTCCTTCCACCTCGATTCCCCCATTAACACAGTCATTGTTGATGGGGGAATCCCTCCTGCAGTGCTATTGTGTTCTGCCAGCACGGATCCTTCCCAGCCAACAAAACATGATTACTGCTAGCAGCTATAGCTGCTGGCAGTAGTCGCATGTAAAAAAAGATGGATCGAATCTCAGCCGGTCCCTGCTGAATTGGATGTGAATAGATTCATCTATGGCCAACTTTACTTTTGTTCCACATTTAAACTAGCTGAACTAACTGTAGCCAAATAATGGTGGTGAAATACGTTTCCACTTCATTCTAGAAAGTAGCTGACACTAAGCCAAACTAGGTAAGCAACAGGGATATTAAACAACTAAGCTGTTAATCTTAAGTGTACTATTGGTCCAGTTATTTTTTTTTAAGAAAATTGCATGTAGGCTCCTTGGCCCACAATTACCTTTTTTGGTATCCCTGAACAGGCATTTAGGGAATAATTAAAAAAAAATGATCATTCTGAATATGATAAAGATGTTGTTACTTATATTCTTCATTCTCAGTCTTCACAGATTGAAAAGGTAGTCATGAGATGCATCATAAATTGTGCCCAGGCAAAGCATTTTTAATGGAATTCTTATTATTGTGAGTCCCACCATCCATAGTGTTTTTGTTTCTGCCTTTGGCCACACAGTCAGCATGTGTGTGCCCTCCGTTTACAACTGCTGTGTTGTAATGCTTGGTTTGATCTGGGATCTCTTCTGATTAGATGGCCAGGGATTGGTCTGTTCAGCTATTCTCTGTTTGGCAGACCAGCAGAAGTCTACAAATCTGAGTAATCCCTTCAGTGTCACACAGCGTCTGTTACAATGCGGGAATGAAGAGAATTACAGACTCATTTCTCTCGTTTATTCTGACAGCTGTACATGAGCGCCTTGAGTGACATTGATTATAATTGATGAGTTTTGACCTTCAGGAAAGGCACTTGCTTACCATAAAGCTGTATTCATTTTGTCTGCTGTTTTTTGCTGTTATGAAAGATGCAGTCATGCTGACAAGTAAGTCACTTAAAAATGTTTTTTGCAACTTTTTTCTTCAGCAAGATGGCAATTAAATTATATTCTTTAAACCTCCTGCAGAATGTCATTTAGAGCCTATCTGAACACAATTTTTAACGCTGTGTTTGAACCAGCAATAGTAGAGATTCTTGATGTACCTTATAAATGCATACATGTGCATTTGAAAATGCAAAATGACACAAGTGAATAGGGCATCTTTTTTTCTGTATGTTTGTGTAAACAATAGATGGGCTTCCTTGTTGGATTCAAATCCTTTCCCGACAGCTAGAGGAAGCATTGCCACACCTACTTGAGTTACAGAGTGAAGCACGTCTAGTGCAGGTGGAGCCTAGGTGGGCTGTCATATGGACTTTATATGTTCCTCTACACACAAGTACTTAGAGTATAATTTTAATGGGCATCCATGTTTTAGATTTACAGGGGTATTGGGTATAGAGTTGGCATTATAAATCACTCAGTTTATTTCCAGCAGTATTAAAGTATATGTAAACCCTCAGTTTAAAATAGAAATGAAAGGCAAAACATTTATGTATAGATATAAAAAAAAAACATAATCACCCTTTTTCCCCTTTTCTATAAGTGATTACATACCCTCTGTTCTCAGTTGCATAAGAGCTAGGGGATGAGAAAAAGCAGGGCACTGGTCTTCCCAGAGAATAGTTGTGCAGGGGAGGTGTGTCAGCACAAGTGTGATAATTGGAGGAGAGCACGCTGAGTTTCCAACACATCCAAAACACTAACCATGGTTTGCTCTCCTGTCTAGTGCGGTCAGTTTTTAATAGGAAAGCAAAGGGACTGACAGAAACGCCAGTGATTTTATACAAAGGAAGCAATACAAAAAGAACAGGATACATTTTAATACTAGTACATGGTACATCCGGCACATATAAGGAATATGAAATGTTGGGTTTACATATTCTTTAAATCAGCTGCTTTCTAGCTGAAAATGCAAAGAACAGCTGTAAAATACTTGCCAAAACCAGTACCCATCCAGGTCCAAGCATCCTTCTGATATCCCACTATTCCTGTTCTGTCCATTGCAAGGACCAGGTTGTGCATGAGGTAGGTGGGATCTCAATGTGGACAGATTGTTTATGAGGTGAATTAGACCTCAGCAGTGGTGGGGAACTGTTGAGTATTGGAACCCAGTGGTAGATTGGTCCAGCTACCAGGTAAGTATTTCAGGATATTAATTTAAGTGGAATTCCAGCTTACACCTAACTAGCGTTAAAGCTATCCCCTCCCCCTCCTAACACCCATGCTTACTAACCAAAAAGATGTAAGAAAGATGTATGTCCTTAACTTTTCTTAGGCTGCTCTAGTCCAGTCACATGATCTCCCCTGTGCCAGTCAATGTTGGCTGCAGGGGAGAGGAGAGAGCACACTTACATTGGCTAATAAAGCCTGGAGCAGTGGCATCATCTATAGAGTCCAATGGCTCATCCCTTGTTGGTGTTTCCTCCTCTCCTCTGAAGTCATGTTGGCTGACATATGAGCCGGATCCGGTAACCGGCCACCAATGGCCTGAAAATAGGTAAGTATATACATAGTTAGCATGGATGTTAAGCGGGGGTAGGGGACAATACTAAAGCTAGTTAGGCGAAAGCTGGAATTTAACTTTTGCTTTTCCAGTTAGAGAGCAGCAAGGGGAAAGTGGCAGCCCTTATGTCACACTTTGACTTCAGGTCAATTTTTTTTTCAGTCAGCAAAATAGTTTATTGAAACAAAAATTTAACATACAGAAAAAAAGGACCAAATATTCAAGGTTCCACAGTACAGTGTCTATATACGACTCAGGACAATTACACAATACACTAAGACAGTCCCGCAATTGTCCATCCAGCTACCCATAAAAAAGTATAAGAGAGAAGCTATACAGAATTTCAAACAAACAACCTATCCAAAACCAGATGCACCGGTGCAACCAGCTCCCCTATACTTTATTAAACTTAGTGAAGCATCCCCAATGTTGAAAAATAACTTGCTCATAGCTGAGAGTAATGCCCATATGCTCCACCGACTCTTTAAAAGTGGGAGGGGAAGTACTCTTCCAATGTAACAATATCACTTTACGGGCCTGAAACAAGGCTCTAACAACGGCCTCGCCCGTAAACTGATCCATTACCACATCATCAATAATACCTATAAGATACAGTGAGTCCAGAGGAAGAGTAGTAAGAAAAACTTGGTTAATGGTATTAAATACTGCCTCACAATACCTATGCAGTTTGGGGCAATGCCACAGCATATGGAACAGTGTGGCATGATCCCTGCTACATTTAGGACAAATCGGATTGGCGAGAAAGCCCATTTTGGGCATTCGCATTGGAGTGTAGTGCGACTTTAGGTCAATCTTAAGAGACTGGAAACAAAGCTGTTGGTTTTCTTTTCACTTAAATCAGCAGCTAGTACTATTTGCAATTGTCATGAACATGTACTTGACTTGACTTTTTTTTACAGCATTCAGTTCCCAGTGGGACAAAGTAACAGTTTCTCTAATCGTCCTAGATGCCTTGTAATGTTAGCTATAATGTTTGACAGGTTAACACCCGCCCCCACCTTGGTGCGCAGCCACCTGACTGCCACCACATCTAGTATACTGACGGCTTCTTTGCTATTGAGTGCTTGTCTCCAGCTCCCAGCTTTTGTCCAAAGGAAAGCACCAGCACAAGGAATGCAGAAGGAGTTGAGGCTGAAACACCTGACCATCCTCTGCATTCTTCTTGCTGGTGCTTGCCTGGAGACAAAGGCTCGGTAGCAAAGCAGCCATCTTTGTGCTAGCTGCTGTGTTGGACATCCTTGCACCAAGGATGGGGGGGCTGTCCATCATTATTATTATTATTATTATTATACAGGATTTATATAGCACCAACAGTTTGCTCAGTGCTTTACAATATAACGGGAGACAATACAGCAACAATACAGTTCAATACAAGAGGGAAAGGAGGGCTCTGCTCCCTGGAGCTTACAATCTAAGAGGTAGCATTAGCAGCTAATGCTCCAACATAGCAGCTAGCATTACAGGGCAACTAGTACTAAATATATGATGTCCCATCAGTAACTGAATACTGTTAGAAGTACAAAAAAAAGTGATGCTTCTACATTGGGCAGCACAGTAACTAAATGGTTAGCACTTTCGCCTGGCAGTACTAGGGTCGTTGGTTCAAATCCCAGCCACAGCACCTCCTGCCTGGAGTTTGCAAATTGATGGCACTATATAAGTACCTGGTATAATAATAATTAGGACACGTTTTGTGTGTAAAGCCATCTTGTGGGAAAAACATAATTTCTTTATCAATAGCTGCTAATAATAGGCACTACAAAGAAAATGCTGATTTAATTTGTGACCTAGAAAAGGGTGGAACAGCTCATTTTGGACAGATACATTCTCTGATTTTCATGGTGAAATCCATGGCTGAGCATGTATCATCTTGGTAAAAGAATTAGTGAGATGCATGCTAGTAACTCACTCAAACATTTCAATCCACTTTGTGACTTTAATTATAATGTCCTCAGCAGTTCTCATTCAGCATGGTAACAATGTAGTTGGGTTCTACATGTGAAAACTTTTTATTGTCCATGTGGTAAGGATGCCATTAACATAACATAAATGCTATGCAAATACTGCTGAGTTTTGTTTTCCCAGAGCTAGACTAAACCCTAGTACACGTAATGAGAAAATTGGACGAAGAATACCAATATTGAAGCAATCATCCAATAATCTGATCGTTGGTACACAGCTTTAGAGAGCCGTCACGACAGTTCATGCAAATTTATCTGAGGGGACAAGCATGAAAATGTTTCTCGTACGATACCAGAATGAGCGATTTTTTGTTTTAATCAGTACAGTATTTGTAAAAAAAAAATGATTAACAAAGACCGTGCATGCCCAAAAAGGAAAGAATACATTACATCACTTGAAGTTGTATTCTCTTTTACGAGAATTTTCGTAACTTTAGTAACCACTTCATTTTCAATATGAGACTAGCATGCAAAAAAACTAGATGATCATTCCTTTGATATTCTCATTGTGTGTACTAGACTTATGACCAAGCAGAACCTTAGGCAGTAGCTTTAAATTGCTGTAATAATCCTCATAGCCTAATAGACTGTAAGCTCTTCTACCTTTTCTGGCTCACTCTGTCTGACAGATTATAAAGTCTTAACCTGTGAAGCCTTTATACTGTATATGTTAATATACTATAAGGTCTTATAACCTTTGTATTTCTTTCTTATATTTTGAACACATTTTAAAAATCTTCTGTATATAGAGTAGTGGGCCCTTAAAAAATTACCTATAAGCCATCTCTTTTAACAAACTTCCCATACATCCTTAGTCCTAGTCAACAGCAATATATACTATATTGCCAAATTTATTGGGATGCCTGCCTTTACATGCACATGAACTTTAATAGCATCCCAGTCTTAGTATGTAGGGTTCAATATTGAGTTTGCCCACCCTTTGCAGCTATAACAGCTCCAGTTTCTCTGGGAAGGCTGTCCACAAGGCTTAGGAGTGTGTCTATGGGAATGTCTGACCATTCTTCCAGAAGCGCATTTGTAAGGTGATGTCGGACAAGAAGGCCTGGCTCACAGTCTCTGCTCTAATTCATCCCAAAGGTGTTCTATTGGGTTGAGGTCAGGACTCTGTGCAGGCTAGTCAAGTTTTTCCACCTCATACTCGCTCATCCATTTCTTAATGGACCTTTCTTTGTGCACTGGTGCGCAGTCATGTTGGAACAGGAAGGGTCATCCCCAAACTGTTCCCACAAAGTTAGGAGCATGAAATTGTCCAAAATGTCTTGGTATACTGACACCTTAAGAGTTTCCTTCACTGGAACTAAGGGGTCAAGCCCAACCCCTGAAAAACAACCCCACACCATAATCCCCCCTCCACCAAACTTTACATTTGGCACAATGCAGTCAGGCAAGTACCGTTCTCCTGCCAACCGCCAAACCCAGACACATCCATCGGATTGCCAGACAGAGAAGCGTGATTCGTCACTCCAGAGAACACATCTCCACTACTCTAGAGTCCAGTGGTGGTGTGCTTTACACTACTGCATCCGACGCTTTGCATTGCACTTAGCTATGTAAGGCTTGGATGCAGCTGCTTGGCCATGGAAACCCATTCCATGAACATCTCTCAGCACTGTTCTTGTGCTAATATGAAGGCCACATGACGTTTGGAGGTCTTTAGCTATTGACTCTGCATACAATTGGCGACTTTTGAGCACTGTGTGCTTCAGCATGCACTGACTCTGCTCTGTCATTTTATGTGGCCTACCACTTTGTGGCTGAGTTGCTGTTGTTCCCAGTTGCTTCCACTTTGTTATAATACCACTAACAGTTGACCGGGAAATATTTAGTAGCAAGGAAATATCACGGATGGACTTATTGCACAGGTGGCAACCTATCACGGTACCACATTTGAGTTCACTGAGCTCCTGAGAAGACCCATTTTTTCACAAATGTTTGTAGAAGCAGTCTGCATGCCTAGGTGCTTGATTTAATACACCTGTGGTCATGGAGTTTATTGGAACACCTGAATCCAATGATTTGGAGGGGTGTCCCAATACTTTTGACAATATAGTGTACGTAAATATACTGACCGATTGAGAGTGTTGTAGAGCTGCAGATGTTAGGTGCCATCACTTTACTTTAACCTAACGCCAGGATTTCTCATTTGTCTATTGTACATATTTTTGTGCCATAAATCAGATTCAGGCACACCTTTACTGAAAAAAAGAAAA
This sequence comes from Staurois parvus, assembly GCF_062004578.1. Classification (NCBI taxonomy): domain Eukaryota; kingdom Metazoa; phylum Chordata; class Amphibia; order Anura; family Ranidae; genus Staurois; species Staurois parvus. The sequence goes on from NW_028318002.1 coordinate 3,488,355, forward strand.
ATATTTTCCACATTTTATGCCAATTAAGCTGCATGTTATATATTTGTAAGAACATATAATGCATACCTGTTTTTTTATGTTCCACTCATTTATAATTTTCTCTCTCCGTGACATCTATCTTGCTGTCTGTAGAATAGATGGCAAGTACAAATGATCTATTTTTTTTCTACTTCGTAACAGTTTGAGGAGTACAAAGTGCTTCAGATTTCCACTTACTAGTGTAATGTACATGAGGAGGCTGGCTTGTACTAATGAGCAAAGAATTATAGTCATTCAAAACGCTTTTCAGTAATAAGTTATGAGAGGGGAAGCCGCAGGCATAACAGCTAATTGATATTTCTTTTTAATATTCAACACAAATTAAACTGCATCCCATAATCTTAAGGAGATCAGGCTAGACTTGTCTCTCTGCTTCAGCTTCTCTCTTCTGTGCATCTGAATGATAGACTTTATTTCCAGCAACTATTCTGGAAAGGAAATGCTAGATACTTCTCTGCTGTCTACATACTAACGTCATTTTTCCTAAAGGTAAATGGGGGACAGCATAATCTTCATAAAATTCTCAAAAAGCCTCATTATGTGAGGATAGAATTTAGAATCTGAAGTTTTGCCTTACAGTGTCGAGCTGTATCCTGGATTCTTCTTGCTAATTGCCTGCTGATTAGTTGAGAGACAGGCGCTGTTAATGTTGGCCTTGAAGATGAAATTATCTGCTAAGTCTTATGTCATCTCACAGGTGGCGAGATAGTGCAACACTTAAAAAAAAATGTTTATTTCTTTTTTTTTTTTTTATTGCTCTTTATTTTACACAAATGAATAAAAACAGATAGTATTTCATATAAACCCATGAAGGAGTCTGTTATTACGTTTCTTTTTATCCTGCACTGATATGCCTAGCTAGCGAGCGCAGGTGTTGAGGTTAATAGGAATGAATTTCCCAGTTGGCCATTTGCTGGAGGGATGCCTGGGAAGGCTGTATAGGTAGAGATGTGAAGTCAGAACAGAAATATACAGAAAAATAAAAAAATGGAAAAATGTTTGTTATTGTGTAACCCAAAAGCCGTTTTTCTTAAAATTATTTAAGAGAAGAAAGCCTAATTAACACTTTGTTCTGAAGTGTGATTGTCTGGTGTTGACAAAAGAAGTCTTTTTCCCATCAGTGCATCCATTAGTTTCTGTCTCGGAACTGCAAGCATTTTGTTTTTTTCTATTTTAACTGTAATTCAAAAGCATAATACATTGTTTAGTTCGGTAGTACTCAGCTTGTAACCTGCCAGCACATGGGGTTCAGCCAGTTTTGACTGATACTGTAACGATACCTTTGGGTGCCATTGAAAACTAATAAAACTGCAACATGTGCACAGTAGTGCATGCATTCATGTGTTGCAGTAATGCATTTTACTGTGCAAAAACACCAACACATAAACATAAACAGGATGTGTCACAATGTAATATACAAATAATAGCAAATTTGTGAAAATTAAGCTATTGTGTAGCCTTCCAAACATGTTGGGGGCAACACTTAAGGCTCCCTATATTTACTAAGTTGGCAACCACTGCTTAAAGGCATATATTGCACATATGTGCAGCTCGGTATGCATGACTTTCAATAAATTTTAAAGTTTCAGTATCTTTGAGACTAAATCTACACATAACAGGTGCTGCAATATAACCATTTTGTGTAACTTGAATTAGCTTGAAAAACTGAAGTAGCTCATATGAAGACAATGGCATTGCCATGTATTGTATGGGTAACATAGAAATCCATGGACAAACACTGCTTGGCTGTTTTTGTATGGAGAAACAAATTAGACTAAATGATATGTTTATATATCAAATGAAACTGCCACCAATAGTCATCTCCAGACAATTAGTAGTCTTTTTTAAAGGGGAGATTACATATTTAACATTTTTACTATGTAGATAAAGGTAAATGCTTCTTCCAAATGTGGCACTAGTTGGGAAAGTCTCTGTAACATTCATTAAAAGTGCATCTCTAAAGACATAAAGCACCTTCAATTTTTCCTCACATTATATTAACAATATGATCTAACAATTTTTCCCCATAGATCTCCAGGAAGTGGAAGTCTGCCACAGTCTTCTTTTGCATACAAAATTCTGGTTTTGGTCATTTAGTAGTCCATACTCAATCTCATTATCTCTTAAATTGGTCCAATTGGTTGCGGCTTTCAAAGTCTGTTTTTTTTTTTTCTTCAGATTTCATGCATTAATTTTATCCCCATAAAAGTGTTAATTATGAAGCGTGCTCAGTATGTTCAGAGTGCTTTGGAAAGCCCGGGCCTTAGGCTACACTTTAGTGGGCTAAATTTACATCTAAATGTTTTACTCTCTTGTGCCACAACAGAGAAAAGGAAGATCCTGTGGCTTTGATTAGTTATACTGCAGTTAAGACTTTCTGGCCACAAGTGGAGAACTGGTAATAGATTAATACAAGATTTAAATATCATTAAGTGAACATAAGGTCAATACATAAAGAGAAGATTGAGGTGTTTTCTTGGTGTTATTTTTGAATGATGGATATGTCTTTCTTGAATAAAAGGTTTAGTGATCTTTAAACCTTCGCGCTCAGCCATTCTCCCTTTCTGGGATGTGGGTGCTAATAAAGATATGCAGTCCTGTTAAGACACAATGAGCTGAGCATCGATGCCATGACAACCAGGCAAACAAGGGCTACAAAGAGTATTACTAATGAGGGCCCCTTGTTATCAAGAGTTTAAGAAAAGGCACTTGGAAATGCAAAGAGGCATACTGCTGTAATTATACTCTGCTCTCAGGGAATGTTTTATAACTTAATAGAGCATTAGTATCATGCAAGTCTTTTCAATATATAAATGTATCAAAATGCAGGTATCTATGCACAGCCTATGGCATATATTCAGAAGGGCTTTGGAAGGAAGATTGTAGTCTATGCTGTTTTATATAGGAGGATGTAGATGCTGTATTACCAAGTTCTGCCTGAATATATGCCCATTATAGTATAAAGTTTTTGTTTATATATTCACAGGGAGGTGGATAATTTGTCATGGCACCATAGACATAGAGAACAAGTACTTAGTAGCCATTCACAGAAACCAGAAACGACTTGCCCAACATACTTCATTGTATATTCTATAGTAGACATGATGTGTGGTGGTGATCTTGTAATAATTTCGGGTCACTCTTGTATCATATCTTGCCCAAAATGAGTCATTCCTCTTCAGAGTCCTATAAAAGATCCTGGTGATGTTTATTGTATACATTCCTACAGATAAATGATCAGAAGTATATACTTACCAATAAACCTGTTACATACATGAAAAATTCATACTAAACATACAAGAAAAAATACAATAGCGTGGATTATTTTCAGTTAAAATACATCAAAAAAACAAAATGCAGGGAACTGCTTTTTGGGTTTTTTTTTTATCCATATCTTGACCTTTCTCATAATAGACTACTCTAGCCCTACACCCAAGAAAAGTGTTTGAGGCCTTTTAACCCTTGCTTGCATCTGGCTGCAATGAAGTGATCAAGGAGGTTAATCGGATCTTATAAGCAGCAGTCTCATAGTGTATACCTGTGCTTGGCCAGATACATTGCAGAGTGTTCATACAGGAGCATGTCCTTTTAGATTCTTTGCATTGCACTCAGCAGAAAACCTGATACACGCAAAACGTTTTGCCTCTCAGAGGCTGTAGACACGGCTCTAAGAAAAAGATAAAAATTAGCACGCAACATAAGCTGCCTATATCCCTGTATGTACAGTATAGACCATTTTGACATAAAGCTGTCACGAAAAGTAATCTTTCGTAATGCATATTTTTGTTAATGTTTATGCTCTTAACAGGATCTGGCAGTGCATAATTTACATTTTTTAATTTGTTGACAAATATTTGGAGCTGGAGAGATGGACTGAATTGTTTCAGCCTTATTAGTAGCAACAACACAGTTTTGTCATCTGCTCAGCCTCACTGGTGTATTGAAGTATTATTTCTCACCCAGACAATGCATTTGGTGAGACATCCACATCACAAAGCATAGCAGTACAAACACTGCCAAGACTAAACTGGTTCTGCAGAACCCTTGCACAATTAAAGTGGTAGTAAATTCTTGTGTGCCATTTTTACCTACAGGTAAGCGTTTAATAAAGCTTTCCTATAGGTAAAATATCTCCTAAACTTGCACCATTTAGGAGATATTCAAGTGAATAGCTGCCGGTGACCTAACTGGCCCATGTGCTCTGAAGGAACGGCATACCTGTGCCGTTCCTTCAGAGTCGTGTGCTGTACCCAGGGCTTTCACACGCAGACGGCCAGAGCTCGCAATCCTGGAAGGAAGACCGAGTGAAGATGGAAGCCCTGTCAGCGGTAACAGCATGCCGTTGGAGGGCTTTGTTTTAAGGTAAGCTTTTCACAATGCATATGCATACTAGCACATTATAATATCACCTTGCATAGGGAAATCTTTTTTTTTCATTTTGGAAACTTTACTACTACTTTAAACTGTAATGAGTAAATATGGGGAATTGACATTATATTTAAATAGGAGCCACAAGGGAAAGTGCATGCTTACTTGGCAAGGATGGCAAGGAAAAATCTGCACCATTGCAGTCTCAGTCTATTGAATTGGCATATAATTACCTCCACTCAGCACCACAGTTTGTCATTTAGTAGACATCTGTTGGAAGGCGTTGTTGAAAAGTGAGAACTTCAAAATGTATTACTAATGATTATGACTTCTCTCCATAAATAACTATACCAGGGTACATACTATACAGGAAAGACAGTAGTAAAGATTGGAAGTGGCTTTGCCCTTTACATAGAAGTGAAAAAATATTTGCCCCCTTCCTGATTATTTTTTTGCTTATTTGTCGCACTTAAATGATTTAGATCACCAAACAACTTTTAATATTACACAAAGACAACCTGAGTAAATACAAAATGCAGTTTTTAAGTTATTTATTTTATTAAAGGAAAAAAGCTGTCCAAACCTTCCTGGCCCTATGTGAAAAAGTAATTGTGCCCATCCCCCTTCCACCTTCCTAGGAGTGGTCAGCCTACCAAAATTACTCGAAGAGCACAATGATGGCTCACCCAGGAGGTCATAAAATAACCCAGAACTACATCTAAAGAACTGCAGGCCTCATATGCTTCAGTTATGTTTGGTGTTCATGATTCAACAATAAGAAAGAGACTGGGAAAAAAATGGCATCCATGGGAGAGTTCCAAGGCGAAAGCCACTGCTGACCAAAAAGAGCACCATGGCTCGTCTCACATTTGCCAAAAAACATCCTGATTATCCCCTGTGGAGTGACGAGACAAAAGTTAGTTTTTGGAAGGCATTTGTCCCGTTACATCTGGCATAAAACTAATACAGCATTTCATAAAAAGTACATCATACCAATAGTCAAACATGCTGGTGGTAGTGTGATAGTGTGATAGTCTGGGGCTGCTTTGCAGCTTTAGGACCTGGACGGCTTTCCATAATTGATGTAACCATAAACTCTGTGCTCTACCAGAAAATCCTGAATGTGCAGCCATCAGTTCATGAACTTAAGCGCACTTGAGTTATGCAGCAGAACAATGAGCCGAAATACACCAGCAAGTCCACCTCTGAATCGCTCAAAAAAAAATTATGGTTTTGGAGTGGCCTAATTGAAGTCTGTGTCAAATCCGATTTAAGATGCTGGAACATGACCTTAAACAGGCCGTTAATGCTCGAAAACCCTCAAATGTGGCTGAATTAATACAATTCAGCAAAGAAAAGTGTGCCACAATTCCTCCACAGCTGTGTGAAAGACAGTTATCGCAAATGCTTGATTGCAGTTGTTGCCACCAAGGGTGGCACAACCAGTTATTAGGTGTAGGGGACAATTACTTTTTCACATAGGGTCAAGCGGGTTTGGACAGCTTTTTCCCATAATAAATGAAATTATCATTTGCATTGTGTATTTATTTGGATGATCTTTTTGTAATATTACCATTTGTTTGATGATCTGAATCATTTTTAGTGTGACAAATGTGCAAAAAAAAAAAAATCAGGAAGGGGGCAAACACTTTTTCAAAACCCAACCTGAGTTAATCATATTACAGATCTAGTACTGACAAATAGGGATCGAGTGTCTGATGTTGAAGGAGAAAATCTGGGTTCTAGTGATCACAATTGTCTTTGGTTTAAGATTAAAATGAGAATTGAATAAAAAAATCACATACAAAAACAAAAGTTTTAGATTTTAAAGCACATTTTGCTGAACTGGGGGAATTTCTATAAAATTAAAATTGAAAGGTTGGAATTCAATGACAAGAGTCAGTAATTAGTGGGTGCTGTTAAAGCTTACCATTCTGGAGGCAACTAGATAATATGTCAGGCAAATTAATAAGAGTAAATGAAAGAAAAAACAATATGGTTCACTAAAAAGGTAAGTAGAATAGTAAAGGAGAAAAATCGACATCCAAGAGATTTATGGAGGCAGGCGGTATAGCTGATAGAGAAGTGTATAAAAATGGACAAAGGGAGGCCAAACACATTATCAGTGCTGCCAAAACAAAAGAGGAAATGACTAAATCTATTAAGAAAGGAGACAAAACCTTTTATAGCTACACCAGTGATGGAAGGTAAAAATACAATGGGATTAATACAATGAAAATCGTGCACAACATTTTTGTTGAGGGAGACCTGGATGTAGCAAACCATTTAAACAACTTCTTCTCTTTAGTCTTTTCAGAAATAAATTGTACTAAGAATAACAAGTTGAGGGATCATATTGGTTTGCTTTGGGGCTCTAGTGGAAATAGCTGCCAATCTAGCCCTAGCACACCTGGTGTAAACAAGCCCAAAATACATCACCTGTAGAAGCTGCTGCTATTAAAAAAAAAACACGCACTGGCTGCATCCAGGGTCAGTCAGAGGTTCTGTCTGCATATAATGCTTTCTGGACTTAGTCTTCCAAATGTATTCAGGGTCTTATGCCTCACTTTTTCTCTTGATAGACTCTCCTAATTTGTAGTATCCTCAAGTATGATTTTCAAAAGCTAACATTTCTTTGTCATTGAAGAATTTTCTTTGGTCATTCTTTGATGTAACCTCCATTGCAAAGCATTTAGTTGCAAGTTGCTTCACGAAGGTTCCAAACCTCCCTTACTAGTCAGGATGACCTCCTCCTTCAGTTGGACTTCCTGGCAGTATGTTCTTTTGTCCTTTGCGTAGACACCTTTTCTGTTGTGTCTAGACTTTCTTCAGATTTCTTTGTCTGCTTCTCTCTCCCTAGACAGTGAGAGCTGTGCTTGAAGGTGCCCTTTTTTCTTCCAGGTATTACTCATTCCCTGAACTTGTTAATCTCATTGAGCATGACATGTTATCTTTTGGGTTCCCTAAAGAGAAACAAGTAATTCTAAAGGCTTGTTTGAGGACCTGTATTTTTGGGAGCTTTTCTTCCTTTGCATTTTTTTCAAAATGATAGTTTTCCAAAGTATTATTTTCCAGGATAACATTCATTTGCTCCTTAGTGAAGCACTGTTTCCTTCAGGAATTGCCACATGATTATTTGTACTCTAAGGCAGATTTTCTATATGTTACCCGATTACCTTTATCTCTGTTTTGGTAAACCATTTTTTTGATTCTTTATCCACTTTTGAGGCCCATCAATTTTAGATATATCACTGAATATATTCAGTCCTGGCTTTAAAATCGGGTTCACTGTCTCTGTGCTCTCCCTTTCAGGCATTTAATTCTTCTATGTATACTGTAGTATGAATTTGCAAAGAATGGTAAACGAGGTAAAGTATCAGTGCTGTTCTTCAGTTATGTTAGGCTCCGTTGACATCTGCACAGTTTGTTTTTTGTCTGTTTTGCAGTGCTTTTCACAGTCCATTTTGCATTTTTCTACACGTGTTTTTGACGCGATTTGCTTTTATGTTCAGCTTTTTTTTTTTTGTAGAGTGGAATTTTTTTTTTGCTGCACAGAATAAAAACGCAAAACACAGCAAAATTGCAGCAGAAACGCACTACCATGCATTTCAGCAGATTCTCCATTGAACTCTATTGTAGCAAAAACGCTGCTTTTTGCTTTTAAAAAAGTCCAAAAAAGCATAGATGTGAACATGTTCCATAGGAAACCATGTTAAATGGACTGTTGTGCGTTTCTGTAAAAAACACTAAAAAATTCCCTTGTTTTTCAAGAAAATACGCCTGGCACATCAAAGGGCTGGTATTTACATTGCTGCAAAGCTAAAAGCATGAAGAAAAGTAAGCGCACTCAACTCAGTACTGCAAGTATTTATTTTAAAGCAGAACTAAACTGTACTAACTTGTGTGTGCCCCCCCGGAGCTTTTACCACAATTTGCAAGCATGCTCAGCATACTTGCATATAATAGCACACATACTCTGTAAAAAGCCCTCCATGCGTGCTGTGATATTCACACTTTCTTAGCAACTCTGTCACTTACACCTCCATGTTTTCTCCTGATCTTCTTCCAAGTTTGTTTGTTTTTTTTTAATCCCAGCACCCAAGGCATGCCAAGACTATATACTGAGCTGTGCTTGTGTTTCTCAGGGTGCAATAAGGAGAGAAAAAAAGATGCTGAAAAACATATGTGGTGCTTCAAATGTATAAGACAAAAAAAAAAAAAAAAACATACGAAGGACTTTCAAAATACCAGTTCTGTGCTGCCAGGCGCCATGCTACTCTAGCACACAAGAAGCACAGTAAAGAAAAACAGGTCACATACACGCTTCGCAGTTTTTTTTTATGTGAAGTGCAGAATGGTCTTCTGTCTTCATTTGTTCTTCAGAAGGTCTCCTCTTCTTGTTAAAAGCCTATCAAGGGTTAAAAGCTGGTGAACAAAAAATACAAGTAGTGTGACTATTAGAAAACCATCATAGTAACTTGAATGTGGTAGTCTTGGAAAATTCTGATCTGTTTTTTTTGTTGTTCATTCAACTTTGTGACTACATTACTTCATTGTGGCAAAAAGCAGCAACAAGTAAAAATCTGAACACTAGGGAAACCTTTAAATACCCTGATAAAATACATACAGGTGAAACTCCAAAAATTGGAATATTGTGCAAAAGTTCATTTATTTCAGTAATGCAACTTAAAAGGTGAAACTAATATAAGAGATAGACTCATTACATGCAAAGCAAGATAGTTCAAACCGTGATTTGTCATAATTGTGATGATTATGGCTTACAGCTCATGAAAAATCCAAATCCACACTCTCAGAAAATTAGAATATTGTGAAAAGGTGCAATATTCTAGGCTCAAAGTGTCCCGCTCTAATCAGCTAATTAAGCCATAACACCTGCAAAGGGTTCCTGAGCCTTTAAATGGTCTCTCAGTCTGGTTCAGTTGGAATCACAAACATGGGAAAGGCTGCTGACCTGACAGTTGTGCAGAAAACCATCATTGACACCCTCCATAAGGAGGGAAAGCCTCAAAAGGTAATTGCAAAAGAAGTTGGATGTTCCCAAAGTGCTGTATCAAAGCACATTAATAGAAAGTTATGTGGAAGGGAAAAGTGTGGAATAAAAAGGTGCACAAGCAGCAGGGATGACTGCAGCCTGGAGAGGATTGTCAGGAAAAGGGCATTCAAAAGTGTTGGGGACTTTCACAAGGAGTGGACTGAGGCTGGAGTCAGTGCATCAAGAATCACCACACACAGACGGATCCTGGACATGGGCTTCAAATGTCATATTCCTCTTGTCAAGCCGCTCCTGAACAATAAACAACGTCAGAAGCGTTTTACCTTGGCTAAAGAAAAACCGACCTGGTGTGTTGCTCAGTGGTCCAAAGTCCTCTTTTCTGATGAGAGCAACTTTTGCATCTCATTTGGAAACCAAGGACCCAGAGTATGGAGGAAGAACGGAGAGGCACACACTGCAAGATGCTTGAAGTCCAGTGTGAAGTTTCCACAGTCTGTGTTGATTTGGGGAGCCATGTCATCTGCTGGTGTTGGTCCACTGTGCTTCATTAAGTCCTGGGTCAACGCAGCCGTCTACCAGGAGATTTTGGAGCATTTCATGCTTCCTTCCGCAGACGAGCTTTATGGGGATGCTGACTTTATTTTCCAGCAGGACTTGGCACCTGCCCACACTGCCAAAAGCACCAAAACCTGGTTCAATGATCGTGTGATTAGTGTGCTTGATTGGCCAGCAAACTCGCCTGACCTGAGAATCTATGGGGCATTGCCAAGAGAAAGATGAGAGACATGAGACCGAACAATGCAGAAGAGCTGAAGGCTGCTATTGAAGCATATGCATGCTTATACTTTTCAGAGGAACGATATTGTTCTATGTACAATCCTTGTTTTATTGATTGCATGTAATATTCTAATTTTCTGAGATTGTGGATTTGGGGTTTTCATGAGCTGTAAGCCATAATCATCACAATTATGACAAATCACGGCTTGAACTATCTAACTTTGCATGTAATGAGTCTATCTCATATATTAGTTTCACCTTTTAACCATTTCAATACCGGGCAATTTTACACCTTCCTGACCAGGCCATTTTTCAGGTTTCAGCGCTCTCACACTTTGAATGACAATTGCGTGGTCATACAACACTGTACCCAAACTAAAATTTTATAATTTTCTTCACACAACTAGAGCTTTCTTTTGGTGGTATTTAATCACCGCTGGGGTTTTTATTTTTTGCTAAATTAACAAAAAAAGACCAAAAATTTTGAAAAAAAAACACATTTTTCTTTGTTTCTGTTATAAAAGTTTACAAATAAATAATTGTTCTTCATAAATTTAGGCTGAGATGTATTCTGCTACATGTCTTTGGTGAAAATAACCCAAATTAGGATGTGTTTTTTAGTTTGTAGGAAAGTTATAGAGTTCACAAACTATGGTATAGATCTGAATATTGATCAATCCTGAAGTACTGACAGCCAATCTAATTTCTTGAGGTCCAAGAATGTCAGAACAGTACAGATATCCCACATATGACCCCTTTTTGCAGAGTAGACAGTCCGACGTACTTCATAAGAGGCATGGCGAGTTTTTTGAAGTTGTATTTTTATGTCATAATTTTTCGGAAAATGAAAAAATTTAAAAAATTATTTTCACTATTTTTTTTTTTTTACATACTGTCACCAGTGCAGTACAGCGTCATCATATAACTGGCATGGCGGTTAACAGGGACACTGACTGGTGACAGTATTAAAAATATATATATATATATATATATATATATATTTTTATTATATTTAATTTTTTATTACATTTTTTTTTATTTTTTTTAAGATTTGTTTTTCATATTTTACTATGACCAAAGTAGTACAATGTTACCATAGTAACACTGTACTACTTTGGGGAAGTGATCAGTATTTTTTTTTTTTTTTACACAATTTATTTATGCTATAAGCAAGCATTTACCTGAAAGAAATCGATTTTTTTTTTTTTTTTGTACTTAGCTGTGATTTGGTCACAGCTAATCACATGACATGTGCATGTGATTAGCTGTGACCATTCACAGCTAGGCACTAGTATACAATGGATGGCATCATGAATGAAGCCATCCATTGTATACAACTGTCATGTGACCTGCTGTGATTGGTCACATGGTACCAGCAACGGGAGCCGGTACTCGGATCTGTCATCGGCCGTGTCCGAGGTGCACGGCCCGTGACAGATCCCGCTGCTGCGCCGCTCTGCATTACCACAAACGGCGCATGTGCGGGAGCACGCCAAATGGCGTGCACGCGGAATGAAGAGGCACATCTGAAGCCGCCAAACGGCCATTGGCCGGGTGGCTAATGGTTAAGTTGCATTACTGAAATAAATGAACTTTTGCATGATATTCTTATTTTTCGAGTTTCACCTGTATATGGGAGCTGTTTTACCTGCAAATGAGTTTGCATTTCTTTTCATTCTGTGCTGAAATTTAAAGAGAAGTTCCAGGCTCCCCCAAAAAATTAAAAGTTTGCAGTTACAAATACTGTATCTGCTGACTTTTAATATAAGGACACTTACCTGTCCAGGGGTCAAGTGCCATTGTCACCCAGGCTAGTTCTTCACTAGCCTCTGGGTTCCCCCGTGTCAGCATTGCAAGTAAGGAAAACCGGAAGTCAAGCCTTGTGGCTTCACAGCTGGTTTCCTACTGTGCGTGCTCAAGTCGCGCTGCGCCTTGTGATTGTTCACGTAGTCTTCAGAAGACTGGGGGGGGAAGGAGGGGGGCCAAACTTCCAGCTGAGTTTGCCACAGCGAACTCAGCCAAAAGTGGGAGTGGGTACTTGTCAAAACCAGGTACCCACTCCCCCCTCCCCCCCCCAATAAAAAGAACTAAATATGGCAGTGGAGGGGGGGGAGGGTGAAAACAAGCGGAGCTTCCCTTTTTGAGTGGAGCTTTAAACAGCCCTGCCAGGCAGCACAGCCCTACAGGTTACAGTGATTTGCCTCTAAGAAAACAATGATGATTTTCTTTGGGATTGGTAAAAGTGATTTTTTTTTTTAGGTGATTGCTCACTCAGGTTTTTATCTCAATACCAAGTTCACCAGCAGCATGCTCTTAATGCTGGTCTATAAAATGTTGCAGCATTCACTATACTTGGCTACAAATCGCTCTCCTTCAGTATATTGTAGCCGAGTACAACCCAGTGCTGTAGCAAATCATAAGTGACTCTAGCAGTTAAATTGCTAGCTAAAAATTGCTGCTAATCGCTGGTGTTCGCTATTTTTAGCAGCAATTAATCTTTTGTAATCAGCCTAATGGTACCCATACACTACATAAAAAATCATTTGATAATCTGTAATTTTTCCTCCAGTTAAAGGATAAGTTCACCTTTTAACAAAAAGTAAATGCAGGCACAACAAATGTGCATTTACTATTTTTTGTTTTGGTAGTTTATAAAGCATTGCACCAGCGATCAGCAGATTGCTTGTGCCATACAGGACTCCTGCAGACCTGTCATTGTATCTGTGTACTTGTGCATCGTATCTGTGTGCTTGTACATCGTATGGGCAAGCAGATACACACTGACAGGAAGAATCAGTGAACTACTAGTTTATTGAGAGCTACAAGTCGACAGCCGCAAAGGCTGTTGGAACTTGTAGTTTTCCCTTTCACAGTATACTGTGATAGAATGACACGACCAGTTGGACTGAGCCCCGCACTGCCGCATTTTTTTTTTTTTCAAATTCTGACTGCTAGCGGTGGGACAAGAGAGAAGATTCCCCACTAGCTGTCAAAATGGAGGATCGGGGGGTGCGGGGGCCGCTCCTTTTATAACATGTTAATGAATATGGGTGTAATATGTTACAAAAGATGAACTTATCCTTTGATGGTCGAAAATCTGTAGTGATGTTTTTGAGCCAAAAAATTGCAGGAAAACTTTGGGAAAACTTCTCCTGAATGAACAATAAATTGAAAGGTCAATGTGTTTTTCGCCCATTAAATATCAAATTGTACTGCGCACATGTGAGAACTTTAATGAAAAACGATTAATTTATGCCCATTGAACAATTTATTGTTAGAAAATTGGTTATTGCATGATGGCAATATTGCTTGCTCTCATGACCGTGTGTTTGTTTTTCGGAAATGCGTTTGATTGATTTTTTCGACTAGTGTATGGCTAGCATTTGGGAATACTCTGCTGAAAGCCCCTGCCCCCCAGTCTGTTGATTGGAGAGTGAAGGAGTTGCAGAAGACTGATGAGGTAATATATTTGTTTACTTTTCACTCTCCTCTTATCACCACATTCCTTTTCAGCATATTTGCATGCAGCTCACCTGATTGGCTGTTACTGCTGCCTCTTCCTCTCCCAGGCTGAGGTCTGCTGTACAGATTATCAAGTCAAATTCAGGTACTTATAATGGTTGTCAGTAAAAGCATACATGTACAGTAATGACTTACTTATAAATACAGACCTGCATTATTATTATTATTTCAGGTACTTGTATAGCGCCGTCAATTTATGCAGCGCATTACATACAGTATATATTGTACATTCACATCAGTCCCCAACTCAACCTCAAGGGGTGTACAATCTAAGGTCCCTAACTTACATTCATACATACACATATTAGGGCCAATTTAGACAGGATCCAATTAACCTACCAGCATGTCTTTGGAGTGTGGGAGGAAAACAGAGTACCCAGAGGAAATCCATGCAGGCACAGGGAGAACATGCAAACTCCAGGCAGGTGGTGCCGTTATTATCTGTCTTATATATGCCTGGAGTTCAGCCTTAAATCTCTCAAACACATTCATATTTTTACTGCTGAGTGCAGAAGGTTGATGAAATTTACTAACTGCATTGCTGTGCTTAATTTATTTAATGCATTGCACATCTTGTTATATGTTTACTTTTGATAATCATTTATTTGTAAAGTGCCAGCTAGTGAGCTATACAATATGACACGTAATCATGCAATTTATTAGCACACTAGTACCAATGTGCTGCCTGCAATAGCGTATTGTCTGTATTTCTCAATATACCGTTTTTAATGACCAGTAGTAAACAAGAAAAGGATTTGATGGAAATGGATACCATCAAAAAATTTGTGTAAATATATTGCAGCTTACAGATGTGTTTACACATCAGATCAAATTTTAATGCTTGCTGTCTTTTAAAGCATGCACAGTTTGAAATACCTGAGAAACAGTTTTCTTTTTTCTACAAGATCAAATGTGGTTGTGCACAATGATTTACTGAGCATACAATAAGATATGCAATTGCCTTGGCGACTCTGTCAATTATGAGATGTGGTGAGAATTTGAAGAAAGTGAAAAACTAGAGCATTGCATTAGGTGTAAAGAGGGAATATGAAACATAACATTCCACATTGTCTCATTTCATTATTCAAATTCAAGGAAACTGACACATGCATCGAATGAAGTGATTGAAAAGAGGGTGGTGTAATTTTGTGATTCATTTTTGTAATGTATCATATAAATTAGAATAGACAGATTATGTTGTGGTTTTATTTAACTTTGCGTATCCGTTTCCTCTCTTGATTTATACGGTAGGCTGTCACTGAAATCGGGGTCAATATCTCATTCACTTATGGCAAGAAAAATGAGTGTATTTTTGCTTCATACATATTGTGATATTATATACTATGATAGGGCCCTGAACACGCACTTTGGTATACAGTATATGTCACTTTCAGTCTGTCTTCTGCTCTTCTTTCTAAAGGCGACCCCATACACATAATACCCCTTTCTAAACAGTCAACACATGAAATATCCACCAATACAGAACCTTATTAAAGAATAATATAATTAGAGAGCGAAATGTTTCCCATCAAATTATTTTAAAAAAAGTAATAAAGTAAATAGAATAATAAAAAATATATGAACGACTTGAGCTCCAGAAGTTTTTACCCCCTTCATGGCCAGATATTTTTTTACTATTCAGCACTGCACTACTGCATGCAAATTAAATTTATATTGTTCTTTTTTCATTCAAACAGGGTTTTCTTTTGGTGGTATTTGATCACCACTGGGTTTTTTTATACTTTTTAGCAAAAAATGACTGAAAATTTTGAATAATCAATATTTTCTACTATCTGTCATAAAACATATCCAATAAAGGCCAAAATGTATTTCGCTACGTGTCTTGGGTGAAAAAATTCCATTAAGTACATTAATTGGTTTGTGTGAAAGTTGTAGTGTCTACAGACTATATATATATATATTAAGAAAAATGATCAGTTCTGATATACTGACGGCCTGTCTCATTGCTTGAGGTCCTAAAATGCTAGGGCAGTACAAATTTACCCCTTTTGGAAAGTAGAGAGATCTGAGACATTTAGTAAGAGGTGTGGCGAGTTTTTATGACGTAATTTATTTATTTATTTCAGGTACTTATATAGCACCGTCAATTTACGCAGTGCTTTACATATATATTGTACATTCACATCAGTCCCTAACCCTAAAGGGGCATACAATCTACGATCCCTAACTAAATTTTTTGCCAACATTTTTTTTTTAAATTGAAGTTGAAAAAAATTTGTGTTTATTTTTTCATATTTTGTTTTTTTAAATATATGATCACCAGTGCAGTACAGGGTCACTGTCAGCACCTGTGGTAGTGAGCCCTTGTAGATAGTCAACTTGGGGTTCCCCAGGGTGTGGAGTCTAAGCCCCAGCCTGCTTCTTCACCAGAGCCCCTGATGGTGGGGATGGACTTGCAGCAAGCTGGGACCATGTCGCTGCCCCCGGGTATGCCCAGCTGAGGACGAGGAGACCTTTCATGGGAGCAGAGTACAATGGGAGGAGACAAACGGGAATCCGATAGCCTAGCCAAGGTCAGGACGGGCGGAAAACAAGCACAGTCAAAGAACGAAGCCGAGGTCGGTACACGAGTAGTCAATGCAGGATAGAGGAGATAGCAACACACAGGAGCTCAGACAACTAGGAAGCTGCTCAGGCAAAGTGGCCTAGACTAAGCATGTCTTATATAGGCAGGCAAACAAGGAGACGGGCCAGGAAGTGATGGAAGGGAAGGAAATAAACGCAGAGAATAGCAGACGGCACCCATAGGTGAGCATGGACAAACACACATGTGAAAAGGATCAGGAACAGCACTGCAGCAAGGAGGTAAGAATACACAAACAAGAAACTGCAGGCTAACTTGTGACAGTCATCATATGACTGGAGGTGATCAGGGACACTGACTGGTGACAGTATGTTAAAAAATAAATAAATTATATATGTACCAATTTTTTCCTTTTTTAACATTTTTTATTCTATTTTTCTTTTACATACTTTCATCAGAGTAGTTTAGTAACACAGCACTTCTCTGGGGGGTGATAAGGTATTTTTTTTGTACACTTTGTAACAGCAAAGTTTTCAACTTTCATGAATGGGTTACATTCATGAAAGCTGTGATCTCTTCTGATCTGTGATTGGCTACAGCTAATCACATGGTACAGGGTGCTGTGATTGGCTCAGGTACAATGTGATAGCTGTGGGCCAATCACAGCATATGAAACACAGCTGTTATGAATGAATTAATTCATAACAGCTTTGTTGACACTGTGATCATGTGAGGATTCACAATGCTTTGGTATTGGGAGGGGCAGGGGGAGGGCTGCTGTACCTCTGAACTGGAGCCGGCAAAATTATGTACATTTACTTGATTTTGCTTACTGCAGCTCAGACGGAAAGGGACTAGTCAGCAGTATTGTCTGTGGTCTTTCTTCAGCTAATTTTTCTCCCATTACTGACTTACTGTGTCTTGTTCTGCACTGCGTCTCTGTGTGAAGGCATCCACCTTGGTAGAGTCAGGGTGTTGTTTCCATTATGTCCAACAAAGAGATCAGCGAACAGCTACCTCAGGCTAGTGGGTAGCAGTGCTTTGGGTCACACAGTAGAGATCTAGCTTTGAGGCTGTAGACACAGGAATGCCTAGGCACCCTCACAAAATAGGAAGTGCATTGCTATTTTCAGACAAAATGTACCTTTTAGTGGACTTCTCACAATTAACAATTATAAATGTAAGCCTGCCGGTTCAGGAAAAAAATGCAGGGCATGGTACGACCTCTAAAGACCCCTTTGGCTGACTGATCTTGGATAGAAAAATAATTTGACAATGCATGTTTAAGCTACAGGCAATCTCAAAAATGAATTGCCATTTTGTCTTGTGTCCTCTCATGTTTGATTGCCTAAAATATAACAATGTTTTGGGCTGGGCCAGTATTGTTGTAATGGTTATTGGCTGATCTGTCTGTGAAGGTTCTGATTTATCCAGGTCATGGTTTACCTAGTAGTCATTAATTACATTCCCCTTTACTTTTCTGGAATGTTGAAGATGGGTAAAGGACTAGTTACCAGTATTCCCTTTGCTCTTCCTTTAGCCAATATAAATGCTGGGGAATTTTCCTGACACTCATTAGAACTGAGGAAACGGCTTGCATAAGCTATGAAAGGTCTTCAGCATTGCAGAACAAGTCCAGTTGTTGGGGACTATCACTAGTAGAGATGAGCGAATTATTCAAAAATTCGATTCGGCTGATTCGGCGAATTCGCGGAATAAATTCGATTTGAGTCGAATATATTTGCTGCGAATTTAACTTATAAAAAGGGTGTTTCTAGGCTTCAGAGAGCCTTTATATTAGTGCAGAACACTGTACCTTTAATTTAAATGCCCTTGGAGTCTGCTGGGGAAGAGAAATAATACTGTCAGTCAGTATGACATGCAGATGAGTGCCGTCGATCTTAGAATCACCGCACACTTCACTCATTTGGGCAGTCACGGGGCCAAAACCAGAGTGTGGAGCCACAGTGTGGCGGTGGAGGCAGCAGCAATGGGAGGCCATACAGCACCCTATGAAAAAATGGAACCCACCAGCAGTGTGAGGAGACCTGAAAGTGGCACATGGCAGAGTGTGGCGATGGAGACAGCAGCAATGGGAGGCCGTACAGGGACCCATGACACACTCTGGACCTGGCAGCAGCATGAGGAGGCGGTACAGGGGCCCATGACAGATTACGGGCCTGGCAGCAGCATGAGGAGTCGGTACGGGGGCCCATGGCAGATTACGGGCCTGGCAGCAGCAGCAATGGGAGGCCATACAGCACCCTATGAAAAAATGGAACCCACCAGCAGTGTGAGGAGACCTGAAAGTGGCACATGGCAGAGTGTGGCGATGGAGACAGCAGCAATGGGAGGCCGTACAGGGACCCATGACACACTCTGGACCTGGCAGCAGCATGAGGAGGCGGTACAGGGGCCCATGACAGATTACGGGCCTGGCAGCAGCATGAGGAGTCGGTACGGGGGCCCATGGCAGATTACGGGCCTGGCAGCAGCAGCAATGGGAGGCCATACAGCACCCTATGAAAAAATGGAACCCACCAGCAGTGTGAGGAGACCTGAAAGTGGCACATGGCAGAGTGTGGCGATGGAGACAGCAGCAATGGGAGGCCGTACAGGGACCCATGACACACTCTGGACCTGGCAGCAGCATGAGGAGGCGGTACAGGGGCCCATGACAGATTACGGGCCTGGCAGCAGCATGAGGAGTCGGTACGGGGGCCCATGGCAGATTACGGGCCTGGCAGCAGCAATGGGAGGCCGTACAGGGACCCATGACACACTCTGGACCTGGCAGCAGCATGAGGAGTCGGTACGGGGGCCCATGGCAGATTACGGGCCTGGCAGCAGCAATGGAAGGCCCGTAATCTGCCAGCACCCTATGACAAAATGGAACCCACCAGCAGTGTGAGGAGACCTGAAAGTGGCACATGGCAGAGTGTGGCGATGGAGACAGCAGCAATGGGAGGCCGTACAGGGACCCATGACACACTCTGGACCTGGCAGCAGCAAGAGGAGGCGGTACAGGGGCCCATGGCAGAGTGGCGAAGCGTAAGCAGCTTAAATTGAAGGCCATACAGAGGCCTATGTTAAAAATAATAACATGTTTGGGGCATGATTCATGGCGGATTTAGTCAGTTGTGTCAGGAACTGGTGGTTTGAAATCCAGACTAATCCACGCCTGATTCATTTTCACAAACGTGAGTCTCTCCACACTTTGGGTGGACAGTCGTGTCCTCCGCGGAGTTACAATACCTCCTGCCGCACTAAACACGTGCTCCGATGCCACGCTACTGGCCGGGCATGACAGCCTTTCAAGGGCAAATTCAGCTAGTTGGGGCCAAAGGTCAAGTTTCGTTGCCCAGTAGTCAAGGGGATTGTCTACCTCGGTTGGCAGTGTGCTGTCCAAGTAGGCCCAAGCCTGTTGTTTGAGGTCCTGCTCCAGGTCCACCTGATGCTGCTGCTGCTGCGGCTGGTTAGTAGTTTCCTCACTGTGCTGGTGAAGAAAGCTACTCATCATCGACTGCAGACTGAGGCAGCCGCTGCTGGTGGAGCTGCCACTGCTCCTACCACCCCACCCCTCCCCTGCTGCCATGGCAGCGGAACGCGAGCGCACAGGGCCCACAGTGTCTGAGGATGGACGTTGGCGCAGAAAGGCAGAGACCAACTGACTACATAGGTGGTTTTTATAGTACGTTATTTTGGCCTCCCTCTCAGCAGGTGTAAAAAAGGCCACCATTTTTGAACAGTAGCGTGAGTCCAACAAGGTGGACAGCCAAAAGTCATCCCTCTGTCTGATGGTTATTATTCGGCTGTCGCTACGCAAGCAACCGAGCATGCTATGGGCCATTTGTGCCAAGGAATGCGAGGGACTCCCTGCCTCCATCTCCACAGCATACTGCCACGGTGCCTCTGGGTCCTCTGTCTCCTCCTCCTCCTCTACCAGATGCTCCTGCTCCTCCACTCCTGTCCGCTGAGTGGAAAAACCACCCATTTCACTCAATAATTCCTGAGCACCAATGTCCTCCTCTACCTCCTCCTCTTCTTCCTGTCCTGCCCCCACAGGGGTCATGTGGCGTTGAGATCTGTGCGCCACGTCTACCGCACCCTGACCAGCCATTGTTAACAGCATTTGTTCCAGGACGTGCACCAGAGGAATTACGTCGTTCATCCCATAGTCCTGCCGACTCACGAATAGCGTGGCCTCCTCAAAGGGCCTGAGCAAGCGGCAGGTGTCACGCATGAGCTGCCAATGGCTGACATCTAAGTTACACAGGGGAGTACCTTTATCCGCTTGTAACATCAGGAAATCGGTGATGGCCTTTCGCTGTTCGTAAAGGCGGTCTAACATATGCAGGGTTGAATTCCACCTTGTTGCAACGTCGCAGATCAGGCGATGCTGTGGAATTCTGTTCTGCCGCTGCAGCTCAAGGAGGGTGTGCTTTGCGGTGTAGGAATGGCTGAAATGCATGCAAAGTTTACGTGACATTTTAAGGATGTCTTGCAGTGGGATGGTGGATTTTAGGAACCGCTTGACAACCAGATTGAACACGTGAGCCATGCATGGCGCATGGCACAACCTTCCTTGACGCAGAGCAGACACCATGTTCTTTCCGTTGTCGGTCAACATGGTTCCGATTTTCAGTTTGCGCGGAGACAGCCATCTGTCGATTTCTCTGTTCATTACACTCAGAAGTTCCTCCCCTGTGTGACTACGTTCGCCAAGGCATACCAGGTGCAGCACAGCGTGACACCGTTGCGCCCTGCACATGTGATATGCCGGTTGGGTAATGGGACTTGGCACGGGGGTGGCGGCTGAGGACATGGCGGAAGAAGAGGTGGTAGAGGCGGACATCTTTGCTGGACCAAGGACGTGCAAACGTGGAGGCAAAAGCGGCGTGACCTGTCCAAGTTGCTGGTGCGGCTGTGCCGGCACCACGTTCACCCAGTGGGCCGTAAATGACATGTACTGTCCCTGACCGTAGTTACAGCTCCACACGTCGGCGCTGCCGTGCACTTTGGCAGAGACCGACATGCTCAAAGACTGGCCCACCATCTCTTCTACATGTGAATGCAGGGCTGGCACTGCCTTTTTGGCGAAGAAATGCCGGCTTGGCACTCTCCACCGCGGCGCGGCACAAGCCATCATTTCTCGGAAAGGTGCTGAGTCCACCACTTGGAAAGGGAGGGACTGCAGCACCAGCAACTTGGACAGGAGGACGTTCAGCTTCTGCACCATCGGGTGCGTGCTCGCAAACTGTTGTCTCTTGGAAACGGATTCCAAGAAAGACTGCTGACGGAATCCGTGAAGAGGAGTAGCAGGAGAAGGAGCATCTGAACGAGCGGAAGATGCCAACGAGCGACAACTCCCCTCAGCAGAGGTGTTGGAGCCTTGACTGGCTGATAGAGGGCAATTGACGTCGGGTGACGGAGCAAGTAACGGAGCGGGTGATGGAGCAGGGGCTGGGGCAGGCAGAACCGCCGTATCTTTATCACGGTTTTCCCAGGCCACCGAATGGCGACGCTGCATATGCTGACGCAACGCTGTAGTCCCAACATGGGCCCCCTGGCCACGCTTGACTTTCTGGCCACATAGTCGACATACGGCTACGTTTACTTCCTCGGGCGGCTTGATGAAAAATTGCCACACCGCCGAGTAGGAAACTTTGCCCCCGCTACTCCTCACTGGCTGACTGCTACTTCCTCCGTGCACACCGGCACCACTACTGGCCGTGGTGGTAGGCTGCAGTGGAGCTGGTGCTCTACTCCGTGGCCATTTGCCTCCACTGACACTGCTGCGACCCTGCTGCCTCCTGGGCAACCCACCGACTGTTTTGCTCGCTGCCAAGCTGGCACCCTCTTCTCCTGATGATGCGGAAGCAATAGCCTGATGACGACGAGGCTGCCAAGTGCGATCAGCCTCATCATCATCAATTAGGGTCTCCGCCTCACTACTAGCCCCCTCGGCTGCGTGTGGGTCAGGAGACAGCCACTCTCCTCGCCAGTACTTCTTCGCCTGGCTGCTGAAGAGGCGGATGTCTCCCCCCGTTCCTGACCGCCCTCTGTTAGCTCTTCCTCACTGTACAGTGGGGCTGAGCCCACAGCATGCGATACTTCGCTTGGTGAGGGAACACCAAAGGACAGGGGCAGGTAGAGGACACGTGATTTCAGTGGGCTTGCTCCCGGGCCATGCCAACTAACGGTTGTGTCTGACGTACCCACCGACCGTTGGCTGTAGGTGTCAGAGGTGACCTGGGAAGAGGAAGACGACCGAGCCAACCAATCGATGATGGCAGGGTTGTCGGTGGAGACACGACCGCTGGATGACATCGGGAGCACTGGCCTCTGGCTGCGACTAGTGCTGCCTCGACCCCTTCCTCTGCTGCCACGTCTGCTCGCTCCTGAAACATTGCCTCCTCTGCCACTCCTCTGCGTGTTGTCTGACATACTCTTTAATTCAACGATTCTGTGTCCCTGAGTAACGATTCTGTGTCCCTGAGTAACGATTCTGTGTCCCTGAGTAACGATTCTGTGTCCCTGAGTAACGATTCTGTGTCCCTGAGTAACGATTCTGTGTCCCTCAGTAACGATTTTGTGTCCCTCAGTAACGATTCTGTGTCCCTGAGTAACAATTTTGTGTCCCTGAGTAACAATTCTTTGTCCCTGAGTAACGATTCTGTGTCCCTCAGTAACGATTCTGTGTCCCTCAGTAACAATTCTGTGTCCCTGAGTAACGATTCTGTGTCCCTCAGTAACGATTCTGTGTCCCTGAGTAACGATTCTGTGTCTGTCCCTGAGTAACAATTCTGTGTCCCTGAGTAACGATTCTGTGTCCCTGAGTAACGATTCTGTGTCCCTGAGTAACGATTCTGTGTCCCTGAGTAACGATTCTGTGTCCCTCAGTAACAATTCTGTGTCCCTGAGTAATAATTCTGTGTCCCTGAGTAACGATTCTGTGTCCCTCAGTAACAATTCTGTGTCCCTGAGTAACAATTCTGTGTCTGTCCCTGAGTAACGATTCTGTGTCCCTGAGTAACAATTCTGTGTCCCTGAGTAACGATTCTGTGTCCCTCAGTAACAATTCTGTGTCTGTCCCTGAGTAACGATTCTGTGTCCCTGAGTAACAATTCTGTGTCCCTGAGTAACGATTCTGTGTCCCTAAGTAGCGATTCTGTGTCCCTAAGTAACGATTCTGTGGCCCTAAAGTCTCTGTGGCCCTAACTCTGTCCCTAATACACAGAGGTCTGTCTCTCTTGAATGACCGGAGGCTAATGGAGAATTCTAAGATGGCCGCGATTTATAGCTCCACCATTACACAGTGCTGGCTGACTGGCTGCTGATTGGCTAATGCGATCACATGTCATGAATGAATGCATTATGGGTCAGCGCGCCTTCCCAGAGATCCCCGCTCCGTCGCCACACATGTCGCCGCCATTTTTGGGAAAATTCGATTCGTGCATCCGAAGTTTGCTAATTTTCGGATTCGGCGCGAATCGAATATTTCCTAATCTTCTAAACGAATTCCACTTCGTCATGTTTGATTCGCTCATCTCTAATCACTAGCTATATTAGCTGATGATTTTATTTAGTTTGTAGTTACTCATCATTTACTGTAGCTTTTGAGTAATGTGACAGATGTCTGTGGAGACTACATTTTATGGTACTTCATAGTTTCTGTAAGTTTAGTTTTGCATGTTTTTAATATATTAAATAATTTAACTACCTTGGGAGATTAGATTATAATAGTGTACAAAGTTTGGTAATAGGAACATCAGAGGTCATATTAAATTCAACTCTCTCCATGCTGATATCCAGGCTGATATATTCAATTTATAAACCATTTATAAAAGTGGTTAAACTATTCATCAATAAGTCTCAATTACCTAAACTATAATGGTTGTTGTTTGCCATAATGACTGTTTTTTCCAGCAATCAAATGATGGAAAATAACTGTACTAATAGCAAAAAAACATGCATTAATCTCAGTTCACCTAGCTAACACACCTGGATAAGGGTCCCTATTTAAAAAAAAATGACTGTTGCATGGGTGAAACAAAAAGTTCTTTCACATGGGTTGAAATGTTAATTTTATTGAGCCTATTCTAGCCTAATGAGATGAGTCTATAATCTCAGCAGGTTTGGAAATGTGAAACAATGTGGTAGTAAATGGGATCTAGTCCTATGAAAAAGAATAAGAAAAACTGGAATTCATATTGTTAGATAAAAGGGATTTTCGAGTTTGTCTTGTAACTATACAAGTCCATATGACACTTGCTGTGACATTGGGTGTACGCAATCAGAATTTATGTGCATTGAGAAATAATATTGTCTTTATGATCTGATCGTTATTGGATCTCCTTATGCCTCATGTAGGGGCATATGGTATATGAAAAAAACAAATAATCAGACCTCTGAAAAGGTGGATGACAGATTAAAGATAAAATAGTTTGCAATTGAACAGTTGCCCAGTCTGGCTCAAACACAGTCTAGAGCACCCTAATTTTGGGTTTACTGCTCATCTAAAGATATCCGTAGACCTAAAATAACAGTTTGTAGAAATGGGTGATTTAAGTTGATTTGTGTAAGAAAACGTTTGTATGCAGAAAAATCAGTTTTTATGACATGAAATCCTGGCTGTTCTTCATTGTGTGAACAGTTGTTTTCATGTGTTTTTTTTTTTTAATACTTAGACAATGAAAGGATTGAATGCAATACACCAGCACATTCTGTAAGACATTCAATAGTAAAATGTAGATATGGGTCTCTCCAGAATACTGCATAATAAAAAGACACAACTGGGTAATGTCTTAGAGAATGGCTAAAGATCTGTAAGTAGGCCTATTTTTAGCTGATTCTTGGGTTACAATGGCTCTGATGTGAAAATACAGCATCTCTGATTCCTATTAGGTACAATTACAATCGCTGCTCTTGTCGCAGAAAGATGTCACTATCTAGTAACACTCCGTCATCTATCAAATCAGCCTTAGAGCTAGACACTATTTTCCCTTCCTTATTCTGGCTGACCTTTCTGTCAACCTTGACATCCTTCTAGAGTCATCAGATGTCAGTGCTGAAATGACTCAGCAGCAATGCTGTAGAGAGCAGCCTATACAGTGCTTCTGGCATTAGGAAGCTCAAATGTCTTTCCCGTGAAGAGGGAGTAACTTTTATAACAGCCCGACTTAGTAGCTTTGTTCAAATGCTGCAGTCATAGTACTGAAAATAGAGCACATTTGTCTATTCCGAAAGTAATAGGTGGTATGTGACAAAGGATGCAGCAGTCCTTCTTCGGAACATTACTTAATGTGCACACATATGAAGTCCAGCTATTGGATAAGTCTAATGATTTTATATTGTTGTCCGCTAGTGTCTAATGCTGTACTAGATAACCTTAGGACACCAGCATCAGCTGAAAACTAGTGTGTGCAGGGGGGACCCCCCACACACTACATTGTCAAATTAGGCATATCATTATATCCTTTGATAACTACAATTTCCACCAGTTTGAAAGGAAATTATCTGCTTTTGTACTACAGATAACAGTCTCAAAGAATTGCACATAGGCCACTTAAAAAAAAAAAAAATGAGAAGGCCCCAGAATAGATGTAGTCTTTGAAACGTGCCTGGCAGGGTACTATTTCTCATTTTAATTCAAAGTTCTGTTATGGATAAGGAAAAAGAAGTAAATAGTGTAAATAAGTTTAAAAAAAAATATATATATATATATATATATATATATACACACACACACACACTATATTGCCCAAAGTACACCCCTCCAAATCATTGGATTCAGGTATTCCAATCACCTCCATGACCACAGGTGTAAAGAATCAAGCACCTAGGCATGCAGACTGCTTCTACAAACATTTTGTGAAATAATGGGCCGCTCTCAGAAACTCAGGGAATTCAAGCGTGGTACCTTGATAGGTTGCCACCTGTGCAATAAGTCCATCCGTGAAATTTCCTTGCTGCAAAATATTCCACAGTCAACTGTTAGTGGTATTATACCAAAGTGGAAGCAATTGGGAACAACAGCAACAACAGAGCAAGGTCAGCTCATGCTGAAGTGCACAGTGTGCAGAAGTCGCCAACTGTCTGCAGAGTCAATAGCTAAAGACCTCCAAACTTCGCGTGGCCTTCAGATTAGCACAACAGTGTGTACAGATCTTCATGGAATGGTTTTCCATGGCCATGCAGCTGCATCCAAGCTTTACATCACCAAGTGCAATGCAAAACGTTGGATGCAGTGGTGTAAAGCACGCCGCCACAGGACTGTAGAGCCAAGTGTAAAATTTTGTGGAGGGGGGATTATGGTGTGGGGTTATTTCAGGGGTTGGGCTTGGCCCCTTAGTTCCAGTGAAGAGAACTTTTAGGGCGTCAGCATACCAAGACATATTGGACAATTTCATGCTCCCAACTTTGTGGGATCAGTTTGGGGATTCCAATATGACTGCGCACCAGTGCACAAAGCAAGGTCCATAAAGACATGGATGACCGAGTTTGGGGTGGAGGAACTTGACTGGCCTGCACAGAGTCCTGACCTCAACCCAATAGAACACCTTTGGGATGAATTGGAATGGATACTGTGAGCCAGGCCTTTTTCGTCAGACATCAATGACTGACCTCACAAATGCGCTTCTGGAAGAATGGTCAAACATTCCCGTAGTCAGACTCCTAAACCTTGTGGATAGCCTTCCCAGAAGAGTTGAAGCTGTTATAGTAGCAAAGGGTGGGCCAACTCAATATTGAACCCTACAGACTAAGACTGGATGTCATTAAAGTTCATGTGTGTGTAAAGGCAGGCGTGTGTGTGTGTATGTATATATATATATATATATATATATACACACACACACACACACACACGCTCACACACGGTGCTCAGCACAAATGAGTACACCCCTTTTGAAAATTAAGATTTTGGGCAGCACAGTGGCTAAATGGTTAGCACTTACGCCTGGCAGTACTAGGGTCGTTGGTTCGAATCCCAGCCAAATGGTTAGCACTTCCGCCTGGCAGTACTAGGGTCGTTGGTTCAAATCCCAGCCACGGCACCACCTGCCTGGAGTTTTTCTCCCTGTGCCTGCGCAGGTTTCCTCTGGGTACTCCTTTTTCCTCACACACTCCATGCTGGTAGGTTAATTGGATCCTGTCTAAATTGGCCCTAGTATGTGTACGTGTGAATGTGAGTTAGGGTCCTTAGATTGTATGCCCCTTGAGGGTTAGGGACTGATGTGAATGTACAATCTATATACAGTGGGGATCGAAAGTTTGGGCACCCCAGCTAAAAATTTGTATTAATGTGCATAAAGAAGCCAAGAAAAGATGGAAAAATCTCCAAAAGGCATCAAATTACAGATTAGACATTCTTATAATATGTCAACAAAAGTTAGATTTTATTTCCATCATTTACACTTTCAAAATAACAGAAAACAAAACAATGGCGTCTGCAAATGTTTGGGCACCCTGCAAAATTTATAGCATGCACTGCCCCCTTTGCCAAGCTGAGACCTGCCAGTGTCATGGATTGTTCTCAATCATCGTCTGGGAAGACCAGGTGATGTCAATCTCAAAGGTTTTAAATGCCCAGACTCATCTGACCTTACCCCAACAATCAGCACCATGGGTTCTTCTAAGCAGTTGTCTAGAAAACTGAAACTGAAAATAGTTGACGCTCACAAAGCTGGAGAAGGCTATAAGAAGATAGCAAAGCGTTTTCAGATGTCAATATCCTCTGTTCGGAATGTAGTTAAGAAATGGCAGTCATCAGGAACAGTGGAAGATAAAGCAAGATCTGGAAGACCAAGAAAAATATCAGACAGAACAGCTCGCAGGATTGTGAGAAAAACAATTCAAAACCCACGTTTGACTGCACGATTCCTCTGGAAAGATCTGGCAGACACTGGAGTTGTGGTACACTATTCCACTATAAAGAGATACTTGTACAAATATGGTCTTCATGGAAGAGTCATCAGAAGAAAACCTCTTCTACGTCCTCACCACAAAAATCATCGTTTGAACTTTGCAAATGAACATATAGACAAGCCTGATGCATTTTGGAAACAAGTTCTGTGGACCGATGAGGGTAAAATTGAACTTTTTGGCCAGAATGAGCAAAGGTACGTTTGGAGAAGAAGGGGCACAGAATTTAATGAAAAGAACCTCTGTCCAACTGTTAAGCATGGGGTTGGATCAATCATGCTTTGGGGTTGTGTTGCAGCCAGTGGCACAGGGAACATCTCACGAGTAGAAGGAAAAATGGATTCAATAAAATTTCAGCAAATTTTGGATGGTAACTTGATGCCATCTGTGAAAAAGCTGAAGTTAAAGAGAAGATGGCTTCTACAAATGGATAATGATCCTAAACACACCTCGAAATCCACGGGGGATTACATCAAGAGGCGTAAACTGAAGGTTTTGCCATGGCCTTCACAATCTCCTGACCTCAACATAATTGAAAATCTATGGATAGACCTTAAAAGAGCAGTGCGTGACAGACAGCCCAGAAATCTCAAAGAACTGGAAGACTTTTGTAAGGAAGAATGGGCAAAGATACCTCAAACAAGAATTGAAAGACTCTTGGCTGGCTACAAAAAGCGTTTACAAGCTGTCATACTTGCCAAAGGGGGCAGTACAAGATATTAACTCTGCAGGGTGCCCAAACGTTTGCAGACGCCATTTTTTTGTTTTCTGTTATTTTGAAAGTGTAAATGATAGAAATAAAATCTAACTTTTGTTGACATATTATAAGAATGTCTAATCTGTAATTTGATGCCTTTTGGAGATTTTTCCATCTTTCCTTGGCTTCTTTATGCACATTAATACAAATTTTTAGCTGGGGTTCCCAAACTTTCGATCCCCACTGTATATGTAAAGCGCTGCATAAATTGACAGCTCTATATAAGCACCTGAAATAAATAAGTAATTAAATATTCATTATCTCAATAAACACTTTCCAAAATTTTGACATTTTATAGAACATTTTTTAGCTCATTAGATGAAAGTGCGGTTAATAGTATACCTTAGATTACAAATCTAAGTTTATGCAAAAATGAATACACCCCACAACAAAAAGTGCTACATCTAGTACTTTGTATGACCTCCAAGATTTGTAAGGACAACACCAAGTCTTCTAGGTATGGAAGAACAAGTTGGTGACATATTGCAACATCAATCTTTTTTCCATTCAAGAACAACCTCTTTTAGAACCTATATCCTGGATGGAGAGTGATGCTCAACTTGTCTCTTCAGGAACCTTCATGGGTGTTCAGTTGGGATCAGATTAGGAGACATACTTGGCTACTGAATCACTTTCTTCCTGTTGTTCAGAGATGCAACAGTGGTTTAGATGTGTGTTTTGGATCATTGTTATGTTGAAAAAGTGCACGACGACCAAAGGCATGGAGTGATGTAGCATCTTCTCTTTCAATATAGAGCAGTACATCTGTGAATTCATGATCCCATCAATGAAATGCAGCTCCCCGACACCAGCAGCACTCATGCAACCCCACAGAATGACACGGCCACCACCATGTTTCACTGAAGGCACCATGCATTTTTCTTTGTACTCCTCACCTTTGCGACGCCATACAGTTTTGAAGCCATCAGTTCCAGAAACATTTATCTTGGTCTCATCACTCCAGAGTACAGTGTCCCTGTAGTCTTTTTCAGTATGGGCCCTGGCAAATTCTAGGCGGCTTTTTTGTGCATGGGCTTTAGGAGAGGGCTTCCTTTGTGGATGACACCCATGCATGCCATTCCTCTGCAGTGTACGCCATATTGTGTCATGGGAAGCAATCACCCCAGTTTAGCAAAAGTGCAGTGAACTTGCATGGCGATTTTCTTCAACCCTTATTAGAAGATGCTCCTGTCGAGGTGTTAACTTCTGTGGACAGCCTGGAAGTCTCTGTGAGATGTTGCAGTTCCATGTTAAATTTTTGTATCACTTTTGCTACAGTATTCTGACTGATAAGTAAAGCTTTGCTGATCTTCTTGTAGCCTTCAACTTTCTTGAGTAAAGAAATTATTTTCTTTCTCAGACCTTGTGACATTTCTCTTCCATGTGGTGCCATTGCTGACAGCATGAAATGGAAAGGGGTTTTCTTTAAGCAACACCCTGTTATAATCAAATGTCTGCTGGACACCTGTTTAATGAATAATTAGACTCACCTGTAGTTGAATTCTTTTTAATTAGGATTTTGTCTAAAATTTTGCTTTTTTCCTAAGACTTTCATTTTGTTGTATTCATTTTTTTGCAACATGGTCTTGAATGATGTTAGGAAAAATTATTTTTTGTGTGTGCAAATTAGCAAATCTTGTTTGCAATCCATGGCTCACATTTGTATTTGTATGAATATTTTGTAGTATAGTGTCCGATAGAAAACGTTGATTCTGAAAGGAAAGCAAAGGTTTTCTGACCAATCTGTTGGGGTGAACTCATTTATGCTGAGCCCTGTATATATCTTATTCACATCTATGTATTTCTCATGCATAAGTTTGAATGAGTACCTTTAAATACTCAGTAAAGTACAGTTAGTAGCAGTAAAGCTGCCAGATAGGAAAGAATGAGATTTCTACTTTACATTTCTATGCATACTGTGTATGTAAGTATGCACTCTATATGTGTATGTGTGTATATATGTGTGTGTGTTTACGCTGTATGTATACACCTGCTTTTAAAAAGAGCATTGTACGATTATCTATGCTAAATCCGGTTGATGTACCAGGAACCATATATGAACACACCTTTATTTTTGCTTTTGTTTTTCTGTTGAGCCATTGTATTATTTTGTGTCTACTTTGCTCTGGACAGCCTGCCCATGTGTGCGCTGGGCACCCAGGTCCCAAAAAAAAATTATTTTCTATGCACAAAATTAAAATCCAATAAAGAGTTTGTTTAAAAAAAAAAAAAAAAAAAAAAGAATTGCAAGCAAATTCTCTGCATTCCCAGATATAACAATGACCACAAGAGGGAGTGTTTTAAAATCTCTATATTTATAGTTCAAACCCTTTTTTTCCCTAAAGTTTCCAGCACTAATTAAAGTAAAACAAATAATAATAATATTGTACTTTTCCTGCAATACTTCCCTTCTTCTGCCCCCCTTCCCAATACTTTGCTTCAAGGTTTCATTATGCTTGGTGTAAACTAAACTATGAATCTGTCACGTACCTGTGTTCTGCCCATGTCACACACTCCTTCCTCAGTGCAGTTTTGCCCTACCCCCCCCCCCCAGCCACTTGGGGGGGTAGTTTTACAATAGGGGGTGGGGAAAGCCTGAGGGGAACTGAAAGAATAGTTCTCCATTTGATCTGCTTTGCTTTCGTTTGACAGCACATGGCAATGTGAGGATCCATACTAGCTATTCAGTCCAATAACGGCTTTCCAATTCTCCAGCTGCTATGCACTGTCATTTAAAAGGGGAGCAGCTCTAATTGGGAACTGGGGGGGGGGTTCCCTATCAGACCCACCCACCCAGTGTGTGCGCAATAACATCAGTTGTATCACTGACATCTAACTTTTGGCTAGGGAATCTCCCTGCTGACAGCTAAATGAGGCCACAGCTACAACGCTGTGCATGAAGCTTTCAAGGATATGACAACACAGATGAGTGTGTCCCTGCCACAGGGATAGATTCTTAAAGTGGCTGTAGTAAGAACTACGTGAATTTTGCGCATGTCAGTAATGTTAACAACACTAAGGCAAATGCTTATCTGAATTAGGTGCAGGTAGTTCTTAAAGGAGAAGTGTGGAGTTTGAAAGGGAAAACAAACATCCCTACTCACCTCTGTGCTGTAGCATTGATGAGATTCTGCTGCTGTCCCATATTGGCTTTAGTACCGAGAAGTGAGCCGTCTCATCACGGCTCAGTTCTCGCTTCGCTCAGAGTTGAGTTTCAGTCACCACTCTCTGATCTGCTCCTCCAATGCTTACTGGAGCACTGGGCAGGGGAGGGGGGCAGGAACAGCATGGGAAAGCTCTCAGCCAAATGCTGAGAAGCAGAGCCAGCTCTCAGTCCAGTAGTTAAGTGGATACCGGCTTCTAGAGTCTTCAGATGGCTCTGGGTCACAGGAGAGCAGAAGTAAATGCACATTTGTGACCTACTTGAGATGTTTAGCCAAAAAAGCTTTGGCCATACTTCTTTTAACTGAACTATTGCCAGAAAAGTGGCATTAGAGACATCCATTATGTATTTATCCATATGCATTATCAAGCTGGGCTCGTAGGAGAACTCTGCAGAGAACATTGATCACATCATCACATGAGCATGTTCTCTGAAGCATTCAGAACTACCCACCACTAGAGGATGAAGACCTGTGATGTCATGTGATTAGACCAAAGAACCATGGAAAGAAGGCATGCACTCTGAGATTTAAAATTCATACAGGGGGGTGAGGTGGGTTAAAAAAGCTGGAAATGGGCTTTAACACAATAATCAAAATATGGGACAATCATGTAAAAATGTAGAAGTAAAAAATACAAAACAAACAAAAATAATCCAAATAGTGCACTAAAACTCAAAATGTATACCTACTGGAAATATTTCTGTCACATCATTTTCGTTTTCAGGCTTGATGTAACACTAAATTTGAATATTTTCACAATATGGCAAATTTATTTTTTACAGAAAAGAAATGTCATTTCCCTCTCCCCGAATGAGACGAAGAGATATTTTTGCTTTCAGCCAGATAGAGTAATGAAATGTCGCTCCTCATGATCACTGACAGCTGTTGAGGAAATGTACCTTTACACAACCAGTTTGCACTTTAATATATATTAACAGTGCCTTTGGGACAAATCCAATCAGCTTATCTACAAGCTATTATCTGGCTGTCACTGTGGATGACAGAAATGAGTTTTTAGAACTGTGTTTATGTAGTTGACATTTTTCATAGTTATGTCCTCTACATATATGCATCCTGGAAAGTGATTACTTTAATAGAATCTATCATTTTGCTTTAAGCATTCAGAGTAATTGTCATATTTTTTGCATGCTATTTAGGCTCTCTTTCATGTCTGCTTTCCCTGGCTCATTCTTTCAAACAAACGTCTCTCTCACGGAATGTCAAAACCTGAATGAATATGGAGGCTCACTTAACAATGCACCAGTACTTGGCACTGGTGAATGGGCACTGGTGTGTTAGGCTTACATAGTGATCTTCCTCTCCTGTGTATACGTTCGTTCTCTCGCTTTTATTCCTCCTCTCTCTTTCCATTTATCCTTTGCCACTTTCATCCTGGCTGCTTTGATAAGCATGTTTGCTCTGAAGAAACTGATCTTATCTATAACCTTGCCTGTGGTCTTGAACAAAGAACCTTTCCTTCAAAAAAAAAAAAATAGATGGAAAATGTTGGGCATCCCTACCTAACCTTGCAAGTGTTTAACCCCTTCATTACGTATAATGGTATGTAGACCTTGTAGAAGGGAATATATTGCATACAGTCATGTAATAGCATTTTTACTCAGGTGTAGAAAATAAAGTTGCATGGCAGCGGTGACGCAAGCAGCTATCTGAAAGTGCGCAACTGTCTGTATTCACCTGGAATTCTATCTCTTTATGAATATATAAACACTCTGAGTGGTATACCATACATTTTATAACATTTAAAACTGCGTATCCTCTGTATACATAAATACTCTAACCTAGGCATTCCAAATATGCATTCTCACGGCTTTCTTTTGACCCTCACCAGGTTATGACTTTCAATTGAATAATGCTGCAATTGATAAAGCACAGAATTTCCAGCTGAATAAGATGTTTCATGGTTCCTTTCTCAGGAATAGATATTGCATGTTACAGTTGTTACCTGATTATCAAAGAGATGTCCTCTTCTTCTGGAATTAAAGTGGATCTTCACTCTCCCAGGTCGCTTTCTGACCTCCCATCCTCCTCTCTCCCATTTACCTATTTCAGTGAATTTGCTACCTACTTCATAGATTCTCACTTTGATGAGAATGGCTCACATCCCAGAAGGTGAGATTTCTAACTGGAACCTGCATCTGGCTCCCTCATAATGCAGTGCATGTGCATCATCAGGAGTCCAACTACAAGAACCCAGATGAGACAGCCAGCCCTCTGATAATGTCATGGATGAAGATGGAGATGCAGGAACCAGTACACAACACCTGCGTGTCTGATCTGCACAGAAACTGCTGGACCACTGGATATGTACAGTTGTGTTCAAAATAATAGCAGTGTGTTGAAAAGTGAATAAAGCTCAAAATCCTTCTAATAGCTTTTATTTCCATATACACAAATGCATTGAGAACACTACACATTCTATTCCAGATCAAAACATGAAGAAAAATATATCAAATTTGTGTTGTTCCTCTAAAAAAAATTGAAGAAAAGTGAATATTAGTCTGTTCAAAAAAATAGCAGTGTTTGTATTCTTCTTTACAAACTCAAACATTCACTATATAAACTGAAAAATGTTTGAAGATGTTGCTTTCCTTTGAATCACTTAATTAATATTTAGTTGTATAAGCACTGTTTCTGAGAACTGCTGTACATCTGTGTTGCATGGAGTCAACCAACTTCTGGCACCTGTGAACAGGTATTCCAGACCAGGATGATTGGACTACATTCCACAGTTCTCTATTTCTTGATTTTTCCTCAGAAACTGCATTTTTGATGTCACCCCACAAGTTCCCTATTGGATTAAGATCCAGGGATTGGGCTGGCCACTCCATAACGTCAATCTTGTTGTTCTGGAACCAAGATATTGCACGTTTACTGGTGTGTTTGGGGTCGTTGTCTTGTTGGAACACCCATTTCAAGGACATTTCCTCTTCAGCATAAGGCAGCATGACCTCTTCAAGTTTTCTGATGTATTCAAACTGATCCATGATCCCTGGTATGCGATAAATAGGCCCAACACCATAGTATGAGAATCATCCCCATATCATGATACTTGCGCAACCATGCTTCACTGTCTTCACAGTGTACTGTGGCTTGAATTCAGTGTTTGGGGGTCGTCTGACAAACTGTCTCTGGCCACGAGACCCAAAAAGAACAATCTTACTTTCATCAGTCCACAAAATGTTGCGCCATTTCTCTTTAGGCCAGTCAATGTGCTCTTTGGCAAATTGTAACCTCTTCAGCACGTCTTTTTTTCAACAGTGGGACTTTGCGGGGGCTTCTTGCAGATAGCTTGGCTTCACATAGGCGTCTTCTAATTGTAACAGTACTCACAGGTAACTTTAGACCTGCTTTGATCTTCCTGGAGCTGATTGTTGGCTGAGTCCTTGCCATTTTGGCTATTCTATCCTTTCGAATGGTAGTTTTTCACTTTCTTCCACGTCTTTCAGGTTTTGGTTGCCATTTTAAAGCATTTGCGATCATATTAGCTGAGCAGCCTATCATTTTCAGCACTTCTTTATATGTTTTCCCCACTCCGATCAACTTTTTAATCAAGGTACGCTGTTCTTCTGAACAATATCTGGAACGACCCATTTTCCTCAGAATTTCAGAGAGAAATGCACTGTAACCAGCATGTACAACATTTGCTGCCTTCCTTCCTTAAATAAGGGCAATAATTGCCACCTGTTTTTCAAAGAATGAATGACCTCACTAATAGAACTCCACACTGCTATTATTTTGAACATTCCCCTTTCAATTAGTGATTCAATTACACAGAATCAGCAGCATGCATGTCATGACTGTTGGGTCTGTTGGATTTCTATTACTCTACTATACCTGCTAGTAAATTATTTGCCATGTAGAAATATAATTTCTACCAAAAACAGTGATTGATCAGGTTAGTGATGTCTGACTGCTATTATTTTGAACACAACTATATGTGTTTTGCGGTCTACCCAGCGAAAAAAAGTAAAGGGGGGTTAAGGGTAAGAGGAGAGGTTGGCGGGAGCGAAGTTTCCACTCAATTCATTCAGCTGTCTCCTTTGAACTGACATATCTCCTAGATTGTAAGCTCGAAAGAGCAGGGCCCTCGATCCCCTCATGTTTTGCATTGTATTGTTCTGTCACATGTTCTGTCCCCCTTTGTAATGTACAGCGCTGAGCGAATCATTGGCGCTTTATAAATACTGTATAATAATAATAATCTGCTGTAACCTCTAAGGCTGACCTCCAAAAATGGCATCTTTTAAATATGCAGGTTTTTTGGTAAAATTAAAGCTAAAACATTTTTTTAATATGTTGGACAATATTTGAAAGGGTTAGAAGCCCTATCAGAGGTTTATTGCTGGCTGTGTCCCCTATTGTCTCAATATTTGTCATGGTGACCATTGTCACCAGGTCAGAGAGTGATAGTAAATCCAAAGTTGTATAGCTGTCACAGGAGGCAAGTGGAAATCATCCAATGGGCATAACTTTTCTGGCCAAGATGGAATTTCCCCTTATTTGGAAGGATCTCCTTTCCCATATTGTCGTTTCTCAAGGACATGAGATTAAGGAAAGTCCTGAATAGTACACACAACAAAGCAAAAAAACGATTTCCTATTCAATAAAAAACTGACACAAGTTCTAACACAAAACAAATTCTGGTCCAGCATTGTCAATATAAGGAAGAGTGAGTGCATGTAAATAGAAAGTAGCTGAAAAAGGCTGCAGGAGATCAGAAGTACTGAGATGCAAAAAAGGCAATACTAGCATTTTATTTTTTTTTTTAAAAAGGCAATTATTTGATACCCAGGGATTTAGTAAAGTAAATGTCATTCAGGTATATTTTACCTGCCATCCTTGTTTAGGCACTTCCTAAAGGTATTTATAATGTATGTGTGTGTATGTGTATAATAAATATATATATATATATATATATATATATATATATATATATAAAAATAAAAACACACATGCTCGTTTTGCCTTCCATTTCTATGAATTTCCATTGAATAGGTTTGCTTTACAGGTGAGGGTACACATATACTTTAAGGTTACATTCACTCCTTTGCAATGTGTGACCTTTTTTTTTTTTTGGTGCTTTTTTTGTGGCATGGGGGAAAGGCTACCCTACGCGCAACAAATGCACCACAGTAGCTCATACAGTTTTTTGGGTTTTTTTTAGTAACTCTTAAGAATTAATGGTACCACAAAGTTGTTTTTAAAGAGCTGAGTGCAGTGCTGGTGTTATATGCCTGTACATGAACACATGAATAATGCACAAATATACACCGATCAGCCCCAACTTTCTGACCATATTGAGTAGGTCCCCCTTTTGCTGCCAAAACAGCCCTGACCCATTGAGGGTTGGACTCCACTTACATGAAGGTATGCTGTGTTATCTGGCACCAAGCTGTCAGTAACAGATTCTTAAAGTCCTGCAAGTTGTGAGGTGGGACCTCCATGGGTCAGACTTGTTTTGAATTGAGATCTGGAGAGTTTGGAGACCAAGTCAACACCTCAAACATATTGTGCTCCTCAAACCGTTTGCAAACCATTTTTGCAATGTGGCAGGGTGCATTATCCTGCTGAAAGAGGCCATTGCCATTAGGGAATGCCACTTCCATGAAAGGGTGTACTTGATTATGAACAATGTCTAGGTAGGTGGTACGTGTCAAAGTAACATCCACATGACATGGCAGGATTCAAGGTTTCCCAGCAGAACATGTCTAAAGCAGCAAACTGCTGCCACTTGCTTGCCTTTTTTTCCATACTGCATCCTGGTGCCATCTCTTTCCCAGGCAGACAATGCACATGCACCTGGCCATCTGCATAGTTTCTGATGCTCACATGCCCATTGGCATTTTTGGCTGTGGACACAGGTCAGTATGGGCTCTGATCTGTGGCTGTGCAGCCCCATATGCAACGAACTGCAATGCCAATTATTGCTGCTTTCAATACATCAGCTTCATGGATAACCTGTTTACTTGCTGCCTAATATATCCCATTATTATTATATAAGAAGATAATCAGTGTCATTCACTTAACCTGTTAGAGGTGTTAAATCTATAGCTGATCAGCGTGTGTGTACGTGTGTTTGTTTCACGTGTGTGTGTATGTACAGTATGTATGTGTATATACACTATATTGCCAAAAGTATTGGGACACCCCTCCAAATCATTGGATTCGGGTGTTCCAATCACCTGCATGGCAACAAGTGTATAAAATCAAGCACCTAGGCATGCAGACTGCTTCTACAAACATGTGTGAAATAATGGGTCGCTCTCAGGAGCTCAGTGAATTCAAGCATGGTACCGTGATAGGTTGCCACCTGTGCATTAAGTCCATCCACGAAATTTCCTTGCTACTAAATATTTCACGGTCAGCTGGGAACAACAGCCATGAAGTGGTAGACCACGTAAAATTGCAGAGTGGGGTCAGTGCATGCTGAAGCGCACAGTGTGCAGAAGTCGCCAACTGTCTGCAGATTTAACAGCTAAAGGCCTCCAAACTCTTTGTGGTCTTCAGATTAGCACAACAACAGTGCATAGAGAGCTTCATGGAACTGGTTTCTATGCCTGAGCAGCTGCTTCCAAGCCTTACATCACCAAGTGCACTGTGAAGCGTTGGATGCTCTGGTGTAAAGCACATCGCCAGTGTACTCTAGAGCAGTAAAGATGTGTTCTCTGGAGTGACGAATCACGCTTCTCTCTCTGGTAATCCAATGGACATGTCTGGGTTTGGTGGCTGCCAGGAGAACGGTACTTGCCTGATGGAATTGTGCCAAGTGTAAAATTTGGTGGAGGGGGATTATGGTGTGGGGATGTTTTTCAGGGGTTGGGCTTGGCCCCTTAGTTCCAGTGAAGGGAACTCCTAAAGTGTCAGCATACCAAGACATTTTGGACAATTTCATGCTCCCAACTTTGTGGAAACAGTTTGGGTATGGCCCCTTCCTGTTCCAACATGACTGCGCACTAGTGTACAAAGAAAGGTCTATAAAGACATGGATGAGTGAGTTTGGGGTGGGGGAACTTGACTGGCCTGCACAGAGTCTTGACCTCAACCCAATAGAACACCTTTGGGATGAATTAGAGCAGAGACTGCGAGCCAGGCCTTCTCGTCCAACATCAGTGCCTGACCTCACAAATGCACTTCTGGAAGAATGGTCAAACATTCCCATAGACACACTCCTAAACCTTCTGGACAGCCTTCCCAGAAGAGTTATAGCTGTAAAGCGTGGGCCAACTCAATATTGAACCCTACAAACTAAGACTGGGATGCCATTTAAAGTTCATGTGCGTGTAAAGACAGGCATCCCAATACTTTGGGTGTGTGTATGTATGTACATGTGTGTGTGTATATTTTTTTTTTCTTTAATATATTGGGTAGGGAAAAATCTTTTGATGATGAATTCTCAACATTTTCTTCCTGAAACATCTTTGGTCAGCTTGATGTTAATTTTTTTTTTCTTTTCAGCAACCTAACATGTTGCAGATTTGTTACTGCAAATATATTCAAAGGAAAATGAAATCCTATTGAATTAAAAAGCGCAAGGCATGTTAATCAGTAACATATTAATTATTGGATTAAAATGATGATATGGAAAAATTCAAATGGCTCCAGATGGTCACATTCTGCTGTTGTCCTATGAAAGATACACTGCAATGATTTTTTGCCTTCAAAACTGGGGAAATTCAGTGTAAGAAACTTTAAAATATCTGATCATGACGAATATACACATTTATCCTGATTTTTACCTCTATTTGGCATCTCTAATTAAAGTTATCAAACCATGATAAGCCTTCTTCAGAGAATGTGAAGATTAAAGTTGTCTGAAATATATTTTCCAAACTAGAATTAATCAATTAGTGGGAAAAAATTATGTTTGCTGAAAATTGTTTTTTTTGTGTCTTGGCACCACCTTTAATAAATTGGTGTAAATATTGTATTTTACAATCTACTTCTTCATACATTACCATAGACTTACATGGAACATTGTTCAGCGTTCTGTCTGGTGATGCACAAATTGTATATGTAGATGTCCTAGTAACAGTCAGCACCAGACCAGCTACTATTTGTAACCATGCATTCTAGATTTTTATGCAGATATGAACTTTTTATGCTTACAGAATATCTAATACTTTAAATTTAAAATATTTGTTGTTAAAAGTGGCCTCTTGTTCTCACATGAATGTTTCAGTTTTGTCCCAGACTGATTCCTGAACTGGCCTTTTCTGACTTGTGGGATTAAGTGCCAAATTAATTCATTTCCCATTAGATGAATAAACAAATTGTGAATGATGTTATTGATTTTTATAAGTACCATTATATCCTGAGGTGCTATACAGTGTGAGAGATATAAGGGTGATAATCTAGACCAGCTTTTCTCAACCTTTTTTCAGTCATAGCAACTTTGTAAAATGATTTTCAATCTGGAGGCACCCCAGTCTAAAAAAAACAGTTCTGATCAGGTCAGAGCAGGTCAAGAGTATGGTCTTGTTCTCATAGGCATAATTAAGCATATGCCCATGTGAGGCCGTGTTTGCTCACATGGGATACACAGGTGTTCGTTAAATTCTTGTGCAGGCAGCCCCATTCATGTTAATTGGTGGCTGCATAGACACTGTTTACATCTTGAAATCCGTGTGGGTGGTGGTCCCCAAATGCACACTTTAGAATCTAACCTGTACATTCCTATGCTGGCAAACACAGCCCTGGCAGAGGTATTGGCTTAAACACATCTGTGTAAACAAGAGCAAACGGTAACATACAGACATACATAAAGTAATTGGACAATTGAATCAAAAGCTGTTTCATGGCCAGGTGTGGGCTACCCCTTCCTTATTTCTTCATCAATTAAGCAGGTAAAAGGTCTGGAGTTTATTCTAAGTGTGGTATTTGCATTTGGATTCTATTTCTGTGAACCTACATCATGCATTCAAAGAAGCTGTCCATGCAAGTGAAACAGGCTGCTGTAAGGCTTCAAAAATGAAACAAATCCATCACAGAGATAGCAGCAACATTCGGAGTGGTCAAATCAAAATTTGGTACATTCTGAGGTTGCACTGGTGAGCTTAGCAACATAAAAAGGCATGGATGTCCACGGAAGACAACAGTGGTGGATGATCGCAGGATCCTCTCTATGGTAAAGAAAAACCCATTCACAACATCCAGACAAGTAAAGGACACTCTCCAGGAGATGGGCGTATCATTGTTAAAGTCTACAATTAAGAGAAGACTTCATGAGAGCAACTACAGAGGGTTTACCACAAGGTGCAAACCATTCATAAGCCTGAAGAATAGAAAAGCCAAATTAGACTTTGTCTAAAAAACCAGACCAGTTCTGGAAAAGCATTCTTTGGATGGATGAAACTAAGATTTTTCTGTGAAAGAATGACTGGATGAAAAAAGTGTGGCAAAGGCTTGGAACAGATCATCATCCAAAGCATACAACTTCGTCTAAAACATGGTGGAGGCAGTGTGATGGCATGGGCATGCATGGCTTCCAGTGGCACTGGCTCAGTGGTGTTTATTGATGATGTGACCGAAGACAGAAGCAGCCGGATGAATTCTGCAGTGTTCAGAGATATACTGTCAGCCCAGATTCAGGTAAATGCAGCAAAGTTGATTGGACGGCGCTTCACAGTACAAATGGACAGTGATCCAAAACACACTGCAAAAGAAACCCAGGAGCTTTTGAAGGAAAATAAGTGGAATATTCTGCAATGGCCAAGTCAATCACTTGATATGAACCCAATTGAGCATGCATTGCACTTGCTGAAAGCAAAACTAAAGGCAGACCCACAAAGAACAACTGAAGACAGCGGCAGTTAGAGCCTGGCAAGGAGGAAACCCAGTCTTTGGTAGTGTCCATGGGTTCCAGACTTCAGGCAGTAATTGGCAGTAAAGGATTCTCGAAAAATTATAAGATATTAACATTGGATTTTTT
Organism: Staurois parvus; assembly: GCF_062004578.1. Taxonomy (NCBI): domain Eukaryota; kingdom Metazoa; phylum Chordata; class Amphibia; order Anura; family Ranidae; genus Staurois; species Staurois parvus. The sequence continues at coordinate 3,530,415 of NW_028318002.1, forward strand.
TATTATATTTATTTGTCCAATTACATTTGAGCCCCTGAAAATGGAGGGACTGTGTTTACAAATGGTTGCAGTTCCTAAAATTTGTACTTGATATTTATGTTCAACCCCTTGAATTAAAGCTTCAAATTCATTTGGATTGTTTTTTGTTTTAATTTATTCTGGTGGCACACAGAGCCAAATATATATGGACCTTACTGGGTTTGTGTGTGTATGTATGTATGTATGTGTGTGTGTGTGTGTGTGTGTGTGTATGTGTATATATATATATATATATTGATACAAACATCAAATAACGTGCACAAACATGGTATCGCTGTGATTGTCAAGAGCTGGAAATTTTATTTTGGGTTGTTCTTTGGTAGTAGGGTATGGCACACATAAATTTAAAACAATATATATTTATTTACTATTTTGGGCCAGTTTTCCTTTGATAATAAAAAAAATAAAAATCAGGAGATATCCATTACCATTTACCACCAAATGAAAGCCCAATTTGTCTTGAAAAAAACAAGGGATAATTCACCTGGATGTAGAAAGTAGTTGTGATGATATTCACGGGTTTACTAACACATGTCAAAGTTGTAAAATTTTACTTGGGCTTTAAGATTTGTTTTACCCTTAGGCATGAAGGTTAAATTAGTGGTAGTAAGATCTACTTGATTGCCGCATGTGTCAGTAATGTTACCGATGTTGGTGCAAATGCTTGGCAGGATTAGGCACAAGTAGTTTTTAAGAGAACTACCATCAGGGCTGTTTGAATTCTCCTCACAGATTGCAAGTGATTGGACTCAAAAGTGGGTAAATGTCATGGTCAGCAGTCAAGGTGCCTGGTGTACTCATCTGATGTATGCCATTAGTTAAAGTGGAGTTCCACAGGATTTAGCAATCATGGCCCCATTCGTAGCTGATCCCTATGCCATTAATCTTTGTATTTTTTTTTCTTTGTTTAAATACCTTTTTTGATAAAAATCCCGCTTCTTGCAGCAAGATATGTAATTTCCACTCTCCCATTGGCTCCTGGTATAGCAGTGTCATCAATCCCAGGCGTCCACAGGCATTTTCCGCTTCTGGCATTACTTCGAAATGAGATGATATGATTCCAAGCAGAGTTAGGTGCCTATCTTTGCTATTTTATTTGTAAATTCACTAAAAAGTGTATACTTTTTTAAACTAAACCTCTGAATCTCATTTGAATAAACATTTGACGGTTATTATTACTGTATTGTGTGGAGCTTGCTGCTTTGCCCGGCTGACCTTGCCTTCCTTCCAAGCTGAATGATTGATTGACAGGTTGCCATAACAACAGGGTGGGAACTTCTGCTGACGCCTCCATTACTATAGAATTATGCAATCAACACAGTGTGCCGCGATCTGTTCCCACTGCGCATTTGCAAGATCAGAAGGTGCATACTGGGTAATCCCAGAAATAACTACTAGCGGGCTTCAGGTGCCCACAGTCTCAATGGCCGCTGCCTGCCTACCCAGGGTGCAGTGAGTATTTCAGGATTTCAAAGCCACATAGATTATTAAAAATATAAAAGTATGCTATTTAGATGGTAATAGCAAAGACAATCAAAGGGGTGTTTTTTTTTTGTTAAATAGACAAGGTGACTGCAGCTCTGCTTTAATGAAGAAGTGAAATTACTGAATGTGTTTGAACACAAACTAAGGTTAGATAAACGATGAGCTTCCCATCTGCCCCCGTTATCAATTAATAATGGCTTTTTGACCTAGGACGTCATAGTTCTGTTGCTTTTTTTTCCTTGTGTAAAGAAGTGTATGCACACATAATACAGTGCCTTGAAAAAGTATTCATACCCCTAGAGTCTGCCCCTAGAAATTGTTAGATTCTACAGAAGACTTGAGACTGGGGTGGAGGTTCACCTTCCGGCAGGAGAATGACCCTAAACATACAGCCAGAGCTACAATAGAATGGTTTAGATCAAAGCATATTCATGTGTTATAATGGCTCAGTCAAAGTCCAGACCTAAATCCAATTGAGAATCTGTATCAAGACTTGAAAATTGCTGTTCACAGATGCTCTCCATCCAATCTGACAGAGCTTGAGCTATATGGCAAGGAAGAATGGGCAAAACAAAATTCACTCTCTTGATGTACAAAGCTGGTAGAGTCATACCCAAAAAGACTTACAGCTGTAATTGCAGTGAAAGGTGGTTCTACAAAGTATTGACGGGGGGGGCTCTATTTACTAATTAGAGTAAAGGGGGCTGAATACAAATGCACGCCACACTTTTCCGATATTTATTTGTAAAGAATGCTGAAAACCATTCATCATTTTCCTTCCACTTCACAATTATGTGCCACTTTGTGTTGGTTTATCACATAAAATCCCAATAAAATACATTTACGGTTTTGGTTGTAACATGACAAAATATGGAAAATTTCAAGGGGTATGAATACTTTTTGAAGGCACTGTATGTAATGTGACAAAGCTGTGCACACTCATAATGTACAGTACTATGTTTACAGTGTTAGAAACACTATACTATGTTTTCAATGTTGTGTTTTGCTTTTGGAGTTTTTCCCCTTAAGTCCTTTTGGGTAAAACCCTTGTCAGTGTGATGGCACAAGGGGGAAAGAGCTCAAAATGAACACTAGAATGCATTAAAAGCGTGGCAGGTATTCTAATCCCTTTCCACTCTATCTAAAAAAAAAAGAAAGTCTGGGCCGGACATAACACTTACATTATGTTTCTATAACCAGCTAAAGGACATGATTTATATTAAGAAGCATGCATGGACTTCCAAACTTAAAAAGATGACCTTTAATTGGGTTACTGTTAATTATTTCTCATCGAAGAATATCTGCTTTGTTCTTTGTCTATTCCAGGGGATATGACAGCTTCTGATGTTAAACAGTTTTTCTAAAACAATTGCCTAACAAGTGTGGCCACTTTCATCGAGATTTAGCACTTTTGCATTTTACAGTATTATTAATTATGCCTCCAGGAAAATTACAGGTCATTTAAAAGGTGTTGCACCAAATTATTGCTGCCAAACTGCTATGTACAAATTGATGTTCTTGGTTTTTCATTTACTGAACTTCTGATATTGCTGTGAGCATGTGGCTGTTAAAGACAAGAGACCTTGGTTGCCATAAAGGTCACGTAATCAAGACAGAAGTCAATTAGAAACTGTCCATATAGCTTTTTGGGCTATGTAATTACATATATTCTGTGCACTTTCCTGCTTCAATAAAATCACATCCATCTCATGTTGAGGGCATACAGTATATGAGGCACACACAGTTCCAGGTGATCACATAAATTACTCCTTTGTAACATTGTGAATTCATAAAGAACACACTGATAAAATAAGTTATTTAAGGGTGTTGTCATATTCTAAACAGACAGCAGGCATGAAAGGGGCAGATACTGCAATTGTGTGCCTATAGCCAATATTTCCAAAGAGATATACTGTGTATATATATACAGTTGTGGCCAAAATTATTCAACCCCCAATGCTGTAAAGGGGTTTAGGGACTATAGTGTACATTTGGAATTGTATTCAGAATCAAATCCTACAAGGACGTTGTAACTACCCAAATGCAACTAAAATGACATCAATTGTTTATGTAATACAGTAGTAAATGGTTCTTATGTGGTTTCTTCATTGCCACAATTATTCAACCCCTTAAAGACTACCACTCTGAAGAACAGAGGTTCATACAGGTGCTTTCCATCAGGTATTGAAAACACCTGTGGATGTCACCGAGCAGCAATCAAGCATAATAAGCACCAATTAGGCAGCTTTAAAATGACTGTGATACTCAGCTCCTTCTAGACATTTACTGGTGTGGTTACAAACATGGTGAAGGCAAGAGAATGGTCCAGGAAGACAAGAGAAGAGGTGATTTCTCTTCACAGGAAGGGCAATGGCTATAAGAAGATTGCAAAGATGTTAAACATACCAAGAGACACCTTAGGAAGCATCATTCGCAAATTCAAGGCAAAGGGCACTGTTGAAACGCTACCTGGTCGTGGCAGAAAGAAGATGCTGACTTCGACTGCTGTGCGCTACCTGAAGCGTAGAGTGGAGAGAAGTCCCCGTGTGACTGCTGAGGAACTGAGAAAAGATTTGTCAGATGTGGGTACAGAAGTTTCAGCCCAGACAATAAGACGCACACTGCGTAATGAAGGCCTCCGTGCCAGAACTCCCAGGCGTACCCCCTTGCTGTCTCCAAAGAATAAGAAGAGTCGACTGCAGTATGCCAAAAGCCATGTGGACAAACCACAAAAGTTGTGGGATAGTGTTCTGTGGACTGATGAAACAAAATTAGAACTGTTTGGGCCCATGGATCAACGCTATGTTTGGAGGAGGAAGAACAAGGCCTATGATGAAAAGAACACCTTGCCTACTGTGAAGCATGGTGGAGGGTCAATCATGCTTTGGGGCTGTTTTGCTTCTGCAGGTACAGGGAAGCTTCAGCGTGTGCAAGGTACCATGAATTCTCTTCAGTACCAGGAGATATTGGATGGAAACGTGATGCAGTCCGTCACACACCTGAGGCTTGGGAGACGTTGGACCTTTCAACAGGACAATGATCCCAAGCATACCTCCAAGTCCACTAGAGCATGGTTGCAGAGGAAAGGCTGGAACATTTTGGAGTGGCCATCGCAGTCACCAGACTTAAATCCGATTGAGAACCTCTGGTGGGACTTAAAGAAAGCAGTTGCAGTGCGCAAGCCTAAGAATGTGACTGAACTGGAGGCCTTTGCCCATGAAGAATGGGCGAAGATACCCGTAGATCGCTGCAAGACACTTGTGTCAAGCTATGCTTCACGTTTAAAAGCTGTTATAACTGTAAAAGGATGCTGTACTAAGTACTAAGATTGAATGTCACTTGGGGGTTGAATAAAACTGATAATGCTGTGAGCACAGAAAAGACATTTGTGGTTATTTCATTATAACTGTTATGTTATATTTGTCTGACCTACAAGTGCCTCTTTAATGTAAATGTAAGCAAGATGACTGAATGATCAAAAGCAATGTCAAACTGGCCAAAACACTCAATTTCAGTGGGGGTTGAATAATTTTGGCCACAACTGTATATGTGTGTGTGTGTGTATATATATATATGTATAGTAACACAGTTCACATAAGAAATTATTCACTATAATGGCTTGAAAAAGAAGTCTTTGCCAGTTGGAGCCGAAGTATTGCATTATTAAAAGCCAACTGCATGTTGACAGGAGTGGAGAAACAGAAATAAATGTTGGAGGTAGTCAACAGTATTAACATACATTACTTCTCTGCTAGGACACCTACAAAGTGAGCATTTCTGGTTCGTTTGTATTCATGGTGTGAATGATTTAAGCACAGCATAGATTGATGGCTACTATCTATTGTGCATAGGGTATGGGCTGTTTTGCCTTTGAAAAAATCAAACAGGGTACCTTTGAAGTCTCAAAGTGTTGGCATGTCAAAGGGTGGTGACAGATTTGCTAATTCCATACTTCAAGCTAGTGGCTGTAGCGACACATAAGACACATCTACGTCATGACTAATAACAAATGGTGGCAGTGGATGTCCACTTCATGATCCCTGTCTTCTTAGTGCCTCTCCTGTACAGTCACAACTATTTTAAAACACTTATGCTATTTGATTGGAATGGAGACTTGGCATATCAGAGAGAATAATCTAATTACTATGAAGTCAGTTCAGCAGCTCCTTTTGTGTCCCATGATTAAATAAGTGGGAAAATGGCTTGAAAATTAGGTGCTAGAACGACCCAATTACATTCTGTAGCTTTTTGTATTCAATTTCATAAACAATTTTGCTCTTCGCTGGTTAATCAGTGAATGCCTTTTTCCCCGTTTGAAAAGCACTTTTGAAATTATAATGCAATTAAATTGTGTGTGGATGTTCTGGCACAGCAAGTGTGAAAGCTGAGGGGTTGGCAGTCCGCCATGTTGTACCTTGACAGTAATGAGTTCCTGAGCTGCCAGCTTGCAAGTGTCATTCATAATATTGTCCATGCTGGGTTGCTATAAAGTTCAGTCGCATTAACCTATCCTTTGCTAACAGAACACATAGAATGAACTACATTTTTCATGTACCTGCAACCTCTTTAGCCTGGAGAGTTTAGGAAACAAAAATTTCTTCAAATACATTTCTACTTACACATATGCATATGCTGACATGCAGTCACAAGCACTCTGTATTGTAGATATATCATTTTTATATATATATATATATATATATATATCAGGCAAACGTTAGCCCTTGGACTAGTAGTGAATAGATAGGTGCTGTACAGTGCCTATCTATTCACTACTAGTCCACATACTAGTGTCACGTTCACTTTTTAGGGGCAGCTGCAAAACACCTTAGGGGGCTAAATAATCAATTAACGCCAATTATTTTCTACTTTTCATTTCACTTTTAATATTTGGCGCCACAATAATTTATTTTGGTTTGGTTTAAACATTAGCTCTGGTTTCAAATATGATATACTTGAACAAGTTGCATATAAAATGTACATGGTGTATTCATTTTCGTGATCTTAGTTAATCAAAATGCAGATTTATCGTATGGAGTCACCTGTACATTTACCACTACTTCAAACCCTTTACGTTAGAATCTCTGGACTATGTGCCAATGATTAGAACCTCTTTAGGGAGTAAGCAGGTGGAAACCTCAAACATCTAGGATTTGGTGTTCTTATTTCTGTTGACACGTGTGGTATCGTCATACCAAGATCAATGGAGCTCTCTGTGGCCCTCAGAAAGAAAGATGTGGATGCATACGAGTCTGGCAAGAGATTTAAAAAATATTGCAAATAATTTGAAATGAATTATTTTACTATAAGGAAAATAATCTGCAATGGCATAGATTTTAAACAACTGCTACTGTAATATGTCCAGGACTGGCCAGCCTAGGAATTTCAAGCCAAGAGCTGTCCATTTGCTGCTCATTGGAGAAGCTGGAAAGTACAGGGAGATTCACTTGACTGCTCTAGCTGTTGCTCTGCCACTAAAACAGAGGGAAAGAAGACCCCCAAACACTGTACTGTTTTCGTAGATGTGATAACACAACAATTCCTGGCAACTGTGGACCTAGGTAGCTCAAACAATAAGCAGAAACATAGGAAGGGTCAAGCAAAAATATATCCAATAACACATATTGGGTTATAGTTGGAAAGAAATAATAGGCCACCAACCTGCATGGAATATTAAAGCGATTCTAAAGGTTTATTTTTCATTTTTGGAAAATAACAAACATGTCTATATTTACCTGCTGTGTGCAGTGGTTTTGCACAGAGCAGCCTGGATTCCCTTCTTCTTGGATCCCCCACAGGCTCTCTTGGTCCCTCCCTCCTGTCGGGTGCCCCCACAGTAAGCAGCTTGCTGTAGGGGCACCCGCTGCACCATGTGTCCATTCACACATGGAGCCATGACTTGGCCCCACCCTCCTCTCATTGGCTGACCACTTGCTGTCTCAGTTAATGAGAAGGCAGAGACCTGGAATAGCTGAAGCTGTCGTGCACATCGCTGGATCTCGATGGGGCTCAGGTAAATATTGAAGGGGCTGGGGGCACTGCTGCACACAGAAGGTTTTTTTTACCTTCATGCTTAGAATGTGTGAGCCTTTACAACCACTTTAATTTACACTCACTTATATCAGTGCTTTTGTCAGTGATTACAATATACTGTGTATACTATAAACATAATGCTAAGTGTCGTTAACATTTGAAGTTTTGTTTGAAAAAGGTTGGGAACCAGTAGCTTAGGGCAGCATTTCTCAGCCTTCGCCCTTTTATAGTATGCTAAATCTCAAGACACTCAATTCTAAAATGCAAAAAACTAAAATGTCACTTGCCATCAAAGGTAAATCTGAGAATAATACAATGCACTCAACCACTTAGCTTCTTAACTTCACAGCAGAAGCCACACTTCACATTAGTGGTCCCCCAATCACATCATTGTTCCTTCTTCACATCAGAGGTCCCCCTATTATGTCAAAGTCTCTCATTTACGTCAGAGCCCCCCCATACATGAGTCCCCCAACACATCAGATTCCCCTCTTCACAGAGTCCCCTCTTCCCCTCAGAGCCCTATCTCCAGCAGTATGGCGGAGGGCAGGAGGCATAGCAGGTCTGGATAGAGGTGCTTTTCCATCCTCTCTTTAATGCTGGGGGAGGCCGTGGAACAGTGTCATGCATTGTTATGGTGCAGTTAATGACATTGTGCGTCCTGGCCCTAGAACTTCATTAGTTGTTAAGGTGTTGGCAGTCGGCTTACCCTCATCCTGGCAATGTATGACACTGATTCAGCGCAAACTGTGTCCTGTATTTATGGCATCCTGGTTAAAAAAACCATTAGTTTAGGGCTTCTGCAGCACTATCACAGAGAATAAGAGGATAGTGAACTGCTTACATCCATCTTTGCCCTTTGTCTAATTCCCATTCAACAGTCATATATTTATACAAGTGGAAATATTGAAAGAAACAGAAAACTAGAGGAAGTTACACAAATCTAGGACCCTAGAGCTGCAAAGAAGGGCTGACCTTTGAAATGCTATATTCTCATACCATTTGAAAGCTTTTTTTCAGTGCCACCAAAGACAGTCAAAGTAAGTTATAATTTCCCGTGTTTGTGTCATATGTACAGTCAGGTCCATAAATATTGGGACATCGACACAATTCTAACATTTTTGGCTCTATACACCACCACAATGGATTTGAAATGAAACAAACAAGATGTGATTTAACGGCAGACTGTCAGCTTTAATTTAAGGGTATTTACATCCAAATCAGGTGAACGGTGTAGGAATTATAACAGTTTGCATATGTGCCTCCCACTTGTTAAGGGACCAAAAGTAATGGGACAGAATAATAATCATAAATCAAACTTTCACTTTTTAATACTTGGTTGCAAATCCTTTGCAGTCAATTACAGCCTGAAGTCTGGAACGCATACAGTTGTGGCCAAAATTATTCAACCCCCAATGCTGTAAAGGGGTTTAGGGACTATAGTGTACATTTGGAATTGTATTCAGAATCAAATCCTACAAGGACGTTGTAACTACCCAAATGCAACTAAAATGACATCAATTGTTTATGTAATACAGTAGTAAATGGTTCTTATGTGGTTTCTTCATTGCCACAATTATTCAACCCCTTAAAGACTACCACTCTGAAGAACAGAGGTTCATACAGGTGCTTTCCATCAGGTATTGAAAACACCTGTGGATGTCACCGAGCAGCAATCAAGCATAATAAGCACCAATTAGGCAGCTTTAAAATGACTGTGATACTCAGCTCCTTCTAGACATTTACTGGTGTGGTTACAAACATGGTGAAGGCAAGAGAATGGTCCAGGAAGACAAGAGAAGAGGTGATTTCTCTTCACAGGAAGGGCAATGGCTATAAGAAGATTGCAAAGATGTTAAACATACCAAGAGACACCTTAGGAAGCATCATTCGCAAATTCAAGGCAAAGGGCACTGTTGAAACGCTACCTGGTCGTGGCAGAAAGAAGATGCTGACTTCGACTGCTGTGCGCTACCTGAAGCGTAGAGTGGAGAGAAGTCCCCGTGTGACTGCTGAGGAACTGAGAAAAGATTTGTCAGATGTGGGTACAGAAGTTTCAGCCCAGACAATAAGACGCACACTGCGTAATGAAGGCCTCCGTGCCAGAACTCCCAGGCGTACCCCCTTGCTGTCTCCAAAGAATAAGAAGAGTCGACTGCAGTATGCCAAAAGCCATGTGGACAAACCACAAAAGTTGTGGGATAGTGTTCTGTGGACTGATGAAACAAAATTAGAACTGTTTGGGCCCATGGATCAACGCTATGTTTGGAGGAGGAAGAACAAGGCCTATGATGAAAAGAACACCTTGCCTACTGTGAAGCATGGTGGAGGGTCAATCATGCTTTGGGGCTGTTTTGCTTCTGCAGGTACAGGGAAGCTTCAGCGTGTGCAAGGTACCATGAATTCTCTTCAGTACCAGGAGATATTGGATGGAAACGTGATGCAGTCCGTCACACACCTGAGGCTTGGGAGACGTTGGACCTTTCAACAGGACAATGATCCCAAGCATACCTCCAAGTCCACTAGAGCATGGTTGCAGAGGAAAGGCTGGAACATTTTGGAGTGGCCATCGCAGTCACCAGACTTAAATCCGATTGAGAACCTCTGGTGGGACTTAAAGAAAGCAGTTGCAGTGCGCAAGCCTAAGAATGTGACTGAACTGGAGGCCTTTGCCCATGAAGAATGGGCGAAGATACCCGTAGATCGCTGCAAGACACTTGTGTCAAGCTATGCTTCACGTTTAAAAGCTGTTATAACTGTAAAAGGATGCTGTACTAAGTACTAAGATTGAATGTCACTTGGGGGTTGAATAAAACTGATAATGCTGTGAGCACAGAAAAGACATTTGTGGTTATTTCATTATAACTGTTATGTTATATTTGTCTGACCTACAAGTGCCTCTTTAATGTAAATGTAAGCAAGATGACTGAATGATCAAAAGCAATGTCAAACTGGCCAAAACACTCAATTTCAGTGGGGGTTGAATAATTTTGGCCACAACTGTAGACATCACCAGACGCTGGGTTTCATCCTTGGTGATGCTGTGCCAGGCCTCTACTGCAACTGTCTCCAGTGCCTGCTTGTTCTTGGGGCCTTTTCCCTTCAGTTTTGATTTCAGCAAGTGAAATGCATGCTCAATCGGATTCAGGTCAGGTGATTGACTTGGCCATTGCATAACACTCCACTTCTTTCCCTTAAAAAACTCTTTGGTTGCTTTTGCAGTATGCTTTGAGTCATTGTCCATCTGCACTGTGAAGCGGCGTCCAATGAGTTCTGAAGCATTTGGCTGAATATGAGCAGATAATATTGCCCAAAACACTTCAGAATTCATCCTGCTGCTTTTGTCAGCAGTCACATCATGAATAAATACAAGAGAACCAGTTCCATTGGCAGCCATACATGCCCACGCCATGACACTACCACCACCATGCTTCACTGATGAGGTGGTATGCTTAGGATCATGAGCAGTTCCTTTCCTTCTCCATACTCTTCTCTTCCCATCACTCTGGTACAAGTTGATCTCGGTCTCATCTGTCTATAGGATGTTGTTCCAGAACTGTGAAGGCTTTTTTAGATGTCGTTTGGCAAACTCTAATCTGGCCTTCCTGTTTTTGAGGCTCACCAATGGTTTCCATCTTGTGGTGAACCCTCTGTATTCACTCTGGTGAAGTCTTCTCTTGATTGTTTTTTTTTTTTTCCAAGAAATTTTATTGAGATATGAAAGGCATAACAAGTCATAAACAAATACGGATCGCAGTCCGCGCAAGTCTGTAAGCATGTTCTCCCGTATCGCAGACGGGTTCAGGACATATAAGTAAATCGTAGCTCAACCTGAAATACAGTCCTAAGGGGAAGGCATAGTATATACCCATAGCAATGATGTTAGCAGTATGTAATTTATAGAAATACGGGGTACATTAGTCCTTGTGTAGGGAGATCTAAAGAAACAGGACAGTGAGGTATATAACAGTAGTCGTGTCAACTCAAGGCATATATGTCTTAGGTTTCCGTACCTGAACATTATAGATTGGATTTGAGGAGTATTGTTACACCTGTGTGTCTGTAAGTACTCTGTACCTTATGAAAAATATAGTTAGTTAGAATATGGTAAAGAGCTGAAACAGAGAGAAAGAAGAGATGGGAATGAGACGAGCAAGGGAATGGAGGAAGAGTATGAGGAAAAATATCATAGTGGGGCGAGGAGGGACGTAGGGGACGAATACAGAGGAAGAGAGAGAGAGAGAAAAGAAGAAAAAAAAAAAAGGGGGGGGGGGAGGTGAGTGGGGGAAGGATGAGGTATATAACTAAATAGGCATAACCAAACCAGTCATATCAGTTAGCAGCTTCCAGGCTGAGACAGATTCAATCTTTACTTAGAAATACAATTTCGTTAAAGTCCCGTAATGGAACTATTCCTGAGGTGAACGTTCTAGGGGTTTCCGTGTCACCAAATCTCCTCTCGCTCATTCCTTCATTAGACAATGATAAGTATCGGTAGTTTGGAAATGAGTCCAACACGCCCAAGTCTTCCTGAATCTCTCGGGGTGTTGCCACTGAAATCAGCTCCTCCATCTCTGCGATCCTGATGATCCTAAGAATCCACTCTCGCACGGTGGGAACGTATTCTGATCGCCAATGGACCGGAATACACTGTCTTGCCGCATTTATCATGTGTAAAGCAAGCGACCTACGATAAGTCCTCACAGAAAGTGAGGAATGATGAAGTAGACATTGTGCTGGGGTAAAGTCTAGGGTGTATGTAGTTACTTGTGTGATTATGTCCAAAACTTTTCTCCAGAAGGGTTGCAGCCGCGGGCAGTCCCACCAGATATGTAGAAGAGTACCTGTTGCCCGGGAACATCTCCAGCATAGATCTGAGGCGTTAGGATCAAACTTACGAACCACAGACGGAACTCTGTACCATCTGGAAAATAATTTATAATTGCCTTCTTGTGTAGAGACACAAATGGAGCCTTTATGCATATGGTCGTAAATGTGGTCCCAGTCCTCTGGTGAGATTTGAAGTTGTAGGTCACGTTGCCAGGCTGAACAGGTCTTCCGCGAATGAGATGTGTTAGTACTTTCAAGATAGGAATAGAGCTTAGATATTACATGCCTCTGGGGGATGTCCGTAAAGCAGAGCTTCTCAAATGCAGTAAGCGGTCTTGAATAGTCTTTTAGATGTGGGGAGTTACGTAAGAAATGGTGGATTTGTCTATACATCCACGGTGTTAGTGTAATGGATGGCCACGTCTTTGCAATGTCTTCTTTAGATAAGAGGCTAGAATCTTTGAAGAATTGACCCACTGTAAGATTCTCATCACGGCCATACCCAGCGAGAAAGGTCGGAGAAATCCCTGGAATAAAGTCCGGATTCAATTTGATCGGAGTAAGAGGGCTCGGAAAGGAAGATAGTTCTTTTTTCTGGAACAACTGATCACTACAGCATAGAGTGGGACCTATAAGTGGGTGTTCTCGAAACTCGGAAGGGACGTGAGAGGTTTTCAGCCACGGGGAGGTGGAGAGTGGTATCTTTGAGAAATCAGCCTCTACACCAACCCACACCTTACGAGTGTGGTTTGTTGTCCAGTCCACTATTCTGGCTAGGGGACAGGACCTGTAATAACGGTTAATATCCGGAAGTCCTATACCTCCACTCTTCTTGGGCATGGTGAGTTGGGCAAAGCTAATTCTTGGGCGTTTATTATACCAAAGAAAGGAGGTACAGAGCGTTCTATAGGATTTGAAGAATGAGTTTGGTAATTGAATTGGTATTGTCTGCAATAGATATAATATTCTGGGGAGCACGTTCACTCTTGATTGTTGACTTTGACACACATACACCTACCTCCTGGAGAGTGTTCTTGATCTGGCCAACTATTGTGAAGGGTGTTTTCTTCACCAGGGAAAGAATTCTTCGGTCATCCACCACAGTTGTTTTCCGTGGTCTTCCGGGTTTTTTGGTTTTGCTGAGCTCACCGGTGCATTCCTTCTTTTTAAGAATGTTCCAAACAGTTGTTTTGGCCACGCCTAATGTTTTTGCTATCTCTCTGATGGGTTTGTTTTGTTTTTTCAGCCTAATGATGGCTTGCTTCACTGATAGTGACAGTTCTTTGGATCTCATCTTGAGAGTTGACAGCAACAGATTCCAAATGCAAATAGCACACTTGAAATGAACTCTGGACCTTTCATCTGCTCATTGTAATTGGGATAATGAGGGAATAACACACACCTGGCCATGGAACAGCTGAGAAGCCAATTGTCCCATTACTTTTGGTCCCTTAACAAGTGGGAGGCACATATGGAAACTGTTGTAATTCCTACACCGTTCACCTGATTTGGATGTAAATACCCTCAAATTAAAGCTGACAGTCTGCAGTTAAAGCACATCTTTGTTTCATTTCAAATCCATTGTGGTGGTGTGTAGAGCCAAAAATGTTAGAATTGTGTCAATGTCCCAATATTTATGGACCTGACTGTAAATACATTAGCTTGCACACTTGCTTTTAGCAAAACCTTTTGTTAGAGCATGCTATTGATTATCATCCTCCTGATGTCACTGCTGTACTATACAGAAAATTTAAAGCTCTGGTATTGTTAACAAATGATTGCATTAGTCAAATGTATACATTACTTTGGCAAATAGTTTGAGTCAAAACAAAAGTCTGCAAGAACAAGACTAACACTGATTAAGCTGGTCATTCACTAGTAGATTTTTGAATGAACGTACGGTATGTACAAATATTCGTATGAACATTTGTATGAAAACTCTCATCAATACATTTGATGACATGACAAATGTCTTTGGAAAGTACTCTAAAAATTGTTTGCTGTAAGTATTCAATTTTGGAATGAACAGATTTTCCTGAACAAAACACCACATACGCTGTTAGAAATCCATTGGTTCAAGAAAATTTTTCCATCCTTCTCCTTTCAAATTTTCTCATCACTGTGGTTAAAACTGAATGTCAATTTGACCTCACCAACAATTAGGAAATCAGACATGTATTTTTAAAACAAACATTTTCTAACTAAATTCTACTAGTGTATGGCTAGCTTTACTGTTAAATGGTAAATCTTTTGTTTATATGAACAACCGATGTATATTTTTTCAGCTGAAATTTGGAGGAAATCTTTGGACCACTCAATATTGAGGATCCATTTGCACCATACCGCGCTGTCCCCCAATGCATATATGTTTGTGGGTTGAGACATGTTTGGATTGCAGTATTATTCATAGACTGTTCAAAATGAATGAGCTGCAGTGGACTTCAATGAACAAATCGTAGTATCGTCTTTATTTATTTTGTGTGATCTTTGGCATAAAAGACATGCGAGAATAAGCTTTTAAGGCCTATTCACACCACATTTGCCAGTCTGTTCTTGTCAGCCTTGTCCAACAAATAAGGCAAAAAGCCCTGCTCCCTATCATGGCAGTTCACATCATCACACTGGGGTATACAGTACTTTTTTCCAGCTCAGTATGGATGTGATACAGTCTATTGAATTGTGCAGTGGCCAGTAGAACTGACTAAAATACACTTCGTAAAATTTCAAGAAAGTTCTAAACTTAAAATAAAAATGTACTGTTTACAGTGCATCTGTAGTACTGTGTTCACATCGCACACCAGCAGTCATGCAATAGTTCATGTTGCTTGTGTGAACAAGTCCGTCGTGTTACCTTCCTCATTGAAGAGGGAACAAACCTTTCACTGTGCATCCACCTTCGGCTGAGATGAACTGGAAAACATGAGCACTGTTGTGATGATGATGCAAACAGGAAGATGTCTTACAGCTGGTCACTTATTATTTACTTTTCTTTATTTATTAAAGGTACTTATAAAGCGCCATCACTTTACGCAGCACTATATATATATATATATATATATATATATATATATAAAATAACATTCACATCAGTCCCTGATCCTCAAGGAGCATACAATCTAAGGTCCCTAACTCACATTCATACATACACATACTAGGGCCAATATAGACAAAAGTCAATGAACCCACCAGAGTGTCTTTGTAGTGTTACTTTCACATATATGCTAGTTTAGGACCAGACTTACAGGGTAACTCCAGTTACATGAAAAAAATGTATAGCAAATAAAAAATAATATAGCATGTACAATTGTTACACAAACCATATTGTAGTTTCATAAAGGCTAGAATTGTAGAGTGCACGACTAATGGTGGTCCTGTGGACAGATTCTCTCACCTGAGCTATGGATCTCTGCAGCTCCTTACCATGGGCATCTTGGCTGCTTCTCTGATTAATGCTCTCCTTGCCTGGCCTGTCAGTTTAGGTGGACGGCCATGTCTTGGTTTGTAGTTGTGCTATATTCTTTCCATTTTTGGATGATGGATTGAACAGTGCTCTGTGAGATGTTCAAAGCTTGGGATATTTTAACCCTGCTTTAAACTGCTCCACAACTTTATCCCTGACCTGTGGTGTGTTCTTTGGCCCCCATGATGCTGTTTGTTCACTAATGTTCTCTAACAAACCTCTGAGGGCTTCACAGAACAGCTGTGAATACTGAGATTAAATTACACACAGGTGGACTCTATTTACTAATTAGAGTAAAGGGGGCTGAATACAAATGCAGATATTTATTTGTAAAATATTTTGAAAATAATTTATCATTTTCCTTCCACTTCACAATTATGTGCCACATTGTGTTGGTATATCACATGAAATCCCAATAAAATACATTTATGTGTTTGGTTGTAACATGACAAAATGTGGAAAATGTCATGGGGTATGAATACTTTTTCAAGGCACTGTATGTAGGTCCGTATATTTATAGTTGTGGTACATCTAAAGTTTATTGTAAAGGGATTTTATGGTCCGATTGTAGCATGCGTAGTGATCCTAAGATTTACTAACAACTTGTAATTTAAGAGCTGGTGCAGCTGGATAGAAAGTGGTTGGATTGTATAGGTTTGCCCTCCATAATACATGCTTTTGGCAAAATTAAATAAGTCTGTTCAACCAGATTGTAGTGTGTATGGTCCCCATAAGCCTATATATTTCTGTTAAAGTATATGTCTAGTAAAAACTTATTTTTGGTTTTCAACAGAATGGGGTATGGTTAGAAGCTCAGTTAGGTTTTAAATGCTAACCATGGCTCAGAAAGGTTTCTCCTCATTACCTGTCCTGCTTGACAGCAGTTACTAGACTCTCCAACAGCAACACATGGAGAAGTAATGTTTTTTCTAGTAGAGAAGGGGAAGGCATTGAACCCTTGTCAGTTTTTCTATTTCTGTGTCCCTTTATAGAATGTCCTTTATTTCCAGAAAGTGAGAAAATATCTCTTCAACAGAGCCCCAGATAACAGTAAAAAATGGATAGGGGTTCCAGTCCTTCCCCACTCTACCCACACTAGTTTGACCTTCACTTAAATGTAAATGGAAGCTTGAGAGACTGGAAAAGACTTCAATACTCTGCTTCCTTTGCTGTTAAATGCATACACATTTTATGTATGGCTAAGGCCCACAATGGCAGTTTATTATACATGCACAAATATATTATTATGTTGCATTTATACAATGAATGCTGCTGATACATTGCTGTCATGTGCATAGCAGCAGCCCAAATGAGATTTCTAAGAACTGTCCTTTAAAAACAGGACTGTAATGGGATGGCGTTTAGCCCTGTCCAATCTTTGCTGTATGTGTGCCAAGAAAACCTGAGCTTGGATCATACTGAGGGAAGTAACATCAAAGAGAACCGGAGACAGCAGTGCTTCAGTGGCTTAGCAATATATCTGAAGAGGAAATTAACCCCCTGTAGTTGAAAGTGCATCCGTACACAGGCAGGCTGTCAGGACAAGTTGCAGTCTTTCATGTTTACTGAAACCAGCTTCCTTCTGCTTGCTCTCTTGTTTTCATCAAGAATGCTAATCAGAGCTGCTTCCCGAAAGATGTCTCTACACACACATAGGCGCACACACATACCTCTCTTGGTACTGTTTCCCTTCTAAGTATAAATGAAACCTATAAATATAGACCATAGGGTGGTGTTCTTTGACATATTTTCAGTGCAGTCCTTTATAGTGTGCCGCATAGGTGTACTAGCTCTACTGCCAGCTTTGCCTTCTCTCTTACTTAGGAATTTACAATAGGCGGCTTTCAGACGTCTAAGTGAAATCCATCGCTACCATTTAGTAATCCAATTCAGGAATCATGGCACCAACCTTGAAGTGCAGGAAAAATGTAAATAGGACCGTTTTTTTTTTTTTTTTGTATGCTTGCCAACTTTTATAATGGTGCAGGTACACAAATATTCCTAGAGATATACATTTTCTTGAGCTGCTGTTGTATATTTTCATTACTGTATTCTTCTTTTAATTCACCAATAGTGCACAAAATGTAGTTGATATACAGTGCTCAGCATGAATGAGTACACCCCAGAAAGTCTTAGGAGCAAATCTACATTTTAGACCACATTTTAGACCACAAAACCTAATTAACAAGAATTCAACTGCAGGTGAGTCTAATTATTCATTAAACAGGTTTCCAGCAGACAGTTGATTATAAAAGGGCATTACTTAACAAAGAAAACCCCTTCATGATGTCAGCAATGGCACCACATGGAAGAAAAATGTCACAAGGCCTGAGAAGGAAAATAATTTCTTTACACAATAAAGGTGAAGTCTACAAGAAGATCAGCAAAGCTTCACTTATTCAGAATACCCTAGCAAAGGTGATACAAAAACTTAACAAAGATGGAACTACAACCATCTCACAGAGATGTCCAGGCTGTCTACAGAAGGTAACATCCCAACAGGAGTGTCTTCTGATGAGAAGGGTTGAAGAAAATCGCCATGCAAGTTCACTAAACTTGCTAAAGAAGTAGAAAGCCAAAATGGGGTGATTATTTCCCATGACACAATACGACGTACACTACAGAGGAATGGAATGCATGGGTGTCGTCCATGAAGGAAGCCTCTCCTAAAAGCCCATACACAAAAAAGCTCACCTAGAATTTGCCAGGGCCCATGCTGAAAAAGACTACAGGGACTCCATACTCTGGAGTGATGAGACCAAGATAAATGTTTTTGGAACTGATGGCTTCAAAACTGTATGGCGTTGCAAAGGTGAGGAGTATAAAGAAAAATGCATGGTGCCTACAGTGAAACGTGGTGGCAGTGTCCTTCTGTGGGGCTGCATGAGTGCTGCTGGTGTCAGGGAGCTGCATTTCATTGATGGGATCATGAATTCACAGATGTACTGCTCTATATTGAAAGAGAAGATGCTACCACCACTCTGTGTCCTTGGTCATCGTGCACTTTTCCAACATGACAATGATCCAAAACACACATCTAAGGCCATTGTTGCATTTCTGAAGAAGAACATGGTGAAAGTGATTCAGTAGCCAAGTATGTCTCTTGATCTGAATCCAATTGAACCCCTATGGGGAATTCTGAAGAGAC
This sequence comes from Staurois parvus, assembly GCF_062004578.1. NCBI lineage: Eukaryota > Metazoa > Chordata > Amphibia > Anura > Ranidae > Staurois > Staurois parvus. The sequence continues at coordinate 3,549,407 of NW_028318002.1, forward strand.
AAGTTGAGCATCACTCTCCATCAAGCTTCCAGGGTCTAAAAGAGGTCGTTCTTGAAGAATGGAAAAAGATAGATGTTGCAATATGTCGCCAACCTATTCATTTCATGCCTAGAAGACTTGGTGCTGTTCTTAAAAATCATAGAGGTCATACACAATATTAGATGTAGTAGTTTTTGTTGTGGGGTTTATTCATTTTTGCATCAATCAATTTGAGTAACACTGAAGATTTTGTAATCTAAGTTATGTTATTTTACCTTACTTTCATGTAATGAGCTAAACAAATGTTCTATAAAACTCAGTTTTGTCAGAATATTGAAAATTGTTCTTGTGTTCATTTAGATATTGATTAAAATCTTACTTTTCAAAAGGGGTGTACTCATTTATGCTGAGAACTGTATATTATTATACAGGATTTATATAGCGCCAACATTTTGTGCAGCGCTTTACAAAATGAAGGTAGACATAACAGTTACAATACAATTTGGTACAAGAGGAAACAGAGGTCCCTGCTTGTTAGAACTTACATTCTAGGAGGAAGGGTTGAGTGATACAAAAGGTAATAGCTGTGGGGGGATGAGCTGATGGAGGAAATAAAAGGCAGTTTGCTAGTTAGATGCAGGATTCCATTCTTTAAAGAGAATGGTTTTCAGGGATCGTCTAAAGGTGGATAGATTAGGAGATAGTCGGACAGATTGGGATTCCATAGGATGGGAGAAGCTCGGGAGAAGTCTTGGAGGCGAGCATGGGAGGAGGTGACACGGGAACTAGAGAGCAGAAGGTCTTGGGAGGATCAAAGACAGTGGTTTGGTAGATATTTTGAGACCAGGTTAGTGATGTAGCTGGGGGCAGAGTTGTGGATGGCTTTGTAAGTTGTTGTTAGTATTTTGAATTTTATTCGTTGGGTGAGTGAAAGCCAGTGGAGGGATTGGCAGAGAGGGGTATATGCCTATAGATGAGACGATCATTACATATAGGTCTACTCTGTCAATAATTGTTGCATGCATGTTCTTTTTGTGTGTGCCTAGGATTCATGGCCTCAGTTCACAATCTCTGTATGTTATTCTGTAAAAGTGGGTGCTGGTTTCAGAACCATTAGGGAATCAGATTTGTTTGATAAGCATGCATAGGATGACCTTTTAACTAGGGAAAAAAATATCTATGAATATTGTGTTTCTTAATTGCTAAAGATAATACTGTAAAGCAGGATGCAATGCACGGTAATAATTAGGTTTTGTATGCAAAGAATGGAAATTATTATGTCATGAATCTAAATTGCCGAATTGAAAGTTTTATCAGGGCCGATGCTTTTAGCCTGCACTTATCCCAGCTCAAAACATTCCACCCATTGGCTTTGTGATCCTTGAAATAGCAGTATTTTTGTAAAATAAAGGAACATATCTATTACCGGCATGGCCAAGGCCTTTAGCCTTCCACGCAGTTCATGTACAACTGGCAAAACTATTTTCAGCCTTTTTTTTGTACCTATAAACCAAGATTTTTTAGGATGTTACTCAACAAATCTGCTTCGAGAACCTCAACAAACATACTCTCCAGTTTATTGCTTTAAGCCATGTACCAGTGCATAAACCCCTCGTAGGTACACTGCATTTCTTTTTTCACTTTGTAAATTGTATTCATGGACTGAAGTGTTATTCCATTCAGTACACCCATATGGATGAAACCCCTAGAAACTGGGAACTCTCAGGATACGAGGTTCAATTCACTAAAATGTATGTGTTATCTGCCACAACAATTGTTTTGTCAGCCGTGTAATTGTTACTTTCAGCTCTCATTGTTGAAAATGGCAATCAACCGGGCAAATGATGATCTTTATAGCTTACTGAATTGAACCTACCGTCTGATACGCTGTATGAGTGCTGTCTTTCTGCAGCATCTAGGGTTTATCTTTAGCTTGTTTCCAATCATCGAGAAGTATTAATTTTGTGTAGAGAAGAAACTTTATACTGTACAGACTCCCCAGTATTAGTATTGTTTCTCTTAAAATAGATGTAAACCCAAACACTAAAATCTCATATAATTTTTAATATGTTAATGTGATATTAAATGGTTGTTTATGCCTTTTTATAAATCTGCAGTTTTCAATAAAGAAATGACCTCTTGTTTTGGGGTGACAACATGCTGTGATTGTATCCCATCTGTTTTCACATGTGCTTATTGTGGAGACTGTAAGTGGTTGTGCTTTAGCTTATTATGCTGCCATGTTCTGCTGAGGTCACCATCAAGACATGTGCCATGAACAATGGCATGCAGCTGCCTCTGTAGCTCATGCATGTGGACAAGTGAATAGCAGTACTGAAATGCTAACAGTAGATAAATACAGAATAAGCAAAATATTGCCGAAATTGAAAAAAAAAAACCATGCCAATTGTTTGATGTACAGTGCATCAGTAAATGTATCCATCAGGGGCGGACTGACAACTCATGGGGCCCCCGGGCAATAGGAGATCATGGGGCCCTGTGTCCTTGCCCAAACTCAAAAAAGCCTATGAAAAAGGTACCAGGGGCATCTCATGGGGCCCCCTACTGACCCCAGGCCCTTGGGCAGTGCCTGAGTTTCCAAATGGTCAGTCCGCCCCTGGTATCCACTTAGGGTTTACATCTAATGTAATAGTATCAAAACAGTTAGAAGTCCCAAAGGCCTCTCCAAATCAAATGCTGATTTTACATATGTGCAAAAAATGGAAAAAAAACCCCGATCTAGAGCAGAAGTGTAAGAATTTTATTATGTCTGATTAGTGCAAAACAAACCTATTTATATCAGAAATCCAAAGCTGTCCTGTGTTTTCTCCAGACCCTTTGTCTTATTTCAAACAGCCTTCCTAGTTCATATCTTGATCTAAAGAATTAGCCTTCATGTGTAGAAGAGGAGAATGGAACTGGCTAAGAATTTTAGCAAAAGACAATTGGGTAGGGCTGACACCACTCAGTCCAAAAAAAAAAAAATGCTGTGCATTGCCAGCCTACATCAGGACTTATGTCTGGTACAGGAGGACTGAAAGTCGGCCAGTTCAGCAGGATCTGGTTGACTTTTGATCCTCGTGTACAGCTGTATGTTCAACAGAAACGGTCTAATGACTGACTTTTGTTGAATGGTTATGTTGGAAAACCCGCAGTCAGCACTTGCAGCCAATGGCTGTGAGTGCTGATCAGTGTATCCTGTCAGAATACAATGTCTCAGCAGGAGAGATTCCTCAATGCATCAACATTGCTTGTGACAGTTGTTTTCATTCACAATTTAGTCTTTTGTTTGTCCCACCTTTAGCCTGTAGTCATTGAGTAATTTACTGAGCACAACCATGAATTACTGCATATCTCAGCTGGAAAGAAAATTGACGGGAAAAAAAAAGATAATGCAAATAGGCTAAACTAGTTCCAGGTGTCCTTTGTAGAAGATGTTGGTAAATAAGATCAGAAAAGATGATAGTGTCTAGATATTTTATTGCCTTTCAAAACATACTCCAGAATCACCAACAGCCGAACATTTGTGGTGGTGTTTTTTTTTCATAATTTTATCATTAAGGATATTTGCAGCAATAACAACTAGCTACCAGATGTGTTGTGCACCTTATATCTCATTATAGCTTCAGTTACATAATTGTATGTTAACTACAGTGTTACAATTCTTCAATTTTTTACTTGTGAGCAACTTAGTATTTGCTGGAATTCCCCTTCAAACACTACCTTTTTTCTCTCTTTTAGTGACTGCTGATGTTTAGTCAGTAGTATTGTAACTTTTTGTTATGTTGGATTGTATTCCAATCATTTCTACCCTACTCCTATTAATCAGAATGATCGTAAAGTTACTTTGAAAAGATCCCCACACATCTATTTCCATCAATTTTGTAACAAATATTTACTATGCCCTGTGATTAGGCACTGCTGTGTCACACATTTCACAGAACCTACCTTCTGATCTACAGAGATGCTGAGAGGAGGAGTTTAAAGAGGTGGAGTCAGTACAGGAATCACTGCTTGCAGACAGCAAGGTACCATGGGATATGTAGTCCTTAGAAGTCAAAAGTAGACAGCAGAGGGAAAGCTGCAAAGCATGCAGGGATCCAGGAAGTTGTGGAAATAGATGACTGGCAGACAACAGAACTCACAACATGAAAGGAGATTTTTCAAGTAATTTATATTTTATTGTCAAATAACTATTGTAGTACTATTACAATGCTAATGTTATCAAATTAAAGTGCATGCTATGACCATAGATTTCCTTTAGGGCTTGTTTACATTTGTTTATACTTGTGGTTGGGTCGGTAGTAAAACCAAGCAGTTGAGCCTTGTTTTTACCACCCCTCCACCTATTCCCCTTTTGTTGCAGAGGTAGCAGCCGTGGAAGAAATAATACCCCTGCCACGCTCAGTGAGCCATGCCACCCGCAGAGCACAATCCATTCAAGTGAATGGGGCCATGTTGCAACTGTCCTGCAGCGTGTGTGGTTGCAGCTTGGTTGTCTGGCATTTAGGGGGTTAAAACAGGCAGTACAACACCCCCTTACTGTCAAATGTGCTCTGAGAAGTGATCCAAGCATAGAGCGCTCTTCAGAAATCCAAGCAGGTGTAAGCAATACCCTTAATGCCTGGTTAAGCTTCAGTATTATTCATTTTTGTTTGGAGGTTTAGATGTATTTCAAGAATTATCGCTCTATAACTATTGTGTGTAAACGTGTAAGCTCTCTGTTGGGTGTGAAAAAATGAAATAAAACATGATCTATTAATTTTTTAAGTACTGTAAAGCTTTAAATTGTGTTTTAGCAATGATTGTGTGGAGTCTTTTTTTTTTTTGGATTGGTAATGGAATAAATTTAGTGAGATTGCCTCTTTAATGCCATAGCTATACTATACAGCAGGCTCTGGTGGTGCAAAGGAGGTCAAATATGTGTTTAGGAGCTTAGCTGCATGCTTTACTTAGCAAAACAAATCCTACGCTATCAGCATGTCTCACTTCCTTAGTCACATTCTAATGAACAGGACTTGTGTATTTGTAGCTGTCTCCTTTGTTGGGCTTACAGCCTGTGGTAAGTAAGCGGCTTTGGTCTGTGAAGGGGAGTAAATCATTGGTTGTTTTCTACTATGATCACTAGGCAGAAGAGTGTTGTCAGCTGTCACTCATTGTAAGTGAATCACAGGCACTGAGAAGGAGTCCTGCATAGTTTCATGTCCTCTGCCCATAGACTTCAATACATCCTGCTTCTTTGAACTCAGGCCTACACTATCAGTTTTCTCTGTGCCACAGGCAAATCTAATGCCCTGCCTCTGTAGCTAGGAGTGGGCTAAACATTGTTCAACGTACAGTCTCTGTAGTGTCAGTCATTTTGTTACTTTGATGTTAGCAGACGTTTTATGGAAACATGAGGATCCAGGTGTTTGAACCAAGCTTTTCATCATATAAAATTGCTGTACTTTCTGCTGTACAAATGTTAAACCTGACATTTAGCTTTTTATTTTTTTTTTTCCTTACAGGTTTAGAAACCTAACTTACTCATAATAAAGTTTGTTCCAAGTTGTGCAGACTGCTGGATCCTGTAGAACTCATCTGTGCAATGATGACAGGTTGTCTTCCTGGTGCTGAACTTCCAGCATGGAGTATGTTAATAGATTTGGATCCTAGGGCTGAATACGGGAATGAGGGAGAGTCTAATGAATGGCAAGATTGTGTTACATTTACAGGATCTATTACATTCATGAGCCTTTTCTCATTGGATGAAAGGGGTGGAGGGGGCAAGTCCCCGTTGTGAGCTTCTTCAGTTGGGTTCAGCCCGGAGTCCTGAAGCTAATAATTCCTTAAGTGTCCGAAGCTCAGTGCCAGGAAGAGAACCTGTCGTCACTTACAGGATCCAACAACCATGCACAACATGGGACATAGTTCACTACAGGTAAGTTAGGTCAGTAAAGCTGTAGGTAGCAAAAACCGTCTAGCTAAAATTCAGCTGTACCTGTATATTTTTAAGGCTGAACTCTGGGGAAAAGAAAAACCCTCCCTTGCATCGGGGCTCCTTCCACACAGGAGTTAAATGCTCCTTTATGCCTTTATGGTTACCAGTATAAAGGCTTTTTACTTACCCGATCCTGCGTTTCCACATGCTGTCCTCTTGTTATGCTACTGGCCCCAACAGCCTTTTCTCCAAGGTGATCCAGCAGTTGTAGGCATTCTCATGTCACAGTGCGTACAATCATCAGCTGCTGGTGGAGCAAACACTAAGTAAAACTCCATTTCACTGGTAAACAGGCATAAATGAACATTTAACCCTTGTCGGGGTGACCCACTGCGAAGGAGTATTTTTCTTTGCCCAGAAATTCAGTTTTAAGAAAATACACTTAAAGGAGAAGTTCACCCTTCATAACATGTTACACCCATATTCAGGGTGTAACATGTTTTGAATGCACCAGCACCCGCTGTCCTGCTTGGATAGCTAGCGGGGATCTTCGCCCTCCCGGCTGCATCACTCACTGTGTTCTGTGAATGTAACCTGTAGTTGTCAATGAGTAGTTCATTGAGTCTTCCTGTCAGTATATCTGCTTGCCTGTACATCCTGTATGGGCAAGCAGATATACTAACAGATCTGCAGGAGACCTGCATGGCACCAGTGATCTGCTGATCGCTAGTGTAATGGTTTACAGGCTCGTGCAATAAAAAATAATAAACACACATTTTTTTTTTACCTGAAAAAAAATGTGCATTTTTTATATTTTGTATAAAGGTGAACTTATTCTTTAAATCTAAAGGTTAGCAAACCTTGTTTTTTTTTTTTTTACTCACATGCAACTTTATTGATGATGTATTAACCTACATGTAATGAGGTATATCCCATGCCGTGCAGGCTACTGGATCCTGTAAAAAATCTTTTATTCTGCTTAGAAAGTTGGAATATAACTTGAAGTTAAGAACTAGAAAGAAACTATAGAGGTTATTTACTAAAATTTGAGCTTGCAAAATTTGCCGCAGCTCTGCATAGAAACCAGTTTTCAGGTTTTATTGCCAAAGCTTAAAGTGGTTCTAAAGCCTTGTGGTTTTTTACCTTTATGGATTGTATGAATCAAGGTAAAAAACCTTCTGTGTCACAGACTCCGCCCCCCCCCCCCACCACACCCTCTATATACTTACCTGAGCCCCATCATGATCCAGCGCTGTGCATGAGAGCTGTGGCTCTCCCAGCTATTTCCCTCCTTTATGGGCAAATTGATAGCAGCAGGAGCCATTGGCTCCTGCTCTTGTCAACCAAATCCAGTGATGAAAGAGTGAGGGCCGGGGACAAGCTGCTCTGTCTGTGTCAAAAGATGCACACAGGGAGGCTCGGGATTGAGCCCACATGAGTGCCCCCATTGAAAACATCTTTCTGTGGGGTCACTGGATAGGGGGAGGAGCCAGGCATGCTGGTGGGCGATACGAGAAGAGGAGGATTGGGGCTGCTTTGTGTAAAACCACTGCACAGAGCAGGTAGGTATAACATGTTTGTTATATTAATAAAAAAAACCCAGAAGGTTTATTATCACTTTAACACCCCGGTTACATCAAGCCTGACTTTGAAATTGTGCGACTTACAGTGAAGTCGCACGATTTCAAAGTTGGGGGACATGCCCATTTCAGGTGCGATTTGCAAGACATCTGCACAGATGTCTATTCAAATTGCATGAAAAGTAGTGCATGTACTACTTCAGATATTGGTGCAGCTCCGACCAAGTCGGAACTGCACCGATTTGACCGCTGTAATTGCGGACAATAGGGTGCGACATGGCATACGATTTGCATAGATGCACCAGATTCTGAATGCTCCTTTTCTGGTAAATCTCCCCCAGTCTGTACTCCAACAAAGAACTGTAGATCCTGGGCTAACCTGTGTGGTGCTCAGATGCAGTGTAGTTCTGTTTTAAACATATTTGATCTTTTATTTACAATCTTTTTGCTATCACATCTATGAAGTGCTATTCCTTATATACCTAGTTTTCGCCAAACATCTATATCAGCATATCAATTCACATTGATGTCATTTGGTAACCGGAGTATAGTGTTGATGCTTTTCATGAGAATTTTGAAATACATCATCAGGACTGCATTGCAAAAGGAGCAGGGGACTCTTTTTTTTTTTTATGGACCTAATGTTACATTTTCATCTTTGTGCAACAATAAATATAATTTTTTTGGAGACTGGCATTTATATCTGCAGATGCCAGTTTTAAGCAATTACATGTATTGGTTTCCCATAGTAGTGTGCAAATTAAATTCTTCCCCCAGGACATTTTAAATTATAGCACAGCCCTCTAATGTAGATTATTTACCTTAGTTACATATAATTTACAATAAAAATAGTTTTTTTGATGGGAGGGGTGGTTCTTGTGAGCCAAGTTCATTTCAGTGGTTAGACTTTCAAGAATTAACTTTTATACTGATGTTTTACAAATCAGTGGAATTTTCTAACACTATATAAGTATAAAGCAACTGTTGTAATTTTTTTTCCCCTGGTATTAAATTGTTTTTCATTAAGGTAGAACTATAGCTACAGAAAATATATATGCTGTGTAATATAAAAATATAAAAAAGGTACATTTGGGATAAAACTTTATGAATTGTGATGTTCTCAAAATTTACAAGACAGGGAAAAGCCACAAACTTCGAAATTAACAAACCAAATCATTTGTGGCTTACTCTAAATCATTATATTTAAAATACGTAAATACAAACTGTCAAAACAAATTCTTCTCAAACGTTACAGCATATGGTATGTGATTATCTGCATTGTCCAACACAATAAAGCAGGTTTTGATATGATGATATAATGAAATGTTTTCAAAGTTTTCACTACAAGCTGCAGCAGATCTGACAATAATAATTTTCCTGGTGGCCTAGGCAGCAATAAATATACATAGATTATTTTTTCCTTGAAATGTAGCAGCTACTACTTGTGGGTAATAGAGTACAGTGTTTAACAGTATTGTATGCCTACGGTCTTCAACCATTAGGCAGAGATACTGCAGCATGTACTATTCTACAGTATTTCACATTATATGCCTGCCCTAGTATTTGTAATGCAAACGGTACCTGCAGTATTAACTGTCGTTAAAAATTAAATTTTCAGTTTATATATTTATCTTTATAATATTTGACTTAAAAAATGCAAATTAAAGTTGTATTACAGTATTCATATGCTAGCAAAGACTAAGTAAAATCAATAGTGCCTGCATCCTGCACAATATTTGATACATATATATATATATATATATATATATATATATATATATATATATATACACATACACACACTATCTTGCCAAAAGTATTGGGACGCTTGCCTTTACACGCACATGAACTTTAATGGCACCCCAGTCTTAGTCCGTAGGGTTCAATATTGTGTTGGCCCACCCTTTGCTACTATAACAGCTTCAGCTCTTCTGAGAAGACTGTCCACAAGGTTTAGGAGTGTGTCTATGGGAATGTTTGACCATTCCTCCAGAAGCACATTTGTGAGGTCATGCACTGATGTCAGAAGAGAAGGCCTGCCTCACAGTCTCCGCTCTGATTCTTCCCAAAGGTGTTCTATCGGGTTGAGGCCAGAACTCTGCGTGGGGCAGTCAAGTTCCTCCAACCCAAACTCACTCATCCATGTCTTTATGGACCTTGCTTCATGCACTGTTGGAACAGGAAGGGCCATCCCCAAACTGTTCTCACAAAGTTGGGTGCATGAAATTGTCCAAATTGTTTTGGTATGCTGACGGCTTAAGAGTTCCCTTCACTGGAACTAAGGGGACAAGCCCAACCCCTGAAAAAATACCCCACACCATAATCCCTCCTTCATCAAACTTTACACTTGCAGTCAGGCAAGTACTGTTCTCCTGGCAACCGCCAAACCCAGACACATCCATTAGATTGCCAGACAGGGAAGCGTGATTAGTCGCTCCAGAGAACACGTCTCCACTGCTCTAGAGTCCATTGGCGGCGTGCTTTACACCACTACATCTGACGCTTTGCATTGCACTTGGTGGTGTAAGGCTTGGATGCAGCTGCTCAGCCATGTAAACCCATTCCATGAAGCTCTCTGTGCACTGTTGTGCCAATCTGAAGGCCACATGAAGTTTGGAAGTATCGGGCTATTGACTTTGCAGACAGTTGGCGACTTTACGATACCACGCTTGAATTCACTGAGCTCCTGAGAGCGGCCCATTCTTTCACAAATGTTTGTAGAAGCAGTCTGCATGCCTAGGTGCTTGATTTTATACACCTGTGGCCATGGAGGTGATTGGGACACCTGAATCCAATGATTTGGAGGGGTGTCCCAATACTTTTGGCAATATAGTGTATATATCTTTCTTACCATGGTGTGGTCGTCTTTAAAAAAAAACAACATTTCTATGGTGTAGCTGAAAGAGCTCCTATCTTTTGTACTGCTTTTCAATCGGCAACCTCAGGGCAGTTTTCAGAAAAGAATGGGTGAGGTCACTCAGGCAAGAAAACTGTTAAAGTGTACAGAAGCTTAGGGAAAGGGCATTTCTTTAGGATAAAAATGATTGTTCTGGACTGCTCCTGTTTTTCTAACATGTAAGGATCCCCTGCCCCCTATGCCCTCCCACCATAGGTTTTGTATGCTTTTTCACCTGCTGGTGAAGTCAGTTATTGCAGCATGACCATACTTTTGGTTCTGCATAAATGGGTTTCGGAAAGGTGAGGACCAGCCTTTTATATACTGCACAGAAAGTCCCTGGACGAACAGAGTCTGTCCATTTTTTGTGCCATATTGTCAAAAGACCGCAACGGCAATTTGTTCATGGAAATAATTATACAATATACACCTAGATAAAGAGTCAGAATGTAGTGCCAGAAGTCTGCATCTGATTGGGGAAACTTTGTTCGTGTGTTTTATATAATACTGGTTATAAGCTCTTGTTTGGTTATTTCCATCTTTGTAATGTGTAAGAAATTAAAAAGCGGTTCACATCTTTGCTGCAACTGCATGCACAGAACTGTGCTGTTGTATTTGGAGGTGTTTATTGAATAAACACTGAGCATAATTTTCAGTGTACGCAGGCACTTCAAATCGGCACTAGTCAATAGAATTCTTAAAGCTGATCTCCACCTTTATGATATACTTTACATAGTTTGTTTGGGGCAGCTTGGCCTTCACTAACATGTGAGGCTGCTGGATGTGCAGTATAAACTATATATAGCTGTGGCTACATACAGCATACCGCACTGTGTTCTGGGTGCGAGGTGAGACTTCCAGCCTCATATCCGGAACAGTCTAAAACAGCTACGCTCAGCCATTCAGGGAAAGTGAGGTCTTCTATCACTGAATACACAGCTTCCTCTGATTAGCTGAGTCAGAGAGGCAGGCTGATGATGTCAGACTCAACCAATCAGAAGAAGGTTTGTATTCATTGATATAATACATCGCTTTCTCTGAATGGCCGAGCACCGCTGTGATAGACTCTACTGTGTTGTGGATATGAGACTGGAAGTCTCGGCTCGCACCTGGAACACAGTGCGATATGCTGTATGTAGCCATAGCTATGCCGCACATCCAGCAGCCTCACATGTTAATGAGGAACATAGTCTGCTTGGACCAAGCTGGCCCAAACAAACTGTGTAAAGTATATCAAAAGGTGGAGATCAGCTTTAAGCTCAAATAGGAATCTTTCTTATAAAAATATATGAACTGCCATTGCTGACTTGTTTTTAAAGGCATGTGCTCCAAGGCTCTTTTATTCATTACTCCCTGAGCCACCAACCTGGTGGCACAGGTTAGTGAGACGCTCAGTAGCAATGCCTGCACCAAAACCGCACCTTAAAAAGTCATTAAAGTAGTTTGCCTGTTCACACTTGTCTGTTTTGATGCAGCAAAACATTTGCATTTTGCTGCATGAAAATGCATACTAAAGTGTTACTAAATCCAGGACCATGCATTCACTATATCTGGTCTCCCACAGTACACAGAACATGGAAGTGCAATTATTTTACTAAATATAAACTGTTACATACTTATATTTTCTTATCAGCAGTTACAGCAGTCTTGTGACTTCAATCAGTGTCCAGCTGAACACTGGTTAATCTTGTAGGAGGAGTTTTTATTCTCCTCTGACTGTCCTGTGAGGCTGCATAACCCCTGACCCTCTGTCCGGACAGCGCTGTGCTGATCAAATGCACCCTCCTCCCAAAAAAAACCCTCTCTAGCAATACACACCAAACAGAGCATGTCTCCTAGAGCTCTGTACTCTCAGCAGATGAATTGGGGACTGTGGAAGAAGGGGAGGATCAGACAAAAAAGAATCAAACAGCCTTTTTACACAATGCAGAGGATTAACCCCTTAGGTTCCACAAAGAGTATAACAAGCATGCATCTACAGACTGAGTTTACTGTTGTGGGTTTAGTAACACTTTAAGTAGAATTCCCATTCTTTGGTATGTAGCTGGGTTTACATCATTGTGCTGCTGTTTAGTGTGAATGGTGAAAGTAAACTATATGGGCCTATTAACACCTACATCTGTGCATTACCATGAGTGCTGTGTGCACATGGAACAGTGTGAATCCCACATAAAACCAAGGGTTCTAGTCGTAGCCAAGTATATCTTAGGATAAAACTGGGTTTGAACAGAAAACACAGGACCTTCCGGATACACAGTGCCTAAAACGGTTACTGCTTTTTTCTGTCAGCTTTTGTCATATTGACAGAATATTTGTTAGAATTCACAGACAGTTTTCTCATTTTAAGATGAAAATCGAATACCCAGTCAAACAGGAGAGAGTCAAATTGATTGTCCTGTGGATTGTTTTAGGTTTTTTCAGGATTGCTCTTCTTTGCTAAAAAATTCAAGCAGTTGTGCCAGAAAGCTCCTGTCTGTTGATTTGGTCATTCAGATCCTCATCATTGAACAGTCACATTTGTTTTGTCTTTGTTTTATTGGAATGGAATTGTATAAAATAGAAAATCTGAGCTATGCAAAGGTGTGAGAAACTGTAGAGGTTTCAAGAGCTGATGTATACTGCACAATATTTCACAAATCTTCGCACATCCTTTGCAAATTTAACCCCCTACTACCTTTAGAGAGATGAAACAAAATAACTTTTTAAAGTCCAGTCCTGCCAAAAGTGATATTCCCGTTGTAAATTTTAGCAGAATAACCCACTGATTTCCTAAATATATTGGACACTTCAGTAGCAGAATCTCTTTGTCATGAAATCTGGCTCTGTTCCCACCTGTATATTGGGATTTTCTGGCCTTCTTATTGTTTTCCCACTTTTTGTTGCATTTTCCGTAATAATAAAAAATATGACACGGGAACTTCTTTAATGGCCTTACTGTGTGTGCAGGCCTAGAGTCCCCAAGAATTTGAAGAAGCTGTTTGATGTTGAAACTCTCCAGGACCTGCCAAAAAAACAATTTTCTTGGATTTGGCCTGGTAACGTGTAAATAAAGGAAAGCCAAGTTGGTGTAAGCTTAAAGTGACACTAAACTCTGGTTTACAAAAACATTCTATTTAACCACCTCCTGTCCGGCCGTTGTATATAGACGGCCAGATGGTGGCAGTGCAGGGGCGGGTGGCCATTTATAAACAGCCTCCCCGCACCCTGCTTGTGCACGCTCCCTGGGAATGTGCAGCACCGCGATCCGGTGCCTGCTGTGTCCTCCAGACACAGTGAAACACCGATCGTCGTACAGGACCTCTGTGCGAAGTCCCGATCATGTGATCACTGATTGGCCAATCAGTGATCACATGCAGAGTAGTAAGCAAGATGTCACTTCTGACATCATTGCTTACTACGTGTGAAATCTGTGAATGATCACAGAGGTCACATGGTACAAGGCTATTCACAATACCATGTGACAAGCTGTGACCAATCATTTCTAGTATTTCTCAATGGCTGCAAGAATGCAACCAAAGAGAAGGAGAAATGATTGCTTTTACAGCCTTTATGGGTGTAAAAGCAATCAGTGTAAAAAAAGAAAAAAAAAAAACTTCATCACCCCCCACAAGTAGTACAGTGTCACCATGGTGACACTGTACTGCTAGGGTGACAGTATGTAAAAAAAAAAAAAACATAAATAATAAAAAAAATTAAAATGTAAACATTTTTTTAAAAAGTATAATTTTTAGTTATAAACTAATTTGGTTTTTTTTTTTTTTACTAAAATGATAACTGAATTTTGGTCAAGATTTATGATGAAATATTATTTAGTTGCAAAATGTTATAAGAAAAACACTTTTTTTCAAAATGTTTGGACTTTTTCATTTATATAGCAAGAAAAAAATAAAAATCCCAGCGGTGAATAAGTACCACCAAAATAAAGCTTTATCTGTCTCAAAAAAAATGCTAAAAAATTCATATGGGTACAGTGTTGCATGACCGCGCAATTGTCATTCAAAATGTGATAGCACTGAAAGCTGAAAATTGGCCTGGACAGGAAGGGGGTAAAAGTGTCCAGACTTGAAGTGGTTAAGTAGTATTCCTAATGCAAAAAAAGACCTTTTTCTATTGCGGTCAGGCTATTTCAAATCTCCCAATTCCTTGTTTTTATTTTGCTGCAATGAGTCAACTTCCTGTTAGAGGGTGGCTGCGTTCATTTTCCATGATCCCACTAGATGTAGGAAAGTAGCCACCCTTTCCTGCTTGATTCCAAGATGGAATAGGGACTTTGGTCAATGTGGTGTGCATAGACCAAGTCACATGACCACAACTAATGTGCCCTGCTTGCTCCAAATGAACAAAAGTGAAGGGGAAAAGGATACATTCAGACGCTCATACAGGACATTACAAGAAGGAAGAAAAACACAGTAAGATATTGGGGTTTATTACTAAATGCAAATACATTGTGCACAGCAAGTGCACTTGCCCCAGTTCTTCGTAAATGAGGGGACGCTCTGCAAATTTCTATCATCCAGTCTAGATAAGTATTACCTCTTTTTTTTATTTAAAAAAAAAAGTTAGTCTTTAGTATCACTTTAACCACTTGCCCTCCAGAGGATTTACCCCCTTCCTGACCAGGTCATTTTTTGTGATATGGGACTGAATTACTTTAACTGACAATTGAGCGTTCATGCAACGTTGCACTCAAATTAAATTTATGTCCTTTTTTCCCCACAAATAGAACTTTCTTTTAGTGGTATTTGATTGCCACTGCAGTTTTTCTTTTTTTGCACTATAAACAAAAAAAGGACAACAATTTTGAAACAATATTTTTTACTTTTTGCTATTAAACATGTCCAATATAAAAATTTTAAAAATCAAATTTCATTATAAATGTGTCGGGAGTCACTTTGGGTGGGGGGCCTATGGAACCCAGCTCACTTTAGAGAGGTGGGGAGACCCCTGTCTCAGCTCTTCATATCCCTCTTATGTGTAAGTCACTGTGGGCCTGTTAGGGGTACAGGGTGATCTGTCCTAATATTGGGGTGGGGGTTTGTGGATTGCTTAATGTCATGTGGTTGCATCCCATTGTTCTATTGTGTGTCTTGCTTGGGAGCAAACTATTATGGGATGTATGTGTTTATGTGTATTAGCTTAGTGGGGGGTGTCTCCAGCAGCCTTCCCTACTGATGGGACTGTCTGCTGTTGTGAAGTTTGAATACCTGTGTGTCTCTTGTTGCTAAGTGTAGATTGCCCCACCGTGTCATTATGCAGGGAGGGGGATTGCCCCCTGAGTGTATAAAAAGCCAGTTCGAGTTTCAAATAAAGAGTTCCATGTTCAGACAGACTGGTGTCCTCTTGTCTTGTTTGGTCAGCTGTGGTGTCTGTGGTCGGTGTTCGGACGGGGAAGCGGTATTATAACGGAAGTGCCCAAGTGGAGACTGGGTCGGTTCCATTACAATAAATTTAGGCCAAAATGTATTCTGCTCCATGTCTTTGCTAAAGAAAATCCCAATATGCGTAAATTAATTGGTTTACGGGAACATTTATAGCATCTACAAATGGTGGTATAGATACTGGAATTTGTTTTTTTTAATACTAGTAATGGTGGCGATCAGCGACTTATAGTGGGACTGCAGTGGAAATTCTGACACTGGGGGGGGAGGGGGACTGACTGTCACTGACATCCCCAGTGACACTAATACAGTGATCAGTTTCTAATAAAAAGCACTGACACTGTACTAATGACACTGGGAGGAAGGGGTTAAGCACTTTACACAGCTATTTAGCTTGATGAGAAATTCCCTTTAAAATGAAAATACTGAATCGAACATTAGATGCCTTTTAATGTCCAAATTGTGAGCTTAGAAGCCTGACGTGATGTAGCCTGGTAACAGTTGAAGTACCAAGGGGTGCAGCATCCACTTTGTGAAAATAGTAGTGGAAACCATAACTATGTAATAGGAAAACAGTGAATACTTTTTTTTTTTTTACCACTCTGCTGTAAAATGTAATTCTGTTCTGTCAGAATTGTGATTTTTTTTTTTCAACTTTGTTTTTGCATGTCAAAATTTTGAAACATTTTATTTATTTAAGAATTTCAATTTTCGGGAGGAAAGAAACTGGATGTTATTACACGGGGGGGAACATTGGTCTGCTGGAATACATTTTTCAGCTTAGAAATATTCCTCTGCATAGTGTATAAACACGTTGTCAGTGCGTGCATGTGTTTTTATAATAATACCATTGCACAGAGGCAAAATATGGTGATATGATTTTTGACCACAGTATCAAGTCTATCTCTGGCATTACATTGTAGGGACAACATAAATGTGGCAGGAAATACCTTTTTCATTCTTTGATCAGTATATACTGTTATACTTTGCACACTTTATTTTAGAGACTTGTTTTCTTGCTAGCGGACAGGAGCTGATGCATTAGGATTGAAGCAATAGTTTGTAGGATGATGAAGCTCATGAAAGTTTTAATGCTTGTAAATTCACTTGGTACACCGGTATATGCAGCAGGGATAGCTTGTCAGCTTTGGGTGTGGGTCTGTGTAGCTCTGGTGTGATCTGTACTGTCTTACTTCACTACAAAGAGACACATGAGGATCTTACAGATGAAGGGAGAAAAAGGAGAGCATTTATGCTCTGTGTGCATTGTTTATTCTCTTTGTGTTTCGACCTTTGGGAAGTACATGTGGACTTAAAATATGTGCTTTTGAGCACCTGCCAAAAACTGTTTGTACTATAAACAGTCCTAAAATGTTAGGGATTTACAGTGGTTTTTTTTACCTTATAAAAACACTTAATCGCACATGCTGAAGAGCTATTCTTTTTTAGATAAAAGTACAGTACACCTTAGAAAATGTATCTTCAATTATAGGTAAATGGGTCAGGAACAGCACTTTGTGGCAGCTGTTATATTTATAAATGTTATGATTTCCAGTTTGGAAATGTAACCAGATTAAAGCCGTTCATGACTTGGGGTAAGATTTTCTCTTACTTTCCTGTATTGGAGGCACACAGAGCTGTGATTTTTGTTTTCTGAATATGAAGACATCTATTAGGATCCAGTGACACTGGGGCTATCCTTTTCTGGTTTCATTTAAGGAATGTGTAAAGAATACTCTCTTGGAAAAGTGAAAACAGGATCTTTAGCTCCTATGTTTGCCTCAGCTGTTACCAGAACATGAACCTATCTAACAGGGACATAAAGAGCACTGTAGATAAAGTGGTATAAAAGGTTATACTTACCTGCTCTGTGCAGTGGTTTTGCTCAGAACTGCCCTGATCCTCCTCTTCTCTGGTCCTCCACCAGCTCAGGCCCCTCCTTCCTGGTTAGTGCCCCCATAGCAAGCAGCTTGCTATGGGTGCACTTGAGCAGGCTTGCTCCCAAGCCGCTGCTCTTTGTGTCCATTCACACACGGAGCACAGTTTGACCCGCCCCCACTCTCTCCTCATTGGCTCACTGGCTATGATTGACTACCGCTGCTGTCTCAGCCAATGAGAAGGGAGAGACTTGGGGGAGCTGAGACTCTTGTGCACATCACTGGATCGACATGGGGCTCAGGCAAGTTTAAGGGGGGCTAGGGGTGCTGCTGCACACAGAAGGTTTTTTTTTTTTATCATCATGCATAGAACACATGAAGTTAAAAGACTGAGCCTTTACAAACACTTTACCTTTTCTCTTTCTTAGGTCCATTTAATCTCCCCCACCACTGCAACCCCTACCTCCCAATTTGCAGCTGCCCCTGTGTAAAATGACACTTAAGCAGGGTATATACATGGACCAAAAATGAACTGGACGACTTTTGGCTTCTGTAAAAACAGCAAAGCTGGAAAACCAGCGTTTGATCAGCGGTTTTAGCTAGTGGATGCAGCACTGATCACTTTATTCTGACAGGTGGCAGTTCCACGCTGTAAGAATACAATAGATCAGCGGGAGATGTCCCTGCATCACACATCACTTGTGTTCCAGGAATGTGTTGGCTTTTTTTTTCCATTCAACCAGCTGGCTGAACGAAAAGAAAAACTGAACATGTATACCCTGCTTTACTGATAGTAAATGCAATGTAACCATTTATTGTTTTTGTTGTGTATTTATGGTTTTATTCATAATTCAATAATATAACAACACATTTATTATTATTATTATTGTGTTGTTGTTATTATTAATAATAATGCATAATAAATACAAATAATAATGGTTTTATTCATAATTCAAATGTGTGACTTGTGATCTGCACATGACATCAGTTAAAAACCAACTTACAAATATAAAATGTATTTATTTTAACCAGTTTGCCACCAGCCCATTGTAGCTTTACTGCTACAGGGTGGCCACTCTGCGCAGAATCACGTATATGTGTGTATATGTGTGTGTGTGTGTGTGTGTATGTGTGTGTGTATATATATATATATATATATATATATATATATAAAATTAGGGGACATGCACCCATCTGCCCACAGCACATGCCAATCACCAGGTGCCAGACAGTGATTGGCCGCTGGCTATCGGCTCTGAGACTCCTAGAACACACAGCTCTGTTGGTGTAAACAGCACAGAGCTGTGTTCGGTGACAGGCAATCTAGTTGATTATTCAGGGAATGAAAACCACTAGAGCCACAGTAAAGGCAGCACCCAATAAACACACAAACATATGTTAGGTCAGTGACAGTGCATATTATTAGCATTGATCACTGTAAAAATGGGACTGGTGATGTCAGTGGCCATTAGTTAGGTCCCCCCAGGATCAGTTAGTGTCAGATTGACCGCCGCAGTCCCATTATAAGTCACTGATCGCCACCATTACTAGTGTAAAGAAAACCAACAACTAAAAATTCCAGTATATATCTCACAGAATACATTTTGGCCAGAGATTTAATGTTTTTTATTTGTATGGGTTATGTTTTATAGCAGAAATTAAAAAATATATTTTTTTCAAAATTGTCTTTTTTATATATATATATATATATATATATATATATATATATATATATATATATAATATCAAATACCACCAAAAGAAAATCTATTTGTGTGGGAAAAAAAAGACACAAATTTTATAAGGGTACAGTGTTTTATGACCCCGCAATTGTAAAGCAGCGCTGCATAGCAAAAAATGGCCTGGTCATTAAGGGGGGGGGGGGCAAATCTTCGGGAGGCCAAGTGGTTAAATAAAAAGGATTCCTATTTTGCCCGTATTTGCCCCTTACTCACTGTTAGTCAGCCCTTATCAGCCCTATTTCAAGTGGTCTTAAAGGCTCAAGGTTTTTTTTTTACCTCCTGAGTCTCTCTCTCTTCATTGGCTCACACGGCAGTGGGAACCATTGGCTCCTGCTGCTATCAATCACAGCCAATGAGGAGAGAGTGGGGGCGAGGCCGAGCCACGTTCTGTCTATGAATCGACACAGAGTGCAGCTCAGGAGTGAGCCAGCTCGAGTGTTCCCATAGCAAGAGGCTTGCTATTGAGGGCATTCAGCAGGAGGGAGAAACCAGGACTGTCGGCGGGGGACCCAAAAAGAAGAGGATTGTGGCTGCTGTTTGCAAAACCATTGCACAGAGCAGGTAAGTATGACGTGTTTGTTATTAAAAAAAAAATTAAAGAATTCCATTAGAATCACTTTAACTCTGTTCTCCTCGTGTCCCCTTAGCTAATAATTTTCTATTTTTTATTTTCATTTGTTTGTTTTTTTACTTTTTCAGCTTCTAATAAAAGGAAGAAGATGCGCAAAATTTGCAAATAAATTTTGCAATGCTCTGACACATAAGTTTATGGTTTTTATTTGGTTTTTAAAACTAGCACTGTTTTTTATCTTAAAGCATTATCAACAGAACAAGCTCTTCTGCATATGTAGCAGTTTGGACTTTATCTTCAGTGTGTTAGTGTTTCTAAATCTGCTAGTATAGCTAACACTACCATCCCCTAGGCTGATAATGCTGCTGTTTAAAGGTGCCCCTGTGCTCCTTCATCCACAGTGGGGCCACTGTAATACAAAGGGTGTGTTACTGGCCAGATCAGCAGGTGAAAACAAAGGGGAAAAAGTCTTAATTTTTTTTTTTTTTTTTAACGCAGCCACCACATTTAGGGATTGGGAAGCTGCAATATATTATATTTTTGGTTTGGGGTTTAATACTACTTTAAGTAATGACAAAGTGATCAATGAAAAAATAGACCATAAGCCCACTGCGGCTAAACTTGTCCTATTACGGACTTACCATGTCTTATTCTTGGAGCCAGGGCTTTTTTTTTTTTACTCATCCATCTGAGGACTAGTGATCTTGCTGAGGACTGCAGATACATATTTTTATCCAGGTGGGAGAACAGTGAATAGTTTACTAACGGCATCACCAAATCTCATGAGACTAGTAGTCAGAGGATGCAATGACCCTCATACATCACACATACAGCTCTTTGACTGTAGTCACACAAACTGCACTGTTACTTTTTAGTGGACATTCAAGACCATTAGTACATTTTTTAGGGTACTGTGTAGGCACAATTCACATTTCTAGATGTTTCTTTAGGATTTGAGGTGTAGTTTAACAACATAATAAAGAGCATTAGTTGTTTATGTTAAGTACAAATTGGGAAATATGGCGGTGGCCAGCTGTGTTTACCTTCTGGTGCTATAAAGTGTGGAAAGCCATGTGAAGGAGAAATCCTTATGGACCCGTTCAGAGGCTTTGGTGTGTTGCATTAACATATTGGAGTTCATTTAGTAAAACTGGGGAGTACAAAATCTGGTACAGCTCTGTGTAGAAATCAATCAGCTTCCAGGTTTTATTGTCTTAGCTTAATTGAACAAGCTGACGTTAGAAGCTGATTGGCTGCCATGCACAGCTGTACCAGATTTTGCACTTTCCAGTTTTATTAAATCAAACCCATTATTTTGTACATTGACAAGCTTTTGTTAAGGCAGCCCCTTCATTTGAGGCCACCAGCAAGCAAACATGCTGCATTTTTCGAGTGAATCGTACAACAGTGCTTGCCATGTGTTGTGATGCTCTGCATTGCTATAGTGTGTTTGGGTGCCATTATGGAACCACATTGTTCTACTGCATGCAATATATATTCCCACATTACCACAACACACTGCAATGCAAAAGTGTGACACAGCCCTAAATGTCAACAGTGACCATAATAGTTACTGTACATAGTGGTTTCTTTAAAGCATTTAATCACATTTTTGCTTTTTTGTAGTTGTCAGTGTGTCTATGAAAGACTGTCATATTTCAAAAACTTTGTGTGTCTTTGCTGCCAGGGAAATGTTTGGTAGTGGCTTTTTGCAGCCTTTAGTGACGTTTTAGTGGTAAGTAGCTGGCTAGGTGTACCATAGGGTATTGTGCCATCATTTCTTCGGAAAAAATCTTTGTCTAGTCTGCATTTGAGATCAGTATTCTTATTCTACGCTCTGATAACAGGTTAACTCTCTGCGTTTCAAGACTGTGCACCATTGTGACATTTAAAGGAATAAGAGTAGGTACACCATAAGGTGGGGAGAAACACTCCAACTTTCACATTGATTGAAAACCTCTTTTCCATGGGGTTTTTAAGGCAACCATACAACAAACTGTATATTTTTATCAAAGCATTATTTTATTTATTCAAACCCTTATAATGACAAAAAGTCAATAAACTTTAAAAAGAGTTTTTTTTGTAGGCATTACTTCACATATCCATGTTCTCCACAAAGTTATAACATTGTTTGTACATCTCTGTTACAAGGTTAATTTTCAGAACCATACATATATTGACAATCTCTATACAGTGGTATCCCCAGCTATTGCATGTACAAAACATGTCCACACTAACACAGTCTGTTGATTCTTGATTGTTTGTTGGTTAGCTTGGGGTATCCAACAAGTTTCAAAGCTTTTTTTCATTAGCTCCTTCCTCAGGGAAATCATACCACTCTGCAATGTAAGGTTCTTACCACAGTCAACAACATCCACAATACAGCAACTGATGTTCTAAAGGAAAAAATATTAAATTCTCTTCAAATATAAAAGATTTTTCTTATGTATATCATGGTCTGTTAGATATATAAACCATCTCCTATAGCCAAGGAGTGAGAAATAGTTGCCACCATCGCTCCAGTTGGATTCACACAAGGACCTCTTAAACCTCACCGCCCACTAGTATAGAAGAAAAGGGGGATGATACTAATACATCTGATTTTGTGAAGGATAATTCTATATCTCCCATATATTATTGGATAATTTAGGACAAAATAAATAAATTTTCAGGATTTAAACTAATAATACTCTTCTCAGTCAGAGAGACTATATTATATATCCCAGTATCAATTGTTATCACAAGATAATCTTCCTCCATATTCATCAAGCTGAACAAAAATTAAAAAAAGTAAATAAACTTATAATGGGCCATCCATGGTTTAGGTTTAAAAACCTTCAATCCACTCGTATGAGCTGTCTCCACCTTGGATGTATGTTCAACAAATGAGTGCAGAATTACATCTCTTATTGAAGGGCATGCTCAGTGGGGGGAGCCAAATATCCTCCTGGAAGGAAAAAACTGCGGGTTCTCTTACCAGGTCTTCTCTAAGGGAGGAGAATGGCACCCAGTCATGTCCTCTGGTGTTCATCTCTGACTGAGCATGTACGGTCAATGACACATCGCATAGTGATGTCATAGCCGGCGTCATGATGCGATGTGCACTCGTGTTATGTCTGGTTACACCGAAAGGTTTTCGGAAAGCCAGGAGTGGCATCAAGCAATGTGCCACCGACACAACAAACCGCAAACCCGCTGCAGGACCAGCAGGCACAAGGGTGGGCAGAATAAATGGCCGCCCAACCTCTCAAGGCACTGTTAACCCACCCTCGCAGAATGGGGGGCTTTTAATGTGCCAGGTGCAGGGCCCTGGTGGCACTATCCGACTCTAGCTAGATTATTTGCTGTATTGTGGATGTGGTTGACTGTGGTAAGAACCTTATATTGCAGAGTGGTATGATTTCCCTGAGGGAGGAGCTAATGAAAAAAGCTTTGAAACACATTGGATACCCCAAGCTAACCAACCAACAATCAAGAACCAACAGATTGTGTTAGTGTGGACATGTTTTGTACATGCAATAGCTGGGGATACCACTGTATAGAGATTGTCAATATATGTATGGTTCTGAAAATTAATCTTATAACATAGATGTACAAAAAATGTTACCACTTTGTGGAGAACATGGATATGTGAAGTAATGCTTACAAAAAAACCTCTTTTTAAAGTTTATTCACTTTTTGTCATTATAAGGGTTTGAATAAATAAAAGAATGCTTTTATAAAAATATACAGTTTGTTGTATGGTTGCCTTAAAAATCCCATGGAAAAG
Source organism: Staurois parvus (assembly GCF_062004578.1). Classification (NCBI taxonomy): domain Eukaryota; kingdom Metazoa; phylum Chordata; class Amphibia; order Anura; family Ranidae; genus Staurois; species Staurois parvus. The sequence continues at coordinate 3,573,119 of NW_028318002.1, forward strand.
GTGGTTTCAATCAATGTGAAAGTTGGAGTGTTTCTCCCCACCTTATGGTGTACCTACTCTCATACCTTTTAATGGTCGCAATGGTGCACAGTCTTGGAACTCAGAGAGTTAACCTGTTATCAGAGTGTAGAATAAGAATACCGATCTCAAATGCAGACTAGACAAAGGTTTTCCGAAGAAATGATGGCACAATACCCTATGGTACACCTAGCCAGCTACTTAACACTATCAGAAGAATGGACATGTTTGTTATACTTAACCTGCAAGGCACAAAAGTCACTAAAGGCTGCAAAATGCCACTACCAAACATTTCCATGGTAGCAAAAACACACAAAGTTTTTGAAATATGACAGTCTTTCATAGACACACGGACAATTACAAAAAAGCAAAAGGTGATTAGATGCTGTGATGAAACCACTTGGTAACTATTATACAGTTTGTTGTATGGTTGCCTTAAAAATCCCATGGAAAAGGGGCTTTCAATCAATGTGATTAAATAGGGATGTTGGCAACCATACCCACAGCCAAACTTTTCATTTTCACGAAACACTCCAACTTTAAGGGTAGAGGTGACAAAGCAAAAACCTTCCAAATAATTTGCCATTGAAGTCTGCATGCACACAGGAGGTCAGCAGATGGTGCAGCCCATTGGATTCTAGTCATAACTGAAATTTTACTTTTGGATGGACTTCCCTGTTTAATAAAAATGTGTTTTGCTATAGAATATTGTATTCATACACAGATATTTGTTTTTCACTGATAGTGGCTGCTAGTCTCAGGTGCTATGTAGCTTATTAAGTGACTTCCCCTATGATTATAGTGGGACGTGTGAACAAACTGGGGCCACATTGATTTGCAGCAATCTATTTATTCTCTGTGGCAATTCCCAACAGCTCAAGAAAAGCACACGAAGAGATATGACCAGGCAAGTTGAGAAAATAAATTAAGCCAGTGTCAACTTTCCTTGTTTCTCCCTTCATTATTAATGGACAGAGTGGGGCTCATTTATCAAGGGGAGGAAAAATTAATTGACACAGGCTTTAATATCATTATGCTTGGCTTGTCTGGTCACATTTCTTCACTTTGCGAAAGGCATTTTATTACAGTTTACGGGAGCCAGCTGCTGCAGCATCGCTGTACTATGAAAGCAGGTGCATAAATAACACACCTCTGGATTAGGGAGGTGAATTTGTGCTGCTTCAGGCAAAGTAGTGCCTCTCTATCATGTGTCTTAGACATGTGCGTCTAATGCAGTCTTGTTGCTAACAATTTAATGGGGGGGAATATATATATATAATATATATATTTGACCTGAAAAAAGTATACCTATATATAATTTAACATATTAGCTATTATTATTACTACTATTTACTATTATTTGCTATTACTTTAGTAGTGCTGGTCTGAGTGCCCCCTATTTTACATTAGAAGGAAGGGGCATATTATTGAAGAAGCTGTGAACTTTAATACGCAGCTTCCTGTGCTGCTAGTTTTTGTGGCTCGGTTCATCTTCAGCAAGCTTCCCCAAGCATTTATAAAGCAGCGAAATACAGACCAACAAAACAGAAAAACTTTGAGATGGCTTTTAAAATTGTAAGGAAAAAAAGGAAATTTTTGTTAAAAAAAAATACTAGCAAGCTTGGACTAAAATGATAAACTCTTATAGAGGAAGAGGCCTGTGTTAAGTGTTCTGCAATAATAGTGGTTTATAAATCCTGCAGATATTTTTGCTAAATTCTTCTCTCCCCGGTTTTGAAATCTGCATTTCAAAAGAATATAAAAACCTATACATACATTGGCTTTGCTACATTCAACAGACTAATAGCTACTAAAGTGCATGATAACTAAGAGAAAATAATGTCCGTCCAATGCTGCATCTGTCCCCCGCCATCTCTAAATGTGAGAACTCAGTGATCACATGACCGCTCTGAGCAGAGAGTGGGGACTGTCAGCCATCGCTGTCTGCTTTGCCCCCCCCCCCCCCTCTCTGGAGCGCTGGGCTGTGGAGGGGGAAGGAGCAGCTGGCTCAGGCACTTAGTGACTCACTGAAAGGCTGAGCTGGGTGCCACTCCAGACTCTGGGGTGGATCCTGACTTTGTGGTTGTGATTTTTTCCCCAAGCTAGACTGGCTGAGTGACGTCAGCCGACAGCGGGCTTCAGCCCACTGTCTGCTGAAAACGGATCACAGGAGTGCAGAACAAACTGCACTCCTGTGATCCACAGCAGAAGTACAGCCAAAAGAGCTTTGGCTGTACTTCTCCTTTAATTTCTAAGAGGCCTAATATTGTTATACCACCTTGCACTTATCCACTAAAAAAAATACTGTATAATATCAAAGGACCCCTTGTGATGAATGCTCTGTTTCTGACTTCATAGTGGTAGATGTGGAGCATAGAAAGTACTAAATATTGCTACGGAAAATTTCCAACTTGGTGTAAAATCTTCCTGTGAGCTGCAATTGGCCTTACTTGTGCTGTAAAGAAAAAGAACAATGTATAGTGCCCTGTATGCGTTACATAGTTGAAACTAATTCAAGACTAAATGAAGAGCAAACTGATATCTCCCATTCGTTGTTCTTAGAGATACCGGTCTGTCAGATGGCAGTGGAGGATTTCATATCCTTTTTTTTTTTTTCATTTTGGTGTGTTTTTGTATGATCTTACTTACAAATCCTAACACCATGCTGTGATACCCATGAAGTAGAAGGATAATACGGAATGATTGTCTCACAGCTAGTTAGGGCCATTCACCACCCAGATCAGCTGTGGGCAGGTAGCCTGTACAGATCAATGACACTGTCCACGCCTGTCTACATTTATTTAACATATGAAGCGATTACATATGGTGAGGAATGGATGTGCGCCCCTGGACACAATTTGCAGCCAGGGGTGGACATCCATACCTAATCACAAATAATTGTTCCATCTGTGATTACATGTGGACAGCCTCAGTTGTGTACCTACAGTTGCAACATTGTGTAGAGATACTTAACTTGACATATCAGATGCCTGGTCTGGTATCAGCCACAGAAATAGGCTGATCTGGGCATTGTACGGCTTTAATCAACCACATGTATGAGCCTCAAGGCTTGCACACATGGGTTTTTCAGTATACTATAAAGTGCATGCATCAAACCAGTGGTGTATCTAGTAACTATACCTATGGCATACCTGTAACTGGCATTTTTTTAATGACCCCCCCCCCCCTCCCTTTATATCAGAATAATTTTTAGTTATAACCATGAAATGTCATGCACACTGTGGGTGTGCCGAGAGGGAAGAGGAAGGCTGTTAACCATGCATTTGCTAGGGTTAACAGCTGGGCATATAGGCAAAAAAAGAGACTGCACAGTCAAAGAGTCTACATTGTCACTGAGGTTTAACAGTTGCACAACTGTTTCAAGTGTCCCCACTCTTCACCAGGTGTAGACCATTCTCTGTAAACCCTAGAGATGGTTGTGCCTGAAAATCCCAGTATGTCAGCAGTTTCTGAAATACTGAGACCATCCCATCTGGCACCAAAAACCATGCCACGTTCAAAGTCACTTCATTCTCTTTTTTTACCCCATTCTGATGCTCGGTTTGAACTTCAGCAAGTCGTCTTGGCCATTTCTTGATGCCTAAATGTATTGAGTTGTTGCCATGTGATTGGCTGATTAGCAATTTGTGTTACCAAGAAATAGAACAGGTTTACCTAATAAAGTGGCTGTTCAGTGTATAATTAGACTTAAATATCTAAATTAATCACCCGACAAGATCTATAGAAGATATATATCTTTATTATCAGCCCCCATCCTGTCTGCCTTTACGCTATCTTTGAAAACTCACTTTTTCAGGGAAGCCTACCCTACCTCCACCTAAGAACTGTACTTGAATCACCTCCACCAGATCATCCCCCGCAGCTATCATCTTTTGTATCACCTCCCCCTTCCTTTAGATTGTAAGCTCCACGAGCAGGGCCCTCCTATTCCTTCTGTACTGAAATGTATTGTAATTGTACTGTCTCCCTTATATTGTACAGCGCTGCACAAACTATTGGCGCTATATAAATCCTGTATAATAATAATAATAAAGAGAGGCATATGAGCTGTTTGCCATGTTACATACATTAAAGTTCACATCCAGTACATCAGTTTCAGTCTGGTGGGGATCTGTGGCTGTTTTCTATATTGAAAACTGCTGTGATCCCTTTGTTTATTACCACATTTCATGAAATAGAAACTGGTGCAGGTGACACAGATAGACACAGGGAACAGATCTATCTGATTTGTCAGTGTGGTGCATGCCATTTGTTCCAATTTCCTGTGCCAATATAATGATGCAGTAAAGTTTAATTCCCCCCCGTGTTCATATGTTTGTTGAGCATGGTTTCGTAACACGCAAGCATAATCTTATACGTTGTTGGCAGTCTTCTTTTTTTTGTTGTTTTTGTGCCGACTTTACTGAATAGTGTACAACACTAGGTATATTTGGGCCATTATATATGAACAGCCAGCAAATGACTGCTGTTGGAACTTTATGATAAATTACATAGAATTTAAATAAGGAGCTCAGTAGTAGACCATATTCTGTCCTTACACCTAGTACACACAGTCATTTACTATGTAGCTTGTGAGTGACATTTCTTATCTGTAATGACAAAAGCTAGATACTCTAACTATGCCTGGAGGTACAGCAAGAAAGAAAAGAGAACAAGCGCTATATTTCCATGACTTTTACAGAGATATGGAGCCACACATGTCAGTGATTGCTTAAGTCCTGTTTTTCTGGCAAATTACTGTCAGTGAAAAAGCTAGGCAAAATCTGAGGGTTTTATCTGCTGAACCACTGTCATGCTGTCTGTACAGTGTTTTTTATGTTTAAGAAAAACTGTAATGTATTTTCAGCGAATACACAGTGATTGATTATCATAACATTTACAAGTAGTCAACAGAACAACTGCAGCTGGAGACTTTTCCCCGTGTAGCTACTGGTTACACATATTTTTACCACCGTTCGCAGAAATACAGTCCTGTCATATAATTAATTGATGCATAGTCACAATATTCTCTGCCAGGGCAGGACCAGTAAAACAAGGACATTTAGTTCAGCCCAAGGGTTGTACACGTCCTTTGGACCACAGCAAACACTAGTAAGTATTTCTACTGGCTAGGTGTTTATTTAAAAACAACATTAAACCCCAACCTGACCGGCTAAGTTATCTTAGCCGGCAGCAGACATTAATCTGCTGTTGGCTGAAAAAGGGTCACAGGAGTGCAAAAAACTGCACGCCTGTGATCCATAGGAGAAGTAGGACCAATAGAGCTTTGGCCCTACTTCTCTTTTTAATGTATTTTTTTAAATATTTTGTAATAGGTATTGAAAAAATAGAAAACACTAGTACTTTTCTGGGAGCTGTAGGAAGCATACAGTGAGGAACAGAAGTATTTGAACACCCTGCGATTTTGCAAGTTCTCCCACTTAGAAATCATGGAGGGGTCTGAAATCCACATTGTAGGTGCATTCCCACTCTGAGAGACAGAATTTAAAAAAAAAATTCAGGAAATCACATTGTTTGAGTTTTAAAGAATTTATTTGTCTTGCACTGCTGAACATAAGTATTTGAACACCTGAGAAAATCAGTGTTAATATTTGATACAGAAGCCTTTGTTTGCAATTACAGAGGTCAAACATTTCCTGTAGTTCTTGACCAGGTTTGCACACACTGCAACAGGGATTTTGGCCCACTCCTCCACACAGATCTCCTCTAGATCTGTCAGGTTTCAGGGCTGTCACTGAGCAACACGGAGTTTCAGCTCCCTCCCAAAGATGTTCTATTGGATTTAGGTCTGGCTAGGCCACTCCAGAACCTTGATATGCTTCTTATGGAGCCACTCCTTGGTTATCCTGGCTGTGTGCTTCGGGTCGTTGTCATGTTGGAAGACCTAGCCACGACCCATCTTCAATGCTCTGACTGAGGGAAGAAGGTTGTTGCTCAAAATCTCACAATAAATGGCCCCATTCATCCTCTCCTTAATACAGTGCAGTTGTCCTGTCCCCTTCGCAGAAAAGCACCCCCAAAGCATGATGTTACCACCCCCATGCTTCACAGTAGGGATGGTGTTTTTGGGATGCAACTCATCCATCTTTTTCCTCCAAACATGACGAGTGAAGTTTAGACCAAAAAGTTCTACTTTGGTCTCATCTGACCACATGACTTTCTCCCATGCCTCCTCTGGATCTTCCAGATGATCATTGGCAAACTTCAGACGGGCCTGGACATGTGATGACTTGAGCAGGGGAAACTTCCGTGCAATGCATGATTTGAAACCATGACGGCGTAGTGTTCTACCGACAGTAATCTTTGAAACTGTGGTCCCAGCTCTCTTCATGTCATTGACCAGCTCCTCCCTTGTAGTTCTGGGCTGATTCCTCACCTTTCTTATCATCAGTGATACCCCACAAGGTGAGATCTTGCATGGTGCCCCGTCCGAGGGAGACTGACAGTTGTCTTTAGCCTCTTCCATTTTCTAACAATTGCTCCAACAGTTGATCTATTTTCACCAAGCTGCTTGGCAATTGCCCCGTAGCCCTTTCCAGCCTTGTGGAGGTCCATATTTTGTCTCTGGTGTCTTTTGACAGCTTTGGTCTTGCCCATGGTAGTAGTTGGTGTCTGACTGACTGTGGATTGGACAGGTGTCTTTAAAGAGCTCAGACAGGTGCTACTAAGTTAGATTAATGAGTGGAGTAGAGGTGGACTTTTTAAAGACACAGTAACAGGTCTTTGAGAGCCAGAATTCTTGCTGTTTCTTAGGTGTTCAAATACTTATGTTCAGCAGTGCAAGACAAATACATTCTTTAAAAATCATACAATGTGATTTTCTGAATTTTTTAAAAAAATTCTGTCTCTCAGAGTGGGAATGCACCTACAATGTGAATTTCAGACCCCTCCATGATTTCTAAGTGAGAGAACTTGCAAAATTGCAGGATGTTCAAATACTTCTGTTCCTCACTGTAGATGTAGAAGCATTGCACTGTAAAGGAACTGTACTGTGTTCTCTAGCCATTTCATGTAACATGTTTAATATCTGACTCTGTCCTGGAACATATCTTCAGTCTCCAACCACTCCTGGAGCACATCCACATTTTCTGACCTTCTTCTGTAGCATGCCTACAACTTACAATCCGATCGTCTGCTGTAGTACTTAACAGTCTCTGAATGTTTTTTGAAGCATTACATACATAGAGAATTATGTTGTGGCAATTTGTTGATGGCAGGGTCCACACTAGCAGTCACATGTGAGCTCTTTAAAACAGTGGAAGGACCTTAGGAGATCTTGAACAAGGCTGTGACAGCCACTGACTTCTCAGTGTAAAAATGAAAGTAGAAGAATCACCTCCACAGCCCATATATTTTGTCTGCTAGCACCATTATTAGGGAGTTTACTGATGAATCTGTTTTTCTTGATCTGCAATAGGTATTGTATTTGTGCACAAGTAAAGTGTTGACAGAGCCATTGTTGCTCACTTTTTATGTCCCATTTTGTTATACCCAACACTTTGAAGAGAATAGTTGTCTGTCAACACTCTTGCTGATATCATGGAAGATTGCAGTTGCCCCCACCCCACCTCACCGCCTTGGAAGTCTTTCTGCCATGGGGCTCAACAATGATTAGTTCCACCTGTGATAATGTCACATTTGAAATAGGCAGTAAAGAATTAAATTTATTTTTATTTTTGTTATATACTTGCAAAGACATTGAAACACATGTTAATATTACTATTATATTACTATTCCCTGAGCAGTCATGTTCTTGCAGCCACTTTCTATACCAGTGAAATCTTTCCATTTAAATTTGGGTGGATGGTTTTCCAGCAATGGCTGGCTGTTTCACTGTGCTGCTTCATGCAGCCTTTAGAGAGCTCGCTCATTTTTTTCCCCCTCATGTTTTATTTGTTTAAGTATTGAGCAGTTGTTAGGAAAATGACAGTGTGTTGATTTTTAAGAGGGAATCGATTCACAGAGCTGGAGCCGCCTGCCAAAAGCCTTTCCATGTGGCTTTGTCTGGCAGATCCAGGACCTGGATGAGTAAATAGACTGCATAGCTGATGGGTAGGCAGCAGGCATCAAACAGCCTTTAACTGGGCCAAATCCGTCTTCTTTTTGATGCAGCCGTGGAGAGGGAGAGGAACGTTCAGATCACAAGTCTGCAACTTTAATAGCTTCTTAAAGGCCTCAGGATGTCCTGATGAGGCATTAGAGGAAGTAATTCAGGAAGAAAGGGACAAATAACTATCTCCGGATGCTGACTGACCCTTAGGGTTGACCGCATCAGGGTGTTCAAAGACAAGTGCAGACCTGCACTGATCCAAAGAGCACTTATTATTATACTAGCTGTTTCACTGTGAGAGCAGGCCCTGAGCCCACATGTCTCCTGACCCTTATAAATAACAGGCAAGTTAACACCTTCTATGCTTCAAGGCACTTGCAATCTACTAAGCAGTGTTCTGCTTGCTTGGTGAACCCATTAACGTTTTCTTGTTAGTCTGGAAACAATGAAAGTCTTTTTTTCCCTCTGTGACTTTTGGTTATGAGTAGTTTTATTTCTTTTGTTCTTTTTTTAGTGGTTTTCGTTTCTGAAGTATGTTGCTGTGATTTTGATCACACAGAAGCAATTATTCTTATCCTGCTACAGATTTAACTCCGCTTAGGCTGGCCATACATTATACAATTATCTGGAGATTTTTGGTTTAGATTTACCAAAAACCATATAATAGGAGGACAAACCTAAACAACACTTTCAGTTGTATCCAATTAGACAGGCCCTTGCACTACACAGTTGAAGGTAAATCTAAAGGAAATTGGGCAGAAAATTGGAAGATAATTGTGTAATGTATGGCCAGCCTACAGAAGATCTGCTCGTTGTTCATTGACAGTTAGGCTACGTTCACACTAGCGTTGTGTGCAGGCGGCAGAGAGGCGTTTGGGAAGCGTTTTTACCGCTTCCCAAACGCCTCTGCTAATTCTGCACATTACAGCACAAGGTGCTGTTCTAACGGGAGCGTTTGCGTCGTGGCGCGTTGCGTCGCGGCAAAACGGACGCCTCTGGTCGAGTCAGGAGGCTTTGAAGCCTCCTATTCTCGTCTATGGTGCCGCTCCGCAAACGCCCGGCCAGCGTTTGCGGTGCGGTTGCGACGCGGTTGCGGGGCGTTTGCGGAGCGGTAACACCACTCAAACTGTATTATAGGCGTTTGTGGGGCGTTATTAACGCTCGGCAAACGCCTAGCAACCGCCACTAAACCGCGCATGCGGCGTTTGCGGAGCGTTTGCCGAGCGTTAATAACGCCCCACAACCGCCGGACCAACGCTTGCCAAACGCTATAGGGGCGTTTGGCAAGCGTTGGTAAAACAGCCAAGTGTGAACGAGCCCTTAAGGTAGATTCTAACCCATGCATCAAGATCAGGAAATCTCAGGCGTTTAATGTCTATTAAAGCAATGATGATTGATCATTTTATGGCCAGGCACTAATGCTGCAGTATTCCATATAAGTGGTTCGACAGAAGAAAATTATATCATGGTAAATAAGCTACTAAGATGTATGTACTATGCAAAGAAAAATATATTGGAGTATATACTGTACATAAAATAGTACTACTGGCACATCTGGGATTCGGTTATATGTCTACATTCAGAATTTATGTTACTACTATAAAGTTATTGGTTACTAGGAAAAGTGTATTTATATAAATATCTGGAGTTATGGGGCAAATGCGGCATTTTATTATGAGGATTCCAATTCTCTATTTTTCCTCACAATGTTCACACTTTTGTAACACAATCAACACATAAAAATGAATCACATATGCATTACATATATAGAATGTAGCTCATTTTTCCCAGTAAATGGAGACCATTTAAAGTAAAATTTTATTGGGATAGAATAATCAATAGATGGTGGATACACAATTGTTAACTTAACATCAGTTTATCCTATTCATGAGGCCCTTCTATCAGTTAAGATGGCATACTCTCTATCATAATAACTCTTAAGTCCACCACTTCATGCTGAGCAGTGACAGGACAATATCACCTGTTCTCCGCTTCATTATAGTGCCCTGATCCTGGATGAGCTTGATTCACCCAGTACTCAGCAGCCAGCTGCATTTTGACACTAATCTTGGTTACTTGAGTGTGTATGAAGTAAAAGATTTTTAGCATGTTTTGGGCATGATGACACATTGATACAGAAGTTTTCAATATACTGCATTCTTTACTATTATACAGGAGTAACCGTTGCCACTGCTGTCGCTGCTGAAAAGTTTAGGTCTACAACTATAAGCTTTGTAATCAACAACGGCAACAGTGACACCTACAGATTAAAATATGGTATACATAAAAAAAAAGTACCAAATTGCATAATTGTTGGTGGCATATTAATAGTTTATTCCTCCTTTTAATTCTGTTGCAGCACAGAATATGATTTATATTGAAATAATTTCAGTTTTTGTATAAAGTAAAAGCATCCCATCTAGGTGTATGTTAGTATTTAAGATGAGCACCACACTTAGTTGGAACTACACTGCATCTGAGCACCACAAACCAAGAACTATTTATTTCATTTTGAATATTCAGAGCAAACTCACCCATCCACCCATGTCTTCATGCTTTATTTTGCTGGGAAATCACTTTGAAAAACACCCCCTAGCAGTTCTGGCTGTGGCCATCTTTAGTGAGGGCAGGTGATTCATGTAACCCCTCTGCCCTTAGTTAAGATATGTAGGCAGAAGGGTGTGTTTAGCTGAGAAACTCCCACCCTTCTCCCCTTCTGAATACTCTTGGGATGTAAGACATATTTTGGCTAGGCATGGAAACCAGGAAGTAACTGAAGAAATGTAGAAAAAAAAATTAAAACAAGTAAATACAGGTGCACCTTGGTTTACAAATGTATTGCGTTCTCTGGGGTGTTTCGTATTGCAAAAAATTTGAAACGCGGTTTCCCATAGGAATGCATTGAAAACCAATTAATCTGTTCCGGAGGTCAAAGAAAAGTAAAAAAAAAGTCGCTGTCACTATAGGTCAGTGCCAGTTTTTAAATGTAATTACCGGCTTTTTTTTTTCCTTCACTATAGCTCAGAATCAGCTGTCACTTTCCCCTCAGCTAAAAGAAAGAAAGTTTCCTTTTAGTTTATTTCCCCAAGTTAAAATAAACAATGTTTTATTTTCGTATGTTTCCCGAGATAAAAGAAACAAAGTATCATTTAGCTCCGGGAAAAGTGACAGCTAATTCTGTGAGCTATAAGTGAAGAAAACAAAAAGCCGGCAATTGCATTTGCAAATCGGCACCGACATACACTTCGTATTCTGAAAAAAAAATTGTAAACCAAGGTATTATTTTCAATGGATTTTCCTTTGTAAACTGAAAATTACGTTAACCAAGGCATTCGTAAACCGAGGTACACCTATCTCTCTATTAATGCTAACAGCTTAAGGATTTAAAATAGTCAATGTTGAATGAGAGAGTGAAGTTCCGCTTTAAGTGGAGTTCCCCTTTAAGACTGCTTAAATGGTAATTAATCCATAAGTATGAGGAATGTTCCTGCTATATGATCGTGCTTGTAGAAACTGTTGTTTTCTGTCATGTTTTGCTTATTTAACTGAATTTTTTTTCATATCCAGCATGGTCTGTGGCACTTTTACATGTAAAGTGTGTACAAGTAAAAAAAAGTGTGTACAAATGAACCGTTGCCTTTTATTTACTTTTTATTGCAATCAACATCATAATTTTCTTTTATAGGTTTTGGTTTTGTAACCTTTGAAAATGAAGACGTTGTGGAGAAAGTCTGTGAAATTCATTTTCATGAAATAAACAACAAAATGGTACGTTTCTCATTAGAAATTGGCTGCAGTCTTTAACCCTTGTAGGCTTAAATTTCAATTTGTTCTTTTAGAACAAATATCCTGTAATGGTTTGTAATTTGTTTAGAATTGTCTTGTATAGGTATGCAGCACAGTGCTCTTCTTGTTACCAATCTGCAACTCTACTCCAAAACTGGGTTATAAATTTTGGCAAAAAGCCAGGCTTTTATGCTTTAAAGTGCATATATTTAAAGAAGTCACTGCAGAAATGTAACCCTGTCCCTTCTAAGCAAGAATTCTTAAGTGATATAGTAACTGATGAGCTTTGTTAAGGAACAATTCAAAGCAACAACTAAAATTTGTGAACTGCTAAAGCTATTTGGAAAACATGGCAACTGTGCTAAAACTGGAAAGACCACTTAAAGCAGAACTTTACCCATAATAACATGATAAAAATAATGTTCTCTAGCAAGGAGGTATATTCCAAATTTTAATAATTATGCTACCAAAATCAATGTGTGCTCTAAATTGCCTCTATCATTGTTCCTGTTTCTTCTTGTTTTGCTGAAGCCCAGAGCCCCTAAACAGCAGTAAATCTTTAGGCTGTCAGCAGATTGTCCTCTAAATTTTCGGCACCATGCCATAAAATGAAGAGCAACTGAGCATGTGCAGAGCACGGTGAGACAGTGCATTACTGCATTTTAAACAGTATAGGTACTTATTTTGTATGCCTGCTAAAAGGGGCCAGCCTGAAGAGATCCAGTAGGACTTAATTTTCTGAATAAAGTTCCACTTAAAAATCATGTGATGCCAAAACCTTTTTTTTGTTTTGTTTTTCATAGAAAATGGCAGGGTTAGAACATCTGTCATATATGTATAGTTTTTTGTATCCCCAGTCACCTTTACTGTTGATTCTGGTAACCACCCTCTCCAGTACAATGATGTAAATCCAAAAATGTTAGTTCTCACAGAAAAAAAGTACAGGGAAAGATTTCTGTGTGGAAATCCATTCTGATGCCATCTGTCTAAGAGGGAATATGTCCCTACTTTTTTTTTTCCTATTTCCTATTTATTTATTACAGGTACTTGTATAGCGCCGTCAATTTACGTGGCGCTTTACATATATATTGTACACAATATATTATATATTGTACATTTACATCAGTCCCTGCCCACTAGGTGCTTAGGTCCCTAACTCTCATTCATTCATACACATACTAGGGCCAATTTAGACAGGAGCCAATAAACCTACCAGCATGTCTTTGGAGTTTTGGGAGGAAACCGAACTACCTGGAATAAACTCACACGCACAGGGAGAACATGCAAACGTTAGGCAGGTAGTTCTGTGGTTGGGATTTAAACAACTCTAGTGCTGCTAGGTGGTATCACTATCTACTTAGCTACTATATTCTACTAAACTTTAAATTATACTTAATTAGAGATAGGAAGGCCTGGAAAAAATAAACATTTGGAAAAAACATTTTCAGTTTTCAGTTTTTTCAAAGCTGTTTTTTGTGTTTTTCTGGAAAAATTGGGAAAAAAAAAGAAAAGTGGAATATGTTCTTCTACGATGCTAAGTAATATTTCTATGACATAGTATTCAAATTATATAACAGGAAAACCTTACTGAAAGATTTCTGAAACTTTATGTAAAGTCCTAAATTATTGTAAGTTCTCTCAGCTAAAGAGAAGCAAATCCTGGAACACAATTCAAGTAACACTTTACTTCACAATGCAGTTCTCAAACAAGAGAAATATGTATATCTGCCACTAGTGGGCACTGCAGGGATAAGGTTCCAGTTTAGTTTGCTTGCGGGCTACATCTTGTACCTCCTACAGTTTGATTGTTAGAATACAGTAGATGATAGTGTCTGTCCTCTCAGGCCTTAATTGACAGGTAAGAGGGTGACTTTGTCTGACAAACTAGTTTATCTTTATAACCTTTAATTGATTCCGATTAATGTTCTCACCATTACAGCATAATGTTTACCTATAGTCTGTTCAGTAAATTGTTTTTCTTTCTCTTCTCTCAGTAAAATGATGAGACCAACATCTAGAGTTTAGAAACATTTTCACAGTGTAATTTCTGCTGAGATCAAAGCTGCAATTTGCAAATATTATGAATATTATTCTTTTTGAAATGCTACAAGGATAACAAAACACATCCTTGCATGCCAGAGGTGCCCTAAAGACATTACATATACCCAATGGAATGAAATGATGAGGACTATCATGAAAGTGCAAGTAGCTTTTCCCTGCAGAGTTCTCATTCCAGAAACACTCTTTCGGCTGCATTTGGATCATCACAAAGTGTTTCTTCACGAGTAATATCTTCATGTAAGGAAGTGTTGCAAACAACCACGGCCTCCCAAAAATACACAATCCCTTCATTTATAGATAATGACCTGAAAATCAGGAGAATATTCATCAAGCTCTTGCAAGCGCAGTATATACTTCTGGATCAGCATTATCAATTACTGAAAATGCATATTGGTAGGAAGCTTTTATATTATTGGATCAGCATTGTCAATAACTGAAAATGCATACTGGTAGGAAGCTTTTACATTATGAGGGTAAGGGGGTGGTTACTTGTAGTCATAGTTGAAAAGTTCTTAACATATACATATAGTCCTTGTTATTCTATTTGTAACAAAAAAAGAACATTTTAGAAAGCAAGTTTAGTTTATTTACTGAATAATCTGTACTTTTTATTTCAAGCATGATACTTTTATATACTGCATTTCACGTTCCCAGTGTAACCAAGCAACTTTCAGTTTGTAAAACTACTCCACACTGATTTTTTTTTTTAATTTTTCCAGAAAATTAAATTTTTTCTGAGAAAAAACATGGGAAAAAAGTTTTTTTTCCCATGGCCTCAACATGATGATCAAAAGTCTGAACTTGAGAATTCCTAGCCTGCTCATTTACAGTTTCAGAAATGTATATTACTAAAACAAATTACTAGACACAAGAAGGTTTTAGGACCCATTCATACCATATACCTTGGCAGTGCCAAGTAGCTTTGCCCAATGCAGTCCCAGCATCATAGAAACTGTAAATAAATTTGCCTTGAGCTCTATGAACTCAGTTCTCAGCGCTGTGCTGCAGTGGCACACTAAACCACATCACAATGCGTTTTGGGGCATAAAGATTAATGAAATTACATTTTGTGACATTTTAAAAAGTTGAAAGAAAAAAAGTAACAGTGGTATGCATTATTACAACACATCAGCACCACTCCCTTCACAGCTCTCACCAGCAGCCCGTATGAATGAGCCATTAGGCAGAGGGATGTCCGTGTGCAGTTCCTCTGTCTGGATGGTACAGAAGTTGGAGGGCTGTGCAACTATTGTGGATTTCAGAGTGCAAAAAACAAATCCTTTATAGCTCCTAATACTAATATATCCAGGCAAATTAAGCAGTTCTACAAATATGTGATCTTGTCTTTTTCTTTTTAATCCCTGTGTTTGAGTGGTGCTGCAGTCATCAAATATCCTTTTGTTTACTTCTTATGTCATTAACATGACACATGCAAGAGGCACAGTTATATGTATGGTGGTATGTCCTAGAATGTTTCCTTAGATCCCTAGTTCTTCAGAGCTAGCTCATAATTGGCTGGCAGGGATCAGCAATGGAATTTATAGCTAAAGTAATGCTGAGGATGCCTTTCTACTGCCGCTTTTCATCGTCTATTTTTTTCCACTGCATTTTATTTTCTTGTGTATGCTATCTTACATTGAGCTAAACACATTCAATGTATAGAAATGATCATTTTATGGTTTTTGGCACTGAAAGAATTGATTCAACCAGGTGTGAGAACCATTATTTAATATTTTGTCAGATAGGTACATTTCCTTTAAGTTTCCTTTTTGACTTGAGGGTTCCTTTTACCCAGAGGAACTACGTATATGTGTATGTTGATCTGGGTATTAAAAGGAGCGTAACGTGGCATGAGGGTGGAGTTTTGCAGCTTATTATGCTGATCTGGAACTCTAATGCAGGGATCTGACAGGGTTGTGAACTGAACTATTGTACTGTTCAATGTGACATAATTTCAAATTCTACTTTTGACACTCCATGATGAAGCTATTTAAAGAAAATGATCTTTTTTGTCTCTGATTGTTAATCATCTGATTTAACTTTGGGACAAGACAATAAAAAGTAAAAATCGTCTGTAAGTGAGCATCAGAACAGAGGGTGGATGCTTCCTGATTGACAGACTAAACAGGTGCCATTTCTAGTTGTGTTATGTGATGCAAAAGTGCCATGGAATACACAACTTCATTTACCTTCCGTAAATAAGCCAAATCCTTCTTGATTTGTGCCTCACACACTCCCCTGCCCAGACACTGCAGCTCAACATTTTCTCATCCACTGTAATGCCAGGCAAAGCTTACATGTGAGTGGCAACTCTAATCTAAATTGAGGAGTAGTGCAGCATCGTTGCCACACCATCACAGGAAGCTACATTAAACAGACTTCACTAGCAGGCTCAATAGGTGTTTTTGGGACTCAGAGAAAACTGTAAGTACAGCTGCACTTATAGTTCAAGGCATGGTAAACATTCATACCTGCACCTTTTGTTTTTCACCTGCATAAGTTGTGCAGTGTTCATGTAGTTACATGGTGTAATTTGTTACTTGTGTTTGCACAGCCTATAGTAGAATATATATTCACATTGTTGCATCAGCAATTTCTGTATTTGTTGAAACTTAAAGCTTTTGGCATGATTGTGCACAGATTAATGAATGAATATTTTGCTTTGTGTCTTTTTAAAGCGATTCTAAAGGTTCATTTTTATTTATTTTTTTGTAAAATAACAAGCATGTCTATACTTACCTGTTGTGTGCAGTGGTAGTGCACAGAGCAGCCTAGATCTTCCTCTTCTTGGATCCCTCGCAGGTTTACCTGGCTGCTGCTGTCTGTCGGGTGCCCCCACAGCAAGCAGTTTGCTATGGGGGCACCTTCTGCTCTGGGTGTCCATACACCTGCCCCTTCTCTCTCCTCATTGGCTGACTGGCTGTGATTGCTTGCTGTTTCAGCCAATGAGGAGGCAGAGACCTGGGACAGCCAAGACTATCATTCACATCGCTGGATCGCAATGAGGCACAGGTAAGTATTGAGGGGACTGGGGGAACTGCTGCATTTAGAAGGTTTTTTACCTTCATGCATAGAATGCATGAAGGTAAAAAAAAAACTTCAGCCTTTACAGCCACTTTAAGGTCACTTGGTGGTAAAAGCAAGGTAGCATACAAACCTCTGTAGTGTTTTAATGCACTTTGCTAAACAAAAATGCTGTACATACAAACTACTTACAATTGTAGGAAAACAACACAACACACATAAAGTATTACAAAAATATGTACAACACGTGAACACACTACTTAAACTTCCTAGCAAATGATCATGAACAATGGTCTATGTGCAATAGGAATACACCAAATGTTACAGAGCTCGGGTTATAGCAGCTTCACGATCTCTGTAGGCAACCAGGGCTCCAGGCTTATTTTTCAAGCAATTACAAGACATTATCCCCATCCCCAGGTTAAGCTCCTTGGTGCCTGTGAAGTTCCCCCTGGCATAATTTTTCTTTTGTTCTACCCCCTCACCTCCTCCGGCAGCTTATGCTGCTGGCCTTTTATTTGGAGTTAGGTTATCCATTCCCACATGGGCGTATCCTTTTCAGAAGAAGGTCATTTCACAATGACCTCTACCTGTTGTGTGAGACCTTTTGCTTCCTGTGAAGAAACTATATATCCAACAATCTCTGGGTCTCTCAGTCTATTGCTTGTGCAAATAAGAGCCACACAGTAATTAGATATGAAACAGCAGCTAATGCTGCTGGGAGATGAAGTGTATCATCACATTAGTACGCCTACATTTGCGATACAACCCAGAGAGGATGGTAAGGCATGCACTGGACACTTTGTAACAAGAAACAGGAAGTTGTAATTTCCCCTTTGTGCATAGGGACAGGCTAGCTGCAGCAATACATGAGCATATGAGAATTGATCAGCCATAACACTATAAATTGCAGCCATAACATGTGAGTCCATCATTGTAAGACAAACAGCACAGGGAATATAACTATGATAGTACATAGTTAAACAGTGAACACTTGAAAGATTTGAATTCCTTTAACTGCTGCAGCACATTGGGAGGTCATAACTTCATATGACTCAGGTTATTATTCCTAACACCAAAAAAGTCTCAGGGTGTTATATTTAGATGATATCAAGAATTACTGCAAACATTGTTTTTACACAACACTTCCAGAGATTTGTATGATAGTTTGGATAATTTGTATTGGTAAGATATATTGTAGGTGCCCTAAAATAATATACCTTTTTGGATTTTTTTTTATTTTTATAAAATCCCCACACTTATGGCCAAGCTGATCAGGTAAAGTGCCTGGGCCACCAAAAAAATTGTATATAAACATGAATTTGCAAAATTCCTGCTGTTGGCCCCAAAAATGAATTTTCCATTTTGTGTTGGATATGATAGAAGTGGTCATATGATGGCTGCATACGAACAGATGTTGTCATTGTGCATTATCCATGCTGCCTGCTCTATGTCAGATCATTGCCAATTGGATAATGTTTGCTGCAGAACTTGTTTATTGCTGTTATAAACAGATTAGGTTTAAAAACAGCCTATTCTGCCATCATAATCACCCTTAACAACCAATTTGGTGGTTGTTTTATTGAAGCAATTGACTATAACATTTTTCATTTCATTCTGATGTCCCAAACCCTCACTGCTCATTACACATTAAAAACTGAGGTGGGAAAAACTATAGCTTGTAAATATAAGACATCACAGCATTGTTACTAGTATTGACTGGCATTTCTGTGTGATACTAACCTAAAGATTAGGATATAGCTTTGTAAGCAAAGGCAAATAAAATGTAAAGTTTATTGTGTTCTTTCCTTGTTTTCTTCCTTCTAAATGTTTTGTTCACACCCTATAGATCTACAATCTAGAGTTGTTATGGTTAGTTTCGGAGTACAAATCCTGCTGTTTTTTTACCCTTGCCCAGTCTGTTGTCAAGTATGTTTTAATGCAGCAGGACATTATAGAGTACTCTGTCACTGGCTGTATGTCACAAATGTATGCAGTTAAAGAGCTATCCTAAACTTTCAGTGAAAGTTACTGGTGCAAGTTGTTTTTTCAAAATATTTAGGTGAATCCTCCTTGGCCGCCCACCCCTAGCTGATATTGAATGGTTAATAGACATCATTCAGAAACACCTCCCTTTCAACATGGTCTTGAATTCATTTACTTTAGATTCCAAAGCACATTGTACTTTCCTTTCTCCCTATTATAAATCTACAAACTTAGATGTAGTTTCCCTGCAAACACAGATGTCATTTTCTTTCAGTTTATAAGCCAAAGTAATGTATAGGGTAAAACTGTCTGTGCTTTTCTTAATGGGACCACAGTGAAAGGCTTCTTCTGTCTGTCTCCTTTCCAGTGGCTAGTCGTGCCTCCCTGGTAGCTCCATCACTTCATCCTTCTGCCTCTCCATGGGTGTTACTTTCCCACCGCCTCTTGGTTGAAGTCAAAGGCCCTGTCTGCAATTGTTATAGTAACACCCTGGATTTCATTGTGAAAATCTGGTAACCCTAATATGGCTATATTTCAAGAGCAATCTGAATTTGAGCTGCAGATGCGTTCCATAAATAGTAAAGTCATTTTGAAAATATGTTACAGGCTGCCTAACATTAAAGGTTAACTTCATTTTTTGGAACATGTCACATGTTCCACTCATTTTTGGGGTAGAACATGTAACATGCTCCAGCAGCCAGTGTGGCAGCGGGTGAGTGATCTTCCCCCTGCACCCAATGTCACAATTTAAAAAGCGCAGCCGTGTGGGGCTCCACCCACATGGCTGTGTCATTCATTCACAGTTTCCTGTAACTGAATGATCTACAACTTCCATCAGCTGCCGCATTTATTTATTTATTTTGAAAAGTGAACTTATTCTCTAAGAAAAAAACAGAGGAATTTCCTTTTAAAATAGAATTCGGTTTTACTAAATATTTTACTATTATTGAGGATTTCAGTTATCCAGACATTGACTGGAGAAATTACACTGCACACTCATCTTTAAGTTCAAGTATAACCAACTCTTGAACACTCTGCAAGATAATTTAATGGGGCAAATGGTAGAAACCTTAACTAACAGAAATGGTATGCTAGACCTGCTAATTCATAAGACTGCAGAGCTCATTTCAGACATGCAAGTTAGGAAAAAACTTGGCTAATAGAGAGCTACAGTATAATTACGTCTAACATATAGTAGCGGAAAGAGAGACGTGGGTACCACTAGAACACTGAATATCAAAAGACCCATCTCCAACAACTTGTACCCCTTGTTTTGTGATATATAATATGGAGCAAATGTAATTAGCAAAGAACATGGAAGAGAAGTGGAAATGTTTTATGGGTTAAACAATAGTATTCACCTTTGCATTCTGTTGCGTAACAAATACAAGATAACAAACTTTAACCATATGTGGCTCAGTTCTAGCCTTAATAAGCAAATGGAAAAAAATGGCTTTCAAAAAGTACAAAATATAATGAACAGACTTGGCATTTAATTATTACAGGGAATGTAATAAGACATGCAAAAGTGCAATCAGAGTAGCTAAAATTGATTATGAAAAGCACATTGCTACAGAATGCAAGAAAAACCTGAATAAAATTAATTAAATATATCAACAGTAAAAAGGTAATGATTGAACATGTAGACCCCATAACTGATGCATCTGAGACTGAAGACTTTGGTCACAATTGATATAGATAAGGCTAACTTGTTAATTACTTTTTTCTCTTTTATACACAAGAAAAATAATTTATTAAAAATAATAGTAATGCTATGATTAATTAGAGGGAAGTACCCTTGTGGTTATAAGAAAACAGAGTCAAAAGCTAAATATAAATCAACAGGGATAGATGGCTTACACCTGTGTGCTCTCAGGGGGCTGAGCGTGGTGATAGCCAAGTCACTCTTCGTAATTTTAAAGACTCCTTAATGACAGGAATGGTACTGACTGACTGGTGTAGGGATATGTGGTTCCAAAATTAAAAAAATAAAGTCTATATGTATACCAGGGAACTACAGACCAGTCAGCCTAACATCAGTAGTTTGCAGAGTCTTTGAGGGAATGCTAAGGGACTCACTGAAGAATTTGTTGTGGAGAATGGTATTATTAACCCCTTAACACCATGCCTCCCAGCCCTTTAAGGGGTTTCTGATGCCAGGAGGTGGGGCAGGGTTTATATTTAATCTGTTTTATTGAGTTTTCAAAGATTAAGCAAACAAAACAGCAAATGTACAGTGTGGTAAGGAAAACTGCACATTGTATCACTAGTACATACAGACGGTACATATAAAATACTAGTGCACATAGTAATATAAAGGGTATAAGCCCAAACCATTACAAATAGAGAGTGTGTGCCAAATACATTAAATCATCCTAAAGGGTGGAGAAAAACAATGTGGCATTAGTAGTAAGATTACAACGTAAAAACAATATGAGACAAAGGATATAAGAGCTTCTGCCGATATCCTAAAAGACATAAAGAACAATTCCTTCTGTAATGTAGTCATATTAATGTGGCACACAGCAAGGTGACACACAAAATCTACGTAAGTAGTATATAGACATTCAAAGATCACCAATATGTAAGTACCCTATGTAAGAGAGAGAATAGATGTAAATTATTAAGTAAAATAAAGAGTAGTGAGAGAGAAGAAGAGAACAAAAAAAAGGGGGAGAGGGGAAGGGGAGGAAGATGGAAGAGTTTGGGACCCAAGCGCTAAGGCAGAGTATTGCCAGTGCTACCAGTCTGGATGAGACTGGCAGGCATTAACGCCCTTCATACGGGGCTGGGTTTATGATCATGTGACTGCCATGATTGGCTGTCACAGTGGTCACATGATCAAAAAGCTCTCAATTGCAAGTAGCAATTGGGAGCATTCTGTTTGGTGCCAGTACCTGTGCTGGGAGCATGCAGGGCACGCACTCTCTGCACATGTTTGTTTATATTCGGATATGCAAATATGCAGCCTCTTTACGTCAAGGCCCACCCACCAAGAGGCCACATATTTGTGTATTGTTAGAACAAAGGGGTTAATTAACACAGCATTATGAAAGACTGTTCTTGTCAGACCAACCTGTTAATATTCTGCGAGTAAATGAACAATAAAGCACAGCACAGTGGCCAAATGGTTAGCACTTCCACCTTGCAGCACTGGGGTCGTTGGTTCAAATCCCAACCACGGCACCATCTGCCTGGAGTTTGCATGTTCTCTTTGTGCCTGCCTTCAAAGATATGCTGGTAGGTTAATTGGATCCTGTCTGAATTGGCCCTAGTATGTATATGAATGATTGTAAGTTAGGGACTTTAGATTGTATACCCCTTGAAGATTAGGGACTAATGTGAAAGTTATATATATACCGTATATACTCGAGTATAAGCCAACCCGAATATAAGCCGAGGTACCTAATTTTACCACAAAAAACTGGGAAAAACTATTGACTCGAGTATAAGCCGAGGGTGGGAACACCAGTGGGAAGAATCGTGCCTCATCATTGGTGTCAGTGGGAGGAATAGTGCCCCATCATTGGTATCAGTGGAAGGAATAGTGCCCCATCATTGGTATCAGTGGGAGGAATAGTGCCCCATCATTGGTATCAGTGGGAGGAATAGTGCCCCATCATTGGTGTCAGTAGGAGGAATAGCGCCCCATCATTGGTGTCAGTGGGAGGAATAGTGCCCCATCATTGGTATCAGTGGCAGGAATAGTGCCCCATCATTAGTATCAGTGGGGGGAATAGCACCCCATTATTGGTGTCAGTGGAATAGTGCCCCATCTTTGGTGTCAGTGGGAGGAATAGTGTCCCAACATTGGTGTCAGTGGGAGGAATAGTATCCCATCATTGGTGTCAGTGGGGGAGTGGAGGAAAAGTGCCCCATCGTTGGTGTCAGTGGGGGGGAGGAATAGTATCCCATGATTGGTGTCAGTGGGGGGTGGAATAGTGCTCCATGATTGGTGTCAGTGGGGGGTGGAATAGTGCCCCATCATTGGTGTCAGTGGGGGGGGGAGGAATAGTGCCCAATCGTTGGTGTCAGTGGGGGGGAGGAAAAGTGCCCCATCGTTGGTGTCAGTGGGAGGAATAATGCCCCATCATTGGTATCAGTGACACCAATGATGGGGCACTATTCCTCCCACTGACACTTGCTGACCCCTGTTCCAGTATGGTGCTGCTGCAGCCAGCATATGTGGTTGCAGCAGCACCTAAGCACGGCACACTTACCTGCATCTCCTTCACTCGATTTTCGCGGGGCCGCTCAGCTCCGCCTCCTCGCCGGTGATTGGCCGCCTGTGTGCCTTTCCTGAGCTACAGTTCTGGCGGCCAATCACCGGTGAGAAGGTGGAGCCGAGCAGCCGCGCGAACATCCAGTGGACGAACCGAATGAAGGAGCAGCCGCGCTTCCTGGACCGGATCGTCGTGGGACCGGAGCCAGGTAAGAGACAGCAGCCCCCTGCAGACGTTGACTCGAGTATAAGCCGAGGGGGGCGTTTTTCAGCACAAAAAATGTGCTGAAAAACTCGGCTTATACTCGAGTATATACGGTATATATATATATATATATATATATATATGTGTGTGTGTGTGTGTGTAAAGTGCTGTGTAAATTGACAGTGCTATGTAAGTATCTGTAGTAATAATAATTTTAACGAAGGAAGAGCAGTAGGTGTAATTTATGTTGATTTTGCAAATGCATTTGATACTGTACCCTACAAATGCCAAATGGTATGTACTTGGATAGCGGGTTTGGGATAGTTGGTAAGGATTCAGCCTCTGAATGAGCTAGGGTTTGTGTGTTGCGTGCTCCAGGGTTCTGTCTTGGAGCTAGTGCTGTTTACCTTATTCATAAACTACATTGAGGTTGGCATTAAGAGCTCAATTTTTGTATTTGCTGACAATAAAAAAATATGCAGAGAAATAACTTTAGCACAGGATGCAACAGCATTACATTATCAGTGCTACTGTATCTACAAATTAACCAAGGGTGACTGTAAAGCTGGTATCAACTTGTTTAATCCTGTAACGGTAGCAATTTATTTAAACCTAAGTCCATGACGAGGACACATGGTCGCAATTTAAGCCTAGAGAAAGGAGTTTTAAATAATAGCAATCATTATTTTTTTTAACACCCCAAGAGACAAAGTGTATATCACTTGGTTCCATTCTGATTGGTCTTCTGTTTTCCCCTAAACACATCTCTTAATGCTGGTTATAGCTCCACCCCCTTTTGAAGCCCAAATTATTGGTGTTCATTTGGGGAAAGGTGCAATCAGTACAGAGCTACATCCCCTCTGTGCTGTCTGTAACATAACCCATGAGCTTTAATCATTCTCATCATAAAATGGAAGGATCACTTGACACTGTAGCACTGAGTGATCTGGGGAATTAAAAACATTTACATGAGAGTTCTTCATTAATCTGTTATTGCAGATTGGGTTCTTTACAGTCAGGGCAGCAAAAATGTTTAACTCCTGCCCCCAAATAGTGTTATCAGCTGGGAGTATTAACAAATTTGAAAAACTTTCTCAATAGACACATGGATATCTATTCTCTTAGAACACAACTACACACACACACACTTGCATTCATAAGTTGGACTGGATGAAAAAAATGCCTAGTGTTAGTGGACGAAAGGATAAAAAGCAGGGGGTTGGTGGCTAATGGGAGGAAAACTGCTTAGCAGGGAAAGAGGAGGCACTGACAGGTGTTCAGTGAAGGTCTGAGTGGGGAGGGGTACTCTTTGGAAATAGAGGGAGAAAACGGATGCTTTGAGGATGGACACTGATGCCATGTGGTGCCAGAGGAGCCTTTGGTTTAACCACTTCAAGTCCGGACACTTTCACCCCCTTCCTGCCCAGGCCAATTTTCAGCTTTCAGCGCTATCACAACTTGAATGACAATTGCGCGGTCATGCAACACTGTACCCATATGATTTTTTTAGCATTTGTTTGAGGCAGATAAAACTTTATTTTGGTGGTATTTATTCACCACAGTGATTTTTTTTTTTTTTTGCTATATCAATGAAAAAGTTTACAATTTTTGAAAAAAAAGTGTTTTTCTTATAATCTTTCTTCATAAATCTTGGCCAAAATGTATTCATCTATCTTTTAGTAAAAAAAATAACCCAAATTAGTTTATAACCAAAAATCATAATTTTTCAAAAAATGTTTTAACATTTTTATTTTTTTATATTTTATTTTTTTAATATACTGTTACCTTAACAGTACAGTGTCACCATAGTGACACTGTACTACTTGTGGGGGGTGATGAAGATTTTTTTTGTTAACTTTTTTAACACTGATTGCTTTTACACCCATAAAGACTGTAAAAGCAATAATTTCTCCTTCTCTCTGGCCGCATTCCTGCAGCCATTGAGAAATACTGTGCGAGCTGTGATTGGTCACAGCTTGTCACATGGCACAAGGCTGCTGTGAATAGCCTTGTACCATGTGACCTCTGTGATCACAAGTAGTAACCAATGATGTCTGGAAGTGACATCTTGTTTACTACTATTCGTGTGATCATTGAGTGGCCAATCAGTGATCACATGAATCGGGCCCTCACACAGAGGTCCCGTACAGCAATCTGTGTTCCACTGTGTCCGGAGGAGCGCACACAGCCAGTGGATGTGGGAGTGAAATTTAGAACCCCCCCCCCCGCATCAGCAGCGCTCCCTACCGGCCCATGTTGATGAACGGCAAGAGGTTAAGGTGGGAGGGACTTTTTTATCTGGTGTTGGACTTTATGTTGTTTCTGGATCATCCATCTGGACCCATTACAGGTAAGGATGCTCAC
The DNA here is from genome assembly GCF_062004578.1 of Staurois parvus. Taxonomy (NCBI): domain Eukaryota; kingdom Metazoa; phylum Chordata; class Amphibia; order Anura; family Ranidae; genus Staurois; species Staurois parvus. The sequence goes on from NW_028318002.1 coordinate 3,598,856, forward strand.
CCTAAAATAATCTCTCTTTTTGTATAAAAGATCAGGTAGTCCATAGCTATCTCCCCTTAAATACTGGGTAAGACCATCAATGAATCTAATTCTTAATGTGTCCAAGCTCTGCTTCTTCTTGGCTTAATGTGAACACTCAACTGGCTCTTCTTACGCAGGTGAAGACTGCAGTGTCTTTAGAATAAATGTTTGAGAGCATATGTTTGACAGCAAACATCTGAGCAGTACAAACACTGGGCAGGCTTCTACTACCTGCTCTCTGGACTTCAAGATTCAGCTGAAGAAGGATTATTTACCTGTGCTCTGTGTCCTGAGCCACTGCTTCCCTCTCCTGGAATTATAGTGCTGATGTTGGACAGAAGATCACTCTGCCCCACAGAACTGAAGCTGGGGACAGGATTCAGCAATGGGACACAGTCCAGTTTTATTTGATGGCATGCTTTTGTAAAAATCCCAGGACAGTTATTCTTGACGGTCAAAACTCCAGCTTTACCAGGTATATACTTCCGTCTCCCCCCCCCCCCCCCCATCAATGCCAAATGTTTTCTGCTCCCCTCTTCTAACCCAGTAGGCCTGCTAACCTTTGTATCACATTTCATCTGACAGCATAGCAAAACAAATCCATCCTGAGACTGGGGACAGTAATTACATGTAGAATGCATCTTTATTTGGATTTGCTTACAGAAATAAGTTGCCAGTTTTCCCAGCATTTTTAGTGTGCTGTGTGTGCTGGCGCAGAGTGGGTATTTGTGTCTTTCAGTCTCTGCATCACAAACACCCATACACAGGGGTGCTCACCATCTGCTTATGACTACACACACAGTTTGGCCATTAGTGCTAAGACTACTTTACCGCCTTCTTGGCCTCACATACCACCACTCTGCTCCCGCTGTCTCTCTCAGTGGAAATTCTGCCTCCTGGACAGGACAGGACTGATCCTTTCCTGGATTTTTCTTCCATTTATGTCCATACTGGTTCACCTGCTACAATTGAATCCAATAGTGTAAAATTAATAGTTAACCAGTTTTTTCATTATGCACCAATCACTTAACTACAGTATGTTTATTTTATAACCTGCCTTTCCTGGGGTGCTCCCATAGTAAGGACCCATATGTTAACTAATAATCATTTTTGGGAGTTAAGGA